>NW_020825194.1:20157500-21357500 GCF_003286155.1 Drosophila erecta | reverse complement strand
AAAAATAAATTGTGAATCTTATGAAAAGTGAAGTAGAACAAGCTTTATTGTGACCGCGGACAACAAATGACCCTATCAAATGTATCTGGATCTGTGTCCCAATTCTTGTTTAAGCAAAGAGAGTGAAAGAATATGAGCTTGAGCATTTATCGAAGGCTGTTGAAAATATTGCTCACTGAACTATACAATATATGTTTATTGGGGTTTAGCAGAAACTTGAAGATTTCACTCTAAAATAAAAGAAAAACTTTCCTAATACTTTCTTGGTCCGGTTTCCCCAACCTTTTCAAGTTATCACACAATAAAAGTAACTAAAGTGTTTTCAAAACAAAACGCATTCTTTTCTTTGTCACCGGTTTGGACCAAACTAATTTATGCATTCATTAGATAGAAGGTGACGCCCCTTTCGTAGAACTATATTCAAAACACTGTTTATGCTAATCTCCTTTTTAGCGCTGACAAGTCAATTAATTTAATTGTTTACCGTCGTCTGTGGAATACTTTCAGTTGTCTAACAAATATGCTTTACTAAGCAATAAGACAAGCTGGAATACGGTCAGTAAATAAATAATCGAAAGTGTGAGACAATCAGAGGAATAAAATGTGGATCCACAAGGGAAGATCGAGCGACTGGCTTTTGCCATTGGCATTTGGTAAGTTCAGATCTCTAAATTACCCGGTCTTACCACTCAGAAACTTAGTTAGAATCGATTGAAACCAGTTTTTGTCTTATTTTTTGCGGATTGGGTGACTGAACGGGAGCAAGGTCGTTGTGTCGCACTAAAAAAATGTTGTTTTATGTCAGCCTGCCAAATAGCAGAGCTTATGCAATCCCTGAATCCACCAACAGCTCCCCCTCAAAATGCAATGTGCCGAATTGCATTGCCTTGTGAAATGCCAACCATGGCGACGCGGGGCTTTGACCATCAATTGCCGTTGACAATATGAAAATGAAGTTTAAATGCCTCGGCATCGGATGCGACACCGTCCGAAATCCCAAATACGTGCGCAAAGTTGCGTTTTAAGTATATTTGTGTATCGTAGCGAAAGTACGAAAGTACGCAAAGCGGTGGTTCCACCGCGGATTCGTCCACGTCCACGTCCACGTCCACCAGGCTGCGCGGATAATCCGCACAGTGGACCCGGAGACTACATTCCACTTTACGACATGGCATGCACTACGCGATTTAATTACAATCAATAATGATAAGGGGCAGCATTTCAATCAAAAATCAAAACATAATCACATTTAGGGAAGGAAAAAACAACTGAAACTTTTAAGACCACTTTGTAATTGTACTGATAAAAGTAATACAGTTGTTCCCATGGTCGACTTGAGCGCAATGTTATATTATTGATTTAAATCAATTAATAGCGCCACAACAATGACGGCGCCACTGTGGAAACGACAGAGTAATCTATGGAAAGCCTGGTATTGATGGAATGGCATACAAATTATTATCGCCATCAACATGGACGGCATTCGCTGACGGTGCATTACAGCGCCAAGTGGATATCTAAACTGGACGCCAACCTGGGGGGATCGACAAGCCGGAGTAGGGAGTGCGGACGGAGGGAATACGGATTCATAGTTGGAGCCGTGGGCCAAAGTTGAGGTAAACGTGCTCCACATCGAGTGCGCGGCATTTGCAGTGAAAATGCAATTTCCCATCGGGGGAGCAGCAGAAAGGAATGTGTGCATTTGTCTGGCACTGACTTCGTGGGAGATTGGGCAGATGTTTCGGAATTCCAAGTGCTGCATCCATGTAAAAAATACCTGGAGCGGGCAGAGTTCGTCCGAAATATTCCGAACTGCATAACACGGCAGTGGATGAGAAAGAAATGAACCATCCCTGAAAAGAAAACACACACTTCCCGCAGCAATTATGCTAATAACTTCCTAAAACCCAGCAACTTGGGTTTGCTAATGGCCAAAAACCAATTACATTCATCACAGTCATCAGCCCAAAAAACAAAACTCGGCCCAAGTTCACTAATTGCCGCCAACAGTTTACAGTTTACATCATTTGCAAGTTTTGTCAACTTTCTGCGATGCCTAATAGTTGCAGACCCACAATTTGAAGGTCCGTAAATTTGCTTTGGACAACCCCAGCTGCACATATATATTTTCTGTGGAAAACAAGATTTTTCACTTCCCGTGTGGAGAGGAAAAAAGCAGCAAAGGAGCGGGAGTTTGAGTTTGGGGCGTGAAAGGAAAAAGTAAAATGCTTGCCAAAAAAACCACACGTTGGCGGACTTTGTCTGTGTCAATGACTCTGAAATGATTTTAACGCGAATTTCTCGTTTCGCTTCTCAGTTTGCAGTTTACGTTTCACCGATCGCCACTGATCCAAAACTGCGGGTCAGCAGCGTACGTGGACTTTATTAGCAATTGGATAATTGACATAATAAGATGTTCAAATGGGTAGAAAGCCGGCGGAGCCTGATCTATTTGAGCCACTTTCGACCGCCGAGCGCTGCTACTTGGATGTTTAACCCGCTGTAATTAGGGCCGTCTGGCATATAAGCCACGTTTGAGTTGAATACTTGAAACATATACTTTTCCTATACAGTCCAAATCAATTTGAACTTGACAAATCTGAATAATGTGTATTAATAATGCACGAGAACTGAATGTTTTATTTATTGATTTCGTTTGCAACCTTAAGTCCTCAAACTAGAGTGTGAATCTAATTAAACGGTGTTCAACTAACGGAAGTTTATGCATATAAAATTTATATCGAGTGTTTTACATAACGCTATAATTAAGACCAAATAAAAAGCGGAACACATTAGTGGAAATTATTTTTTAATTTCTACATTGTTTTTACAACTACGAACAAAATAATGCAATCAATAATTAACATTTCTACTGCAGTGCGACGTTGATTTAATATATATAATATTTGTGAATGTTTCCAAGAATATTTAACAAATCAGAAAGCTTTTGATTATCTTGCATCTCAATTGCCGGCTATAAAAAATATCAGATCTGCGTCACACAATAAGCTGGTTTAACCCGCAGTTCATTTTGTTAGCAATTAATAACTACAAATATTCTCTTAACACTTTGGTGGTCTGTAAACATTCAATATATTTCATTTTTGTTAAAAAAGACTTTTTAATTAAAAAAAAACCTCAATATGGAGATAGTATAAGTACATTTTCTGTACTCATGTCGGAAAAAAAAATGGTGCACAAAAAAAAAAACATGTACAATATTTACAACAAAAATTTATGATGGTACTTTAGCAAAGTATAATTTAGAAGAAAGCATGTTCATTTTCACAAATTTGACCCGCAGTGCTATTTTAACTCGAAGGGGTCAAGTAAGCCAGCCAATTCGATGCAGGTTAATGTGGCTGTTACTGGTGGGAATCGTATAAATATTCACGAGTGTGATTCAGAGAACCTCAGTTTGTACACTTTAATCAGCGGATGAGATGCACGGAAGCAGCCAGCTGCCTTTGACCTTGGCTTTGGCCTTCGCGCTCCTTTGTGTGGGATGCACCCAGGTCCACGCCCAGGACGGCCTCTTCCGGTGCAGTGTGCAGTACAGATGCTCCGATGAGAAAGAGTTGGCCTGGGCCATGGCAGACGAACGTTGCTATGTCTTTCACAACAATTGCCTGCTGAAGGTGGAGCAGTGCGCCCGAAAAAGCAGTGGCAGATCCGAGCTAGTTGAAACCAGCCGGGAGATCTGCAAGCCCAGCTGCACCAAGGATTGCCCGGTTATCTACGAACCAGTCTGTGCGCAGATCTTTCAGGAGGAGTACTTAACTTTTAGCAACGAGTGCGAGATGCGAAACTATATTTGCACAAATGAGAGGCGTGAGTTGAAAGTTGGGAAACTAGAAATGATTGTTTTAAGACTGAGTTTTATTCTTATTCAGCTTACTCCTTTTTGGCCGTCGGCGAATGCGTGGAAGATCCAGTTGGTTAAGCCTTTCAACTAAGGTTTACACATAATAAAACAACAAATTGACCGGAAAGAAACACGTACTGTTCAGTGTTAAAATGTAATTTAACCCAATTTCGCGCAGCGCCTTGACCAAAAACAGGATCTACAAACCAAGTACAGCTAAATAAAACGAAAATAAAAGCAAAGCTGGCGCACAGATGTGTTGCAATCATGTCTCAAATGATTTAGCTGGCCAACAACAAGTTGCACAACTTTTACGCAGCCACTTTGGCCAGCAATTCAAGTTCAATGTTGTCTGGCTTTTCCAGCGACCACGCGGCCACCAATCTCTTCCTGATTGGCCGCCAGTGATCGGATTTAATTAAGAAAAATTTTGCATTTGCAATATGCAAAAAAACTCATTTGAGCGCCAGCCAACAAAGAAACTCCGCAGCGCCAATGTCCTCGGGGCCGTTTCGCAATTACGCGACGTCCGAGAGAGCTGGTTGCAACATTTTCCTCAGAGTCGCCATCGAATCTGTCCAGGTTGCAGTTCCAGCCCACAGACTTGCTTTCATTTGAATTAACTTGGTTGCTTTTCACTGTACCCTACATAGGCACTATTTGAAAGAAGGCATTTGAATACACTAAGCTGGTTGAAGTACTAATAACTCTTTAAAGTCCTACAGTACAACCTGTGGGATAGTTTATTTTTTAATATGTATCATGATGCTGATGGAGGTTCGAATTAATGTGTTAATATCTAAAATCATACCGCAATGAGTTCCCAAATTAATATTACATAAATCCTAGGGATTCAATATCTAAAAGCTTGATAATCTGCAGGGTGTTTGGAATTTCAGCACCAAATGCCTCACCTCCTTGCTTGTTTTCTTTATTCATTTGGATTTGCATTTCTTGTAGAGTTTCTCACTCTCGAAGTCTCTCATCCACTTTTCACCCAATGGATTTGATTGTTTTATGGCCGCTGGCAAATTTACACAATACCATGCCGAATAGTTATCAACTTGTCCAAGGAGCGAACTGCAAGTCAAGTGCCTTTCCACAAGCGGAAGAAATACTCCGTGTGCCGACGAATGCAAATTTCCCACAGATGAAACAAGCTCAACGCCTCGATAATAACTTAATTGATTTATAGATCTAACATCTAACTCTAACCAATATTTGGACGGTGCCGTTTTCGGCATTATGCAAAGTGTGGGGGTTGGTCGATGAATTAAAACCGGTGCTGAGAATCGGTTTTTAATTTAGCTTTGACGTCCCTGGGTCATTACGTTTTGTTTGTCTCATCTCGACTAATGACAGAATTTGAAAGTCAAACAGAGCATATTCGGAATTCATTTGTTTCGCTCTCTAATTACCAAACAAAGAAGTTTACGCATTACAATTATATTCCAAGCAAATCAGGTAATGAAAATGACATAAGAAAAAAACAGACAAGAAAAAATACTTCAGGGGAAATTAGACGCTTGGCTGACTAAAAAGTCAAAAATGACGCACAATGATTTTGGTGAAACGTTTTGTTTAAAACGTTAAAAACGATTTTATATCATATACTGCTGCCTACGTTTATATATACTCTAAAATTTGAAGAACCATCCTACGCTGGTGTAAAATAAATATACTGGCAAGGAAGAAGTCGAATCATTTGAAGATTTTGAAAGTAGTTATTGGCAAACATCCAAATTTGCTTATTTTTACGGCTACAGAAATGTGACCATCAATTTTTATGAATCTGTTGAAGCGATATAATTATTTTTAACTCTGCGAAATTTATTTAAACGGCTTTTTCAATTTCAATCACTGCTCCGAGGCACATTTACTCATAACCAAAACATTGAATAGTCATACCTGCTGTGATTCCACGTCTTCCAAGTCTTAAATTACCTCACACGACCGTAAAAACTGGGCTAAAAGCAAAAGCCACAAAATAATAAGAAGCCAAAAAATGCAAGGCAGATGCCTTGAATCAAGCAGCATGGAATGGTAGGAAATCCATGGCTTAGGTGTAAACTGTGTGAATATTTTTCGGTTATTACACGCATTTTGTTATTATTATTTACCCCCCAGACCGCTTGGCATTATTTTTGGAAACAACACGAAGCCTTTGGCCAAATACAGTCTTAAATGAAAAATGTCAACACATGAGACGATGTTTTTCAAGATTATTAAAACGAGCAAGTGAAGTGGGGTATTGGTGGGGTGGCACTAGATGATGTGTAAGCCAACAAAGCGCCGCATTTGGTAAGAGACATTCCATTGTTATTGCGCTTGTAACTGAAACTTTAACTGTAACTGTAACTGAGCCTAGACTGAACTCAGATATTGCTGTTATACTTAGTGCAATGATGACGGGCTCGTGCGTAACTCAAACGAGAAACTAGCAGACGTCGGGTAAACGACCTAAATCACACCCTCTAAAAGACTCGGGTAGAAAGATCGCCAACTTTATTTAAAAATGTATGATATAACCACAATCGAAATAAACTAAGCCGACGTCTTGAGCTGCTTATAATCATTTTTCATTCACCTGATGACAGTTGACAGCATGACATAATTGGGCATTGTTGGTACAGCTTCGGTTCGGCCTAGTAGGAAAGTGCCCACCCAGCTTTTGAGACAAGAAGTGTTGGCATTTGGGCTTTAATTAGTGGTCTAATTACCACACCAGTGATATATGAACTAGTTGGGCCACCGCAGGGAAAGTTTCAGCAGCTGCTTCATTGCATTTTTGTGGGCCAACTGGCGCGTGTTAAAACAAAACTGGCATGACTTAAAAAGCACACACCGCCTGCATAGATGAAATTTTTTGGATTAGAGTCAAGCCAAATCAGAGGGTCGACAAATATGGCTAAAACCAACTCAACCCGTCTCGATAGCCAAGTGCACTTGTTGCGTCTGAATGCTCAAAATAGCTGAATAACTGAAATGGTTTGTCTTATTGCAAATAAATTATATACAATAAGCACATCATTCGGGATGCGACTTGGGGATGGAACAGGTTGCATGGTTAGCTGAAGGAAAGTTGGTATCCCATTAATGTAATGACCGTAATCGCGGGGAATTTAAGCAGGCTCAATCAAATGTGACATTTTTCAAATGTGATCCCTCACCGGATCATGGATTATTTTCCTCGGTGGATAAGTGTTCGTAATTTAATTTATTTTCATTGGTTTACAGATATCATTATTTGAGGATCTGGTAAATATTAATGGGACTTTCAAATTGGTAGTCAAGTAACTTTCAAATGTCAATGAGCAGGAATGAAAACACAACAGATAAAACAGTTTAGAAATGCAAACTTTTCAAGGTTGGCGCTTTCTGGACAACCAAATACATTTATGGGATGATATTACAAAAAAACTCAATAACAAATATTTAGACAATGACCTTCAGCTAAGCTAAAGTTTGCTGCATGTTTTACTAAAATAATGACCGCTTCCTTCAAATATTCAATTTGCCTCGATTGAGTCATTAGTCAATTAATTAAAGCTAGCTTAAAAATACTTTACAGAGATTACATTTTAAGGAATCTTTACAACTGAAAAATTTTAATTATATTTAATATTACAATTTATTGATTCAACATTTTAAAGCAAGGAAAAAGTGGTACAAAAAACCTTGAGCAGATGAACTTAGAAACTTATTTAAACTTCGCCAAAACTTCAATAAAACTAACTTGTGCTAGTGAGTGAAGGATCTGCTCGCACTTGATTGTGTATAATAGATGTTAATTTGAAATTAAATTTATTTTTGTTTCGTTTGATGATAACATCAATCGGCTTTATATTTGCTTTATCGTGCAATTTACAAGTTGAAAAATAAAAGGGAAGATTAAGGATCATTTTTAAAATCTTATTTTGAGTTGTTTGCAATTTTTTAATATGAATATGTGCACAACTTCCCCAAATCTCAGAACCGTAAAGAATAGTGAGTAGGAAAACTTTTTTTTTATTTTAAAGCTGGCAGGTGCCAACAACCGCCAGTTGTTGATATATCAGCAAAATTCAATTTTGTTTAGTTGTCGTTGGCTAAAGGGATTAACGGTACACGAAAAAAGAGAATTTAAAGTAAACACCGAAACCGAATTGCGCGTTAAGACACACGTCCGAACTTAAGCAAGATCAGAAAGCAACTCCGCAAAAAATTATGATGTTACCCATTACAGAAATGCGATGTACATAGTGAATTCCGTATAAAATTTGCCATCAAATTGCATTCAAGGTTTGAAATGTTGAATTTTTGACATTTTTCTCAAAAAAATTTCTTTAATCCTGATTTTTTGATTTAAATTATCAGTATTTTGTTCACAGCAGATAAAATATTGGTCTGATTGTGGAATTTCATACTTCGTTGAATTCGATATAAAATTTGGCATCGAATTGCATTCATTCGCAAAAAATTATGATGTTATTCTTACAAAAAATTTCGGTAGCAACCTGCTGCTGATTATGATCGCCTGGTAATTCAATCCGAAAAATCTACAATTTGCCATAAATATTTACATTTTGGAGGCAAATTTGAAAGATTTTTCGGTTTGAATTACCAGGCGAACATGAATTCCAGAAGGTGACCAACGATCGTTTGGTTTTCGGTAGCAACCTGCTGCTGATTATGATCGCCTGGTAATTCAATCCGAAAAATCTACAATTTGCCATAAATATTTACATTTTGGAGGCAAATTTGAAAGATTTTTCGGTTTGAATTACCAGGCGAACATGAACTCCAGAAGGCGACCAACGATCGTTTGGTTTTCGGTAGCAACCTGCTGCTGATTATGATCGCCTGGTAATTCAATCCGAAAAATCTACAATTTGCCATAAATACTTCTTACATTTTGCAGGCAAAATTGTGAGATTTTTCGGTTTGAATTACCAGGCGAACATGAATACCAGAAGGCGACCAACGATCGTTTGGTTTTCGGTTGCAACCTGCTGCTGATTATGATCGCCTGGTAATTCAATCCGAAAAATCTACAATTTGCCATAAATACTTCTTACATTTTGCAGGCAAAATTGTGAGATTTTTCGGTTTGAATTACCAGGCGAACATGAATTCCAGAAGGCGACCAACGATCGTTTGGTTTTCGGTAGCAACCTGCTGCTGATTATGATCGCCTGGTAATTCAATTCGAAAAATCTACAATTTGCCATAAATATTTACATTTTCTAGGCAAAATTGTGAGATTTTTCGGCTTAAATTACCAGGCGAACAGGAATTCCAGAAGGTGACCAACGATCGTTTGGTTTTCGATATGTATGTATGTATGTATGTATGAATGTATGTATGTATGTATGTATGTATGTATGTATGTATGTATGTATGTAAGTTGTGTAACTCTACAATTTGCCATAAATATTTACATTTTGGAGACAAAATTGTGAGATTTTTCGGTTTAAATTACCAGGCGAACAGGAATTCCAGAAGGTGACCAACGATCGTTTGGTTTTCGGTAGCAACCTGCTGCTGATTATGATCGCCTGGTAATTCAATCTGAAAAATCTCCAATTTACCATAAATATCTACATTTTGTGGGCATGTATGTATGTATGTACGTATGTATGTATGTATGTATGTATGTATGTATGTATGTATGTATGTATGCATGTATGTATGTATGTATGTATGTATGTATGTATGTATGTATGTATGTATGTATGTATGTATGTATGTATGTATGTATGTATGTATGTATGTATGTATGTATGTATGTATGTATGTATGTAAGTTGTGTAACTCTACAATTTGCCATAAATATTTACATTTTGGAGACAAAATTGTGAGATTTTTCGGTTTAAATTACCAGGCGAACAGGAATTCCAGAAGGTGACCAACGATCGTTTGGTTTTCGGTAGCAACCTGCTGCTGATTATGATCGCCTGGTAATTCAATCCGAAAAATCTACAATTTGCCATAAATATTTACATTTTGTGGGCATGTATGTATGTATGTACGTATGTATGTATGTACGTATGTATGTATGTATGTACGTATGTATGTACGTATGTATGTACGTATGTATGTACGTATGTATGTACGTACGTATGTACAGCAGTTTGCTACCGAAAACAAAACGATCGTTGGTCACCTTCTGGAATTCCTGTTCGCCTGGTAATTTAAACCGAAAAATCTCACAATTTTGCCTAGAAAATGTAAATATTTATGGCAAATTGTAGATTTTTCGAATTGAATTACCAGGCGATCATAATCAGCAGCAGGTTGCTACCGAAAACCAAACGATCGTTGGTCACCTTCTGGAATTCCTGTTCGCCTGGTAATTCAAACCGAAAAATCTTTCAATTTTGCCCACAAAGTGTAAATATTTTTTTTGCAAATTGTAGATTTTTCGTGTCCATAGCCCTATAATTCCCAACTGGTTCTCGTGAGGGCTGTAAGGCATGTCTTCTAATTTAGAGTCACAAAATATTCCAAGTCATCTTTCTTACCGGTCGAGCAGTGAATGTAGTGTATGCGTAGTGTGTGTAGTAGTGTATGCGTTCCTGATTACTTGCAAGATCACATTGGCATCCCTCTTGAACAAATAACCAGGTAAGTGTTATTTATACAAGTGTTTGAAATTATGATCGCCTAATAATTTAAACCGAAAAATCTCATAATTTTGCCTGCAAAATGTTAATTTCTTTGGCAAATTATAGATTTTTCGGATTGAATTACCAGGCGATCATAATCAGCAGCAAGTTGCTACCGAAAACCAAACGATCGTTGGTCACCTTCTGGAATTCCTGTTTAGTCTTAAGTGTGATTACTTGCAATATCACATTGGCATCCCTCTTGAACAAATAACCAGGCAAATGTTATTCATACAAGTGTTTGAAATGTTATATTTATTTTAAAATATTTATTCATAAAAAATATTTAAAATATAATATACAATTCTTGTTCATTAATCTCGAGCTGTAAGTAATTAAATAATAATCTATTATTTTGTCATAATTATATTAGTGAGTGAAATAGTGAGGTCTTTAAAGTGAGTAGTAAAAATTTTCTTAAATAAAGCCTGAAGAATGTTTAACTTACTGTTGGAACACATAGTTATTGCCGCTTTTAATATTTGTTTAGGAAACATATTTTCTTGTAGCCCTATAATTCCCAACCAGTTTGGTTTTCGGTAGGAGCCTGCTGCTGATTATGATCGCCTGGTAATTCAATCCGAAAAATCTACAATTTGCCATAAATATTTACTTTTGCAGACAAAATTGTCATTATCGAAACGAACGATTTCCTTAAGGCATTCGATTAAAAAATATGTTGATATAAAAGAAAACATAAAATGAACACATAAATTGAAAAACCAATAGAAACAAAAATGTAGGTGAACCATAACTGATGAATTAGGTATGAATTAGGTATGATGAGATTATTATCCAGTTCCACCTGAGACTAGGAGATAAAAATGCTGATATTCATTTAAAATTGAATCGAAATAACCATAACCAGCAATTCAAAGACTTAAACTGAGCAGGAAAATCAAATCAAGGTGTTGTGGCAACTTTCAATTACATTTTCCGTTGCATTGCATACGAGGAATTGGACACGCTATACAACTGCTGTACAGAAATATAGAGCAAAATTGTGGCTCCGAATAAACCAATTTATCTCAAAATGTGTCCAATATTTCGAAATTGATGTCAAACAGTCAGAAAATAAAATTCATGCTAAAGTAGAACAAATGTGATACAGATCAAGTTTAACATAATGGTTTTCGTGATTGTGGACTGAGAATTTGATATTGATACTCATTGATTAGCTGATCAACTATGTCTTGAATGTATATGGTGGTAATTAATCTCTTATAGTCACTAATTTGCAGAGTTACCAATTTGTCAACCGCGATAGCCAAGGTTAACTTCCAGTTAGCGGGTGATAATTTATAGCCGCTTTTACTGAACTTCTTGTTTAGCTCTCGGCGGAATCTGCATTAACCCAATTAAGGCTGAATCAAAACTTGGCTGACCTCTTTCACTGACCTCAGGTTAAATGAATATCTTTCTGTTTCCGTGGAAGAAACGCTACCATGTCATTAATAAAATAGGTTTGGAATGGAGTGATTATCGTGCTGTAAAGTTACCAACATTTACAATAATTAACCACAATTAAAACAGGCCAGTGGGCAACGCATATTTATCAACTAATTGATGAATTTGAAGGTTGTTGCTCGGATAAGCTAATTATTATGTACGGATTACTGGATTAGCCAAGCTGTTTTTATACCCGTTACTCGTAGAGTAAAAGGGTATACTAGATTCATTTAAAAGTATGTAACAGTGAGAAGGAAGCGTTTCCGACCATTTTTATTTTTTATTTTATTAATTTTTTCCCAGTTTCTACCGATATTCCAGAAAATGTTGAAATTTCTCGTTTGCGCTTCCACGAGGAACTCGAGTATAGCATTCTATCTTGTTTTTTTTTGCTCTACCATCTGGTTGTGCTTTCAAGTTCTAAAGTAGCCGAAAATGGTTAAATTGTTTGGCAATAAACCAACATGCAAACACGATTGTTAACACCTAAAAAAAAGGTTGCTAGCCGAGCTAAGCGTCCAAATTAAGCCAATTAATTTGGCTAGTTGAGACAACAATCGCTTGGCATGAGCCATAGTTTAGTACCAAAAAAAAGAAGAAAAACAACCAAAAGATTTCGATTTTTGGCAACACAAAGAACGCAGAGACCTAACAAAAATGGGTAGGTTTAAAATGCTATATAAACAGCACCTGAATGCTAAAGTAATTAATTAAAGTGCTACACCAAGTCGGCAAAAAAAATGTCATATTTGGAAACCACTATTTATGGTCTGTCTGTGAGTTAGCTCAAATTCCATCGTTCTCCATTGTCTGCGGGAGGTTTTCACAGGGCAAATCCGGGCAAAAGTGCACAGGGTTACAAATTTTGTTGTTTGGTCATTTCGTGACGGTCATTGGAATTCGCCTTGACCGTTTTGGGTCAGAGGTCACAGAGCACTTGTTATTAAACAGCACTCTTAAAAGCACTCTTATTAAAGCCCGATAACAGTTTTTAAATTGTTTATTTAGGGAATCCCCGAAGCAGGTGGCATTAATAGCTTCCTGTTTTAGCCATGACTAGGTATTCGGCGGCTTAACCATTTGTCTAAAGTCTCTATGGCTCTGATAAATGCGTTTTAATTATGTGAATTTTATAAAGTATATTTTGACTGGTTTTGCCAGGTATTTATTTATGAATGGAGCTTAAATGGCGGTTACCAGAATCTTTTGAAAATGTCTTATAAACTAATTAATGACCAAGACTGAACCAGACAACTAATTTGCTGCTTATTAAATCAAGTTTTTAAATTCTTCCAACTTTGTTACATTTCCCAATTATTTAATTTATTCGAATTCTTCCATATATAATTATAATTATTTGTTTATGGACTCTAATGAATACCAAGAGAAATCATTATATAATTTGGTATCCTTGGTTTTCTTGTTAAAAAGTAGGTTCCTTTCCTGTTGGTAATAAGCAACCATCAGTGTTTGAACACGCTCTTTTAAATTCGTGCTGTTGATTATGACATTCAATGCCTTCCAACTGGAACCATATTAGTTATAGATTTTCATTGGTCAGCCCAACCCAGCAGGGCCTCCAAAAGATAGGCAACAACGTGACTAACAACGCTCTAATTAACAAGATTTACTTTTTAACGTCGTTTCTTTGTCGTTTTTTGTTACCCGATTGGCACTGGCTTCAATCAACTCAAAACAACGAACCACAAAGGCAACTAATTCTAGTAGTTAACGATTAATTCTGTCTGTGGCTCGGGATTAATTGCCTTTTAGTAATCGCCGTGGCGGCGCCCTCGTCATGTTCTCTAAGCTTTTTGATTCCAACAACCTCAGCACCCGATTTCCGCCTTCTATGATAGAATTTGACCGTGTTCTTTGAGAACAAGCAGCCACAAAATCATCAAATCATTTTTAAAACCGCAGCTTTAATTTACTTGATGAGCTTATTTTATTTGTAATAGAATGGTTCCTAAGCAGATATGTTT
Organism: Drosophila erecta; assembly: GCF_003286155.1. Taxonomy (NCBI): domain Eukaryota; kingdom Metazoa; phylum Arthropoda; class Insecta; order Diptera; family Drosophilidae; genus Drosophila; species Drosophila erecta. The sequence goes on along the minus strand of NW_020825194.1, from coordinate 21,343,554 downwards.
CACCGAGAAGAAATAGTATATGATTAAACCAAATGGAAATATGGTTTTTAAAACTAAGACTATGGTTTATTTGTAATGAGCTGTGTGCAGATTTAGGAGGATACTTAAGCCATAATAGTTGGAAATTTATGTTCAAATTCAATATTAATTGTCATCATTAATAGCATTTTTTGAAATAAATCAATTCTTCTTCAAATATCTACCATAAAGAGCATCAAGTCTTTTACTTGTTGAAGATAACTTTTTCATGATCATCTAGAGCAGATAATGGGGAATCGATGGCGGATCTATAGAGATCTACGACTGGCAATCCACATTTAGCAGCCATCGACAGCTGGCGACCTTGCCGATCGATTTCTTGCCACAGATCGAATCGATCAGATCGCTCGATTTCTGTAACGCCGCAAATGGATTCGAACCGTGGCCATAATACACCAAATTGAAGTTGTGTTACCGTTTTTCCATTCTGGCCTTTTATGAGTTTTGTTGGCTGTAAGTGAATTATATTTAAATTTGTTTTGCCTGGCTTGGCTGAGCTTCGAGTGATAACAATCGGCTTCGAGCCATTTGCTGTTGCTTTTACTTTGTTGCATGCACAAATAAATTACTTTTAATTTGCGTAATCATTTTTCAATGGCAAGCATTGGTTATTTCCATTTGCATTGTTTTGCAGAAGTTCATTACACAACTATAGCCACAGTGAGGCCAGAACCTCTTAGCTGTAGCGCTTGTTTCGAGAAAGCCATCATAAATAACTTCGGATCTATAGCGATTGTCGCCGGGTCAGTCCAAACGCCACTCGAATCGTGCTCCATACGCCCCGTGGACCCCAGTGGGAGTTTGGCTTTTAATTTTCTGGCCAGACCGAGAGGGTCAAGCGTTTGGGTCACCAAAAACCGGAGGCAATAGGATTGTCCATGGAGTGTGTGAAAGACAAATTTACTGCTTCAATTTTGGGCAGCCTTGGGCTTAAAAGTTTAGTAAAATATACATATATTAAGGAATAAGTGGGAATGAGTCAAATATTTGATTTAATTTAATTGAATTAATCTTTCATCTTATTATTTGCCTTTCTACCGTAAAAAGCTGCACACAATTTTGAAAATTTTGTTGCCAATATCTACATGTATTTTTTATATTCTATTTGCCAGACATTTTGAAATGTCTCAATCGACTTGATTGTTTTTATTTTGGAATGGCAATAAAAACAGGTATAATCGTAAAACATTACCTTGAACCGGATACCAGTAAATTGTTTAACGCATTTCAGAAAATCGTTAAACAACAATGAAAGTCAGTATCTATAATGTTCTTATTTATGTTGGTTGATTGGGAGTTATTTTTATACCAGTTAGGATGTTTTAAAATAGCCTGGCGATTAACACAACCAATAAAATTAGGTTTGGACCAATCGACAAATGGGAAGGCCATAAAAGTAATGCCAGTAAACGGAAAATCCCAATTACATTTACCATTCCCATTTGAGGAAACACATTTGTGAATGAGGAAGCACTTTGCAGACTTTTTCGTTGCCAAGCTGGCCGTGAAATGTAAATCTTATAATGAGATGCAACTGACCGTTGGAGGAGGCGGAATGAGTGTGCAAATGTAGTTAACTAAATGCAGGCAGAAAGTGTAACAATCATTTTCCATTTCCATACAATTAACGGCCGGCCAATGATAACAATTACTCCACCAAACATTTCCATGGATCGCTGATCAACTGCTATTGTTGAAGTGAAGGGGAATGTGAAGATAATTTCCCTATTTCATTTCTGTACGAAGAGATCAAATTCTGAATTGAAAAAGACTATCTTATTTAAAAGAGCAAATCTTCATTTATACCATATTGGAAGAGCTTCTTCAATTAAGGTTAATCCTTAATAAAATGGCCTGATTAGGCGCTTAGACATTTATATCGAAAATTAAGCTTCGTTGTTTGATCGTCGCCACAGGAATAACGAAAAATTGGTTAGATCATTTGAATAGTAAGCCTTTAATTGAAGTTCCAATGATTGTGTTGAAGTGTATCTTTTTGCTAGTAATTGGCAATGCAGTACTGCAAACCTCTCGGTTGACAACTTGGTCTACGAATTTGACTTTGATGAACGCAGTTTGATTTGACGGACAAACTGAGACGCAAGCGGGTGTGTTTTTCCATGTTTATTTAATGGGCGGTTAATTTGTTGTTTTTTCTAAGCTGTCCGCAAATGCTTATAATGGGTGCCAGTGCCAGATTGCGACATTTGCAAACGTATCCGCGATAGCCGATTGGAGGAATGGAAGGAAAACCCATTCACTTTTCTGTTTCTGTCGCAATTGTTGTCGTCGACGAGCGGAAAGCGTGGAAAATAACAATATAAACTAAACGAAAAAGTGCACATTTCGTATTATTTTATACCGAATTGTAAAAGCAACTACGCTGATCAAGTTGCAGTTTCGCCCCAAGCGGATGTTGGTTCTGGCCATAAAGTTAAATTCCATCGGTGCGTTGCCTTTGATATATGAGTTAGACAAGTTCTCAGCCATTTAACGGAATGCAGCTTAAAGGTCGGGCCAGTAAAGGAAACAATGGATTTAAATAATACCTAGACATTAACCAATGTGGGCAGTTGCTCAGAATTAAATTGGGGTGTGAACTGCTACGTTGGCGAATTACTCACGATTGGTGTGGCTGAAATGAAGTTAACATTTTATCAAGCGCAAATTTTTTGGGCAGATTTGAATTCGAAATAAAAAACGAAACACTGAGTGTATACTTGACAGCGGCTACTGCATTATAATGTGATTGAAGATTGAAGTGAATCTATGTTTACGACTCAGCAGCATGCAAATGAATTTCCACAAGTTCGTGAGATACTTAACAAATTTTTATTACTATTGCCAATGAAAGATCGCATAAGTAACAGAAGTAGCAATTTAGTTCGCACTTTACTTGGCTAATATTTGGACCACCCGAAATTGTGCGATTGGTTTATTGCATTTTACGGCCTCTATAATTTGTCTTCTGGCCAAAATTGTAAGTGAAGGCAAATCTGAGGCCTTGCGCCTCTGTGTTTTGTTTTTTTTCTGCTCAAATCGGACAGCCAGCAATTTGAGCTTGACTTCTTGGACCCGTGGCTCGTGTAATGCCTGCTTTACAGATGTGGAGTTTATGGTTTTAGTTTATGGCTTACATGGACGACTTTACAATTTGGACCATAAATGACCGGGGGCGCGAGTGGTATCGTTTCGGCCATTATAATTTGGAGTCGCGAGCTGAGTGGCACAATAATCGGATCGCGGGATCCGCCGATCCAGCCAAATCAGTGAGCGTCGTGCACAGTCCGCTGGCCTCCGGCTCACTTTGTTGATGATGATGATGCGATGGCCACAAGCATTTCAAAACAACAGCGAAAATTAGAAATGGGTGGCCGAACGAGCGGTAAATGGAAATGGTCGAGCCGGTGACAAAATTAAAATTCATTCACGCTCAAGTAAATATTTACGCAATAAATTTGCATTTAATTGCATTTGAGCGATGCATACCGGGGGCGGCCACAGAACACTGGCCGAAATCAAATCAAATCAAATTAGAAAACAATCCACCAACAGCAGGAACAACACTCCAAAATGGTTCCACCACCTCCCCCAAAACCGAGTGACCAAAACAATTCGCTCGTCGTATCGAAATCTAATCAAATTATGCGCCAGAAATGTCAAAAAAGCGTGAAATGTTTGGCTCCGGGGCGAGTGAATTAACCCAAAACAGGTGAGTACTCCACGTCTGGTCCACCTGTACGCCACCTGCACGCCACCGTACCCATTAGCTCTCCCCATCCCCGCCAGAAATCGCATCAAAATTGCACAAAATAAGAAGCGCTCAACAAATCATTTGCAAATTTTATGCAAAATACATGCAAAAGTGCTTGGTAAATATGGCCTGATCAGTATCTGTATCCGTATCCGTATCTGTATCTGTATACTCCGCATCTCTCTGATTCTGACCACAAACATTTTTGGAGCGATTCTCTTGAATTGAACTAGAATTTCAGTGGGTGCTGGTGATGATGATGAGGGTGTGGGCTCGGGCCAAAACAGCGACTGTGACTGCGGCTAAAATGTTTTTATGCGGTTCGCTTAATGTGTTTTGGCCATAAACCAACTGACAACCGGGCAAAACAGCTAAAAACCCACGGGTTCAAATGTGCGAGTGTTCGGCGGAGAGTGCCATCCAAATGACAACGATAACAAGTCGAATCCCCCGCGGGGTCAGTGCGAGAATATCCCGACCATTCCCCATCTCCTATCAGGAATCATTCTCAAACTTTTGTTGCCCCCGTTTATTTGTTTTCGCGGCTGCCTAATTGCATTTCAGCATTCTGCCACACTCCCATATTTATATTGTAATTGAAAAAGCATCGAGGGTGTGCCGTTGACCATGACAAGTTTATTTAGGATAGGCACTTCCACCTGCTCTCCTTCTACCTCAGTTTTTGTTCGCATTGCGTGCTTTTTGCCTTCTTGTTAAAGAAATCAACAATTATATTAGCCAGTCTGGGAAACTTTTTGCATGGAGTGATGTATGGAAAAATGAGTTTGATTGTAGAGCATAAAAAAAGTAAGACACGTCTGGGTTTTGTCATAACTTCAAGTCGGTAACGACTCTTTAATTATTCACTACACGCAATCACTACGAAAAAATATTTTATTTATAAAGAAACAAATGTGTAAATATACATTTAAAGTATAATTAATTAAGTATTTATTTAGAATGTCAAATATTTATTTAAAAAAACAGTAAACTCATCTGCACAATGTGTTGATTGGCAATTCCATTTGCGATTTTATAGAAAATCACAAATCCCCAAGCCGAATCCTAGCAAATTATTAGCAATATGCGAAAGGCAAATGCAACTCATTTTTCAAAGGATTTATACGACAGCCGGAAGTTGGAAGGCAGATCTAATAAGCCCCAGCAGTTCCGAAGGGGACAAAGACAATAGCATAAATCTGACACGTTGCCCCAAAATTAATTCCATACGAGCCACTTGGGAGCGACGCTCGGTTGAAAATTGGCTGCAGCCAGGTGGCAGATGAGCCATCGCAAAACATTTTAGTGCCCCGCAGGCTGGATGCGAGCACACAGACAACTTATATTAATTAATGCAAAATTGCATTACGCATACGCACAGGTGTGCGGAGCGCAGACCGCCTGGCCGGGCCAACACATGAAAAAGAGTCGTAAAATGAAAACTCTTTCAGACTATAAAGAAACAACTAAATGGAAAGCCGGCACGGATATGACAAACTGAAAGATCAAATAAAGACAAGCATTTTCGGTAACACCAGAGTTGGGATGGGAATAGCATAACTGTGACTATGAACTAGGATCAATTTTCAGTGCGCGTTTGAAATATGCACGTTAATGTACAAGGATTAATAAATAGGAAATACTCATTAAATAATGTTCTCAAATGCAATATAATTACTTTGTTAAACGTTTTAAACTCATTGCTGTATCGGTTCTTTGTGGGCTAGTCAGACATATTCCTCAAAAACAGTTAACTACACTTTGTAAATAATTTGTACAGTTGCCTAAATATCTGCAACCACTGTTGTGGGCGAAAACAACCACCCATTTCTGGTGTCACATATGCAACAACAAGACCTTTCTTGCATCTAAGTTGCCACTTAAGCCCGGCCCGCTCTCCAATGCAAATTATCTGCCCCACAGCTCTGATTTGGCTCGAACTTTCGGACACTTATTGTGAGGAGACTGCCGACTGGCGACTGCCGACTGTCCATGTCGTGGGGGCCGACTCCCAGGTCTGCAGATTGCAGGTCGGCATGGCAACTTGCAACACATGCCGCACAGGACACGAAACCAAACCAATCCAATCCAATCCAATGCAAACTGGCCAGGAATGGCGAAACTGGCAAATCCCACAATTACTTATGTTTCGCAGTGATTGGTCACAAGGCACGGCTTAAACAAGACTAGCCCAAAATTAATTCCCCAAATTATAACACATTTTGATGTGTCTTGGACAGACAAGGACGGACTTCTACTTTGACATTATTAATTTAGGTTCAATCGAGTTAACACTCATATTAAATATGACTGAACCCAAGTCTAATTTCTCACAGATAATGACCCATATATTTAAGCATTCGAAATTCAATCCCAAATTCAGCGGCGCATCACTGGCGCCTTTCTTTTCACTGTCGTCTGGGACTGGGATTCCCCTCCCATGGAGGCTTTTTGTGCCTCTGCCGGCTGAAACGGCTCACTAAACACGGCCCACAGAAGCGGAGAGTGTGGCCAACAATGCACACGATAAATAAATTGCTGTACGCCATATGCAGTGGGGAAAGATGCAAGAAAAATTTGTTCGACATTTTACCTAATGCTATTTTATAATAGTATTTCTTTTACGGTTATGACAGCGCTTTTCGGTTTCTGTGGTTAAGCTTCGTTGGGTCCGGGTTTCTGCTTCATCCAAGTCACTTAATTGTAAGGTTTGCATCTATTGCTCAACATCGACTGGCTTTTTCTTTAAATTATTTAAAAATTATAAAAGCTTTGCTCCGGGGAAAAGAAAAAAAGTGCCTTAAATTATGTTTGAATAATTTCTTGTATACTCATAATCAAAATATTTATAATACTTGAGTATTTGGTTTTTTATTAATACCATACAAAATAAAAAGTGCGTGATGGGATTCAGACAGTAGAAAGATATCTCTATCTGAAAAATACCATTGAATTTCTGAGATACCATTCCAATTTACACATATCTGTGAAATCAACTGCAGCGCTTTTTTGATTATCAATGATAAGTGGTCTCTGGGGTTTTGCAAACTTGCAGTAAGTTCTAGGGAGTGGATGATTGGGATTCCTCGACGGATCGCAGCCAGGCGCAGTTAAGAATCTCGCGCAGATTCCAGCGAGCATGTGCCTCCGGCTCCAGAAGCACCGAAACAGTAGCCTTGGCCTGGGCAGAAATCAACTCCTGCAGCTTGCGGCGAAAGGCAAACTTGCGGTTGCGCTGATCCTCCAGCAATTTGGTCAAGTTGCTGTCATCGAACGGCATCTTGGCATTCATCATGATGAACAGAATGACGCCCAAGGACCAGGCGTCAGCTAGTTTTGGATCATACGGACGTCCACAAACTACTTCCGGTGCAGCATAGGCAGCCGATCCGCAGTACGTCTCAGATTTCATCTCCCGGCCATTTTCGTCGCGACAATAGCGAGCAAATCCGAAATCGGCCAGCTTGATGTTGAGTCGCTTGGAGAGAAGGATGTTCTCGCACTTGAGATCCCGATGGGCAATGTCCAGGTTGTGCAGATACTTCAGTGCCTTGGACATCTGCAGGAACCAGATCTTTGACTGCTTCTCATCAATGGGACCCGATTTCTTGATGTGCGACAGCAAATCACCATTCTCCGCGTAACGCATAAAGATGAAGATCTTGGGACCGCGCTGCAGGATGCTATGGATCTGTATAATGTTGGAATGATCGATCTTGGTCAGGATTTCCAGTTCGCGCGGAAAGAACTTATTCACGAAATCGGTGGGCGCCTTGGCCTTGTCAATGATTTTACAGGCCAAATGTACTCCATGTCCATTATCATCGGCATAACCGGCGGTTATAACAGTGGCATACGAGCCCTCGCCGATCTTGTGACCCACATTGTAGCCCCGCTGCGCCAGTGCATCCACATCCGAGTGTCGGGTACCCAACTGACGGTTTCCAGCGCTGGAATTGTATTTAGACATGGCTCTTGTGTCCTCGGCGTGCGTTTAGTGTATTTGTCCGAGAGTTTCCAACTAGGTGATTTGGTAATGGCATCAAGCAAATGCTTCTTTTCTATATGGCGAACATATTTACCCTTAAGATGGTTGATTTCACAAACTATAATTTATTGCCACTTTGTGTATTTTACTTACGAAATTCGAATCCAGAAATTTTGACAAAACCTACAAACGTTATGAAGTGTGAAATAAATATAAAAACGGACGTGCACAGCCTTCTACCATTCCAGAAAATTTGAACGAACAGACAAGGCTTACTACGTCCAATAAATTAAAAATAAACATTAAGATGGCAAGCGAAGTAATAATAAGAGGGAAGTCCAAACTTATCGATGTTTTTAAAAAAGTCTGCTCTATATACAGATCATCAAACGCCCCTATATCATTTGTTTTAAGACCCTTTAAAAGCCTGCGGTTTTTTGAGTGTCGAATGATTATAAACTTAATAAAAAGCGGAAAAATGCAACTAAAGAATAAATATTTCTATATTACAGTTGCCATTCTGGTTTCCACGAGCCAAGCTGGCACTGGCAGTGCGTCCCAACCAGCTCCAATCAATAGGAATCCCCTAGGCAGCCACAACAGCAGTGGCATCGGCGACTCGGAGCTGAGTGCCTCAGAGCGAAGTCGACGACTGATACCCTACATGGCCTTCTATCTGCCCGCGCCCGAGTTGCCCATTAATCAGCAGTATGCCACAAAGCACTCGTCGTCGGCCGGCGGAGCACAGCTGCAGGCACCGCTGCCTGGAAGGATACCAGTGCCGGTGGCCTACATGCCGCAGCAGAAGCACCATCCCCACCACCATGGACCACCGCACCCGCCACCAGTGTCGCACTATCAGTCGGGCGTAGGCGAGGTCTTCCACTCCCTTGCGATTGGAAGCCACCAGCATCAGCATGCGCCCCCACATCCGCCACCTGGTCATGTCAAGGAGCAGCAGGCGATCACCAATTCTGGTGCCACGTATATTGCGTACAAGCCATTGAACCCGACGCATAAGGCAAGTATTTGAATAGAGTATTTTCCAAAGGGCATGTATAGTATAGCAATAAAACTTCGAGGGTATTGGAAAAGCACTTTGATACCTATCCAATCTTCTTCATTACAATTGATTTCATGAGCCATAAATAAGCAGAAATAATCAAGTAATTCATAATTTACACGCACGCAGCACAAGACGGTGCAGCATTTTCCGCCGCTACCGCCGTCCCCCAAGGAGCAAGTGCAGCAGCAGCATGCACAGCAAGCGCCGCAGCAGCAGCAGCAGCATCAGCACCGCCTCCTCCTGCACCACCAGCAACCACAGCAATTCGAGATCCTATCGCCAAGCTTAGTCGCATCCCAGTCGCAGCGACAGCGGGGCAAACAATCAAAAATCAATTTAACACCATTTACAGCGCAAAACACATTGCCGGGACAGTTTATACCCATTATTTATACGCCAGTGAGCAGCAAGCCGGGCTCCTCCGCCGATGCCATCAATTACAATAACATCCAAAGCAACCTGAAGCAGCCAGAAATTGTCTATAAAAATTCCCATCAAGCACAAATCGTTACGGATTATGCAGCCGGAGCTGCTGCCTCCGCCTCCGCCGAACAGCCATCGTCACCATCCTCATCTGGCGAGGAGGAGAAGGGCGAGAAGGTGCTGGAGCAGGAGGACCATGGAGCCCAGGAGGAGGCGTTGGAGGAGCAACAGCCGCAGCAGCACCAGCAAGTGCAAAACAATCCAAGGTAAGACTTCTTGTCACTTGTGCCTCTCATACCCAAGCAGAAAAAAGCCCAAGAGCCCAAAAAGTAAGGCAGATCGAGCTCTGATCCCATGGAATCACAAACCGTCTGCTTGATAGGCAGTTCTCACAGCCACGCCCACTTATGTATCGTGATGCAGTTGCAATATCGCATGTAGAATACAATTAAAAATGTTGCCACTACGGCTGTCTTTAAAGCAGTTTCACGTCATCTATACATTATTAACAACATTACACAACAGACTTTTAATTGGTCCTAAAAGTAAATGGTACATCAGACTTTACAAATTACTTGTAAGACACACCAATTTAATTAACTCAGTTACGAGAGATTGCTAAACTATTGTATCATCACCCAAATAGGTCAATAATTGTACTCTGTTTATGTGCACCCGTTTAAAATTCAAATATGCAACAAAGACTTTAATATGCTTCTGTTTAAAGCACATGCAATTGGGATTCCGTCTGAGACGGATACTGCTGCAGCGCAATGCCCTTGGGCAGAAAAATCAATTGCATTTCATGCACCAGCCCAGTCCACTCCAGTGTCCGGCTCCGACTCAGGCCACGTCCGCTCTTCTCCTACTCTGAATCCGGTCTTCCACATAGTCACCATCTTTGCAACTCCAGAGGTGACGTAAGACCCATGACGACAGCCATAGCGACTCCAATTGCCGTTCGTTGTACAGCAAGAGGCGCAGCCAGTGGGCAAAGGTGGTTTGGGGAGACTCGACCTGGCCAGTGTCTCGTGTTCCTCTCCACATGCTCATGTAGTAATTGTCAAATTGCATATTCATGTCATAGGTAGCCAGCGGGCTCAGGTCAAAAATCTGTCGTACAATGGTTATCAGAGAATGGGATGGAACATGGAAATACATGCCAATCAGCGAAGATTTTTACAACACCACACTTTAGTTGAACGCATTTCGATGCACACTTTTGTTTTTCGACTTAAATCGCTGATTAAGTTACTCTTTCAACAATTTATTTAGATAATAGTATCAGGGATTAAAATTCATTCAGGAATTCATACTATAACTCCTTGGAATTCAGCTTACGTATAACATAGTACAGAAAGTTCATAATGAACTCCCATGACATTTCTGCTTGAAACCGAAACCATAACCGCTTTGCATGATTAACCTCCAACAGCATCGGCTACGCTTCTGTGTCGGTTCCCGATTCGAGCGCAGTTACCGCCACCACATCCTCCAAAAACGCATTGATAATACACCAGAAATCACCGCATTTCGGGCACGTTAGTAAATACGAAAGCTACTTCAATATGGCCCCGCCCTCGACTAGTGTTGGTCATCATCCTCACCAGCAGCATACTCCGCACATGACGCCGCAGGAGAAATATGTGCTTTACTTACAGCAGCGCATGAAACACCAAAAACATCAGCAACATCAGCATCTGCAGCAGCAGCAGCAGCAGCATTACGACTTTTCACATCCGGTGGTGCCGGCACAAAGCAATACATTGGCTGGTAGCCACCATCCACAACACACCCATCTGCACCCGCATCATACCCAGACCAAGCCCCATCACCCGAACAAGTACGACTCCCTCTACGTAAGACCGGATGCGACTGCTGGCCAACAGGTGCTGCACATCCCGCTGCGCGCACTCATGGCCCACGTCCAAGAGCAGTCGCACTCCCAGTCACAATTACAAGCAGAGTCGCAGGCACAGTCGCCGCGCCACGATTTCGCCAAGGATGAGCCGCTTGGGTAAGTCTTTCGCTCGGAAGGAGGAGCAAGAATCTTAGAGAAGGAGCAGAAGCTCCTAATTTGATAGGGAATTACATAGTCAAACCATATTCTACTAAATACCCCCATTATCCAGAATACTCATCAATAGGCACACAAAGCTAACAAGATCCGTAAAAAACTGAGCATCTCTTAGTAACAATTGAATATGCTGTTGTCATTTAGCTGTCCAAAAGCGCTTACTTTAGATCTGAACATTACTTTTAGTTCCCCAGCACCACCGCAGTTTATTGACTACCTAATAGATGGGCCAAGACAATCGCTGGAGGAAGAGCAACAGCACTCCCAGCATGAGCGTCCATCGGCTCATCAGCCGCCACAGCACGCCTACATTCTGGTGACCACGACAGCTCCACATATCGAGCATCAGCCTGCACCACAAATGCACCCTGAGATTTCCACACCGCGTCCCCCGATTCTGTATAACCAACAGCCCACACTTCGCTTGCAGCCAGTCCATACTTACAAGGCCACCAGGCGTCCCATTTACGTGACCACACCCTCGCCCGCGGTGTCGCCCACTTCAAGTCACACGGTAGAGATTACGCCGAAGTATGTTTACGTTTCCGGGAAGCCTCCTACTGCCCACCACCCAGAGTTACCGCTTAGAGAACCATCTACGGTAACGCCTATTAAACTTAAGCCCGTTTACAAATACGCCCATGAGCGCCCTCCATTAACGCCTGCATACGTACCAGAGGATCAGGATCAACTACCAGATATTCGCACCTCATCGCTGGCCGAAATTCTTCACAAGCTTCAAGCGAGCAATCATCTTCCGCAAACCTTAACACCCGACAACATCGACAACTCCATCAAAACACTGATCCGCATACTTCAGAATCTAAAGCAAACCCAAACCATTGTGGCTAATCCTCCGCAGCATCATGAGGAGCACAAGTCCAGTTCCCAGGATTATGATTACAATACGGGCAGCGAAGAGGAACACCATTCCCAATCAGAGGAGGCGGTTGCCAGACCCAAGGGACCAAGTGGGTAGCCTTTACATCAATATGTTCCCTTAATTAATTTACATTCGAATAGATAAACACCCTGGACCAAGCACTGGAAGACCTGGCATCGATTATCCCAACTATGCGGAGATCCCTCAAACCAGCTTTGAGTGCACCAAGCAACGCTACAAGGGATTCTTTGGAGATCCGGAAACCAACTGCCAAGTCTGGCATTACTGTGATCTTAACGGAGGAAAAGCCTCGTTCCTTTGCCCCAATGGAACCATATTTAGTCAGGTAAACTGGAAACCCTAATTTTTATACACGCGTGTTCAAAATGAAACAAAATATATATATAAACAGATTGCTTTAACCTGCGACTGGTGGTTTAATGTCAAATGTTCAACAACCGCGCAACTATATGTGCTGAACGAGCGACTTTACAAGTACATTCTGCCTTTCAATTCAAAGTTCCCCGAGGACTACAATGGACCTATTGTGGATAAGTAAGACACCATAAAGATTCGAAAGTAGTCATTAATAAATGTGCCCTTTATTCAAGGTATCTGGCCATGAAATACCAGGAAATGGAGGAAAAGATGCGCCAGGAGAAACAACGCAAGGCGTCCCAACAGGCGCAGAAACCCGAGGAAGCACCATCTACTCTACCTGCTCTGCCCAAAAATCACAAACCAGAACCCAAACATGGTAGCGGAATAAATGCCCAGGTTTATGAGCAAAGCTCTGAGAAAAACTTGCTTATCGACGATGAGATAGATGATATTTCGGAGCGTGGGACCTACGATACGTACGACCAAACCGCACCCACAACTATAATGGCGCCCACGAGCACACAGGACACACAGTCCTTTGTCCTTAAGCCAATCGTTGTCTCCTCCACTCCACAGCCGCTGCCAGAGATTGACTTCGAAGTGGAGCCAACAGCTCCAGGCAGCAGTGAAGAGGAGGATCATCTGCAAAGTCTTAGGGAAACCAAGGAAGTTGAGAATAAAACTCGAGAATCCACAAAGGTAAGCGTGGAAAAGCTGGAGGTAATCGAGATCAAAACCGATGGAAACACCGGACAACTGATGCCCATCAAGAGCAGTAGCAAATGAGCGTTCCGTGGAGAGGATGAATAGCTTGCCATATTTGTAATGAGAAATTCGTTTGCGAGTTGGTTGTACAATCCCTAAATTATTCTTAGCGAGCAAGTACTGTAAATAGCTAGCTGTAAATGCAACTGTATACATACCTATAGCTATAGTGAAATAAAATCTGACTAGTAAGTAAAAAGATCTTGGCACTCACCTCCTTGCCATTCACGATATTTAAAAGGGCCGAGTTGAGTGAGTTTAAAGATGTTGGAATCTCGGAAGCATAGCGCTGATTCTGTGGAGGAAATCCGAATAGAAGCAATAAGATTAGGGTTTCATAAATTTGATTTAGCAGATATAATGTATCTTATTAAACATTGGATTACATGAGTTATTTAAAATTGGGACTGCCAATGGTAGTGCACAAATTACAGGATTTAAGGATACATGTTAATCATGATTTCTGAAGCTTGTAAGTTTGTATTCTAGCCATTGACGCGGCAGGTTTCGAAACTCGCGTAATTAAATCTTTGAAATCGAGTGAACAACATTGAAATAAGCAAATATACACAAGAGAGGAATGACAATAGTGCAAGAATTTTACTAACAATCTCGACCAGCGGCCGTATGCGGTGCCCGCCATGATATATGTTGGAGCAACTTCGGCAGTGGGATCGGTGGCACTGCACACAGTACTTGTCTTTCAGCATTCGGTGCTGAAAGCAAAGGTTCTGACCCGGCAATGTGAAGTACTGATCGCCCACTTGCAGTCCCTTGCTGGAGATAGTGCCCAGATCCGTTGACTTGTGGAAAACGTGCGACTTTAGCACGCGACTGTGATTGTGGACGGCATCGAAGCAACGGCGGCAGTAGAAGGCATTGCACCGCCTGCACTCTCCGCTGGCAATGGCATTTCCGCACTCGCTGCACTTGGCGGACTGGACAATCTCCTTGCTGATCGAGCTGAGGCTCAGCGATTGGTTTGCTGAGTCCGTGGCGAATCGGCGGAAGCAACTGAGGCTGCTGGTCTCACCAAGCACGTGGTAGTTCAGTTCGTAGTAGTCGCGCATATTGGCGGACGACTTGCTGGCCGGACTCCTGGCCATGATCGTGGGAGGAGCAGGACACTGGCACACGGCGCACTTCGGATCCCGCCGATCGCTCCACAAGCAGCTCTCGCAGAGACTATGACCACATGCCAGTAGAAAGGGACGATAACTTTCTGTTGGTTAAGAGCATATTTTAAGTATGGGTTTGTCAAATTGTCTTCCAAAATCGGTACTCCCAAAACACGAGATTTTTAATATTAACTTGGATCTTACATTTAATAAATTTGTCCCACGCGATAAATCTAATTTTTGGACATATTTGCACGAGGATATGTAATTTGCAATTAGCTTTCGTTTTTTAGGCGATCATAAAAGTAGTATTTGTAGTATGGAAAATTCCATACTTTCAGTGTACCTTCATATACGTACATACATACATACATATGTTCCCAGCATTTCTACAATTCAATAACACCACAAAATCCGTAACAGCGGATAAGGCTTCTTAAAAAAATTAATGAAAATTACACTACATTCGGCAGAATGTCTTGCTGAAGATTTTCCGATTAAAAAGTGGAAAGGGCATGCATTTGGTAATGATTTGCTAATAAAAGTGAACATAAATAAAACAGCAGTGTTTATCTACCTCAAATAGTAACGATTTTTTGCAGCTTCTGTGATGGGTTATCACATCGTTGAATCCCTATAAAGTACCAGTATTAAAATCATCACTAGATTTCATAGAAATTGGTCCATGATTCACGAATAAGTGTAAAAAGGGTTTTTTATTAGCTAAACAAAAACATTCATAAACATGTACTTGTGTATGTATACATATATGCATGTGTATTTGTCAATTTGTCAACGCATAGTAACTTCAGCGTTTTTACCACCTACACAAAAACATTCATAAGCATGTGCTTATGTATGTATTCATAAACATGTGCTTATGTATGTATGTATGTACGTACCATTTGTGAACTTATTGTACGACTGTTTAGAAGAACATGTCAAAGAGAACTGAAAAACTTCTGCAGTAATTTGAGTACCTCCAAAACGAAACGGTGATGCAGACTTGACTTTGGCTTCTGTTTTCTTTAATAATTTCAATGAAAGAATAAATACTTCAATGTAATAACAAGAAAGATTTTAAGCTGCCACCACCACTTCAATATATGTTTTTTACTATTCTTCTTTACTTTCTTCTCTTATTCTTTTCTATTCTTCCTGACTGAACTTGTCCAGCTTTTCATGCTGGCAACACTGTTCATTGAGAGACGGAGCATTTGCAAAAACGTAGCGTTTTCAGCCCCACGGTATAAAAAGTTATGAATTAAGAAAGCCAACTAAATTGGCGAAATCGCTATGCCATAAAGTAGAGCACTCACCTTCTCCTTGGTTCTTATTGAACGAGTAAGTAAAACAGTTTGTACATTTTGGGCAGCGCAGAAGATTCTGCAGATGGGACGCCACAAACTTGCGATCGAAGTGCCTTATTCCGCTGTCGTCGGCAATCATTTTGATCAAAACTCAGCACGATCCGCCGGAAAACACTTTATTTTTACGACTACACTTTTATTTAACTACAAAATAAGTCCAAGTTGTTAAACGAAAAATATTCTTCCAATCACGCCGCCAAAAAGGAAGAGACAGATGGTGATGGCAAGTCGTCGACGCCAGTATCGATAAGCTTGCTACGGGAAATATCGAATACTCTGCCATGTTATCAAAAATGGGAACAGTTAGCTCCACTGGGTACATCTCAGTAAAAGTGGGACCAGTAGCGATTGTGAATAGTTCAAAAATGTTTTTTTAAAGAATATTCGAATATATCGTTGAAAAAGCTGTTGAATTAGATAGTATACTTACTTTTGCATAATGAAAAGATGAGCCAATAAAAGTATTTTCTCCCGTAAGCACCCTTTATTTAAGCATACTACAAATTTAACCAAATACCGCTGTGCAAATATTCAAACTACAAATGCTCCAATCGAAACCCCAAATTAACCGAACATGGAATCCATAATAGTGTTCTCCCGCTCCCGTCGGTTAGCTTCATCCTGCCGAAACCGGCGCAACTCCTCGTAAACAGGATCATCAGTTTCCAGTTCATAGCGACACAAGGGACAGGAGTTCGTCTGCAAGTTGTAAGGTAGGAGACAGGCAATAAGGACATTTTTAAATGTAGAATGTATTTTGATGAAATAGGTACCTTCTTCAGCCAGAGCAGGATGCACTCCTCGTGGAACTCGTGCTTGCATGGAAGGATCCTGTACTTCTGGCCCTCCTCGGCAGGCTCCTTGCAAACGGAGCACTCCAAATCTCCGTCCTCTTCCGCTTTCAGGATTTCATGGACAGGAAGCTCCAGAATGGCTCGCCTGGAGGCCTCGGGCACCTCGATCTCCATATCGATGCCATTCATGATGGCCAAGACCTGGAGACGTTTGAGGTTTCTGGCCAAATCGTTTGCACCCTGTGGTCCAGTGGGTTCATGGCCCAGTTCCTCGAAGTAGTCCGACATGGCTGAAATTGTTTTAGCAGAACGTCGTAGTTGATAGCTTGATGGTAAAAACCCCAGATCCTAGTCCTATACATTTTCGAGTTTCGACTTGATTATTTTGTGGAAGCTTACAAATATTCCTTGTAAACATATAAATATGAGAACCACACCCGGGTAATTGGGAGCCAAATGTGATTTTATTCGAGTTTCTCGTATACAATTGATAACAGTCTATCTGGGATAAAACTCCATTCAATTAAATTTGTTGCAGCAACTTTATTGCTAAGTATCTAAGAGGTCTTTGCATTTAAAACGCTAGCAAGTATCGTGTTTTTGTAGGACTACAATTCTTCGCTTAGTGGCTGGTAGCCCAGCAATGCTCTTTAAAAAGTCTAAAATTACAGGCATACACTGGCTTCTTTATTACGTGAGCTTAGGCAAAGTCCACCCAATCAATGGTTTACTGTACTTATTAGTAAGAGCTAATCATTGCTCCCAACGATTGCTTATTCGTTTTCAAGCTGTAAGAATATATTATTTTGTTTTATCTTTTGAGCTTCATAAAGATGAATATTTGCTGAAGGGTTACTTGAAAAATTCTTGAAAATCCAATATAGGCGAATAAATACATATACACCTCTAAACTTGTTCACACTTATTACAATTCAATTTAAATAAAATTAAATTTTATTAGATACAATTTTAATAAAAATTGCAAAAAATAAATTTTGCTTTTCCAACTGGAATCCCAAAACCAAACGAAACAAACGCAATCCCATTGCATTGCAAACTGGCCAATAAAAACACAAAATAAATTCCTTCTTCGTTTCTATTTTTTTGCAATTTTTCTTTAACTATACGAGGTTTAATATTATTCATTTTTAAAGTAATTGATTTACGATTTACTTCAAGGTAGTTACAGAGCTTGAATCATAATTTCTACTCTCCTGTTCTCTCTCCAGTATCTTCCTCTGGCCTCACTTAAGTTTACATCCTTTGCGATCTTATCGGAAAACTCATACAGTAGGTATACAGAGTAGTGGTAATTATGG
Source organism: Drosophila erecta (assembly GCF_003286155.1). Lineage (NCBI taxonomy): Eukaryota > Metazoa > Arthropoda > Insecta > Diptera > Drosophilidae > Drosophila > Drosophila erecta. The sequence continues at coordinate 21,325,577 of NW_020825194.1, read as the reverse complement.
TAAAATAAAATACAAAATAATAAGAGTAAAACAAAAACAAGACTTAGGCGCTAGGATTTAAAAATTAGTAGTTTAAATTGCTAGAGAATAAATTAAAGACGCCTGGCGGGGGAGCGGTTGGTAAATGATAAATAAAGGCAGGACTACATCAGGATCTACTGATTTCAGTGGGCTAATTAAAACCAAGAGCTATATATATACATGTATGTATATATTTATACATATATATATATACGTGTGGTGTATGTACAGAGCTACTTAAAGACAAACGAAACGAATAAGTACACGATTCTTCAATTACTTTAGCGGGGCGAGGAAAAACGGGTCGGGGCACATGGATAATTACAATGCGCATAGGATTTATATAGTACGTAAGGCATATATAAAACTCTAAGGCGGGCCGATTTCTAGGGTTGGATAAATCGAATCCAAAGAACAATTTGAAGTACTTAAACTTGTTGTATAATTCAGATCCAATAGCTTTCAAATGAAAAATGTCTAAGCTGAATAGTAAATATATCAAACACTTGACTACCACTTAATACCAATAGGTACAAATCATGAAGACCTAATTTTTCACGCCCCATCTTATTCAACCAAAATCGACCCTCCCTATTTAACATATATACGTGTGTATAGATAGTTTCTCTATATGGTAAACGATCGGCTCGCGTTAAGATCTATCACTAGCATTTACGGTTAGTTCTAGTCTAGTGCTAAAAGCAGCAAACAGAAACGGCTCCAGTCGGGAAATCCAGATCCCGAACCCTCCTGGCCTTACGTATCATCAGACTGGCTTGGTTTTCTGGGGATGGTGCTATGTGTTGGTGTTTCGGATGCTCTTGTGATGGGTTGGGTTGGCTGTGATGCATGCTCCGTGGCAGATCACTAGTCTGTGATGGAGATCTGCGCATATCCCACCAGCGATCGTTCGTCGGGCACTTCGCCCGGCTGCACGCCGGAGCTCAATTGGAAAGTAATCGTTTTCATCGTAGCACTGGCAGCTATCAGTTGATCCAGATGCGTTGCCATCGGTTGGGTATCCAGCGCATCAACGAGACCTGCATCTACCAGTTCTGTAGCGATGCCCTCGGCTGTATCCTTTCCCACTACGAACTCAAAGCGAATGTCGTGAAGCTCACGTCGCAAGTTGCGCATGCGCAGGACAAGATTGACTGGTGGCGCTTCGCCGGCTGCTTCGCTAGGAAGTGGTAATTGAGCGATGCCAGCTGTTACCTCTTGGGCAGCAGCAGCACCAACTGGAGCTCCCGGTGTTACTGTGGCTGAGGAAACACTATGCGTTATTTCGGGAGAAGGCTCTTCTCGGTCGCTGTCCGAGGAGTCGGCTCTTTCCAATCGGTTCATGGGTCTATCTTCGGAATCCGAGTCCGAAGAAGGGTGTTTTCTGCCTCCTGATCCAGAGCCGGCGGCAGAACCACCATTGTCCTCCTCTTCGCTGGACCAAACCCATTCGCCTGTCACCGTGCGGTGCAAACGACCCGAAGCTCCTGGCTGCCGTTTCGCCGCCTTGTGAACCCTGGTCTCCATACTGGGCCCGGATTGCAGCAGCGTCTGGGTGAGATACTTGCGGTCCTTGGCCTTCTTGAAGAAGGCGTGCTTCAAAAGCTCACTAGCCGTGGGACGTTTCGATGGCTCCTTTTGCAAGCACTCGACGATCATTTTGCGGAATGTCTTGCCATAAGCCTTGTACTGATCCTTATCGTCCGCACCCGTGTCCAAGGTGGGCGGGTCGTTCTGCAGGGTCAGCATTAGCACCTTCATGGGCGGGTATTTATGGTAGGGTGCTGTGCCCGTGGCCATTTCAATCGCCGTTATTCCAAAGGACCAAATGTCCGCCTTAAAGTCGTAACCATGATCTTGCTCCATTACCTCGGGAGCCATCCAACAGGGTGTGCCCACAAAGGTGTGGCGCACTTTCTGCCTGGACAAATCCCTGCCAGTAGCCAGCCATGCACTCACTCCGAAGTCAGCGATTTGGATGGTACCGTCGTCACCAATCAAAATGTTGCCTGCCTTGATATCTCGATGGATTTGCCCGTTTGAGTGGAAATACTCCAATCCCTTCAGGACTTCCTTCAGTACCGTGGCAATGGTGGCTTCATCGAAGACACCCTGTTTGCAATTGGACGTTCTCATCTTGTGCTTGATGATGTCCAGCAGAGAACCGCCTTCCAAGAGTCTCAGCACCAACCAGAGCTCTTCCCTCACCACAAATGAGGTGTGATAGGTCACTACGTTCTCATGAAAACACGAGGACATGGCCTGAATCTCCTTGAGCAGCTCATCCATCGATGTGTTCCACTTCTCCAGGTTGATGCGCTTAATGGCGCACTTCTCGTTCCTTGGAATACAGAAAGCCCCATGGACAACGGCTGTGGCACCCACACCAATGACGTCCCTCAGCTCGTAATCGTCTTTGGAGTTGGGCCACGGCTGTTTCTCTGGCGGTGCCGCAGCTCCTGGCAAGGTTGCTGCTCCAGCAACATTATTGCTAGACAGATTGGCGGGAATGGAGGTCATGCTCCTGCTTGCGGTTCCGTTTCCAGCTGCGACTGTGTGTGGTGGCGGGGTTCCTGGACGTCGTCGGTTGTTTATAGCCGGCTGACTTTGCGATCTTGGGGTATTCCGCGGACGGGGTTGCTTGGATATTGGTGGGGTTTTCTGGGGCTCCTCCTTTTTTATCGGATGAAACTCCTCGTCCTGCTGGCGGTAAACGGATGGATGCTCGTTCTCCGATGCCCTCTGTTGTTCTTGCTCCTTTTGCTGGACTTTATAGCTGCCCGAGCTGGAACTGTCTCTGGGTTCTGATTGTTTCTTTGTTGGATTATGCTGCTGCTCGTCCTTCTTGGCAAAGCACCCAAAGATTCCTGTATCCCTCGGATCTCTTTCTTGGGATTCTTTGCTTTGGTTCTGGTTGTTGTTGCTGGCGATGTGTGCCACCTCTGCAAGTGGAGAAAAAAATCAGAACGGGGTAAAGTTAGGGACCTTGCCTTGCTTTATCGTTAAACAAAAATCAACTGGTCTACGTGGAAGGTGATCAAATAGCTGCTCAAGGTTGATTCAGGAAGTTTTACCGAAAATCTAGTTGTGAAAGTCGGAAAGGGAGAAATCCAGGTGCAAATGCAAGGTGTGGAAGGGGATTAAAGGGGTTTCGTAAAAGCCTTGGATTACAGTGTATGATGTGTTAGTAATCACTTCAATTTAGAATATACATCCAACAAATTGAACAATTTCTTAAAAATAATTATTCTTGTCATTGTCACCAAGTTTATGCATTTGATTATTTTTGTTGAACACTCAGTAGTTGTTCAAATAGTTAGAATTGGGTCACATGTACACTAAATATATATATAAAAATAACTATAGAGAACATTTAGTTGCCTTTTTTTTGGGTTATTACCCCGACATGTTTGAAAAATAACGTTCGTTTAACGTTCGACACATGTCTAACCGGGAATTGTGTTTATTGGTGCCCTCTTTCCTCCCCACCGTCGTATTATGCTAAATACTTCCACGTTTTGCTGATAAGATTTTACTGCATGAATATATTGTGTGAAAAGCAATCTAAAATCCCAACTGTGTGGCTGTCGTTCCACTTTTTGCGCCCTCGACTGTATACATAGTATGTGCGATCTGCGCTCTCTTAAATTGCCTTACTCTTCGACGCTTACTCTCTCTTCCACACAGCATAAAAAAAGTTCAATCGCATGGAATGAACAAGAGAGAGAGGGGGAGAAAAGTGTGCGAGCGGGACCAATGACCGCATTGAGCTATTTATAGCAACAAAAAACGACAACAAAAATAACAGAGCTACAACAAAGATAATGTGTGTGGAAAATGTAATTAAGTTTTCAACTTAATGTTTACAATTTTTGCTTTTCTTTATTTCCATTCTTCATTTCGATTACATCGAAAAACACGATAAGCTTGCGGTTGAAAACGGTAAAAAGAACAACCGCAATTCGATAACTGACAGCAGCGATAAAGAAAACGCGATTCCAGCTATCGGACGTGTCATGTGCCACTTAATTAAACCAACTAACTTTTTGGATCAACAACATATGTACATACTTGGCGAATTTCGCAATTTAACACTTAGGCCAAGTCAAATAAAGAATAACTCGGAGGGAAACAAATAATATCTACATGAATGTTTACACAACAAACAAAATGCGAAGCGAGGGAAGACAGGAAATGGCCTCTAAGAACACTTGGCAACCAAAAATAAAACTAAGAAGGCTAATTTGAGCAGAAAACCGCTTTAAAATGGTAAAGTGGTAACTGATACACTTGCATATGCTTCAATTTTTTGAAATAGTGTATGAGAACGATTGCAGGCGGGAAATAAAAGATACATAGGTAAGGCAACTAATTGAATTTAATGTGAAAGAGCGATAACTGACATTCGAAGACAATTCAGAACCTCAAAACGAAAACAAAATCATAAAAAAATCTCAATAAAAATCGTTTTTAGTAAGATTTAAGCCAAATAAAATCAATGACAAATAGGAATTTAACTAGAAAGTGTGAGTAAACTTTGTTATTTATGCAGACAAATTTCACAATTGATCAATAGCTACAGCGACAGGAGAAAGAGTGAGAGAAGAGAGCGCGGGAGAGTCACACGATCATGTGCAACTGATAAGCATTGTCACACGACTTCACACACACACACGCACACACTTGGAAGTTCAATAAATTTTCATTAGAGCTTTATTGATTTCTCGGCAAGGAAATCAAAACAATTTACGCCAAATGGTGAAGAAATAATTACACGATTCTCGTTGCTGCTACTTCTTTTTTATTCTGCTCCACGCCGGCGCGACTCAGTGTTGTTTTTGCTTTTCTCCAGCTTCCTTGTATTCCGTTTCGTATCGTTTCGTTCCGTTCCGTTCCGTCGCGACTTGTCTTCGGCGTAGCGATCGCTTCAAAAGCCGCGCAACAAATGAGCGCACGAAAGCAGAACAACAAACGCAATGGCAAAGCCAAAGCCAAAGGCAGCGCAGTCGACGTCAACGTCGTAACAAGTGCGCCAATGGCTTGTGGCAAAAACAACAAGAATAAGAGAGAAAAGCAAAGAAGGTCGGGTTATCCGATCATCGGATACCCTACCAACAAATAACTTAGTGTTAAAGCATAACTTTCCAGTATTCCGCGGACTCAGATGGTATATCTAGCTTTTTAAATCAAGATGACCACGATTTTGGGGTAAGTACTGGGGAATATCCATAAACCACTCGGGGGAAGGGTATAAATTGAGTGTGGAAAGCTGAAACTAAAAATATACAAAAATATATTTATTGAGTAAATATCAACAGTGGAAAAGAAGGGCGGTGGGGCACAGGCGGTGGTGGGGCGCCGGTCTGCTGTTTCACGAAGAAGAGGATGAGGAAGAAGAGAGGTAGAGAGCGCCAGTGAGAGCGGGTTAAGAGCCGCACAGTGGGTGTCATAGATAAAAGCAGTGTTCATTAGCAAACAGAATTTATTGGATAACGAAAAATTGTAATTAAGACACGAATTCAAAAGGTCCAGCGATGAACAATTGAATACCTCAACTAATTTATTATTAAAATGAGTAGAAAAAATAGCTCAAAAATCTAGAAACTACTTGTTACTACATTTCCCAATATTTGCATGTTGAATAGGCGCTGCTAACCCACTGCCAATTGCACAATTTGTAGGGTTTTCCTTTTGTTTTCCCCACCAGTTTTCCCTGCGCCTTGTGTACTCGGATTTTATCAGCTCTGACGCGCACGATAAGTTAAAAAATTTCCAGCGGCAATAATAACAACAAGCGAGAACAATTAGCAACAATAAAGACCCAAAGTCCCAAAAAGTGGAGCATAGATACAGCAGACATATGTGCTTTCCATACCGCACCCAGATACAAAAGTGGAATCCAGTATCTCACTCTCTCGCTTTTACTCTTTTTCCATTGCGTTATCGTGCTGGGTAAGATAACTGGGTTAAAATACTGGAAAGGGGGTTAATTTGTGGGGGGAAGCCCGCACAGTCATCATGGAAAATTCGTAATTTGCATCCACAACAGCCCATCCATAAAACCGAGTCGGACATCTACATAGATACAAATGTATCTTTGCATCTATTGCTTGATCATGGGATCGTCAGTTTGCATTGGCCATAGCGCTAAATTCTTTTCTGCTCTGCATAAAAATGCGCCATGGTCGAAGAACGAAGACGAAGACTGAAGACTTATAAAAATAAGACATTCGCACACACACAATACTGATACTGATTTTTGCGTGGTCTATTTATTTTTAGAACGTCTCCGTCTCGTTTGCTATTTGCATATAATTTCCAATGCAGTTCGGCCATGGCAAAGTGTCCCGGCGGGCGGAAAGGGGCGGGTTTTTGGGGCTGGCGAACGCAAAAGGTGATCGTCATCACCGCAGTGCGTGCTAACCCAAATGAATCGGAAAATGGAAAGCAGCTCAAGAGAAGAAATCGGTGTTACTCTGTTTTTTAATCTTATACTATATGGTTTTCAAGAGTTTCCAAATGTTTTGGTTATCATACTTAAAGCTGTTTGGTAATACTTGGAGTGGTTGATACTGAGGATGGGTAACGTATTTGGTACCGCTCTTATTTAATAGTTGAAAATGTAACATTGCGTTTTTTATTTTTACCAATTCAGTTTTATTATATCTTGAGTTACTGCGGTAGGTGTAATGGTAAGTAATTAATGAAAAAATAAGGAAGTGGCCCTAATTAGCTTTGGTTGTTTCACTGAAATCAATTAACAAAACTTTCCACACAGATAATTACAAATTTAGGTATACTAAAGCTGGCAATTTATCCGAGTGATTCGGTTACCTAATCACCTCGCAATATAGCTAATGGATCCACATTAAGTCAGGTGATGAATACACATAAATATCTCATTCGCCCAACACATTTTCCGTTTATTGCACTCTGCGTTTTGCAAATATGCGACTGCCTTAATATAGAGGAATCAGATGAATTTCAAAAATACACGTGAGTGTATTTATAAAGCCGCGCAGTGGAAAGAGTTTAACGACATAATTTCAATATTGACACATTAACGAGTTGCTTGAACTTTGAATTGCAGTTGCAATATCGCTTCGCATTAATTGTTGACACATTTCGCACTGCAATCGCGCCCAAGAATGAAACACTCTGCGCAAATGACTCGGTTCTATATCTTCACAATGCATCCGATGAGTGGATGAGTGCGGCTATGAGTACTGCACGGTGCCAAGTGCCCAAGTGACTGTTTGTTTAGATTAGATTTTTAATTTGGCCGATGCCAGCGACTTTTCGGCACGTCATGTGGAAGAGTAATTGATTCCTGGCTTTCGCATTTAGTTGCTGTTCCGATTCGGGAACATAGTATTTGCACTGGCATTGATGAATTCTTCTGGCATACTCATTCAGATCTTTTCGTGTTCTGGTTTTCGCTGTTGGTTCCAAACGATCAATCAGCATGGCGAGAACAAATTTTAGGACGCTCACAGGATGTAGTTTCGTTCACAGGATATAGTAGAATAGCAAAAAATAAAATAATACAGTGATCTATATCTACTCAGTCATTGCTTTTGCTTTGGAAGTCAAACAAATCCTAAGTAAATTATAAATCGCGTTGTGACATGTTTATGCGCTTTTTGTGGCAATTATTTTCTAATTTAATTATCCTGAACCCGACTCGATATAAATCACAAGCAGAGTACGGGGATCCCCTGTCCGAATTCATTTTGGGCATTTTAAGTTGGGTTGCCAATGAAGGCACACAAATTCGCATTTTAAATTCACGCTCCTATCTATCAAATAGGTATCATTTATTTAGCTTTTTGCATAAGGCCGTACACATGCATTATTTTTGGATTATAGAATGACAAATGCGGGGCATGTGGGAAATAACTTTCGGCGATAACATGAAATTCAAATTAGTTTGGCAGCCCAATGTGTGGATTGTGCTTGTGATTTCGCTGAAAAGTTGAGTGTCGTAATGGTGATTTATTTACGAGTATGTAGTTTGATTCAAAATTTCCAGATTTCAACCCACTTTGCTTGAGGCACGCTAAATTCAGCAGCTGCATTTTGTATGGTTGTCACTTTCACTAGTCCTCGATTTATTCTAGTGCTGGCTGTAATGCCTTTAAGCCAAGATGTTCAGCCGCAGATGTAGATTCGATCACACACGACACTCGAGACTGACTGAGTTGAGTTATCAACGGAACTGCGATTGGGATTCGATCCGATTGCAGTTCCAAATCGCATTGCTCGCGATCGCTGAATGGGCCGCTCCTCCAGCGCGAAAATCACAAATTCGACTGAACTTCACAAATCGTTGTAATCAAACATTTAAAATGAACCGTTTTTTTTTCGTTTCGTTTAGCAATAAACAACAATAAAATTAAATGAGCTCTACAAATGGCGGAACACGACGACAGGCAGCCGGCAGCGGGGCAATAACAACGATACTATAGGAAAACGCCGTAGCCGATCGACCAAATAAACGTACGAAATGTGCGAAATTTTGCCGCCTCCATCGGCGCGTTGGCGTTAGTTAGTAGTAGTTAGTAGTAGCTGGTATCCGCCTTTGTATCGCATCGGTGTCTGTATCTTTATCTGTATCTGTATCTGTATCTGTAGCACTAAGTGTACCTACGTATGTCGGCTGACGTAAACTCGGATTTATTGCCAAAGCCCAGCTGATAAGTAGTATGCATGAGTGATTGCCCTGGCTTCCACCTAAAATTAAAATACCTTGGCAGGGGATTTTCGGGAATTTGCATAGGTGGCGGTTCCTATTTCCATTCCAGCGGGCTCTACAAATTTCGTTTGATGCGTATCTTTGAGCGAAACTGCTTCAGAAAATCAATAAATCAACAGTTTTCCAATTAAAACAGGGATACATTGCATGTATTCGTTTAGTAATAGATACCTGTTGATATTTTGATCTTAACGTTACTACTAACGCCATATCCTGAAATCAACTCTCCCTGGCAAAACTTCTTTCTTATAGACGTCTTTTAGCCATGTTTACCCAGTTATTAGCAGCACTGTACCCAGATAAATCTTCTTCGTCAGAGAGATATGTTATTATTATTTTAGCAATTTGCATACGATGTGTATTTTTAAATTCTTGTTTATAGTCAAAGTGTGGTTCTTTTTCCTACTCTTCCAGTTCAGCAAATCTTTAACAAGGGAATTTGTTGTATCCAAGCCAACAAAGCTGGAGAATCGAAATGTGTGAAATCTGTCAGGCTGTGCAAATCGTAAATATATCTATAATTGTACGCTGGCTTACTTTTTATGCGCACCGGCGATTCGAGTCAAATGATCGAACGCCCTCAAAAAAATGTGACACTCAACCCAAAGAGCGCGCAAAAAAGGCCAAAAACCCAGCGATTTAATTAGCGCCCAATGCTATTCGACACGTGTGTGGGCGGGCCAAAGGTTGAACCCCATTCCTGAGCCCCAAATACTTCGGTTTCTACGCGGTGTACCACTCACAGTACTAGGCGTTGGACCTAACTTTGTGAAATTTTCTATTGCGTGACGTCGGTGACATCAAAATGAGGAAAACTCATGAATGACCACTAGCTGGGGGCCAGCTATAATGAATGAACCGAAGCGATCCTATTTAGTATAGTAAACTACAGTGGATACAAAAATGTATATAGGTTTATACATATATGTGTGTACACGCGGCTACAGCACTGGGAAAATTATTAGCAAAGTATTCGGGCTATCTGATACCGATTAGTAAAAGGCATTTTTTGATTCTAATGACAAGCAGCAGTATGAATTACTTTTGTGCATCTACATGTTTTCTAAGTAACTTAGATATGTTTAATGAACAAATTCAGCTAAGAATTAATTCCATTAACCATCGAACTGAAAACATATATTTTTAAAAGTATATTTAGATGTGTGCCGCGCACCAATGGACGCGGGGTTCGAGAAAGTTTATACATTTGTATAAACAAATGCGCATATATTTCTTAAAAAATTCAAAATATGTGCCATGTGCCATATGCCATCAGCGAAATCAATGCTCACATGCTCAGTTCAATTTACTGGTCAACATCTCATGCGATTTCTCCTCACTCGGTCGATTTCTCAAGGCAAGGACGTTTGGGACTTTTGCACTTGCAAAGTTTTTTTTCGCAAAATTAAAAACAGCAGTAAATAAATCAATATTCTTGAACGCAAATCGTTTTGCGTGCTCGAGGGTATTTCAGTTCAATGAGTTCAAAAAGCTGCGTAAATGCAGGAAGTTAATTTTTTGGGAAGTCGTATGACAAACATAATTATGGCACATTATTATTCAAAACTAGAACTAAATGAGCCGCGTTAATTGCTCTTTTGTTTTATTGACAGAGACAGCGAGGTTTTGTTTAATTAAAGAAGACTTAACAAATGAAGCATGTCAAAAATTTCTGGATAAGTAGCGATCTTTTCAGAAAACAATTCATTGTTAAGTAACGATTATTATTTTGTAAAGACTACCACACTCAATTTAAGCCTTCTTGTTCCAAAATCAATAAGTGGAGGTCTCACATGGTGGGTTTAAAGGAATAACTTGACATTTTAATGCACCTTGATAAGTATGGAGAACTCAAATGAAGTAACCTTGCCACAATACACACAATCGAGGGGTTTAATGGTGCCCCTCAATATGCAACAAAATGAAAGATATAAATCGTTAAGCCGAGTCGGCGCGATGACAATGCCTAAAAATAGCAATCGCAATTGAAATGTCGTTCCATATTAAGCGTGGAGCCCAGAGATAGTTTCGTTCTTTCTCTGGTCATTGTGGCTAAATTTAAATCTCTGAACGTCACATGAGTGGGTAGGAAATGGTGCACGGATCGTACAGTTCGTATACTATATAGTGCAAAATGGGGGAGCACTGAAGGAGAGCAGTGCAGAATTTGTAAATTACAGAGCGACGCAAGTTCAAAGTCAAAATAGCAATTGAACGCTCGTTCAGAGGAGGAACAAGTCCGCATGTCAGTCAGTTCAGCATGATCGTGGCGATGCTGATGATCATCATGTTTCCGCCGATCGTACAAGATCATTATGCCAATTCGTTGTTGTTTTTCCGCTCGACCGAGCATGCAAACAAATTAAGACTGAGGGCGCCGTGCCCCGACTAGCGAAATTTAATTAGCATTGCCTCACTGTACCCGCTTTCAATGCACTGCGAGTACTATTTGGAATTGTTTTGTGTGATTATTCTATGTGAAAAGCTTTTATCCTCCATAGATTACTACATTTGTCTGCTCCAACGGGCAAATCACTCGTACCCCCAGCAGTCCGCGTAGTGACGAGGCGCACCTCGCACGAGTGCGAGGACGACTACTGTGTATACACGAAAAATGAAAATCTGCTGTGAACGCGCGGTCTTAACGAGTGACGAAGTTATCTAGTTATTTTCAAGAAGTTTTTGTTATGTAATGCTATTGGATTTTTTCCCAGTGCATGACACCGCCGCTTTTTGCGACTGAAACGCTTTCGAATGCCCTCCCACACATTTCCGCGTGCTAGCAGTGAGGCAAATTGAGCGATTAGCGCCGAGCAGAACGTGACCCACCGGATTGATTTCCCACCCCCCAAAAGCCCGAAAAACCCCACTGTGCCTTCTACCTATCTCAATTTAAATTCGATTTTAGATCACCATTTAGATTTCAGTTTCGCCGATTGCATTTCGCGTAATGCGTTTCGTCTGCCGAATGAGCCTTACGTCTATAGAAGCGTGCTTTCTTAATGACTTTATTATGAAATCCCAGTTTCGATGACTAATTATTGTGAAAATAAAACTTTTGTAAATCACGCTACGGAAAACCTGAATGCATACCACAAACAAACAAAATTAAAAAACATGGAAACATGTTTAAAAACAAAGAGGTGAAACTAACTAACTTTAATAAGTCGCAAAAATCTCGAAGAAGCCAGTTAATGCTCGTCATTTTATTCAAATTTTATTGCTCTACTTATATTAAAGTTAAGCCCACAGTATTAACTTACCAGTTCTCCTCTTAAAACCTGAAACAAATAAAAAGAGCATTTTAGAAATTGTTCATTTAGATAGCTATTAAACAAATGGTTTCAAAGGGGGTAAATTAAAAACTATTGAACAGCAGAATTATAATAAATAATAGACGATAAAGTATCCTTATTTAAAAAATGTGTTTAATAGTGTATTAATCGCAAACAATCATGCATTTTAGTTGAAAATATCTATCAACGTTCATCGTGTAAGGGATCAGCCAAGCGGATAGCAAATAATTTGCAGGTGGGGGCGACAAATAAATAATAAAAAATTAGAGCACATAAATTTTGATTTGTAAATGTGCGAATAATTTATTACGCTTTTTTCCCCCACTTCTCGTTGGCGGGCATGGAAGCAGCTAAAAATAAACGAGACTCGAATATGTAGCCACAAAACTTATCTTCATGCCAATAAATATAAACTTATCCCGCATGCAAATAAATTATGAGCAGCCGATGGCCACCAGTGCAGCATCGCATCGAGATGCCACCGATTTCTGTGCCAGTCGTGGTCACCAACCGAACCACTACGTGGTGTTTCTTTAGGTGGTGGCGGGGCGCAGGTGTGGCACCTGTTGCCACCAATTAAGCGAATGGCGTTTAGAAATATTAAAACGGCCGATAGGTTGGGACATTTTTACCCAACTGCTGCCAAAGAAAATACAATGTGAGCGTCGCCAGAGTGAAAAGTAATTAAGTACGCGAAATGTCTTGAAATGTATTATTTTCTGAGAATTTCCCTTTTATGGCCTTGGAATTAAGCCATGCGATATGTGCTAAAATGGGATTTATTGACGTCTTTGCCACATTTTGGTGACGTCTGTGCTTCGATACTTCTAAATAAATATTGCTCTAGCCAATACAGATGGTTCGTTTTCTTATTTACCCAAAAATAAAGCAAAATAAAGTAAAAAAGAACACATAGAAACCAAAGTAACCTTTGTAGAAATCTTAAAATTCGTTTCTACTCTCTGCTTCTACTTAAAGTTCTTAAAGCAGAGAAATGGGTAAAGTAACCCCAAACTACATATCTTTTATGCAACCAATAATTTTAAAGAAAATTTTAAAAGATACACATCAACATGCCAAAGCTTTAATCGCCGACAACAATATACTTTCCAAAACAATAATCAAAGCACAGTGCTATTTTCTTTGCGAACTGCGATATGGCTTTTGAATAGACAAAACAGCTGCGGACTTTAATAACTTGCCATAAATTATAAACAAAGGTTATGCTGCATATTTCCCACATACAATCATAATAACAAATACCAGTGGACAAAAACAAGCGGCACGTGCTGTAAAACCCATTAAAAACATTTTCTAGCCGCATGAAACGAGAACGAAATAGAAAATTGTGAGCGCATTAAGTGGGAAATCTGTGTGGACAACAAAATGACATGCAAGACAAACAAAATGCGCTTAAATGTATGACATATGTTGAGATTTCGGACGTCCTCATAGCAAATACAAAATATGAAATGGAAATGCGTGGTAAATGCAAAAAATCATCTAATTATTTGAGTGATTTGTGGCTATAAAAGGGGCTATAAAAAAGGGGACTTTAAGTAAAACCCAAACAAGGCATAATTTTAAATACAATTTTCTACTACATTAAGTTGGTTGTATACTCTTTTTACTGTTTGCTTGCTCACACTTATTTATATTTGGCCCCTTCAACTAATCGTGCCACTAAATATAGTAGTATAGTGCCTCAAATGCCACAGAAAGAATGTCAAATGGTAACCTTCAATCAAGAGAGTTGTCAAATTATGGTTCATACTAGGAAAAAAGGATACATTTCATTGTTAACAATTGTTTGAAGCAGCTGTAAGCGTCGTGTAGCTGCGGTTTGTCATTGATTACGAGTAAAATTAAATTAAAATTACTTGTAAATTCCAATAAAATTCATTCGAGTGGACATGGAACGTTGAAGGGGTGCAAGTGTGAGTCGAGCAAGTGGCAATTAGAAGGGGCGCCGTTTGCACGTGGTTCTCACGATGTCACATGGCCAATAGACAACTAATCTAGGCAATCATCGACGCTGGGCACATCGAGCATAAATTGCCGACACGGGATGCAACTAATTAGAAACGCAAATTGGCAATCGGCAGGCAGTTGCCACTTGGACGGACAACAGGTGTAAATGGCACGATTATGGCACTGCGCTCATGCGCCTTAAAAGCCCGTTGATCAATCAAATTAGCAGCGGTTTCCAAATCCCATTGTTATTGGTTTTAAATGGCGTTTTTATTTGCCACAGCCACGCGACTCTGCCACGCAGCTGGCATGTGAAATTCTTTGGCTATTGGAGAGATGTATTGGCCCATACCAAGCTTCAAATTCACTCAAATCGCACATCTGATGATGTTTGCACCTCCAACTCGATTAAAAGAACTTTCTAGCTGATCAAGATGGGTCTTCTATGAGAAAAGTGACAACTTTTGGAACAACTCAGCAACCATCTCTAGAAATTTTTCATATTTTAAAATAGAGGATAGTTGATTTCAGTTAAGGTGTTTATTGTTGGGCTATTTGTTTTTAATTCTCAATTTGCGTTGCAGAGCAATATTTTCTAATAATCATTGTTTTTAGCAGTTTGTTTTCGTTAATTGTGTAATCATTGCCAGATAATTAGCGTATTGACGCAAAATAGTAGGATATTTGTGTAAACTAGGTATACATATACATATACTAAATTCTTAGCAAATCATTTTCTTTTTCTTTTTTAATAATAGTTTAAAATAGTGATGTTTTTATTTATTTGAATTATTGCATACTTAAAAATAAATGTTAAATTTAATCAATCAAATTCTACCTTTATATACAACAAGATTCTAAAATCCCTTATTGTAATGGGTGACCCTTTTTACAAACCATTTAAATCCAAAATCGTATCAGTTCAAAGCCAGTATTCGAAATATCCGTTTGAAAATCTCTTTTTTAAGATAATGGTATGACAATCTCAAATGAACTTCCGCATGGATCACAAATTGAATCTACCCTCTTAACTGAAATGATGGTTAACCTTCAGGAATTAGTGTGTGAAAATTAACCTTAGTGATGTGTACCGACAAAAACTAGTTGCAATAACAGCCGGCGGCAATAAAAGATGATAACACGCTAAATGAATGCATATTGCATAATCTTTCTCTGCCTGTCCGTCCCTTTCGCCGAATGCAATTGAAAATGCAAATTGCGCGGGAATTTGAAAGAACAGCTGCTGCACCCACAACTGCGAAAATGTCCGAGTGAAATGGGAAAGCAGAAAAAAATAATCGCCACTAATTGAGGACCCGTCCATTTGAAGTTCGTATCAATTAAGAGAAATGCAAGCAATTCCATCAAGTCGGGTAATGTCGCAATATTGCTGGACGCGAGTGTTTCCAATATGCTACGCGTGTGTTCCAATTCCAGTTGATGGCACAGCAGCGGTGAGCGCATTGTAGTCAATATTTATTCTGGAAATTTCTTGTACCTCGAACAATTGGAAAATAATGTTTAAAGTTGTTGATTGTTAAGTATAAAGGTTTCATTTTTAGATATGAAAAATTTAATAAAATTATAGAGCACTACCAAATTAAATTTGAATTATTTTTTAGTACAAGAAATTTATATTTATACTTATTCAATATTCAAATACTCTTTGAAAATGCTTTCAAGATACCAAATATATTCCTCTACTAAAGTTGAAATTAGTTTAACATATTCAACCAATCTTTGTGAAGCACCCTACTTATTTGACCGCTACTGTATGTGACACGCATAACCTCACACAAGCACAAGCACAGTTACTGAGTCACCCTCGCTCGCGCTCTCTTCTCACTCTCTCGCGCTCTTTGTCACAGATGACAACAAGCCGGTATTTTCATACAAATTTTCGCAACGAATGAAATGCTAAAAAGCAGAGGCCACAAAGCAGCTCAAACTCAAAAAACCACACAAAACAGCACAGAATAAGCAGCGGTTGTTTTCTAGAACCAGTTGCAAAATCAGTAAAATCAAAGAAATGTGTTTTGGGGGTGGGGTGGAAAGAGAGAGACTGACAACCAACCTGTTTTCCCTTTGCAAAATCGATGAAAAACCAATCGCCGAAAAAGCAATTTCACACGGGAACTTATCTTGCACCGATTTCGTATTATTCACCAATTGATTTTCCGATTTCAGTCGCCTTATCCACTTCTCAATGCAACTTTGTATTGTATTTGTTGCGAAAAAATTCCACTGCTCTCTCAGCGTGACGAAACGTTTTTTCGATGTTGTTCTTGCTTTTGGCTGCTTCGCTGGCAATTCACCGATTCACTGCAGTATATTCGCCATCCGAACTATCGCCAATATCTTCAGGGGATATTTTTCGGCTGATTTCGAGTGCAAATAACACGAAAAAGTCAAAAAGTCAGCTAAGCGAAGCGATTCGACGGCACGAAATAAATATACAACAAAAATTCAGCTGCACGGTCCGTTCTCTTTCGTTTCAGCGTTCCCTTCCGCTGTTTCCCGTTTGTTTACCATCTGTATCCAAAAAGCTTGACTACAGGGCGCTGTTAAGCGCAAATGCTGTTAGGCTGCGCGCGCGATTCAAATTCGTAGGAAGTGGGAGTTTGTTTCAAGACAAGAGACATTAATGTCATGGATGAACTGGGATTCATATGGACATTGAACGCGAAGAGCCTGTTCGAGAGCCTATTATTATTAGTAAAATAACATCCATTTATGTTCATTAAACCTTCAAATATGTATGTATACATATGTCATAAAATTAAATTACTTGTTCGATGCACGGTACAAAACATAAGACTTTAATGTTTGTTTGAAATACGTTTAGTATTTTCGTTTTTTAAATTAATTCAATTGAGAGAAAAACGACTATAACACTACTTTAGAAATTCTATACAACATGTACTGAAAAATAAACTAAACGTGGGCAATATCCCAAACTTATTTTATTCTTGGCTTCACTATAGCTTAGTGTGCATAATACGATTACATATGTCATATTTATTGTAATATTTACAAGCAAATACCTAGCTGGCAAGCTTTGCTGAATCACCCTGCCCGCTGAACGCGAAAAGCGTTTTAAAATGGGAAGCTTGAGTGCTGTAAGTGCCCAGCAGAATGTTAGGGCCATGTTACACTTCCACCTACCACCGCCCACTTATGTAAGCTGGGAGTGGGTCTAGGTCAAGGTCACAGGGGCCGGTGCACGCCCTTGACAAGCCGAGCAGCCAGCGAACCGAGACCCATGTGCTCCAGATTATTACATAACAACTAAGGGCATGCAGCGAGGGAGCTGGCAAACTTAAAGTTGGAGGGAGCGAAATTGCGAAATTCAAGAACTTTCGGCTAATCATAATCACTGTCTATCTGGGGACAGGGCGATTTGGTTCTTCGGCAAATGACCAAAATCCAATCAGTCAACGCTCTGCGACAACGTCTCTGACAAAAACCAATCAACTAAGTGTCCGAGCGCCACGAATTAGCATAAGAAAGAAAGTCCGGCCGAGACTGCAGGGATAATTCCGACGGAGCAGCGCAGGAAGTGTGGGTTTTGGTCCAATGACCACTGCTTTTGAGCCATGAAAACCGTTTAGTTCGTAATGAAATTTTACAACCGAAGGGCGCTCGTAAAACGGCCACGTCAGCCGTTTAGTTGCCTGTGATTACACCAGCAGAAAACTACTTAAATTATTTGCAAAAAGTTGCTAACCACAAGGTTAAAAACAGTAACACTATAGTAACACCCATATAATGTGACTTTAAGAACATAGGTAAATAAGTAAAAAACACGTACATTTTAGTGTCATTTTTATTTTTTTAAGGAAGCAATGCAGTTTTTCTTCATCCGTGCGATGAGTAATTATAAATTTGATAATATATCTATAAAATTGACTTGGGATTTTCGCTCAGTGCCCCTTCCTTGGAGCGCCTTCCCTACTCTGTTTAACCACAGCCCCAGTAGTCAAACCAATCCCCCAGTTTCCCTAAAATCGGAGGACTCCATCCCCAACCACTTCTACTTTCCACACGCCACTTGTCTGGCAAGTTTGACTTAAGTGCAGTTTTAACGCTGCTTTGTCCGTTCCGCAGGGGCACGAACTACGGCTATGGATACGACTGGGGATACGGAAGTGGATACTGGAGTAAGGGAGTCACGGGAATTCAGGGCATCGGATCTGTTTGCCCGCTCTGTAAGCACTGCGAACGTGTTAACTGCAGGTGTTTGGCATTTGAGTTACGTGCGCACGCAACAAATGTGGAAAGTATTTCAAGGGGTATGGGTTAGCTGGGTGGCAATTTTGCACGGGTTTAGTGGGCCGACGAGGGATAATTCAGCACAGCGATGCATATAATTAATTGTCAGCTGCTGGGCGCAGTGCATTTCATCCCCAAAGTATGGCAAATCCGTGTGCGCCATAATCCATCATAACAGGGTATTACAATGGCGAGGGGATGAGCGATTGGGATGGGAGTACCCCTATGGAAAATCGAATTAAAGCAGCAGCAAGCGGGCACTTTTATGCATTTAAGATCTAATTACATGTGAGATAGATGCTGTAGTTGCCCTCTGTAATTTGTAATTTTATGGGCTTTGATTCAAATAGCCTGGCATTAATTGCCTTCATTGGCCAGACAGCGGGCAAAGTCCCTCCATCCTTCTAGGACCCTAAAGGACGCAGCCCAGCCAATGGCCTGGAATGTGGTAGCAGCTCATCCACATAATTGCCACAAGACGAGTCCTTCGGGCCGAGTGTCGAGTGGCAAGTGGCAAGTGGCATGCGGCATGTGTTTGGCACACACTTCTGGCTCCCCACCAAGTGCCATCCGGCCGACAGGGAAACACCAATTAAGGCGGAGGGATCATTGTTGTGCGACAATTAAAACCGAGGGAGCGTGGGGCAGCCGAGTGATGGATTTGACCAGCAAACAAGGCGACCGGGGGCAAGTGGAGCGGGTTTTCGTTATGAGAAACGTGCCGCTGCAACGCGTGGGTCTCATAATGCAACCGATGCAGCACTGGTGTTGCGCCACTGAAGTTAACAAGTGCAGAATCAAGCCTCCCAACTGGACCTTTAAACTCGTCTTAAAATGGTAAAATAAATGTGTCTCGTTTATAAGAGTTAAATGCAGCTATAAGAAATAATCAAATGATACAAACCATTTCAATATTAAAACATTAAATTCAAAAATGTATAAATATTAATATGTTGCATCAACTTTGAACTTGGCAACACTGATTGAGATCTGGGATCCGAGGCATCGGCTCTGGACCCTACTAAATGCAATCAGTTTGAGTGCTTTGATATATTGGCCAATGCCGCAAATGAAAGCGTGACTCGCACTGCAGAGAGCTTTTAAATTCTACGGCGCTGCCATGTGCCACTTGAACTCGCCTCATTTGGCAGCCGCACACGTCCTCGCACCGCCGCCTTGACCCCTGCAGCCGATCCTCCCAAGGAATTTAATTTCAAGCCGGCAAGTTAAGAAATAACCCGACAAATGTCATCGCTGTACACGCAAACAAAATGCGTGGACTTGCAAAGCTGCCTTTAAACGATTAATTGAATTAAAACCTCTAGTAAATTCAAATTGGAAACGCTTGACATTCTGAATAAATGATTGGCGCTCTTTTTCAAAGGATACTTCTGGCTAGAGCAAGATATTTTTTCAATGTTCAATTGAGCACTCATTGCAGAAACAACTGACTCACTGCGCCTAATTGAGAAATAATTTTTTTTGGGTGTAAGTTGAGCGGAACAAACCCGGAAAGGACTTGAAGTTGGCCAACACCTGAGGTGCACTTATGGCAGTCTCATTGGCATTGGAATCGGTTGTGGCAGCGGCATTAGCATTCCTTACAGCCAACCAGCCGGCAGATAACAAAAACATGCACAACAATTGCCCCGAGACGGGATGATGATGCCGATTCCAAATGACGACGCC
The DNA here is from genome assembly GCF_003286155.1 of Drosophila erecta. NCBI lineage: Eukaryota > Metazoa > Arthropoda > Insecta > Diptera > Drosophilidae > Drosophila > Drosophila erecta. The sequence continues at coordinate 21,305,573 of NW_020825194.1, read as the reverse complement.
AATCGGTGGGTGGCATGCGGTGTTCAAGTAGTGGCTACCAGGTGGCAAGATTGCACCCCAGCCACCGCCGACATATGGCAGCTTGTTTGCGTCGTCGTGGATGGATTCAGCGATTTTATGGCAGGCACTTGCTGCCCCCAAGTGCGGCTGTGTGTGCGGCTGTGTGTTTGGCTGTGTGTGCCGGCAAATAAACACATTTTCAAGCTCAATGCCATTCGGGCCAAAGGCGAAAGGCGGCAACAACAATGCAGGGCGTCGAGAACAAAGCCAAACAGAAACGGCAGCAGAAGCCGGCACAGAAATAGAAATGGAAAGAACTGGCCGATTGCAGGTAATCGGAGGTGGGTGCGCCAGTTAGTCCTGGGCCAGCACTGCGAGAAATCGGCAAACCCCTTCGATTCAAAAAATTTTTTTTTTTTTTAACGAAATTATTTAACTTGACTAGCGTACTATTAGCCTTCTTGGACAACTTAATCTAATCGGTATTTATTTTATACGATTCTTAATATCTAAGTTATTTACAAAGATTATATGATTTTCATTATTAATGTTAGTGTTAACATTATAATATTTACAAATTTAATTAGGTAGGATTTAAGTCAAGTCCCGGTCGGTCAGGTCTTGAGTATTCCAAACCTGTGCCAAAAGTTATCTTAACTCATGGTAGCTTGCATAATATTTGCAATTGTTAATTATTAGCTGCTAGATTTTCGCGCAGTGCAGGCGTTTCCGCACTTGCTCCTGTCTGCCAACGGGCATATAATGAAGTTTCGCAATCTCGCTGCAGTCGTGTGTGTGAGAGCCAGTTTTCCAGCGTAAGTGTGTGTGTGTGTGGGCGGGCGGAACCGCGTTTTCCACGTTAGGTGTGTGTGTGTCTGGGCGAGGAGCTCAAGTGTGATTACATGGGCCATGTTCGTTGGCATCGAGTGTTTGTGGCATAATATTATTGTTTTTGTGCTCGCGTGTGAAATCAAACTCGATGCAAGGCAATGCGCTGCATTGGCAAAAGGATTAAAAGGATACGGCTGGAGTAGGAGCAGCTACATGGGTAGCCGACCAAAAGGACAAGAGCAGCGCACGTGCATGACGTTCGAGAATTGTTCGACCTCCATCCTGGCACCCGCTTTCCCCACAACATTTTCCATTTTCCCAGTCGAGTTATCAGACGGCTTGTAAGTGTAAACAGATACATAAAACCTTGGGTTATTAACAGTGCTAGATCGACTATCGGAATTCACTGCAGGTATGGAGTTGATATAATCTTGCTATGTGGCAAGGAGGCAGGCTCTAGCTTTCAACGTGTTATTTCATAGGTAATTATAGTACACCTCTTTACTCAAATGTAGGAAGATAAGATGCAGATGTATCCTGCTGATGGTTCCATTACAAAGGGTATAGACCAGCTCTCCATCTTCCAGGCGCTCATCCCCGGGATAATTTAGATCCCACACTTCCTGAAGGGGCTGCCAACGAAACCGAAACCATAACGAGTCTCATCACCGTCGGTTGTCGGCAGCTTCCGTTGGAGCTTCCCAAAGGGCGGATCCGGGCACAAGGATGCGAGTATCCTTTGGCATGGGTTGCTGCTCCTGCAGACTCACTCGATGGCATCTGTTTTCAGCAGTTGCTGCCACAACACCCTGCCACAATAACAAAAACAGTAACAACCGAAGGAGCAACAAGGCCAACTTCAAGGAACCATACTACAGTTATTTGACTTTTAACTTTTATTGCTTTATGTAGTTTAGATAAACGTTTGCGGCATGCCATAAATATGCAGCATGTTGGGCCACAGCGAGGAAAACAAACAGCGCCGGCAATAAGCAGCAGAACTGGAAAATGCCAAAGGGATCCTGGTCGAAAAAAAGCCACTTCGGTCAGATAGCCAAATAACTGCTGAACTAGGAAATACCCTTTTCGGTAAGAACAAAATATACAGACAGTAATTCCCTTTAAGCTACAAGTTATTTAAGATAGAATTTGGTGTAGAACAGCTAAAAGTCATTCGGTATTTGTCTTTGAAGAAAGCTAAACTATATTGTATTTTACGATTGCGATTTCCTATCATAACACTGAGCCAGACGTCCGCCAACATCGTAACTCCCTTCGCAAAGTGTAGAAGCAACTCGACCGGGAAAAATAGTGGTAAGTGGGATGTTGCAACCGAACTCGACGCTTGTCTGCTGATGACCTTCGGTGATAGACAATCGGCAGACGGAGCAATGGACAAATGGGGCAGATGGGCGAACTATCTCTGATTTATGCTGTAAGTTACAGTCGGCATCTTGCAACAGGGAACTTGTGTACTTGCCACTTTTGCACTTGACTTTGTGGCCCGACATTGACTTGCGGCAATTTGTTGGGGATTCCCAAACTTCTGCATGTGGGGGCTCAAGTTTATAGTTACTTTCTTTTCGGTCGCAACTTGGAGCAGCGAAAGTTTTTAATTAATTTCACACGCCCGAACTTAACTCGCGCATCTAATTACACGTGAAAGGTGTAAATAGGTGGGTGGTTGGGCGCAAACTTCCGTGGTTGGGTGTAATGTGTCTGTGGGCAACCATCATTATCGCGCGTATCATAAAATGCTGAAAGCAAAAGGCAAACAACAGCAGCTGCAGCCACAAAGTATGCAACACGTTCTCATGCGATAAAAGTGGATTTGTGGTGGAAAGTGTGGGGTTTGGGGCTCCATCGTGGCCATGGCCAACAAAAAGCAGGCAAATATCACTTGTAACGTTAAATGCGGGCGTGGAATTACAGGGCTTTAATAACACAGCGTTTTGTTACAATTTAAATGATGAGCTATCAGTTGCGTAGTATGGAAACCAGCCTTCTTGATTTCCAATTCAATTTGGCATCCACTCAATATGCCTAACCATCTTTATCTAAGCCCTTGTGGCTGTCCCATCGAAGTATCTGGTCCATTTGCACTGTTCGGATGCGTCTGAAAATCCGCTTTAATGCCAACCGAATCGAATCGAAACGATTCGAAACAAACCCAACCACGTTCGCCTCAAATCGACAAAGGCTTTCCCACTCTTCGAGGCGAAGCCACCTCGACATGGAGTCAAACACCTGCGAAATTGAATGAGAAATATCCATTCGGTGTGCGTTGTGAGTGTTTTTTTGGTTGGCTGTGGCAGTGAGTTGTTGTGGCGCTTTCCAACTTACTCCCCAACTGGCTCGATTATTTGCGAACCTCGAACATAGTTGGCCAAAACCCATTTTGCTCACCGGAAGAATTTTAAGCAATACAAAAGGATTTTCAATGCATGAGCTGCAACTTATTTCCTTGTTTTTTGTTGCGTTTCGAAAGAATTCGTGTTTTTGTGGCACCTTTAAAATATGTAGAAGTTGCTTGATAAATCAGCTAATTCAGTATCATCATAACATTTTTTTGGTGCAAGCAAACCCTAAAGCCCCAATATCTGTTGTTGTTTTTTCTCAGCATCTTCGGCTGGAAAAAACCCAAAACTGCGTCTACTTCTCTGCGGCGAAATTTTAAATTAAAAGCAAACTTTGCTCATCAGTCTGAGGAGCGTGGAGTGCGGCACACGAGGTGTTGCTGCGATTTGGCATACATCTATTTTTGTGCTGCTTGTTTTTGGTTCTTACTCCATCATAAAGCATCAAATGTCAGCAGCAGTCGCATCGCAGTCAACAGCAACGCACAATTTCAAAGTTTGAATTGAGTTGCGTCTGGACGCCGCGTTCCTCTGGAGCTCCACATGTTTGTCTAGCAGTTCCATTTGCAATGGTTCCGGGACTCCGATCCCGGGGGATCCACATCAGCGGAATGAGACGAGGGAAACAACAATGAGCTGGAACCTTGGCGCCCTTCCATGATTCATTCAAGCGCTCGCTTATCCACCAACTCGAGCATGTGGATCACAATCATGCGAAGTACACAGAGTTTTTTTTTATTTTTTTTTTTTATTTAACGAAATTATTTAACTTGACTAGCGTACTATTATCCTTCTTGGACAACTTAATCTAATCGGTATTACAGTACACAGAGTGCACCAGGAAATCAAAGTGTTCATAGGCACAAAGCAATAAATAAAATGAACCGAGTGCTTGACGTGGTGAATTTGGTTGTTTCTATATTTTTCAATGAATTTAATATTTCAAACTGCCAAGATCAGTCGCAACAACAATGAACTCGGATAAGAACTCAAGTCGCAGCGAGTTATTAATAGCGTTTTATCTGAGTTTTGAGAGAGAGTACATTCTGCAGAGAAAACATTTTCACTTTTAAATCCAATCATTTCGAAATATATTAATATATCAGTATTTAGTTGAAAAACAAATGCTATGGCAACTATATAAATATTCATTCATTTAAGTATTTGTTTGATGCGATTTCTCTAAGTGTATTTGGAGAAAATAAATCGCCATTTGAGCGCAAATGGCAAAAATTTTTTGGTTCCCAGCTACTTAGTTATATTTCCCCGTTCGTTCATCGCGCGTCGCCCGCAACATGGATGGCTTCAAAGTATTCGAAGTTGTGTACCACTCGCCCATCAGTCCGCTCCTGCTGATTCCCCCCGTAGTTACTATCGCGCTTACCTTGGCTTGCTACTGTTATCACTGCCATCAGTGCATCCGCGATCGCCGAACAGCGCGCATCGAGGAGCAGCAAGCCAGAAAGCAGTTGCTGCCACTGCCCCTCAGCCGGCTGTCGATCACTCCGGGATGCAAGGAAGTCGCCTGCACGAAACTAACCCACACCCGGAATAGCGTTGACATATACTAAGTAGGCTACTAAGTGGTGATTAATTCGAATGAACTGAATGGAGTGTTTCATTCACACCCGCGGGCAGAAATCAGTAAACAAATGTAGATCCTAATTCAATTGCCTTTATGTTTTGGGCAGTGCTCCACGATGGCTGACATCCAAATTCACCTGTTCTACTTTATCTGCGGACCGGTCTTCATATGGATGGTATTCATGTACTTCTACTACTGCTATCTGAATGTCCGCGAGTGTCGTAGATCCCGGGGGCGCGAGGCCACGCCTTCCCTGCTTGACGATATCTGTGTGGAACCACTGGAAGTCTATTGACAAAGTTAAGTTAAGTCCATGTGAGTCACAGCACTGCGAGAAACATATCAAGAAACAGTGACAAGCGGCATTTCAATTTAACTTTTGGTTATCAAAATCTGCTTAGCAACTCTTGGTATGTTGTAGTATAAGGTGTATACATTATTTTTGTGATTAATATAATATAATATAATATAATATAATATATAATGTAGAATAATAATATCCCCTGTCATATTCGTAAAATAACCTTGTTGTTGTTGACTTGCTAATGATTTTCTCAAAAATATTTCAACATTGTATATTAGGTTATATTAAACGAGCTGATCTTAAAACTTTGTCAGTCGTCAGTTGCGTATATTAAGATGTCTTCTAGATTTGTAAATAAAATCCAGTAACTATACAAAAATTAATTAAATAAATAAATAGAATAAAATAATAATAAAATATTTGTGATTATCACTAACATCAACATTAATATTATTGATTATCGGTTTATTTACAATTAGTATTCTTGCCTTGGAGTAAGACAAAGAAAAGTAAACAAAAGATGCAATAAAACAGAATGAACGCTGGAACACTAGTCATTGGAACGATGTCGCCTTGTTTACATTCGATTATGAATGATTCATTTTGCATCCGAGCGCTTTTTCAGTTATTTGTCTCCACTCGGATCGCATCCATAAAAAGTGTTGCCTGTTATGCATCCCATGGCCCAGTAATAAAATGTTTGATGAGTTCACGGCAGGAACGAAGTGCCTTTAAGTACAACTTAAGGTGGAAACGTGATGTCTGTGTGTGTGTGTGTGTGTGGGTGTTTGTTGGGAGTATTTGGGGGCTGTTGGTTGCTTACGACGGGTCATAAATTTAGCCAAAAACTTGGCTATGCATCTTCGCTGACGTTTCCTTTCACGACCTGCAAAATTTAGAGCTGCACGGCGGTTTTGATGGTCCTCAGTGGCAGGACGAGATGCGCTAATAAATGACATTTTCATTCACAGCCCGGCAACGAAGTCGTCCCAGGTAATAAGGAAAATTAAATTAACCGAATTAAGTTGCGAAAGTCTAAACTGAATTTTAAAACAACGAAAGTTAAGGTACTTCAGTCAGCACTTAAAACTATTATGAAAGCAACGCTTTTGGGCTGATTTGCTTAATAAGTTTTTCGATTTTACAAACATATTAATATTATATATGAATTATACATTTTTTTTCACAAATTAGTCACATAGCTATTTTTAACCGTGTATAACATAATTATAATAAAAAATTTCTTACCTAGCAATTAAAGATAAGATAATTTTTTGATTGTCTGCAATAAAATCATAAAAGTCATTTGAAATTTGATAGCATTAGCTTTTTAACGTAGCTTATATATTCGTTTAAATGCCTCTTCGTTAAATTATCGAATTTAAATTTATTTGTGTTGAAGATACATTCTGTGCCTTTCTATTTTAGTTCCTTAATTTTTATTTTCCTTGGCAATTTGTTGAGTGTTCTTAACGTTTTAGAACAGTTTTCAGCAACTTATTTAGCGCTATTTGCCCCAAAACGCGAGATCCAAATGCAAATCCAATTGAATTAGTCAACTTTATTCGCTCATCATTTTGGGTAACTTTTAAGCAATAGATAGATGTCCGTATGTCCGCGCATATATATTCTTTATTATGGGACCCATGCAGCCAATGACTGCTTCTGCCCCTGCCGTCTCCCTTCCAGCCAAATTGAAACGCTAAAATAATTTACGGCTCAACTGACCAGCTTCGGCTGCTCCTTCGTATCCTGCAGCAGTGTCCTGCCATCTCCTTGATGGCTGGCACGTTAAATGCCATCGAAATGCTCCCAGTTGGAAAATTAGTTTAAAAATACGTTCGTTCGCCAGAGGATGTCTTGCATTCTGTGGCTGCTGCTTATCCCGATACCTCTCGTTGAAATCAATTGCACTTCTTCCATGATGGAAGGATACTAGCAATCATCAGACTAAGTGAAAAAATATTTGCAATATATCCAAACTATATAAAACATCTAAACTAAGAGCATAGAAAATGATTTTCCCTTTCCAAATAAGACAGTTAGAAGCAATTTTAATTGGCTAATAATCATCAGATCTGTCAAGTTCTTAGAAACTAATATCTGATACTAGATAATGGCCTTGTTTAATCATTGCTGAACAGGGGAAACTATTAAGGGGTATTTCAAAAGTCGTGAGCATAGTTTTCACCCCTAGCTTTCTTGTGCAGTAGCACGCGACTTGCGTTCATGGTGGCGTAAAAATTCACTTAGCTGGACTTCCCGCCCACCCCTTCATTTTGGCCAACTTACCCGGAGGAAAGACGACAAAAAATACGAGGACCAAGAAAATTTGGTGGACTTTTGCCCAATAAAATGCTCATGTTTTACAATTTTATTAGGTGACGCGGGCTCATCAAATATTTAAATAAAACGATACATTCGGCGCTCCTTTTTCATTGTTCGCCTCGCCTAAGTAATTGCGTTTTAGTGGACACAACACATGTTTTACATTGCGAAATATGTGGAGGGGGTCGTTAAATCATCTCCTGTTTATCTGGCGACCATAAATTAAGGCATTAGCCGTCGTCCTTCCCTCAAATTGCATCGAACTGTTTGCATTGCGACCGTGCCACTTGGCCGTGCAGCTGCTGCCGCCAAATGTGGGGTTTACACTGCGGCCCGGGTTAACCGCAATCGAAGTCGCATCCTTAAAGAGATAACGACCCCTCCAATCCGACCCCACCACCCCGATCACTAATTGCCCAGAAGAAGTGTGTGCATGTGCCCCAGAACTCAAGGTTCTGGTAACGATTCGCATCTAAAGCACCAAGTAGCGATGAGCTGAAAGGTTTACGAAATATGAAATACCTCTAAAATCACCTATAAAGAAATTTTAAGTATTAAGTGTATTTTTTATCTTTAAATGCAAGAAATGGTGGCACCAGCCATCCAAACACTTTATTCTCAGTGCACTTCTATTGGCATTGTTTGATTTAGTCGCCGAACGAACCACTTGCGCACTTGGAACTTTTGAGTTTTGGGGCCGCTCGACAAGGCGGTGGAGACACTCCTCGGGAAAATGTTTGGCTGGCCAAATGGCCAAAGAAACGCTTCTCGTCCTGGAAACCACCTCCCTCCGCCTCACCTTGCCGCACTTTGTTTGCTAATGAGCCAATTTAGTTGCATTGAACGCAATTGCGTCGTGTGTGTGTGTGTTTGTGCCTTTGAGTGTGTGTGCGTTTGGTCTGGCCGCCGATACTTGAAACTTGGCCAATACGTTCCGGCCAAATGCCGCCTTGAGGCTGAGGTACCTTGCTTTGAAATGGTAAGTAGTGTGCCACCAGCCGAAAGTGGGAGTTCTAGGAAACTACACTACCAATTTGTTATTTAACTATATTATTGATTTAAAATCGTTACCAAGTCTCAACAAAAATGCTGGTTTCGATTAAAACGGGTGATTTATGCTTTGAATAAAAAAGGAAATTGAACACACCGACTTTGTACAGTGAATGAGTGAAGGGCATATTGAACACATGTAATTATTACAGTGAATATCTCAAAGCTAGAACCTCTTGTGCATCACGGACATCAGATACTTGCGGCAAGCGTCCATCGAGTGGCGGTTCAAATAGCAAAGCTGGCTGAAGTACTTGCCGCACTGTCCACATTGATGCTGCCACTCGTGGTGGCCCATGGTTCGCTGATGGGAGCGCAGATTGGAGCTGAGATCAGGGAGTCATAATTATTAGCTTAAAGATGCCCTAGATTCATAGGGCACTGCTCACCGATCCGCAAAGGCCTTTCGGCAACTGCCATCAGGACACACGAAGGGTCTTTCTCCAGTGTGCGTCCTTATGTGGGCAGTCAGCATCCAGGAGTGATCGAACTTCTTGATGCAATCCCTGCACTCGAACTGCCCGGCCACCCGCTTGAAGCGCCTCCTCTCCGTCAGCTTTTTTGGCTGCAGTGGCAGTGGCACAATAGTTGGTGGCACACTCACATTGGCCAAAATGGGTCGCTTCCGCGTGAGCTTCGAGCGAGTTAGCGTGGACTCGGCCAGGACCGTAGTGATGCCAACCTTGATGCCGTTTCTGGTAGTGGGCATCGAAGCAAAACTTTCGCCTGGCATTTTCAGCTCCCAGATGGTATGGCTGACCAGAGAGCTCTCTTCAATGGGCAGCACGCTCATCAGTTGGATGCCCAGTCGCTCCTCCATTTCCCGCCTGACCACAATGGGTATATCGTCGCCCTGCCGCCAATCGCTGCTGGGCTCATTTCGACCATAACAATAGGTGAACTTAATGTTGTTTTTGTGCTCCGCTTTAGTGGCTGCCCTGAAATGGTGGTTGCTTTTCGGCCTGGGCATCGCTGGCAGGTTGGGAATGGCTTGGAAAAACGCTGCAAGCTCGGAATTCATTACCACCAGACTGCGGAAGCTGGCGAATGCCTTACCTTCATAACGTTCGTAGAATCGCTCCTGCTTGCCACTATGGCGATCGGACAAGAAGCTGCGAAAAATACTGGGCATTATTGCTAAATACACCTCACAACCGAGCTGCCGTCAAATGTTCCCAATTTTACAGGCTCTGAAAAGTCAGTCAGCTGCGAACCAACTTGCTGATTTCATTTGAGTTGCCTACTCGATTGGAAATTACATGCCAGCCGCCAGTAACTATGCACTCGAAAAAACTGCGCCACTCTAGATGCTTTAAAATAGCGCGAAAGATAGGCTTTCTACATTTTCTCAGCTGAATATTTCCAATTTATCCCTACAAAGAGGAACTTTATTTTAAGAAGTTGTCTTTGGAATAAAATGATTGATTGATTTAAATCCTTAAAAAGGACTTCACCGAAAGTGAAGTGAAGTAAGCAGGCGGCTTTAAGGAGCTGGCCACCAGTGAATGCCTTTGTTGGCAAATTCAAGACGAGGCACTTAAGCAATCTTCCTGTTAAAATTTTTGCACACGAATCCGGCAATGCTCTCGAAGAAAGAGAGGCAAGGCACGGCTTGAGAGAGATGGGGCGAAGGAAGCTGGGCAATAAACAAGGCACGAATGTGTTGAGCAATAAAATTAGTTGGCATTCGTGTGTGTGTGCGTGTGTGTGTGTGGGTTTGTTCAGGACATGCAAAGACGTTTTGCAATTTGCCTGTAATCCTGTTGTGCCAAGAGCACCCGAGGCCACCAGCCACCCGCCACCCGCCACCCACATCCTTGGACTGCTTTAAGGACTATTCCGCTGCAGCTCCTTCAGTAAGCACTTAAGTCCCAGCTCTATTGTGGGGAACTTTTCAATTGTTCGACAGTTCGCTGCGCTTATTTATTTGCATTTTTTATTTGTCCGTTTTGAGTGTGTTTTGTAATAAAAGCCGGAAGAGAAAACATTTATGGCATCACCCGTACTCCCCAATAGTCCCCACCAATTGCGATCTCGACAACGACTTGTACCAACAGCTTTATTGCATTTATTTGGCACTTTATTACCGCCAGCTCGTTGTTCGGCTGTTAAATGGCCGAAAAGGACCACAAAATATTGGGCCAGCAAATTACTTGGTCATTTCGAAGTGCATCAATCTCGACGACAGTGCGTTTCACAGCAAATGAGTGCGATTGCCAAAGTTTCACTTTAAAATCTAAAAAATAGAACGCACATATAATAATCAAAAGGGTTTAGGTTACATTTTACTTTAGCCATGCGGAACTCTTACTCATTTATTTTAGCCAGTTCTTGTGTTGCCATGAAACGCACTGCCCCAATCTGCAACGAGAAAAAGCAAGACAACAATCAAAGGAAAATTGTTTCCAGTTAAACATTAATTCGTTTCGACAACGGCAAATTTGCTGTTCATTTCTCTGTGTCCATAAATAGTTCATATCTGTGGACCAAACAAATGGCATTTTTCATAAACTTATATTTGCAGTGGCAAGTGTGTGTTGCGAGTGTGTCCTCGTGTTTTTCCCCAACGACAAAATCGCATAAATGCTTTCGACTGCCAAACAAAAGGCTGGCAGGAAGCAGGACTCCAGTGCCACTGCAGAGGAGCTGGTGCCCTCCCTCTGTTTATTTGTGTATGTCAGTCGGACTATTAAAAATCTATTTCAAGTACACAAGCATCGAAATTGCGTTTGTCTGCCCAGCTCTTGTGGCAGTTGCATGGCATTTTATTGCGTACTCTTTTGCGGCCACTAAAGCTAGTAATACCCATGCACTAGTGGCCGTAGTCCCGGCTGGGCGTGGATTTAAATTTGCACGTACTGCAAATGAGGTTTTCCCTCTCAAATGTTTTTTTGCCAGGTTTTTTTGCGCTTTAATCAGTTCAGAGAATTGCCAACAATGGGCCCAAATGAGCAGTTGGACTAACCTTATTACTGGATTAAGTTGCAAGGAACTACGGTTGCAGCTTAGCACGAGTGTGCAGCATCTGAGTAAATTTAGTGCTATTGTGTTTGAACTTTGGCAAGTATCTCCTTTCATATGAGCCAGGATTAAGATTCTCTGTTGCATTGCTACCATTATGTTGCAGTTACAAAGCGAACTTGCTTTCCATTTAATTATGCATTAAAAGCTGTGTTTATGTCACATGGAAAAGGAACACTGGTAAAGGCTTTTTAAATTTATTTCAAGTCCTTGTGAGACAATTCGGTCTCTGCCACATTTATTACCCTTGCAACTCTGTTGCGCCACGTCGAAGTCATCAGAACGAGAATGGCTCATTTTACTTTAAGCCAAGGCACGTAAGCTACTTTTATTGGCCTCCCAGAAGGCCGATGCCTTAGATTGCATTGCAAATTTTGTCATCAACATACAAATGAAGCCTCATGGCTGCCTGTCAATCTGCAGATGCCGGAAAAGCCGAAGCCGAAACCGAAACCGAAACCGATTTGGCCGCCTTTGTGTAAGGACATGGAGCACACTTCACTATTTTGGCCAATTTAAAATGTAATTATTTTTGTTTTGCCTTTCTGCTGGCACCTGGATAAGAATATGGATTTTCGTTGCCATTTGGCCAATTGCATTTTGCATTTGGTTAGAGTTTTTCCTTGAGCAAATCTGTCATAAATAAATACTGTGTTGAATTTACTAAAAATGTTTCTGTCATCATCTCATATGCAACAAATCCCAAGCAAATAAAAATTCATAATTTAATCAAATTCTCGTATTTCTAGCTGCGACAATCGCCCTCAGGCGTTTGGCAATTAAATTTGCATGCCGCAAAGTGTGTGTGTAGCCAAAAAAGTGTCAAATCCCGTTCTACTTGTCCACTTATTTACTAAAGAAAAACACAATTGTTTGCAGCATTTGCGGTCAGGCCATTGCCGCAGCCCCATCAACACCTTCTAACCCATCCTGATCATCCTGTTCATCCTGTTCATCCTGTCCATCCTTCCCGCTTTGCTCTATTCCCTAGGACACCTAAGGCCATAGCATAAACAAACTGCGACATAGGCAAATAGGACTCCATTTCCGTGAGTTTGGGGAAATTTGTTAATTTGTCCAAAAGTTTGCATAGCATTTGGCCAGTACGGTCTACGTGGCCAGCATAACAATGCAAAAAGAATGAAATGTGGGCAACGGGATTGCAGTTTATTCGGAAAGGTGGGGAAACTGTTGGCACTAACGGCTCCGAAATTGCCACTGATGAGCCTTAAAATTGGATCAGAGTTTGAACTTTTTATTTTGTTTCCAAATATATGTGTATTTCCCATACGAAAACTGTAAGTTTCTGGTGCTATTTTTATTTTTAACGGTGCCATATTTATTCGTATTTCTCATACGAAAACTGTAAGTTTCTGGTGCTTTTTTATTTTTAACAGTGCCATATTTATTCGTATTTCTCATACGAAAACTGTAAGTTTCTGGTGCTATTTTTATTTTTAACGGTGCCATATTTATTCGTATTTCTCATACGAAAACTGTAAGTTTCTGGTGCTATTTTTATTTTTAACGGTGCCATACGAAAACTGTAAGTTTCTGGTGCTATTTTTATTTTTAACGGTACCATATTTATTCGTATTTCTCATACGAAAACTGCAAGTTTATGGTGCTATTTTTATTTTTAGCGGTGCCATAGAAATATTAATATTCATTTTATTCTGCCGAAAAGTGAAAGTGTTACTATATAATGTTTATATGTTCTTTATATAATATTCAAGAAATCCGAGGGGAAACTTAAGCTCATTAAAACTACTTTTCTAAAAGTGAACTATTTAATTCTTATTCCCAAAGTATTTTCTTTGGTAATAATTAATATAACATCTAAATACTAACATGAATATGATATATGTATAACTAACTACCGAGTGACCACTGTAAATCGGCTGAAATTGATTAGAGGTGCCGGCGCACACAGAAGCTCCTGTTTATTCAGTTTATAAATTAAATTGGAGCTGCAAACAAGCAAATTTGGCAACACGTATCCCCGTTATGGGTCTATTACTTGGCCAGAAGTGTGGCCAAGCGTCGAGGCGGCAAATTTGTGCAGCGGCACTGTGCCCATAAATAAAATATGGCATCCGAGCAACGAAGCCACCGGACCACTGGATTCGCTATCTTTGTGGTTGGTCCATGAGAATGCAACGGCCGTCCAGAGTTCGTAGATTTTTGCTACCCACGGCCATTGTCACATGACAAATGCTTGTTGCTCCTGTTCCGCGTCCGAGTTCGAGTCCGAGTCCGAGTCCGATTCGGATTATATGCTCCTGCAATTGTTATTTTCGCTGCGATCCATTTGTATGCTGGCCATGTTTGTTGGCCACGGCGATAAGTCATAGCTGGCACGTACCAAATTTATTTGTTCAAGTTTGTTTGCTTAGCTCGTCGGCTGCAGCTGCGATCCTGTGGCCAAGGAAATGTGTGTGCCGAGTGCCTCGGGCAATTGCATTAATCGCTGGATAATTTACACAGCAATAATAATGTTTGCCAATGACAAATAAATATTTATTGAATTAACCAGAAAAACTGGCCCGCAAGGCCATTCTTATCAATGTTCTCGTAATTGCTAAAAATTTGAACTGGCGCGAAATGTAGATTAATTGTGATGTATATATATATGTATATATCCAAAACCTAGGTTATATGCATAGTAATGTGGAATATTATGTGGTGGGGAACTGAGTTCAGTAGAATCTAATGAAAAATGGAGCCTTGACCTTCATAATTCTTCCTAATTCACAATAGTAATATCTATAATTATATTACAAAATAATTCTTAATTATAAGGAAGAGCTGTAATCATTATATTTACAGAAGTGTCTTAAATTACTTCTCGCTTCAACCCCATTTACTGAATCTCCTGCGAGGTATCTCATTTTCAAGTCAGCTCGTTCAAAAAAATCGCAGTTGCCTTTGATGGTGTGCGCTTGTTTATTGCATTGCCCACAGTAAAGAAAACATGCGCCACATATGCAAATTTAATTTGCACAACCACACACAGAAAAAGAGCACGCACACACGTGCAAAGGCTAGGTCATAGTCGCAGTCGTAGCATACTTTTCAGCGCCGCAGGACATTAAAAAATGGACTCTGGCTGCCTTTCCCCGACTTCCGCCGTGCGTCGCCACATTTGTTTATATGAAAATAATCACACATGCAAATTAATAATTTCATTTCGCTTTGCAGCCGCACAGATGAATGTTTCCCGTTCTATTGTGGCAGCTGAAAAATAAACTTACCGCGCACCCAAATCAAAAATTTAGACCATAAATAAAAGTGTGCGAGTAAAACGTGGCCCAAAGTGCAGGAATTTCGGGCATGTCGAAAGGGGCCGGCTTATATAACAATAAATAGATTTTGTTTGGCCAAATCTGTTGCGCATTTGTTTTTGCTTATCGGGGCGAATAATTTATGGGCTGGCATAAAAATCCGCATTTCATTCTGGGCTTAGTGGCTGGACTGGCGACTGTCGGGCGATTTATCAATTTGCCACTTTAAAGCTGTTTCGCCGGCAATCGTTTTGTTTGGATTGTAGTTTTTAAATAGCAATAATAACTGTTAATTTACATGCCGCAAGTGTCAACAGGCCGTTGGCCATTTCCAATTACGAGGTCCCAGTTTTTTGTGCTTTTTTTGTTTTTTGTTTCATTATTGCAACGCCTGTTTTTTTGCCACTTTATTTTTTTGGGCCCCAACTCCTTTTTCGTGTTCATCGGTTTCATGTTTTTCATGGCCACAAAGTACTTTATAAAATGCATTGGCATGCAAATTATGTTAAGCTCGTGAATTTATAATTTAATGAAGACACTTTATAGCCATAATTGGCCCCCCGTTCGTCCACCACCCGAAAAATCTCGGCTCCGCCAGTTTCGCGTAATATTCTCCTTAATTAAATAAATGTGATCCAGCGATTGTGTTCATTGCGGTGATTGTATGCATTTTTTACATTATTGCGGGCCACTTTTTTCCCGAATGCATCATTTAATTGCACTTTACTCGCTTTAACAGAAATGCTCGGGAGGTCCTTTCATCTTGTTGCCTTGTTGCTTTTGATATCCAGCTTCGAGGATTAAGTCTCATCCGAAATCCGGGAGAAGCTGCGCGAAGTGCGGAGCAGCCAAGGCAGTCTTCTTCAACTCATGGAGATGGTTATACCCCGTCTGGTTCTATGAATTCAATGGTATTGAATATAGTAAGTAGTACTATACTCTGCTATACTAGGAACATAACCATTCGAGCTTGATAATAATATTTAAGGCATACTTTGATTCGAAAAGATACGTTTATTTTGATTTAGAGACCCTGCTTGCTACTTTTATGCTTTTGACTAAATATTTACCTCTGCCTAAATGTTTTAGCTTATATGCTTAAATATTCACTAAGGATTTTATTACTTAAACTTTTACATCGTGGTATTGTTACACTTGTTTGATTTTGAACATGATTTGTTCACCTTATGATTCGTTTTTAGGGACCAGTTTTGATTGAAGAAGAAAATGGAGCGCATGAACGTCCTCCAAAATATTTTCCACCATTCTTCATGCTGGCGTGTGTTTCAATTAACTTTTTGCCGTGACTCCAAAAGATGCGGCGAGTGAAATGAAAATGAAAATGGGAGTGAGAATGCAGCTGAGGCTTCGCCTTGTATGATAAGCAGCTTCTTCGCTTGTTTGAACATAAAAATGCAGCGCTTAACATAAATTACGCATCCTGGCAGGTGGAAGACGTGTGTGTGTGTGTGTGTGGATGTTCAGGTGCGAGGCAAGTTAATTGTTAAGTGTTTGCCGACTTGTAGTTTCGTGCAGTGTAGTTGCAGCTCCAGGATTAGCAGGCAAACTTTTTCCATCGCCTTTCGCGGAAGGTGGAGGATATCGCTCCACAAAGTTGCTTCAGCCGGCGAAATTTCCGCAATTTATGTGGCAAGCTTGCCGCGCAAAGACCCAAAAAAAGAGGCAGCGAGCGAGACTGTAAATTATAATTGCATATTTTCATATTTTACAATTGACGGCGTCATCCTGGTTGCGGCTGCTGCCAGTTTAATGAGAAACTAAGTGTTCGCACTTTGGCTATGCATTTAAATTCATAAAAACTCTAAAATTGAAAACTAATTCCTTTGTCTTTCAGCTGGCAAAGTTCGCTCTTGGCATTCCATTTAAATTCTGGAATCTCCAAGTAATCCGCGTAGCTGCCACAGAATTGAGTCCTGTTTAATCTGACTAGTACTAGTACTTTTACAAACCAACAAAACTGGAGTCTAAATTGTTGTTAAAGCTAGTTCAACTCTAACCTGTTCATTTGCAATAGCCTTTGTACTTTCACGAACTTAAGTGGCTTAGAAAAAACGAATAGACTGCAAGGTTGGGAAGCGGGCTTCCCAAATTCTCTTTGCCCAGTTGGTAGCGGCAATGGAAAAACTTTCCAGTCACCTCAGTGCACACACATTTTTATAAACATCTAATTGGCAAGAGGGAAAACGAGTGTGACAGTCGAAGATTGGCTGCAAAAAAAGGATTCCAGGCGCCCGAGGGCCTCTCAGTGCCTGACTATTGTTGAAATTCGGATCGCCTTGTGGCCAGGACTGCTTTTCCTGCGGAAATTATTTCACACTTGAAACCATTTTCATGAAATTAGTTTTTCTTTGGCATTGTCAAGGTGCAAATCTCAATTGGCCCCAGGGAAAATCCCAGAAAGGCGTGAAACTCGGGCACGTCTCAGCCAAATGAAGTTGCATATGTATGGCCCAATCGAGAGTTAATGCAGATGCAATCCGATTAATGTTTTATGATTTCAGGCACGATTTTCCATTTCACCTGCAACCTGCATTTTTCCTTAGAATTCGGTCTTCGAATACTGCCTTCATTTTTAGAGTTTAATATACATATGCTCGTATTTATTTCTATGATTATTATGAGGTATTTAAAAGTATTTATTTCACTCACCATCTTATTAACTATTTTTTTAGGAGTTGCTGCAACTTTCTTTCAGTGTGCACTGCGTTTCTTGAAAGGTATTCGATTTTTAGGCCCACCCTGGAGGCTAGTAGACACGAATTTGAATTTTAATTTCGAAAACATCTTGCTCTTCCCAGCGCCTTTTGCACTGAAATAGAAATCCATTGGCCTTGGGAGTGAAAGGATTTTTCAAAAACAAATATTATGACGGTGGACGCCGGCCTTTGTCTGAATACTCGAGTCGAGGACTTGGCACTCAAAATGCGTTTTGAATAATTTAATTTTGGGACAGTTGGCGCATCATTAAGTGAAGTAGCTGCGGCCTGCTGGCCATTAAAACTCCGCCATCCAACTTAAGAATCATGTTTAACAGCCCTGAAGTAGCTTTTCTTTGTCTTTCGTGGAAAGCAGCACGGATTAATTTTCCATTTCGCCAGCAACTAATCCTGTAAACTATTCTGTCTAGTTCCTTTTGCAGTAACGCAGAACTTTCTGCTCCTGGCCGGCGAATTCGGTTGGCAATTGTTAAACGCAATTGAATTTATAAGCGGCATAATTAAAATTAAGCAGCCGCTGCCAAAGATGAAAGTTTCTGCAAGTGTTGCACTTCCGTTTCCGAAATTCGCTTTTGAGTGGCTTGTAAGTTTGCTCCTCTGCGGAAGTGGATTGTCCTGGCGATATTCGCAGGATGCGACTCTAAGCAGACAAAGGCTGGCATAAAAAATATGTGCATAGGAAGTCTTTGTCTTTCAGTTGAATTTAGTTACTTGGGCGATACTGGTTAGACAGTGGAAAATAGTATTTAATTTCTAAATTTATTGGTATTTTTCATTTTAATTTACTAGGTAATTTACGAAGTCTTCATGGATCAGCAATAGGCAATTTATGATTTTCTAAATCCGCGCTTTATGTTTAATTTGTATCCTTTAAGCACCATTTTATAACATTACAAATAATTAGTTTAATTGTATCTGATTACGCTTGCTTACAATCATATGTAAATTTCTACATTTTTCAGTTGATGAATTTAAAAGTGTAAACAAAGTGAAGTCTGCGCGCAAACTCATCTCAATTAGAGAAAAATGCCGTCTTAATCAAATGGAACTTAGAAGCATTTTGGTCCTGCCTGGCGCTCTTTAAGGAAACTTTCCATTATGTGTAGCCACGTTCTCATTAGGAAATTTTCCAATTCCCAGAATGCATAAACTAATTTAGCTGAAATGTTTTTGCTTACAAATGGGCTGCACATCCCGCCAGAGGATTTCATCACTCCGTCAGAGGAAGCTGCTCGAACTTGGCATGGAAAACAAACGAATTTCCAGAAATCATCGAGTGAGGAACTCGGCGACGGGATCCTGAAACTGAAATTCCTTGCACTCGCATTACAGGCGACGACAGCCAAATGAGTCGTCGTCCCTGGCTGAAGATGTCGAGGCTGGCGGGGATGTGGATGCCGCATGTGGCTGCCCCATGGTGCTGTGAGTGAGTTGCTTCATGATGGAAATGCCAAATGGTTTGTGTCTCTTTATGGGAATTGTTGTTTGTTGTTCTCCTCGAGCTTAGTCTTAGTTTGGGTTTTGTTTTTGGCTGCTGCCTGTTTAGCTCAGCAGATAAGCAGCTCTACTTAGATTGCGGATTTCTTGGAGAGGGATTTTTATCCGCAGATCTCTTTCGCTTTCCAAAGATTGAATATTTACAAATTTTATTTTCAATTATTCCCAATCATTTACCAGAAGACTGCCAGTTCAGTGAACACTTAATCAAACAGTTATGAAATCTTTTTAACCACAAATATGTGAAGTTACTTCACAATTATTTAGAAGTTACTAAATGGGTTAAACTGAAGCTAACTGAGATCATTCTATTTGTGAAAGGTCTATATATTTAATTGTAGCGATTGAAAGTAGATTAAAATTAGCAAATATTAATATAAAAATATTATTCAGCCACATTTGGCCAGGGACCTTTCCCTAAAGTTTATTAAACTACAAATTCACTGAAAAATTGTAAAAAGCTTTTTTTACGAGCAAGGCTGAATTGCTAAACGGAGCAGCAATCCATATAATTTTGGTATCCACAGAATTGGCTGCTTTTAAGACTAAAAACATTCAATATTTCCCATAAAAGGATATTCAATTCCATCATATCATAACTCATTAGCATTTGACCATGTCATTCTCGGAGATCCATTCATTTTAGCCAAATTGTGAGTCCTCGAAGAATTTGATTGGTATTTCGCTCGAAACAAGTACTTACAATTTCAAAATGAAAGACTTTCAAATATTAGTACTGATAGAATTTATACAAGTTGACAGTGAGTGCTTTATTTTTTGGACAATTATTTTATATTGTTTAATTTTATATTTATTTATGCTGTGTAATTGAACTACACTAAACTAAAAAAGAACTAAAAGGAAAGAAAACTGTAAAGCCAAACAAAACAGCACTGAATGAAAGTTAAAAAACGTAAAAAATTCATTCGAATTTAGCAGAGTAAGGCATTTTGATTAACTTCGCTGCCATTTAAATATAAATTGCATTTAATTAGGGTTAAAATTTATGCCACGCAAACAGAGCGCTAAATGGCTTGGAGCTATCAAATAAAAACATGACAAGAGGCAACAAGAGCAAACAGCAGAGGCAAATAAATACATGAAATAAGGATAAAAAACGCAGATGAAGCCAAAGAGCAGGAGATTTAAATGCAGTTTGTTGCAAGGATATTTTTTGTAAACTTTACGCATTCGTCGCGAAGACTCGAATGCTGCATGCCACGCCCCTGCGCCCCTGCGCCCCTGCGCCCCTGCGCCCGCCCCCGCTGTATGTTTGGCATTTCGGTTACGAAAGCCCGAGATCACGAGACCCAAACGAGCAACATTGTATGGCCCGAAAGAGCGGTGGGCGGAATGGGGGTCCTTGAGCTCCGCCGACGAATGAGAGTGTCGAACCCTCCGCCGCCCACCGCCCACTGGTGGCGCCCCCTCAAGGCCACCCGCCACTGTGTAGGCGACATGGACGAACGCCGTTGGTTGGCCGGCTCCTATGTAAACGAGCCACGCATGTGTGCCGTCTGTGTGTGCCTGCGCCGTGTGTGTGTGTGCGTGTGTGCGTGTATGTAGGTGACATGTACTGCGTACTGCAACAAGAGTCCTGGCAATGGCCAAAAAGGCAGCGGAGTAAATGCAAAATCTGTAGGGAGCCCACACCACCAGCCCGGATCCGACCGAAACCACTGCGAAGCCCCCGAAAAAGCCACCAGTGCAACACAGCAAACATCATCGAGCATTCGGCAGGGGAAGCGATTACGCTGCAACATGTTGCAAGGGGAGGAGTTTGCGCACGGCTGCAACCCAGTTCAGCTCGCCGTTCCAAGGCTTTAATTTCTGGTTGAATGTTTCGCATTTTATCTTTATTTTGTGGCAAATAAAATTGAGAATAAATAGGTTTGAAAAATGCCCATAATCTAATTAACTCAAATACTTACTCCAAACGAAATAATTGTGCTATAACCAGATGTGTGACGTTTGCATTAAGTTGGTTATAAAGAGATTTTATTTTAATTAATTGGATTGCATAATGCTCAGTATCAGTTTCTTATTAGTTCTATAGCGGCATTAAATTGCTGCTTGATTTTTTTTTAATTAACCAACAATATCAAAAAAGGAATATGGCTTTTAGCTCCAATTTGGATTCATATATATAGTACATGTTCACATATGTTCATGAATATAATTTTAAGAGCCTAAAACTTTAAAAATCTAATTTACTATTGCTACTATATTACATTTTTCCATATCTTTTGATTTTTAGTTGCCATTTCATTAGGGTAACAGAAAAAATCACAATAACTGCCAAATTATTGAAGTTGCAAAGTCCATATTTTATATATGTTAATAATATATGTTAAATATCAAAGTTACTTTGGTATGTAGAAGCCTTAATATGACTTAAATACAAAAAGGTAGTTTCTAATGAATTAATAAAATATTATAAATATTTAAGAGATATTTCTAATATTTAATCAGTAACATTTGTTGGATGTGGTCAGCTTAATATTGCAATACCACGTAACCAATAATTTACCATACTCGTTTTAATTATGGCTTTGTATCATCTTATCAATTTATTTTTAAAATAGGTTGCAAAATTGATGGATGGTTGCTTAGCAATTTTTTAATTTAAAACATAATAGATTAATACAGAATGACAAAATATATTATGTTTTGATGTATGTAGTCGACGGCCTCGTAGTTAGTACTACTAACGTTATGTTAGTCTTAGTTTTGTAAACTATGCTATCATCTTTAATAAGTAAATAATTTATTTTTTGTGTTTTTTTTTTTGCACAATAATCTAGCAATAAAAAATAATTGACAAAAGACCACATAGAACAATAAAATAATACCCTGAGCCGATTTTCACATTTAAAAAAAGGTTAATCCCCTCAAATAAAACTTCTTATATTAATTTTTATATATCAATATTATATTCATATAATTTAGGAAATTTTGATACGTTGTGTATATATTCAATTCCAGTCTACAAACTGTTCCAAGCTTAGGATTGAAACACGAATTGCCCATTCTCAAGGAAGAAAAATTAAAATGCAAGAAATGAGGTCACAACCGAATGAATGGCAAGCAAAAATGAATAAATAATATTTTGATTACGCTTCATTGCTGGCTAATTTCAAATCGGTGATTTCCCCGACTATCGCATGCCCCCAAATGCATGCCACATTGGGTGGCAGTTAAGCCAGGCTCCTTGGCAATTAAAACGAACAATGAAATTTCGCAGTTTTCATTCGCCAAAAGCGAGGAACCGACAAAAATACCCGATCTTCCATATAGGACACTCACATAGGGCCAACTATATCCAATTCGCGTAGGTGGAGCACCGACTTATGTAATACTCGATTTTTTGCTGCTCGTGCCATATTTGTTGTTGTTTATTTTGTTTATTTGTTGTTGCTTCGCGAGGGGCTGGGGAAATGCGCAAGAGAGACGGGTAGTTGCAACATGTTCGATTGCAGGGCGCTGGAAAAAAGTTAACTGCTGTAAACAGCGCAGGCCTTACAGAGAGAGAAAACGGGGGCAGCTCGGAACGAGAGCGAGCGAAGGTCCTTGCGAGAGACTTCGGCAAATGCCGGCCACGTGACATTGTTGCACTTCCTGGCTGGGCGCCTGTGTGTGTGGGGGCGCCTGATAAGCTTGCAACGAAGCTATTAATCAAAACAGAATCAAAAAATCCGCTTCGCTGTGTGCGTGCGAGAGAGAAACACGTGCGGCCCACTTAACAGAGGTCCTTTAGCAGCGCTCTGCTAACAGCGCCGGTTGGCAACAGCCAACGTTGCTTGGTGCAAAACTTTCCACTCGTCCTCGCTAATAATAGATTTTATCATCGCCCAGTAAACCGATGCGTGGTATTTACTGCGTGTAATTAATGTCTGGCTCTTTGCGATTTTAAGGTGGCTTAATCGGGCAATTAGGTGGCTAGCTGCTTATGCCAATTGGCCATTTCGCAATCTGCATTTTGCGGTAAGCCATTTTCATATTGCTCGTCCTTCCCCCGGGGCTCCTCGCCACGAATTAAGTCGATTGCAAGTGTCTCAAATGTATTCCGGCTTTAGTGCTCAGCTTGTTTGTCCAACACTTGGCACGCACACGCAGCTCCCAAGTACAGTGATCACCCTGTAATCAAAATCCTTGGTAATGGTTGCTTCATTTTAATCGAAGTCTTTGATTTTACAATTTTGTTTGGTTTGTATTAAATTGCTGTATAGTTTTCCAGAACTCACTTTGATTATTGTTTTCGTAGAGTTTAAAGTCTGTTTTAAGTCATTTTAGCCGTAATCAATATTCGATTTGATAAGCGCATTCCATAGGCGCCATCCACTGTATGTGGCAGCGTCCTTGTACTTTTACATAATAAATCAAACCCCACCGAAAGGAACGGAAATGAAAGTAAGGCCAGGAAGAGGAAGGAAAAGAAAAGAAAAGCCACTGCGGAAAGCCATGGAAGGAAAGTGCACTTGCACGCTAACAGAAGCTGTTAGCGTTTCACTGATAAGAGCCGGCAAGCGCGAACAGCTGTTCGGGAAAAGCCTCCGAGAGAAAGCAGGAGAAAGAGAGCGGGACAGATATAGAGAGCCTTTCTCTCCGCTGTAAACGGGCACTGTAAAGGCGGCCAGTTGTTGACTGGGAACTAAGCCAATTGCACAATGTGGGCCGAAGTTGATGTCGTGTTGCTGCTGTGGTGGTGGTGCTGCTGCCGCTGCTGCTGCTGCTGCTCCGTGTGTGTTGCAACACGAGCAACTACAAGTGCAACTACACAACCCTTCGACGGCAAGGAACTTCGGCAGCAACGAGCATGTATATGTATTCCACCGAACCCACCATGTACTGCGTTTATGTGTTGCTGCTGCTTTTGCCTTTGCGTTTGCCGCTGCTGCTGCCGCCGTGCTGCGGCTGCTGCTGCGCCTCGCTGGTGCTGCGACGACAGCAGAGTGGTTGCAACAATCGCAGCTTGCACATCCAGCAGCAGTCAGTTGGACGCGGCGGCTCCTTCAGCAAGGACGCACAGCTCACACAATCCCTTCGAAGGACATCAGCAGCCGACATACCGAACGACCTGCCACAACATTCCACAACAATCCAATCCAATCCAGACTTTGAGGTCCTGTAAAGCGTTTTACATTCAGCTTACATAAATGCTAGAACGCTGTAAAAATCGGCGCTAGAAACGCCAATTAGCCAGACATGTTAGCCATGTTTTAGTCGGTACTTTCGCGCTTGACTTGTTTTGCAACTGTGTGCGTACGTTTGTGTGCGAGTGCCGCCCGATTTTGTTTGTCCTTTTTTTTCTGTTGGAGTGCCGTTTTAAGCCAAGCTACTAGAGACATACTAGCGACCAGCTAATACATATTAACTTGTTGTGCCATCGTTTTGTGTGTGCCAGTCAGCCTCTGAGTGCATTTTCATTAAAGTCAACAAGTTGCAGCCGCATAAGGTCAAATAAAAGCAGGTGAGTCTGTGTTCCCGGCCACCAAGAGCCAGGTTTCGGTGTATAGTTACCTAAAGTGCAGGTAATATGCACTGCTGAGAACAGATTTTGTGTTGGTTAAATTGTATTAAGTGGTTTGTGGAGTACGTTAAGGGCATAGGTACGAAACCCGCATTAAAAAACATTTTTAATGCTCTTTTTCTCAGCAGAAATATTTATTTAAAGAAAGTCGCTAGAAATTGTATAAAGTGGTTCTAAAAAATGTGTTCAGTGCTCATTAGTATGTGTTTATCAAGTAGGTTTAAATTTAAATTATTAAGATTTAAATTATTCTTAATGACGTTATAAATTTTGCTAAATTAGTTTTAATCTGTTTAAATATTTTAAAATTATTCATTCACTTAAAGATTTCAGTAATTGGCCAATACGTTATAAATTTTGCTAAATTAGTTTTAATCTGCTAAAATATTTATAAATTATTCAGCCATTCAAAAAGGTACAGATGTATAAAATACATTATATAAATTACAGCAAATATACGATCTAAATTTTGTTTGATAAAATTAGGTTCAAACCAATAATTGAATAATTCATTTTGGTACCTTTAATACTTAAAATAATCACAATAGAAGTCTAAAATGTCTTCTAGAAAGTCTAAACATAAAATCAAAGTCCTGATAGTCAATCATTTTTTAATTAACCAGTGTAATTGACGTGTGAAGTGAAAAAGCTTACTCATAACCCAAAAAGTCTTGGGATTAAATTACAACACAATTAAAGGTGGCTTAAAACAATTCAAGTTTTAGTTTCTTATATTTATTAGGAAATATCAGATGCCTTCATCTTTATTTGATTCAGTTTATTGAAGAGTTCACTAGTCCAAACTCAATTGCAGCCTGGCTAATCCGTGTTACCAATTTATATTCAATAATATATTTGAATATTCTTCCATCTCCCCCGGCCAACATAAATTTAGAAGATTCGTTTTTAAAAGCCCCAAAAATATGAGCTAGGTGTAGTAAATATTTCCAGAGATTAAACGACAAGACCGCAGGGAGAATATATCTACTCTCCTAATGATCCTTTGTAATAACTCCAAATCTGTGGGCCGGGTGCATCCTGGCCATGTCCTGGCCATGTCCTCAATTTCGGTGAGTTACAAAAGGTTTAAGTAAGTAAGCAAAACGGTAGAAATCGAGTAATCGCTCTCAGGGGCATAGTTTAATATTGGATTTGTAATGGAAATCAATATTGCCCGAGGAAAATTTATGCAGAGGCCAACAAAGAAAGCAAAGCATTCAAATTGAACCGAGCCAATAAAATTGCAGTGCGAAGTTTGCGTCCGAGTTTGATTTGAGTTGTGCTGAATCGTCAGCCTTGGCATTGCCAATTTCATTAGGGGCCATAAAGGGAAAGCGTCCGCTTGTAATTGCAATTAGTTTTATCGTAACTTGCAGTTAAATAATCAAAACATTTTTCCAAGCTTCCGTCCCCCCGCCTCGTCCCCTCACCCGTCCACCGAAAACTCTTTGTAATGCAAAACTTTTTAATCCGACGCCTTGGTTTGTTTACACGAACTGCCAGCGCCCCGCCCACCGCCCACCGCGCCCCGATCCCTAGCCTCGCTCAGACAATAACAACAACGTTGACAATAAAAACAGGATTGACAGGATACGCCACAGGAAGTCGATGTGCTGATACCCTTGCTCGAAAAATGCCCACAAGGAGCTATTTTTTAGGAGCTAGAAAGCTAAATATTTAAGACATTGGAGGAAAATCATTTAACACTTTTTATTTTAAAGGTTTAAAATGTAACAGCCATTGATAACAATGCAAGAATATTCATTTAAGATTAGAAACTCGATTTATTTTATATTGGTTGGATAAGAATGAGTGATGACTTGAAAATGTTATATAGCTTTGGATTAGCAGGGAAAAACCACATTTGAAAATACCCCAATTGATGCTGCAGAAATGGTTTAAATATATTTTATGTCGCACAGTTAGCTTAGTCTTACAACACTTCCAAAAAAGTCCTTACCAAAGCGCAGCTTTCAGGAGACTTCATAAAACAGCAGTAGTTCAGCTGCATTTCGCCGAGTGGCTTGTAAAGTTCTTGTTGCAGTGGGCAGACCCCCTTTCAGGGTATGAAAATAAGAAAAATTTGCATATTTACACAAGACAATTTACACACTCTCCCAGTCGACTGACTGAGTGACTGACTGGAGGGCCATTGCGGGCAGGGAGGCAGTTTTCCAGCGGGGGATTGGGTGGGGATTGAGGTTATTTTGTAAATTGTGTGTAAGCCGAACTGCTGCGACTGCAGCCTGATGAACAGCCAGAGCCAGAACCGTTACAAAAGTCCAACAAGTTGGGCGGTGGGAGGTGGGAAAAGCCGGGAAAATATGAGGCAAGTGCGGGTGCCAAAGGGCGGCCTGTAACGGATGACAAGGACAAGTGAAGTGAAGTGTCGAGATGGAGCTGCACTGGATGCCGTGCTGTTGTGCGGCATGAATTGGGGATATATATGAATGCCAGTGCTCACAATGCCACAACATACGGAAGTAATTCGATTTTGTTGGCAGAATGATGATGGCCTGGCCCAGTGATGGACTCGCAGAGATCCCAGAACCATGGCCCAACCAGAACCCAACCAGAACCCACAGAGCTGCACAGGATGAGAGCATTTCGAGCACATTAAAAACAACTTAATATCTGTGTTGTGTATTTTATTGGGTCTCTTTCCGGTGTGGAGCCCATTACGAGGCATTTCACTGCAAAGTAATTTAATTATTTATTTACAACATGGAAATTAACAAACATAACTCGGTCGGTCTACAGGCGACACATTGTGCAAATTATACAATATCAACATTGCATAAGATGGGATGGGCGAAGGTGTGTTGTGGTTGGGGTTTTACAAATTTCATTTCCATGCACTCGACAATTACAGCATTTAATGTTTTTACACTTTATTGTCATTAACAGATTTTATTCTATGGGCCTGTGATATTTTCACGCGATTCGCACGATTACGTGTGTTTTTGGTTGTGCTTACATGTGTTCATACGCAATTGTGGCCTGGCTAAATTGGAAATATTCATAATATGGCATTATGGGCCATTTGTTGAGTGCACATTAGATAAAAGCTTCGCCGAAAGCATCTAAATCAACTGCGGCAATTTATTACAAATTAACGAAACGTAAAAAGTGGTAACTGTAAATGACCCTTATGCAATAAAATATCAATGTTCGCATTAGGTACACTTTAGTTAATATTTGTGCTAAAAACTTGCTTCTAACTTTTATTGAATCTCAGCAATTTACTGGTCATAAGACCAAGTTGCTTTGTTAATTAGTTTACCCACTTATCCATTGCGGAATATTTGAGCATCGCGTAGTTTATTGGCTAATCTGGGATTAGCCCAACTTTTGCACTTGAGCTCGGAGTTAAATGCTCAAAAGTCACGGCTAGTTAAACGCTAGTGCCACAAGTAATGCAAAACTTAAAGCACACTTTTTGGGGCGCTCAACGCCGTTTTGTTTGAGTTTTTCAGTAACTCCGGCAGGTTTCTAATGCCTTTGTGCCAGTAAGTCAGTGCGTAGCACTTACAAGAAAAAGTTCAGTGAGATGAATGCACAAAGCGATTGTCTGCACGCCCTTTGACCTTGTAAGCCGGTCTCAATTTTGCAGGGAGAGTCAAGCGAACAGTGAAATATTGCATTGAAATAATTTCGCATCAAATGATGTTCAAACACTGCCAAAGTTG
Organism: Drosophila erecta; assembly: GCF_003286155.1. Lineage (NCBI taxonomy): Eukaryota > Metazoa > Arthropoda > Insecta > Diptera > Drosophilidae > Drosophila > Drosophila erecta. The sequence continues at coordinate 21,277,359 of NW_020825194.1, read as the reverse complement.
ATTAGGATTATTATATATGGGCTGTGGCTGCACCTGAAAATATTATTTGTGATTCTTATCGAGCAAATGTCTGTTCTTGCTTGCCATAAAAAAGCAGACACTTTAACTCGAAGCGCACATTTAACCCTATGGCAATAATGATACCAGAAGCCTCTCTAATTCCATTTGAATTGGGAATAGGACCATTGGAGATATGCAAATATTTGGCTTATAATTGCCAACCAATTTATCGGTTTGCTTGGACACCTCAACTGTATACACTTTTCAAGTTATATTTCTTTCTTGCATTCCTGCTCTGTGCCGTTTTTTCGACAAACAATTAGTGTGCGAAACCACAAATTGTTAAATGAATTTCTGTGCACAACTTTTCGGCCAGATGAAGATGAAGATTTTACAATCCAGTCGGCTCTTACATAAGACTGCCAAAATGCAGCTCAATACTGCAGCTCGGCTGCCAATTAAAGGAGACAAAAATGTCTTTACTAAGCCAGTTGCTTCATAATTGCTTCAATTTAAAAATGCATGAAAAGTATTTGCCCAAATGCTCAAAAATGCTCAAAGTAATAAAATGACTCGGACAGAACTCAAGACAGTGCGGGTCAAGGGGGGGCTGAAGCGGGGTTCTATGCACATATAGAAGGACGGAGAGTTGAATTTGTAAAATTGCGTAAAATGGCTCGACTTGGCTAACATTTTGATTACCTAATGCCCATGAGCAGTTTTATTAGGCCTGTGGTTTTGCTCCTCCGATATTTAGTATTTTTCTTGGCCAGCAAGCGCCTGCATCAATATTTAATTTCATTACAAGCCAAAGAAGCCGAAAGAGCATCAACAATGCCACAGCACGACATGGCATTTGATAAATTATTTAAAATATCCACATCCAGCACTTGGGTGAAACGCATCCGCATCCGCATCCTTTGCTCCTGGTCAAAGACTATTAGATGCGTTGTATCTCTGTCGGCTCGATTAGTTGGACACATTGAGTGCCTGTAAATACCGTTCAGCTACAGTAGAGCTTCGCTAGGCTGCGTTGCGAAACTTACAGCATTAACAAAAGAAACTCTTCAAAAATAACCAGCTTAGCAATAACATATTGAAATGCCCTTTGTTTAGGGCTTTAGGGCTGTAAGTTTTTAGATACCTTCAGCAGCTATTTCGACTGTAAGTGTCCTTCCTTGCAATCCACTCTGTCTGCGCTGCTGCTCCATTTACACCTTGGGGTTTTTGGGGTGTAAAAGCATTGGCCCGGCCTCATCCAATTTTACACAATTTTAAGCACTTGGCCACGAGCTGGTCCGGCTTTAAACTGCAGTCCAGTGGAGTCCAGTCCACTCCAATCGAATCCAAGCAGACGCCAGAGACACGGCCAAGTGCATTTTATGTTCAGCCAGCAGACTGCCCTCCATTCCTGCCGCTTTTTACGGCAAGGGGCACGGCAGCCCCTTTTGGCCCACTGCTCTTGGCCCGTTCTGTTCTCGTCCTTGTTCTGGGACACAGGACATGAGCACCCTGTGCGCCTGCTTAAAATGATAACGTTGAAACGCTGGCCCGTCTACACAAGACAAATGTGCGCTATTGAGGCGTGAAAATATTCCACTATAAACACACAATACAGCAGCGGCCAAGCTCGAAGTTCTACTGCCTTCAGTAGAAAGTGGCAAAATCTGCTGGCCCTGGCAGAGATTTGAAATATGTGATTTTCCCCATTTAAAACCCATCTTATTTGCAATGTTTGAAGGAATAATTGATCAGCTTTTTATAAGTAAAATCAATTAAAGACAGTGCTATTTTTTTGACCACAAGTATGCATACACATATGAGATGCGAAAACCCTCTCCACATCCCCGTGTTTTTCCTTTCGACGTGTGTAATTTGCCGTGTAAAAATGTGGGTGGCTTGCTGTTTATTTATGGCCTTGCCCGGCGACTTCTTAAATTATCTATGGAAATGGCTAAAGGCAACCGCTAAACTGGACGCTAAGTCGACACTGATTATGGATTTACCACCAGCAGCGACTTCAGAGTCGTAGAAACATTGAGAGCCAAAAGGACCAAAAAGGACGAAAAACTCCCTCGAGACATTGTAAAGCGGAGACGCAGCGGCGCCGCAAAAGAATAAATATTCCTCTGTCCTTAGCCAGCGAACTTGAATGTGTCAGAAAAAAGGACACTGTTTCTTCTGCCTACGAATTGTCCTTTGCCGGCCTGCAGTGCTGCCTACTTGGTGTTTCCGCAATTGAAAGATTATCTGTGCTATGGTACACCAAATGCGATCTCAACGAGTCCCAAATTGCCTTTTTATGATACGTTTGTCATAGGGTTATTATTTTTATATGATATGCTTGGAAAATACCCGCAACGGGTCTACAATTGGAACCTATTTTTAAATTGGGGTTCTATTTTATTTATCAAATGGTTAAATTAAACTGGAATTATAGATTATATTACATTATAGATTACATTATTAAAACCTATTATTAAAAATGTTGTTCCTATCATAACGAATGATAATTTTAATGTAGAGCTGAATCTAATGAGTAACGCACATTTTAAGTAAGCTATTTCTTGCTGTTTTTATATTGGTTCAGCAATTTTTTATCGAGCAGCCCATCTCTCTTACTACCAAATTGTTTTGACATCCCATTATTGCTGCAACTACGACATAGAGGTTCCAAGTTTTTCCGGCAAAAACTGAGCCATTTATTTAACTGTTTAGCACTTCGTATCGCTTTATGATCTGTTCGCATATTTATTCAACGACCGAATAGCTCACTGGTATAGAGTAAATTGTGTGGATATTCTCCGCAGACAGAATTTCCCTCTTTCTCCGCGACTTTTCCCCCACAAACGCTTTTGGTGTCGGCTGCCAGCCAAAAAAAAAGTGGAGCGACAGCCGAGAAGAAAGAAAACAAGCTGGGAAAATAGGGGCAAAAAAAGGGCTCCAGTAAATGGCAGCAGCAGCCAGTAAGTAAATGCAAAACGAGCAGTTTTCCCGCATCAGGAAAACAGCGACGGCAGCAGACAGTGAAAGGGACGGGGATAGCCGCGGAGACAGAGACAGCAGACAGAGGCGGTGAAAGGGCGGGGTGCTGGAAACAGAAACAAGAGCAGCGACCCAATTTCGCCAAGTAAAATCGCAGCTTTCATTAACCGCAATGCCAGACGACGGCGACAGGGGGGGGGGGGCTAAAAGAAAGGGGGGGGGGGGGGGGGGGGGCTCTGTGCTGAGTGGGCCGCACATCCTGGTTGGGAGAAAGGTAGGGCAGCCAGCTGTCGCGACAGTACTACAACCACTGCGACTAGGTGGCTGCTTGATTGCCAGCGAAATGCCACATCGATACAGTGGTGACTGCATAGAACATTTGTGGCAGATAATGATGGCTGATATCGCAGGGAAAACGGCCAAACGGCGGAGATTTGGAGTAAGGATAAACATAATAGGCATGGAAAAGCATACATATTCTAGGACCTGATTCAATAGTAATGCTTAGTGGAGACAATTGGCCGTTCCCATTTTTATGGCCTGGACTTTTCCAGTCTTGCAAACCTTTGCCTCATTTTCCGCGCACTCAGGGCGGTCTCTTTCCCGCTTTAATGCCATCTCTCTCGTTCGCCTTTCATGTATCGCCGGCCAGCTTTGTTTGCTTGGATTATTTATATAGTGGGTATCCCGATGATTTGTTGGTGTTAGCCATTCCGTTAGTTGTAAAACTTTGGCAACGCGACGGGGGATGGGGGATGGGGGATGGCGGAAAATTCGGCTGGGCTCACCTAGCCCGGATTTTAGCAAGTTTTCCCGCGAACTTTGAGCAAATGCCCTGGGCCGGTTTAAAGTTTGGGCGCCAGCACGGAAATTAAATGCCATCGATGGCCTGGTAAATGGCACAAGGATATATCCGATGAGAACGAGGAAAAAAACTTAAAATTGAAAGGATATCCTACGGTCAAGTGTTTGTCATTTGCAATTAATTTCCTTTTGACCAAACGGCATCTTCCGCCGCCCGTTTTGTGCTTTTCAATTAGCAAAACTCAAAGTTTTCCCGGCTCAGACTCAAGGCAAAGCGATGCCAATAATTTCCTGGCTCTGATTCCCCAAAAATCCCCCTCATCGTAGAATTTTGCTGCGCCTAAAAGCCAACTGCATTTTTTATCAGGCCAATTTAAACGAATTATCCCGGCCAGAGAATCCCAGCTCATCCATATCCCCATGGGCACATCGATGTCCGGCACATTTATAAATAGCAAGCGACTCAAAAATGTTTCCTTTTACTTTTAATGTCACCAAACAGGAGGGGAAGCGCTATCCCCGAACTTCTTACATGGGCGGGGGGCTGAAAAAGGGGGCTCCCCCCACTGCCACTTTAATATCCTATTTATCCTGTGCGTTTGCTTGTGTAACCTTGCCAGGAGCCAACTGTCGCTGGCATATGCTAATGCCGGGAGGACGTACTCCGGCATCTCCGTGCACTGGGAGAAATACTGCCCTACCAGTTAGGAATTGTACTTTGAGAAAATAAAATTAGCTAAGAGTGCTACAATGTGAAGCTATGGTTATTTATCGTTATAGCTTTGAAATAAATTATTTTTATATCCGCGCTTACATTCCAATTTAATAACAGCAGACCCGATTCCTTTACTACTTCCATTTATGGATTGTTCAGACTTGGGCTTACATTTGATTGATATTTTACACTTGATTGACACTTCACTTGAGCAGCTTACAGATTTGCATATTACTGAGTGGCTGTAAGCGAAACCCACTCGTTATTCGGCCCAGTGTCGGCTCCTTTGGCCGTTTGGCAACAACTGCTAAATATGTATGCCAAATGCGATTTGCATATAACGTTTTGTGAAACGGTTTGCGAAGTACTGCAAAATGAGGAGAGCAGCGCGGGCGGCGGGGGGGCGGGGCTCTGGCTACTGCCTGGTATGCCTTTTAGCCATGTTACGTTGGATTTTGACTCATTTTTCGTCTTTCTCGGAGGGACGGGCCATGGCTGAACGGTGCGTCTGCCTTTGTGCAGCCCCTGTGGATCAGGAATGCAAGTTTGAGCCCCTCCTGCCCACCAACTCTGTGTTTACTGGGTATCCGTCTAACAACGGATTGTTGTCAGTTTTGATAGGCAAAGTAGGTGCACTTGGAGTTGTGTGCGGTCAAATATGTGTTCAATACTGAAAATAGGCAGAGATACTTTAATTTTATATGGAAACTACGCAGAGATACTTTCAAAACAGGACATTCGTATGCAATTTCAAGCTAAAAGGAATACTTCTAATATATTATTACTTTACCTTAATATTAGAGGCGATTTCTAAGACCTGTGCATGATTTTTCCAAGTGTCCTTGCTGGCCAGGATCTTTCCACCTGTCGTTGGCCGCCCTTTTAACTGGCCACCTGCAATTGCACTTTGCACTGAGGCGGAGATCGCGGGCGTGGCTTATTTACATGAAAATTAGACGGGAACACGATAGATTGGCCAATTGATTGGCTGTGGCGTAAACATCTCATTAAAATGCTAAAATCTTACATCACATGCATACAATTATGCTGGGAGAGGGCGATGCCAAATTTATTCATGCACGGCCAATCCAATCGGTTGGCAATCAAAATAACTTTCAATTCATTTGGCATTCGCATCGATTCGCATCGTCATCATCGATTATATACATTGCCAAATTGTCCGATTTATGACCAGTGGCAGAAGGCAGATTTAATATTGCAGGATATTTGTGGTTGTCGGGCAAGCGATGAATATTGATCCTGTAGGCCTTAAAAATAAGATTTTTATAAAATAAATTTGTTTGCACTAAAAGCGCTTGCTCTCTTACAAATAAATATAAAGATGTGGCGGAAGTTTTAGCTCTCTTTTAAATCTACATAATGTTTTGAGGTGTGGAATGTAATTTGAGATACTATATATGTACTATATGAAGGGCTGTAAAAGGAAATGCATGACTGTTATTAAATTCCCGTTGTGACGAGACCACTGTGCATGAGAAATTAGCCACGAATGTAGTGTCGTAAAGGACGAAAGTATGCCCAGATCCGAACCGGGTCCAAGTCCAGGTCCAGTTGCAAGTCCAGTTGCAAGTCCAAGACCCAGAGCAGGCCAAAGGCATTGCCGAAATTCTACCCCCGAAACCCAATCCGCTCGGAACTCTTTGGCCAAGTTGCACGATAGCGATAAATCTCCCAAAAGTTGTATGTGTTGTACGGGGAAAAGGAGGCGGAATAAGGAGGAGTGGCATAAGCACGGTAGTCCCCAGGATTGTGTAAAATATGCACAGCTTTTGGGCCGCACGGAGTGCAGCACACAGAGGCGATGGTACTGCGGACCCGGCCACTTGGAGCTGACACAACGTCACAAAGCGCATTATGATGATCAACTCGATTATGGCCAAAAGGGAAGCAGTGCTGGCCAACTTGACACAAAGCAGCGAGCAGCATAATTTTTAATGCGAAAATTCAACAGCATCTCTCTGCCGCTTAGGGCTTTTATTAAGGGTTTCGATTGTGCCGCTAAGCTCCAATATTAAAGCAAACCAAAGCTGGACGTCATTTAATTTAGCTCATCATTTACTTGCCCTGTGTCCAGAATAAATTACGTTAACAATTCAATGTACTGCGGAGTAAAAATCGAATACATATAGCTAAGCAGGCTGGCCTAACCTGATTTAGGGCACAGCAATCCTCGAGCTAAATCTCAACACTGTGGCCAAGTTAGTGCAGTAAGTTTTATTGGTATTTGGTTTCGGCCCTGCCTTTCCCCAGCTCTCAACATAGCACACAATCGCAGGCACAGTAAACAGTCGGACAAAAGGAATTCGATTTTCAGCTATTTTCTATGCCAAAAACGAAGTTCTGGGGAGCTGGGAACAACCTACTTACGAGTTTGGTAGCTGCTGGAACAAAAAGGGCACCCCGAATGGAAGGGAAAAGCCATTTTTGGGGGTGGTCATAAGCACGTGATAAAAGCCTTACTTCCAATTTTAACTTTGCTGTCTAGTGTGGACTGAGCTGTCAGACGGAGACAAAAATAGCACCAGACCAGCGAGATTTTTTCATACCCATTAAATGAGATACTCTGGGATTGAATGGACTGCTCTTCACTCGGCAAATGAGACCAATCAAGATTTCTGCAGAAATGTATCGCATAAAATGGAACGTTCTATAGCAAAGTTTTGACTCAAACTATCATTAGTGGGCTATCTTTTTTGATAAAGTATTTCGAGTAAGTTGCACAGAAAAGAAATCGTTTTCCTGACTGCAGTGGGAAAAGCAGCAAGTAGCAAGTAGCAAGTAGCTCATAGTCGGCGCTCTGGGCCGTATTCCTTCAGCTTTTCCCTGCTTTCCTGCCGTTTCCATTGTTGTTCCTTGGGTGTCTGGCTGGCTGGGTCGTCTGGCTGACAGTTGGGCGTCGCTGCGGCGCCAAGGGCAGCCATTTTTCATCGGCGGTGATGTGCCAACGATGTCGACGCCGCCGCCGCCGCCGCCGCTGCCGGAGTAACTGGCAGTCCGAGAGTCAGTTAGTTCGTCAAACCAACAGATTGTTTGTCTGTTCGTCCTCCGTGCATCTCAGCTTACGATTGTTGTATCCATCTGCCCATGGGATTCCTTTGCCCCTCGGCCAGGCCATCTGTCTAACTGCCTGGAGTCCTCGGTCTGGGTCATTTCCACTTGCATTCCGGCTTGAACTTGTCTTCATTTGACTTTCGTGCTTTTCCGTCGGCATGCGTATAGTTTTACAAGCAAAATTTGCATTTATTTGACGTAGCCCTTGGTTTTTTTTAGATTCCACCAAAATCTCATTGGCAATATATTAAAAAGTTTACAACAAAATTTGGCGGAACTGCTAAAGAATTTCCCTAAATTATTTGCAGAGCCCAACATTTCTTTAAGTTACTTTCCAGGCTTGGCTGTTTTGTGCATACTTAAGTTTCTGTTTTTGTTTTCGCTGCTTATCCACAGCCGTCTATAAATTGAATAGTTTTTACTGGAAAGCGGGCAAAAACCAAAAACAAAGTTGTGCGCTTTTGGAGCCGGGAAAACCGCAAACAGGGCGACACCCCCCGCAAGTAATTGGTCCCCGGATCATTTCAATTTCGGTCCGGACTCTTTTTTGGCACAGAATCAAGAGCGGGCTCCGTCTTACATAAATATGCCACTTAACAAGCCACCAACGTAAACGTTTTTTATTTCCTTTGGCTCGTTGATTGCCTCCTTCGCCAAGGATCCTCGCTGTGGAAATGTAGTAAACAAATGGCTGGGTGGTCGTAACTATCGCTGCAAGTATCGCGACTATCGCTTGGCATTCGTAAATGGCGAAAATGTAAATCCTGGGAAATCCAAAAAGTGCACCAGTACTCCGCACATCATCGGTGCAGTTCTGCAATTTATTTAATTCGATATTTGTTTTTGCAAGTACTTCTCGTGGGTGAAGATGCAACCGAAACCACCCACCCACAAGCACACATCCTATTTTCATTCCCATTGATTTGAATATGTCAGCAATTTGTGTAGTTTTGTGCACCAATGCGCCAAGTTTCATCCGAATCCCCCTCCCACCCACAGCGCCACCCACTAAATCCGCCCGGCGGGCGGAATTGCGGGCGAGGTTTTTCTGCGTAATGCAATGTAAACCAAACCAAACCAAACAATTTAAAATCATGGCATGCATTTGGCTTCAATTCAATTTAAACTGAAATGAGCGCGTGGCCAGCATGCATCGGTGTCGTCGGCCAGGCCAACTAGGGTTCCAGGCGGGGGGTGGGGCATTGGCCGCAAAATGGGCGGAAGTGGGCGGCAATCGGTGAGAGGCTCGCCGTTATTGCATAAGAAAAAGCGTACACAGTTGGTCAGTCCAACTTGAAATCAATGTGTTTCGAATTTTTAATGTCAAATAATCTCTTGGGCAAGGCTTAAATTTTAAAAAGTAAGGGGGTATACTTGACCCGTTGAAAACTGTATAATATAATGAAATAAATAATATAATGTCTATGATCTTCGAGATCTCGGGAACTATAGAAACTAGCAAGATCGTGGCATGCTTTCATTTTGTAAGACATAAAAAAGAAATAACATTAAAGGAATTTTTAATGTTAAGAAATCTCTTGGGCAAGGCTTAAATTTTAAAAAATACCAGAGTTGTTGAAAACTATATAATAGGTATGTCTATGATCATAGAGATCTCGGGAACTATAGAAACTAGCAAGATGAGATCGTGCTTTAATTTGGTAAGACATAAAGAACAAATAACATTAAAGAAATTTTTAATGTTAAGTTATCTCGGGCAAAGCTTAAATTTTAAAAAGTAAAGGGGTATACTTGACCCGTTGAAAACTGTATAATAGGTATGTCTATGATCTTAGAGATCTCAGGATATATAGAAACTAGCAAGATGAGATCGTGCTTTAATTTGGTAAGACATAAAAAACAAATAACATTAAAGTTAACATTTAATGTTAAGAAATCTCTTGGGCAAGGCTTAAATTTTAAAAAAGTTGTTGAAAACTATATAATAGGTAAGTCTATGATCTTAGAGATCTCGGGAACTATAGAAGCTAGCATGCTTTAATTTTGTAAGACATAAACAAATAACATTAAAGGGCTCTTCGAAAGGCACCTTGCACCATCGGAAACTACACTTTAAGCCCTTTTCCCCGGAAAACTTAGTTTTCCCGCAAATGGAAAGCAATTTCATTACGAAAGTTTTCGCACAGCTGTGCGCACTGTTAGGCGGCATTGCAGAAAGCTGTAAACGCGGCTGTTAAACAACAGACTTTAATTTGCGTAACATGCCTCAAAAGGGGGTTAAAAAAAGGACGCTGGAGCGGAAAAGGGGCACGTGATTGCAGCCCGTAAATTCGCCCTTTAGTTATGCATTTTTGATGTCCGCTGGCAGGCGGCGAAAGTTGCACCATTACAATGCAGCCTTCGCCGCTTTCCACTGCCTGCATTTATTGACACGGCCAAAATTTACGAGCGCAATTTCAATGCCGCCTAACGAACACATGGCTGAAACTATTCTCCACTTTGACCACTTAAAGCCTTGTACTTGAGTTTGTCAAAAAAACAATTGACATTCGCTCGGGCCAATTAAAAGTTTGCTGGAGAAAACAGCAATGAAGTGGTGGCCAAAAATATTCGACACTTGCACCTTGCGTAGTCGCCTTGTTAGTAAGTTTATGGCGCAACTACCCGGATATTTACCATGGCAATTTAATGAGAAAATGTAGGACACTTCCTCAGCCCCGCCCACTCCCATTTACTGGCTTATCCTGGTGGGCGGCGGCGGTGGGCGGTGGCTCTCGGCTGCTGCACCACCCCCTTTTGTGGACTGAAGCACTACTCAAAGTCGTCTGAGTGCCCCAGCATTGACTGAAAATGCATTTTTATAGAGAGCGAGTTGTGTGGGTGTTTGGCTCTCTGTGTGTGTGTGTGTGTGCGTGTGTGCGGATGTGTGCGTGTGCGTGTGGCGCGGAAACAACTTGCATATAGACCAGGCCCAGACCCCAGTGCTGTTTGGCCCTTTTCAATAAATCAGGGACCAAATCCGCAGATGTCAACAAATGTGCCGGCCACCTTGTTGTTGCAACAGTATCAACAACGGTGACAATTACTGCGATAACAACGGCATGAAAACAAACCGGCGTGGAAATTAATTATGACACCTGACGAAGGCGGAACATTGGCTGAACAACACTGCGCGAAAGTGCATGGTTTTTAACAACCAATTAAAAAATCTACTTTTAATACAATAAATATGGCAAGCAATTATATATGCTATGGGTAAATAAAAGAATATAGATCTTAAGAAACTTTCAAGATCTGTATAAAATGGATTACTGTACAGAAATGTTATAAATTATTACATTTCATAAGTGAAGAAAATAGTTGTTTAAAAACTTTGTAGTGCTTGTGTGAAGCAAAGTTTTTAAAGGGTATTTTTTAAACGCCCCGAAATAGGTAATTGTGAAATGAGCTTGATTGTCAGCCAGCAGCCTTTGTTTTATAATATAATAATAATTTTATAAAATTACAAGTATAACCGCAATAAAATTGAATGTGCATTTTGTACACAGAACTCATTTGTTCTTGCTAATTAGCTTGATTCTTATCCACTTGTTGTGAAACTCGCCTCGTCCCTTATTTATTGACAATAAGTTATCGGCGTTCATCTGTAGCCTACTTTTGAGCGCCCTGCCAAGCCCTTTTAGACCCGTTCTACTTGATTTTAGCCTCTTTTACCGCATGACTTGCGTAGGCCTTAAAGTAGTGCGAGAAAATGCGTCCAGAGTGACCGCAATGGAGTGAGAGGAGCAAAGGGACCTTCAATACCTTAACCCTCGCCATCTTCCGGGCAAAGTGTAATAAACTTTTGTGCTGTGGCCTTTGGACATCTTTACAACTTGCTGCGGCTAGCCAGGTTGCCACCACTCAGGTGCCCCCAGTGCCCCAACTGCAGCTCCACCACTTTAAATGCCTTTGGCTTTTATGGGCAGTGCTTTACGTTCAGAAAATGCACGAAAAACAACGGCAGCCAAATGAACTTCAAGCCTCATAAGGCGAGCATTTAAAAAATAACTAAGAATATTTTACACCAGTCGATTGGGCGCTAAAAAGTTTATGGCCCAATTTATTGGCGGTCAACCAACACCCAATTGCTTTTTCTAAGCCGAACATGCATTTATTTCTAAATGCGCAGCGTGGTGTTAGCAGTTTTTTGCGCTAGCTTCAATTAAATTTGTATATTGGCTGCTTTTTTGTTAGTTGTAAAGCCAAAATTGATTTGGTATTTGACAACTTTTCGGCTTGTTCTCTGTTCGCAAACCAAAAATTGGTAATAAAAAGAAAAGTATAGCGAAATGGGTTGCCAATATTTGGCTGCGTTTATTTTAAAAGGACAGGGATATTCTCTATAAAAAAGGCAACTCATTTAAAGACCGATAAATACGTTATTTAGCCTATGCAAGCAGAGTGTTTAATTATTTAGGGAGTGGTATAAATAGACATGAAAAAGTTTAATTAATTTCAACTAAATTATTCAACCTAAGTGATGCACCCTCCTTCAGCCTTTTCAGCCGGCAAAACAAGAGTTAGTTAATACAATTTTCGCCCGAAAAACATTTGGTTAGGACGGATTCAAGTTGGCGTTTATTTATATAATGACCAGCACAGTGGTGACCAGCTAACAGCAAATGTCAGCGGGAATGAATGCCATTAGTCTCGTAAATAAAATGCCAATTAGTTTGTGCAGGCGTTCTCTAAAATTTGTTATTAATTTGGGTTAAACTTCTGCTTTGGCTTTAAGTGGGTTGGCCATTGAAGTTAGCGTTTAGGCCCTCCAAAATCGCATTTGCCCATTAAAATGCAGATGTTTTGTCAAATAATTTTCACTCTTATTGCTGTACAAAAAAGAGCCCTTTTTGCACTGTTTTTGGCCATTTTTGTTTTGCATTCTGGACGTCTGCGAATTTTTAATCATTGCAGCCCGAATGCCGCTGCTGTCTCAATGTGTCTGCTAAATGGCAAATGCAAGTCTGAGCAGTCAGACAGCCAAGTTGAGAGCGTGAACTAATTAGTGCATTAGCATTTAGTGGCATGAATTTGGCGCAGTCGGAAACTTTCACTGCAATGTGGGTTAGGCGAAGTTATATTTTGCTGCGGCGTTTGTGTGCGCCCAAAAGATATATATCCCCGAGATATTTATCTACGAGATGCCGCTGACAGGAGATGCTGCTGCTGTAATGCTTGACACATTTGTGCACATACATAACAAGCTGTTGGTGTGGTTAATGTTTCTGGTGCTCATTAAGGCCGCATAACCGATGGATGGGATGTTTAGTTATGGATTTGCTGGATTTAACGCCGGCTCAACGCCTCAAAATGCACTCACCGATTGATGATTGATTAAAATTGCCCCTAAGTAACCATGATGAGCTCAACTAACCACGCGACGGCAATGCAATTAGCAAATCAATTCCGCAATTCGAGCAATCCCCGATTCTGCAATTGAAATTTAAGTTCAACGGCTGCCAGCCGGAACAGCGGACAGGAGTTGATTTTCGTGTAAAACAAATGTCACTTAATGTGCCCACGGTGCGCAGTGCTCCCCGGCTAATGGCAAAGCAAAAAGGCACGTATCTGCGGACACTGGACACAGTGTCCTTGTCCCCAGGACCTCTGGACTTGGGAACTTTCCGGCACGTGTGCGTGTGCAGCTCGTAAAAAGCGTGCATCAGGTTGCAGAAGGGGCTGCTGTTGCCGCTGTTGCTGTGCGGCATTAATAGCAACTGGCGACAAACAACAACAGGCAGCAGCAGCAGCAGCAGCAGCAGTAATAATAATATGGCAAAAGGCTGGGCGGCGGCAGTCCAAGGTCCCGGGACCACCTGGTGGTCTTAGCTGGTGATGCTCCATTTCAGGACGCACGCTGTCGGTGGGATTAGGGAAACATGAAGGACATTCAGGTAAACAACTAAGACATAACAAATGGCCATTTCCATGCCAGTGCAGTCTGCTACCGAAATAGGTAGATCAATAGACCGGAAAACATTAATCTCAGTGTTGAGTAACGATATATAACGCAGGGTACACGTGGCTCCTGAAATCTTGGCTTAAGTTATTAATAGATATTACTACTGCTCGTATATTACGAGTTTCAAATAATTAATTAAATAGCATCCATTTAGCAGTCACCCTGCCGAAACCACTGTTCTCTGGCTCTTTGACATTTAATTTTAATAAACAAAATACGGTGTTGCGGAAGTAGAGTGATGTAATGGTACAAGTGCAACCCTGGCGTGGCGAAAGGGGCTTCCGGTTGGGCCAAGGACGAGGAACTGCAGTCTCTGCACTGATATGAGTGTTTTTTACTGCTCTGACGGAGTTGTAATGAGCCGCACGAGAAATGCAAAAACTTTTCGGAACGAAGCTGAGCCCGGCTAAGTCAGCTCTGGCACTGGGCTTCCCGGGAGATCGATGTCTAACCATAACTCTGCCAGAGTCGGAAAGGCGGGCTGAGTGGGCGGGCATTAAAGGGAGGTGTGCACGGCGAGAAAAGTAGCGAAACTTGTGGTACAACACAAAATGCTATGCACCCATTGGTGTCCTACCACTCAGTTATTGCAAAATAACAAATTCTGTTTAATGTTTCTTATTACTTTTTTTAAATACGGCTAATGCCATTTGCCATTTAATTTGCAATCGTGGCTGCGGATATGGCAGCAAATGTAATTTAATTTCTCGCGGTGTAGTCCAGGTAGACGACGTAAACGAACTCCTTCAATTTCGACTACCGCCGAACAGGTCGCACGTGCTCTTGTCATTTTACTTTTAAAACTTTTGCGTTCTACTGTCGTTGTCGCTGTTATTGTTGTTGCTTTCGTTGTTAATGTTGTTGTTGTTGTTTGCGTTGTTTGTTGTTGCTGCTGGTGGCCGGAGCTGTTTTGGCTGCTTTTCAATTTTATTGTGGGTAAAACAACTGGCACTGTAAAAGGCGTCAGAGTGCTACGTGATTTACACCTAGCCAGGATGTGGATGTGCATTTTGTGGGCGCATCATTTTATGATGGCTGCCTGAAACCGAACTGCTCTCGTCCTCTTGCCTTGGCTCCTCTCTGCTCTTCTGGAGCTGCTGCTCCTCCTGCTCCCGCTGCACTTACCACATGTCACGCCCTTTCACAGCTCCCTGAATCGCAGTTTTCCCAGCACCGCGAGAAAAGTCGAGTCCAGGATCACGGAACCTTTGCTTTTCCAAGTGAATTTTTTTTTAATTTTTAATTTAATTTGTCGAATTTTTAAAGTAATGAAGTACATACTAAATTTGAGTAAATTCATCTTAAATATGCGCTAAGATTCTTTTTACATTTCAAGTGGTTGGTTTTAAGCAATTATATTAAACGTATTTCGATTTATTGATTAAATATATAAATATAGCTTATATTAGTTTATAGGTGATATTTTAAAAGAACATATTTATGTAATTAAAATGTATTCCTAACAAGATTTCTTCCAGTGCCAAGCTGCCAGCCTCCGCTCGTTTCCCATTTAAAGTTTATAAGGTGCTGGCTGCTTTTAGCTGCCAGTCTAGATGTTTGTTTATATTTTCGTTAATGCTGCTCATCCGCAGTCACAACTTCCAGCTCGACAACTTGCCGTGCCCAAGACCATGGCCATTCCATGCCCATGCCCATGCCCACACCCATACCCATGCGCCGATTTTTCACGGCGGACTTCCATTTTACAGCTCCAGTTGATTTGACTTTTACGTACGTGTTGATGGAGAGGTCGAGCCGCAGCTTTGGTCACGGGGCATTGCATTTGAAAAATATGGTGTCGGGCTGGGAGGCGATGGTGTCCTGCCAAAGTCCTGCCCGGCGGCCATGTCAAAGTCAAAGCCACGCGCCACCATTGTCATTACACGCGCGGACGCTTACACGATTGAAGGTTTGGGGATTGGGAGCCGAGAATCGGGGACCACGCACTCGGGACTCGGGGCCAGGGGCGAGGGGCCTCCAGGACGAGCTGGTGCCCATGGCCAGCGTGTCCGGCATGAGCGGCGGCGGGGCGGTGGGGCGGAGGACCCACTGCTCTCCCAAGGATGCATTGCATTTTAATGAAGATATACGGCGCGGGCAGCGAGTTGAGTTGCGTTGCGTTGAGTTGAGTTGGTTTGAGTTGGTCGTGTGCGAGTGTCAGTCGCTCTGCTCGCTGTGGCTTAGTTCGAAAATTTACACGCCGCTTTTTCCGGCTCCCCGCCCACCGTCCTTGCCACCCCGCCGCCCGCCGCCCACCGCCCACCGCCTCGATTTTCTATTCGCACAGGGCCTGTCAGTCAGCCAGACTTGGAAACTCGTGCTCGTTCTCCTATACATTTGATACCCTTTTGGGTCGAACCCACTTTGGGTTCGAATAATTGATATTTAAGCTGAAATATAAATGAGTTCAGGTAACATAGAAATTCTATAGAACGATGCTTGCAGCTCAAAATCTAAAATCATATTTGACCAAGAACTTATGTAGATATTTAAATTACGAGTTACTACATGTACTTAAGATTTTTAAACCATTTTTTGATATAAATTATGACACAATCAACTTAAATCAACGTAAATATTATAAGGAAATATAATACGATATTATATAATTCCGATCTAACAATAAGTGATGTGCATTTATTTGGAAACAAGCAAGTTGTTCATTTTACAGGGTATTCAAGCTAACTATTTCCAAAACTTTATAACATTTTCGATGTCCTTTTTCTCCGCTGGCGGGCGCGTGCCTTTCATTTTGAGCTCGGCCAGCGGCCTCCGTTCCGCCAGCGTTGTCGACATCCACGAGTTAGCAATGTCACTTTCTCCCTACCTTTCTCCTTTCTCCCTGCTCCACCCGCCCTTTTCCGCCACGCCCCTTCCGCCTGCCAGCCGCCACTGCATTTTTGTTTGGACGCGAATGCGTGGGCGAGTGCAATTTAGCTGCCATTTTGGTTAGTTTTGTAAAATATTTGAAAAATGCAAATCTGATTTGGCTGCGGACATGAATGTTTATTAACACGGAATTTATTCATGTTTCCGGGTTTTTGCTGGCGTGAATCTTGATGCATGACTACGTTTTTAGACAAGGTGTTTATAAACTAGCTTAGATTTAATCAAAAGATTGTGATGATACGACATGGAATTACTTCAAGACGGTACATGACGCATAGTTCTCTATTAACTTTAAAGGCTTTCAGCGCTTTTCTTCAAGTGCTCTTTAAGCATAAATTATTTAAGTTTCAATGAATTCCTGATGGGATCGATTTAAAGTTTACCCACTGACGCCTCTTAATTGCCGGAAGCTCTTAAAGAAAATGGCAGGACAACGCGTTGAAAACTCTGCTGGTCACATGAATAATGTATTAACACTGGCGCGCCATTCTTTTTGGCCAAAAGTGTGCAAAAAAGGCGCCAAAAGCGACAGCCGGAAACTTTAACTCGGCTCTTTGTCTGTTTGATGCCTTGGATTGCGACTGCTGTTTGCTTTGATGTCGGGGCCAACTTCTTGTGGCTTTGGCCACTCTCTTTGCCTTTCGCCTTTTGCCTTTTGCCTTTGTCTTCTCGACAACTTTTCGCATTAATTCTGTTAATAATTTTTAATGTCTGTACAGCGGAACGTAAAGTTCGCCAGCTATTTGCACACATGGTAATTAAAAATTTAATTGCCTGTCAATATGTGCCTCAAACTTTCTGGTCCTTCCATTTTACTTCCAGATAAAAGTTAAGTAGCGCCTCGTTAAATTCGCAGCCACACATTTGCATTCCAAATTAGTCAGTTAATCGATATGATTCACAGAGGCGGCAGTTTCCTAACCCGACGATATTTTAAACATAATATATTGCCACAAGGATCCGAAATATAATGGTAAACTGAGTGTATAGTGTCAGCATAATATTTGCTGAAATCTGTAATCATTTAAAGGTAGAAAAAGCAACAATTAAACATTTTGGATATTTCCAGGCATCACCCATACGCAGTGTTGTCCATCTTTTCCAAAGGGCGTTTCTGCCTTTAAAGGTTTGCACTGGACAGGATGTACTGTAGACCTTCTCTCACTGCATTTACCCCGTTTACGTCTGCCTATTAGACCTGCTAATAGGACCCTTTAAGGACCTCCACTCGCACGCTGTCCAAAACAGCAGGCACTTCCCATTTGGCCGCATGCCGCATGTGGCAACTATTGGAACCTGTCAATGCAGAAGCCGCTTGACGTGTTAATTCGCCAGCTGACACGCACAATCCAAAACACACATCCTTCCAGCACACACACACACATCTACGCATATCGAAGTACAAGGACCTAGCAAATGGCTGATCCGACATGCAGGCATTCTTATTTATGGCAGCACTTCCTTTGCGGTTTATTAGCCACGTGCCTGCATTTCTCGAATTCCGGCAAAACAAAAGGTATTCCATATAAATGCAAATGTTCGCAGGCAGCTGCTATTAATGCATATTTTACTATGCATAAGTACTGCGTAACTGCCGGCGACTGTGGCGCCCCTTTAACGCAGGACTTTTTCATCGGCAGGGCCATCCAAACTCTGGGAAAGCTTACATATAATTTTGTAAAAAGGGAAATGGTTCACTTGGTTAAGTGCTCAATTAAAGGCGGGAGCGCTCGAATATAGTTACCATAGCTGTTATTTGCATATGGGAACCCTAGCAAGTAATTATAGCTATCGAATTTGTTAGTTTTGAGTAAATATTTAGCAAGGTATTTTAAAAATAAGTAATAATTATCAATTTGTGTCCCAGCACAAGAGCCACATAATAGAACTTGCCAAATTTGTGAGCATAGCACCCTTTCTTGGCAACGGAAATAGCCCAATATCAATGACAGCTGCTGGCCAACACACATGTTCCGATGACAAGTATTTGGGGTCAGTTAAGTCAGGATTAAAGACTGTGTAAGAGTTTAAAGGCTTTGGCAGACATTGCGATGACTTTCAGTGGCAACAGTTGCGGCAACATGTAATGGTGTTTCCTTCTGGCCAACAACTGCGAATCGGTTAAAATCGACAGTCGACGGGGGAAAGTCGAGGTGATTCACGGCAAAGCTGCTGAACATCAGCATGTTAAATGAGCTGCTCTCTGGCTCAGTGAGCTTGTAAACAGTTTGCCACTTGGAAATAAATTACACACGCAATATCTGTAAATCGTTTTAAGAGGCGAAGCGAATTGAATGTGTTGTCCGGTCGAGTGCAGATTATATTTGGTTACCTCCCAACCGGAGATGGCCAAAACTTTCCGGCTGCATAATAGTTTATTTATGCAGCACGAGCTGGCCAAAAAACTCTGGTGGGGGCTGTGACAGCTGTAAGTGCTGGGAGTCTTTACAAATTGGCAATGGTCAAAGTTTGGCATGCGTCTATCGATAAAAGTTTTTGGCTCTCTCGCTTAATTTGAAAGTCAAGTAACGGCTTGACTTTTTGCATTCCCGCTAGCTGCCGGCACTTGATTGCCACATTTGTGAGCCACCAATATCTGGCCAATTCCGATTCGGATTCCCCAGCACCGCTTTATTAATGGCGTCACTTGGGTCTTATTAGAGATGAGAGCTTTTCAAACATTTAATTAAAAAGCACTTCAGTTGTCTAGATGAAATGTCATTCATTTGTACTTTTACTCTATGCCGCATAAAAGACCCCTACTTTCTTTGGCATCTCTGCATGTTCTCCAACAAAAAGATACATCTTTTATGAATATATAGCAACTTTATTGTTGTACCCATTACTCGAAGAGTAAAGGGGTATACTAGATTCGTTGAAAAGTATGTAGCAGTCAGAAGGAAGCGTTTCCGACCATACAAAGTATATATATTCCTGATCAGGATCAATAGCCGAGTCGAACTGTTCAAGTTTTTTTTTCATATTATTACCTTTTCCCATTTTCTACCGATATTCCAGAAAGTGTTGAAATTTCTGGTTGGCACTTCTTGCACATCTTGTTTTGAAACGTTATGGTATTGCACCATTGGAAAGTTTCACATCTCGTTGTTTGTTAGATTCCCTACCTTTTTATTAGCCACACGCTTGCTTTCCATTCCGAATGTTATAGCCATTCAGCCAGAGCCGCTTAAACAAAGCATTTAAGCAGAGCAACACTTTGTGCGCGTCCAATATTGCATTACAAAAACAATTGAATTTATAAACTAATACAGTAACCAGGCGGCGGGGGGTGGGGAAATAGCCACGTTTGCTGATGAAATCGCAAAGTTTGAGAGGCGAGCACGTGCGGCACTTTGGGCACCACCGCGATGTAGATCCCGTCCTGGACGTGTGCCAAAATGGACATAAAGGTATATACATGCGAGTATATGTATGCACACCCACCTGAAAGCCCAGCACATAATTGGCCATTAAGAGCGACCAGGCCACAAAGCACAAAGGACGACACTTAATATTTTTATCCACGAAATGGAGAAATTGAATTAAAAAGTGCGAAAATTGACTGCAAATCTGGCGGAAGGCCACGCCCCGAACTAAGCATAAATGTAAAATTAATTGAATTTGCATTTTGAGCACACACGTCGCGGAAAGCTTTAATGACGCCCGATTTAATTGCGGCCTGGACCCTGAGGTCGCACACGTTATAAAAATAATCCCAATAAAATGCATTTTTCATGTCAAACGCCTGAGCTGGCGGAATAACCTGAATGCACGCACAGGACTTTACGGAATTGCATGCAAACAAACCGGAACAGCACCATCGACTGCCACGCACATGACTGCCGTCCAAAAATCGTCATAAGTGGGGCTTTTGGTGGGGAGGTTTCCCCATTTCCCCATTTTCCCATCGGTATCGGGTTTTCCCGCCCCCGAAAGCGCACTCTCTTTGAGCATTATGTAATAACAAGAACAAAATCACATTTCCAGCACGGCTAATCAAATAGTCGAGAGGGCAAACATTCAAAGCCATTTGGCAAGCAAGTCGCGGCCAAAGAAACACAAAGGAGCAGTAATTTGATGGCAAAAGGATCTAATGGAGGAGGCACTGCACAAATCAGCTAACAAATGAAGCATATTACTAAACAAGTGCACAGCTGGCGGTGCAGCAGCGAAGTTATGGTGCAGTGCAGAAATGTCACTTAATATTTAAATAAACAAGAAAAGTAGCTCTCTGCTATAACAACTGCTTTCAGATTACAGCACCGCTTATGTTTATATGTGTGGAAAACCTAATGGCTGTGAAATATTGGAGAGAGCTGCTCGCCATTGTGGTATGGCTTCAAAATAGAAGAGATCCTTTTAGAGCCGCACAGCCTTTGGCATTTATTTTGCTCAGTGCCTCGGCCAGGACTAAGAAGATTTGTCTTGGCCGCAAATTCAATTTATTTGCGTCTTAAAGCGTCACCAGCGCTATAAAGCAATAAAGCGGGAAAAAGGATTATCTTTCGAGCTGCCTGCTCCTCCTTTGGGTCAGCAAACGTTCCCAGAGTGGAAGCCTCGGAAAAGTTACTGCAAAAATGGGAAGACGCCCGGCAAAAGTCAGCCAAAGTTGCAAAGCACTCGCTGATAGCAAGCAACAAAGAAGTTTTTGTAACCAACTCAAAAATAAAATAAAGCAGGCAACAAGGAATTATAATGAAACACAAAAAAGGCATTCTTAAGCGATAGCAAACTTCTTTTCCAGACGCATGCCGAGCAAATTGCAGCAGTGTACCAAGTGGTTCAATTAATTGCAACTCACACAAAATGCATAATGAGTGCTAAAGGGAGAATTTCAATATGCGACTCCGGGCCCTTTTCCCACTCCCACCCACTGTTATTATATTTCCGCCTTTCCGCTCCTCCTGCGGATTCATCAGCCATTATGTGGCATGATGTGTGGGGCACATGCCCCATCGATGCACCAACAAAAGATTGCGTCTCAACAGCGAATTTGCGATGAGTGCGTGAGCGAATCAATTAGTTTGATGGCCGTGCTTGATGCCCTGCAGTTAGAACTTGGTTTGATAAGGTGATAACTATCTTTTTCTGGCGAATCAATGAAACTAGAACTGATTTAATCGAGACAGCTGTTTATGCCAAATCGCTGACCCTGAAATTGGGCAATTTTTGCCTCGCTTTCACCACTTCCTTTCTTAAACAAACTCATCACTAGTCATTAAAATGGATGTGCACATATGCAAATGGATTCCCGAGCCCAGAGAACTGAGAACTCTCAATCTCAGCGGCGCACAAAAGTAGGCAACAAAACCGTCGGCCGCCATTGTTGCCGTCTAGCGGCTTTCAACTTGACGCCAACGCACTTAGGACACCGCACACACACACACACACACATGCACATGCACACACACACTCTTATTCAGACACTCACACCCACAAACGCATCGTATCTCGACTCATTAACAGCCCCTGAGCGCAGCGCTGTAAAAGCGTTCCAGAGCAGAGATTACTTTGCCTGATACGCCAAGCACTCCGACGGGCATTCCAGCCAGCAGCGCTGCCAATTTGGCTTTTAGTCACCAAAAATAATGTACCAATAATTAGGAAGACTCACCGAGATTAAATTTGCAGAGTTTCACTAAACAAAGCCTTTTTAATAACAAATAACCCTGTGATACCACTAAAGCAGCCAGTTAATAAGGGTCAAGGCACTCCTAACAAATACTATATAAAAATAATATATAATATAACAATATAATATAAAAAAATTCAATTTTTATTTACTAGCTCCTCAATAAAATTTGGTTTATTTTATTGGACATGTAAGAATATTTAAAAAATGTTTTATGTTCATTCTGGAAGCAATTTGCATTTGCTGCACTTCACAGCTTCGTTTGATGCGGCAGAATATCAGTGCGAAGTTTCAGATCAGTTAGGTTTCAGTTACCAAAACAGTTTGCTGTGGCAATGCTTCATCATCACTGACTTTAGGCGTTTGATTCTCGCTCGGAATCCAGTGCTCAGTTCAGTAGGTGACACCATTGCGCGTAGGTGTTTTGGCCGGCCCACGACGTCTGGCCTATATAGCCACACATGGCAGTGTATGGAGCTCCTCCGACCGCCGCCCAGGAGTCCTCAGCCTCGATGCAGTGCACTAGACTGCGTGCACTTGACGCTATTGCTCCACATTTCCTCCACTTTGGAGCGTTGGGGTGCGTACTCACAGTGGCCGTCAAAATAATAGCACCAGCCAGAAGTGTTTTGCTTATAAAGTATAGCTATGTTTTATAGGTACACTATATTTTACTATGTACTGACTTCTTGGAGCTGCTAGAATTTCCACCGCATCTGGACACTTGGGCAGGTGCACTGCCAGCTCCTCTTGATGCAACAACACTCCGGGGGCTGCCATTAGTGTCGCGCTGCGTGGCATAAAAGTTGGGCCAAGTAAGTTAAAACAATTCGCATCGTGCGTGCCGCAAGCTCTCACGTAGATTTCCGATATCCGCACGCTGATGTAAAGTTGTCATCAGCCATCGGCCTCGCTAACTTTCGAAAAATGCTCCTTTCTTACACGTAATTATGCAAAAGTTAAAAGCAACCATCATCGACTGGGTTTCTTATTTCATTCTTTCTTTTTCTTGTATATTTCGACGTCTTGCCAGTCAGCCAGCCAAGCAGCCAGGTAGAAAAGCAGTCAGCACTTGAGCTGTCGGCGTCGCGTTAAATTATGCAAAAATGCGGAAAAAGGAAGGGAAAACCAGTGGAAAATGGCTGGCAGAGGTGAAGGAAAAGTTCATTAAAACAAAAAATCCGCAACTCGCATTGGTCATCACAGCGCTGAGCACTTACTGATTTTCCCTTTTCGGGCGTTATACTCGTAATTGCGGCCTGGAATGCTGCGAAATGCGGCTAAATTGTTTGCCACTTGATGCCAATTGGTTGGAAATTGCGTAAACACGTCGAGTGTGTAAAGGCGGCGTGGTCTAGGGTCTAGTGGGCGGGGCTCCTACTCGGACCGCAGTGTAAGCATTTAATTGCAAGTGACTTCAAGTGCTGGCCGATTTGATGGGCGGCAAATAATGAGCCGTTTATGTTTACAAGGGCCGGTGAAGAATGTTGGCTGGGATGGCTTGGGTATTAGGAATTCACGTTTGATGTGCAAGCAATGGCACAATGTAATTGGCAATGCCAAAACCATTTTGGCTGCGATTTGTAATTAGATTGCCTTATCAAATAGCCATTAATAGGTTTGGGTATTTGCATAGAAGCCTATTGAACATGTCATGCTCTAATTGTGGTGTTTATGGGAAGGTTGGTCAGCAAGGCTATGAAAAGGTAATGTACTTAAGCTTGTGTAAAATATTTCATAGCATTATCCAGCTTAAAACTTATTAACAAATGCTTACTGAAGGTAAACTGCTTTACATCATTTTTATTGGCCGATCCCAAGTGGTTAACGTTGAGTGGTTAACGCTATTCAACATTTTTCTCAACATTTTCATTATACGAAACACAGATTTTGTTATGCAATATAACGAAATATTTTCAAAGCCATCAAATTATATTCGTTTTCAGTTGGGCACGGATATTTACCAAAAAAGCTCAGTATTTACAAGCCTACTTACTTAAAGGGCATTAAATTGCGCGCTGAAGATACACGGCATAGTGCAAATAAATAATTTTTATCGCTCAATTAGGAGACTCCTGTCTTCGGCCCATCCCATGTGGCTGGCCAAGAGTTGCCGGCTATCTGCAATCTGATATTTCTCACGCCAAAGGCCGATGGCCATTGTCGCCTCGTTACGCGTTCGTGGCAATTGGCCGGCACTTTAAGCGACAAGCCGGCACTTAATTACATGTGTAGTCCGCTGCTGGCATGTCCTTTGCTGTCAATTATGGTGTGTCCGACATGTGTATTGCATCTGGATCGCTTTGGATGGGGATGGGGATGAGGAGGGGGAGGAGGAGGGGGAGGAGGAGGGGCTGGTGGTCAAGGGCCAGGTCCTGGCTGGCAGGACCCCAGCGACGGGGTTGGGCACGAGTATCAATCACGACGAACATGTTAAAATAATTTCATTTCACAACCGGAATTAAATGCAGTCGCGTGCAGGGCGCATTTACATGACACGACTATTAAATTAAAAAACATGAATGGACAGCCACAAAGGCGGTGAAGTGTGTTTTTCGCGAGAAAGGGTTTATAAGTTCACTCAGAGAAACATATAATGAATACAAATATACCGTGCTACAACGAAGACTCCATTAAGTATGCCTATTTAATAAAAAAACCTTAAATAAGTGTTAAGTCAAGTGTTGAAGGAACCCACACTTTTTTAAGTGCATTCGTCACCATGCCATCGTTTAGTCAGCGGCAATCGTACTACAACGAAGATTCCATTAAGTATGCCTATTTAATAATAATGCAGAGATAAGTAAGTGCCTACAGATAAGTAACTTCAAAACTCATCCAAATAAGTGTTAAGTGTTGAAGGGACTCACACTTCTTTAAGTGCATTCGTCACCATGCCATCGTTTAGTCAGCGGCAATCGGTGGCTATAAAAATGCTTTATTGACATGCCAGCAATCGCCCAATGTTTGCTTTTAATTCCAACAGCTGTGCAGCACTGTGCTGTCATAATTTGTCAATTGCGAGCTAATTGTTTTCTCTTACCACTTATTCTGTGCTTTCAGCCAGGCCAAAATGATGGCGACGTCACAGGATTATTTCGGCAATCCGTACGCCCTCTTCCGCGGACCGCCCACAACTCTGCGACCGCGCGAGTCGCCGCTCGGCGTGGGCCACCCCCACGGCCATGGGCACCTGCACAGCCACGCCCATGCCCACGGGCACGGCCACGCCCACTCGCACTACGCGGCCTTGGACTTGCAGACGCCGCACAAGCGGAACATCGAAACGGATGTGCGGGCACCGCCGCCGCCATTGCCGCCGCCACCGCTTCCGCTTCCGCCCGCATCCCCTAGGTAAGCCTCCCCCCCGAAAGAGTAAAAGCACAATGCACGATGGGGGAGGAAGAGAGAAAGTGGAGAAAGTGGGCAGTTTAACAGCAGCTCGAAGACGAGCAAAGCACTGCAGAGAAATCAAATACAAAAGCCAATTCGCATTGGTCTCTCTGCCATGTCTGCAATCAACAAAATACCAAAAAACAAAAAAAAAAAAAGAGAATCAGCATACATTTTACAGTTTTTGCGTTAGTTCGAAAGTGTTTGAAATGCCCTTAACCAATTACGCCCAAGAGTAAACGTAGTTTAAAGTAAACCTAGCCAATCATTCGTAAAATATCAGCTTTCATTTCTTAAACCTTACCAATGGACTTTGAACCCATCAAATGCAAATCTTAAGTAGAGAAATAGAGAGAGAAAGATATCACAAAACAAAAGTGTTTGCCACGAGTTTTAAAATGTAAACTACTAAAATATATATTACGTAGGCCTAAGCAAACTAACTGCAAGAAACAACACCAACTAATGAATATTCCATAGCATAATGCTAATATCCTAAGAATATCATAGAATAAGGCAGAGCATTTCAGACAGCACTTGTACCGTTCTAGACTTAAGTACTCGAAGTATACGTAACTCAAGCAATCCAATAACAATACAATAACTAAGTAGAAACTCTTATTGAAAACACATGTACTCGTCAGCCAATCCTCTTACGATATTACTGAGATAAGCACATAGTATTATATAGCCAAAGCCAGGAAAGCAGTAGGAAGTAATTGCATATATTTGTAGAGAAAGACAGCTAACGCAAGGGTCCACAAGCTACCCATTACTTAGCATAACTAAAGTAGTAGCTATACAAGTATATCAACTTAACCAATATCGAAGTATACGTAAATTGAAACCAAGAATTTTTCCTAGCCTAAACGACACTCTTTAAAGCAATACGATAAACAATAATTACCAGTTAACGCAGCTAAACACATATTGCATACCAGATAGTTAGATAGTTTATGCCTAACCACTACTAGTAGCCCTAAGTCCTAGGCATAGACCGAGCACCACGGCGAGATATGCACCCATGTAAAATGCAGAAAATTATTACCAAGAGTACAAACTGTAAAGGAAACCCCTATTGAAGCTCAATTGGCCAGCCCATCTAGTGTAGCCCTAAGTAGTTCGTAATCATAGGCAATTGTAAGGCAAACACTTTTCAAGTGAGCAAATATCAAGCAAACTGTGAGAATTCGAGGACGTGTGACGATGGAGCAACCCCCAGATCGAAGGAGAATATCATCAATCAACATTTCCGTGCCCGGAGGAGCTGCTCTTCAATCAACACTCAACCCGAACTGGGCCCTCAAAGGCCCGGCAACCTAAAGTTAGTCCTTTCATAGGCCTCTATTAATTAGTTAGCTAGCCGCCGTTTCTCTCTCGTAACTCTAACCGAATAGAAAACTCTAAGAATAGAAAAGTACCAAAACTTCAATCAACATACCCACAAACTATCCCCACCAACTGGCGCGGTAAGTGAAGAGCCATTTTAATTATAGCCTTAATTAAAGCCTTAAGCCCTAGCCACTGACTAGCCAAACTTAGTAGTCGAAAGTAGTGAATCCCACCTAGAACTCAACTGCGTTCGGATGACGGGCGGCATAGAGCCCATTTCCGGACTCTCGAAAGTTGCAACCGATGATCGCCGATGATGCATGTGATAAGCAAGTGATGAACAAACCGTAGCAAACAGGCAGTAGGCCCCTTGAACAACTTAACTTAGCTGCATTTTGCGCATGCCAAATGAAAAATAACAAACCATAAATTCCAATGGAAACTGAAACTAGCCGAGGGAACATGCAACCAAATTCGTTAAATTAACATTCATGCCGAGTTACACATGCAACTTAATCGGGGGTGCAAAAACTGCCGAGTAATTATTGTGCCCGTTCCGTGGAAACTTTAATTTCGGAATTTCCTCGCGACCATCGCGTTACTTTATACTTTATACTCTATGCCCCACTGGGCGATAATCAATTATAGCGGAAATGTCTCAACAAGCGTCTTAAATATGCACAGCTGCAATGGCAAGTTGACATGCTAGACGTTCGTTAAGCTATAGTAATTACTGTGGTCACACCTAGGGGAAATATTTTTCAAATAACTCATTTTCGACAGGAGAAACACATTTACAACACTGTTTGCTTTTCCTTTTCATACTTGTATTTGAAATTTAAATATATCAAAAATAACCCTGCTCTAAAAACTGGGCTTTCTATACCCGAAAAAATCAGTTTTGGACTGGAAATCTGTTAATATATTCATTTGTGGATTTAATTACTTAATGTAAGGCTTGCAAATATTATTTATACGTGTACATCAGAGAGCATGACTATTTGAAAAGCAGAGCTCTTTTTAACGCAGTCTTTGCAGCTGAAGTGAAAAATTTCTTTATTTCGGCCAACATGTTCATTTATTGAAAAAGTTCGGCTCAGCTTACGGCCAAGTTTCATTTGTGCTGGCCCGAAACTGTGACGTGTGGCATGGCATGTTGCCAACACTGGTCATGCACTTCCTGTTCAGAGAGCTGCAGTCGCCGTGTGATTAAGTAACACATGTAACTGTCAAAATCACTGGGTTTCTCAGGTGTCCTGATGGCCGAAACATGCTAATTTGCCAAATGGCAGCGCCACGGGCTCCACAAATCTTTTTGGCGGATAATTGCCTGCCCCAAAAATAGCAAAAAACTTCTTTTTTGCATCCGGAAACTATTATCCCAGACACGGCATTATTTGTGCATTCTCCAGGAGTTTAAGAAATATCCTTGCTGTGATAGACTGACCTAATCGTTCTCCTTCTTAATTAACTCATTAGTTAAGAGCGCATTTAATTATAGCCCTGCCATATTAATAATAATTACTTGGGGTTATTTTAGACTTGCGTTCGGCCATGTCTAAGTTTTCCCTAAATTAAATACAGCCATTTCATGTACTAAGCCAGCCAAGAGCCAGGCTAAGCGACAATTTGGTGGCATTTAAGAAGGCTGCAGCATGAAATGCTGAAGGCCGAGAGTAATCATAATAACCATAATAATAATGGCGCGATGGCCCCAAGTCATGTTACACCATTAGCGCAAAGAGTCCAAGGAGCCGAGGAGCCCAGGAGCTGAGGAGCCCAGGAGGAAGATGAAGAGCGGCGGGCAGTGGAGCTCCAGAGGTGCGCCTGTAAATGCAATTTAATTCCGAGTCTGTGAGCGCCACTTGGCCAGGTCTAATGAATGCAGCAGACTGTGGAACTGGCACAGGACACAGTACAAAAGACCGGAGTTTCCTCCGAAGTTGCGTCCCTCCGCTTGAGCCATGTTGTTTGGGGTTGCAAACAAGGCAGGCAGCATCCTGTGGAGAAAAGTGCGTATCTCATCCTGGCTCCCTCTCTCGCCATTTATCCGGAAAGGAATCGCCCATGGATGTGGCCAGCTGAATACCTGTAATTAAAAATTGTGCACCCCAGATACTTCCGTTCGAATTATGTGCACTTATCCGGCAGGAAGCTCCTCTATCCGGCAATAGAGGCAAAATTGTTATTGACCTGCTGCAAACAATTTGGAGTGTCGGGAGTAATTGAGGAAGTGTTGGGAAAAAAACGAAGCACCCAACAAGCCAAGTCAATAAATCACAATTCAGAAAATCAGTTAACAGGGCTAAATGCGACCTAAACTGGTTAAATCCCAGCCAGGTTCAGCCATGGCTTTAACCTGTTAACACATTTTCCAGCTGACTTTTTGCCTCTTGCTGTTTTTCTGCTAGTTCAACTGCTCAACTTTTTATGTGCACAAGTGTTTTTGGCCCTTTTTGTGCCAGGAAACAACAAAGCGGTGCTTTTTGTTTCACCACAGTGCTTACACGCTAAAATGTTTTTGTAAGCAAAAGCTATAGTGATTATTAGCTAGCTAGGCGTTTTTCAAGCACTTCAAATGTGATGATGATGTGAAATGCTGTGATCACTGCTAGAAGTCTTGACGAATCGTTCGATTATTATGCTTAGAGACTAAGTTTTGCTTCTCCCAGTGTACTGCCTCGTCCTTTGGGGAAAGTTTGTCTGTTCGGTGGCGAAAACGCAGCGTGTCGCTGGTCGGAGCCGCTAATTGGATAAGAATCAGATGTTGGCACTTCATAAACTGCCACCGCTGGCTCATTAGGGTCTGGGGTCAAGACGGGATCAACAAAGTCAACTGCAAGTTTCAACTGAGGTCGGCCATGAATTTAAGCGAAAAGTTTCTGCACTTTTAAGAGGCTGGGCTTTTAAGCAAATATGATTGTTCGCTAGTGATATACGATAACGAGTGCAAATAGGAAAATAGACTTTACCCGATAATGAAGTTGAGTTTGCTTTGTCAGAAAAAACTTTTTGATTGCGCTACTTAGAAATGCATTGCAATTAACCTATCAAATTTTTTGTATCACTTTCTCTTTTATTTCGTTTGGCATACAGCGGGCATGAAGAGGAAATCTCCTAAAATGCATTTGAATTTTTAAAAATGCCTTCCATTTAAGCTGCATCTTTGACTTGCCAAGAATCTGACTAATTGCCAAGAAATCTATGTGCAGCAGCTAACAAATTGTCGATGAATTTGATTTCGGCTCGTCGTTTAATATTTTATTAAAGCAACGCCTTCAAAGCTTAGCTCAAACACGGCAAACTTATTTGGGCGAAAAAGGTGAAATGGTGATGCAAAGATCCTGGGACAGACAAACGAAATGCTCTTTATAATTAACTTTTGCAACTGGCAAGTTGGGATTTTCACGTGTGTCTGTGCTTTGTGAAGTTGTCACCCAAATGTGGCAACAATGCTGGTGGCAAACGAAGACGGGAAGAGGGGGTTTTAGTGCTGCCGACTGTGGCCAAAGGCACAAATCATAATTTCAAATATTTTGCAGAGCACATATATATATATTTTACCAATGGGTGCGACTCCCTTTGCTCGACATTTCCCAACATTTCCTCCCTTGACTCATCAGCTGTTGTATTGTGGGAAATCAACTTTTCACCTGCATTTGATGCCGCACTTGATTTACTGCTGATTACATTTTATTTGCACCGACTGTCTGTGGAATCGCTTTTTTGGCCACAGCACTATGTGCAGTATGTGCAACTAACTCCCCGTCTGCATCTCAAGACTTGCAATTAGTGCGCAGTGCACATTGTGGACATGCGGCGTATGCGTAATATTAATCAGGTGTTTATTTGCCAATTGAATTAGTTTAATTAAGCGGAAGGCGGCCACTGGCTGTGTGCGTGCAATTGGAATTTTAATTGCATTATTAATAACACGCCCCCCTGGCCAGTGAAAGATTTGGCTCTCGAGCGAGCGCATATGTGCTATACATGCATGCTTTTCGAGTGATTACGCATACGCACCGTGGGCGTCAAAGCACTAGTGCAACTGCAGCAAATTGCATTGCTTGACAACAATTTGGGTCACTTAGCGCTGCAGAATGTAATATGCGTCGGGTTATAAAATTTCCAGACAAATGTGCGTGTGCCTGGTGGCTCGACAATTGCAAATCACAAGCACTTGACTTCCCAGCTTACACAGTCACGTGCAGCGCCCTGGAAGTTAAGAATGATTACACGGAAATAGACGGCCCCTACCGAAGCCAACGGGGAGTTCCTCATCTCCCCAGTGGGAGTTGTCGCTGCGCACTGAAGGAAATTAAATGCCATATTCCTGGCAATGTCACAAGTGAATCGTTCGCGAAGTAAAACGAATTGAGCTGGAAAATGCTGGCAACTTACATTGTAACATATCTTACATTTGCAAAAGATAACTTTAGGCCTTTTCGCTTTACGCTGTTCCAGAATATTTCGATTTCCATTAAATGTTTTTTCAAGTGCACGAGACGCTGCGTCTGAGTGTTGCATATTTCATTAAAAATATGGCATACAGGAGTGCAACCCTCAGATCGAGTTTAAGGCCCAGACCGATGTGGAGCTACAAAATGGCGCACACTAATGCACACCCACGCACACCCACGCACACCCACGCACACCCACGCACACCCACGCACACACATGCGTAACACGAGAGAGTGGCGCGAAGTGTTCGAAGACGGCTGCATCATGTTGGCGCTCCCGGAAAAACTCCAAAATTTTCCGCGCTGAGTCGGCGGGGACGCGCCAGGGGCTGCGGCCTATATCAGCGATGCTGTCCAGTGCACTTACCCGGTGAGGTCACGATCTCCGGAGTTCCATGGACCGTCCGCCGGCTGAGACCTCCAGGGCCATGGGATAGGTCAGGGTGAGAGAATTATTCGGAGCTTTCTCTTCAGTTTTCTCTTTCGTCCCCCTTTCCTTTTATTTGTGTGTGCAACGCGTGATGCAATGTCACGCCAGCTGATCTAAGTCAGCTGTTTACCCAGTGTTGGAAAACGACAGCCGCAAGCGTCTCCAACCACAGGTGGCGCTGTGGTTTGCGGGGACTTCTTATCGCTAACTGTCAACAGCTACTTGCTATGCAACTCGACAAACGATCTTGGCGCTGGTTGTAGCATACTTTCCTGGGCTGCTGATGAGAATCCTTGACGACAACTCATGGAATCACAGTGATAATTGACCCAAAAGACTCGGGCTCGTAGTTATAGGTGTTAAAAGTCAAGGAGCAGACCAATAGCCAACCCCTACCGCGCACGCGGGACACCCAAAGCAGGGGCACTGGCGACCGAGCTGGAGCGGTATAACTCCCACCGGGGAAGAACCCTTTTCCCACTTCTCACCATCTCACCGAAATCCACGGAGCGTCTGACCCATAATGGGCGGCTCCGTGGTCTGCGTCTGTGCCACAATGGCCGGCAGTAATGTAAACCTGGCAGTAGGTATAAACTGCAAAACAAACCTGGCAGTAGGTATAAAATGCGTACACGAGTAAAGAATGTCGATTAATAACAGCACTACTCCAGGTGGTAACCAATCAGTTGGCAATCCACCCGTGGAAAACTCCACGGCAGGGGCACGGATTCTGGAGGCCCCAAATCTCATTCTGAACCAACCTGGCGAGGTGGTGGCAAGCTTGGCCGCCTCGACAGCGAAAGCAACAAGCCAACAAGAGAAGGGTATGGACAACGCGGGGGCTTTCCAAAGTAGTAGGAAAATCCTGCGCTCGCCGATCCTGCCAAGGGCACCTGCGCCGCTACAGGCTGGCGGGTCCAACCTTGCCGAGGGAGTAGATATGCAGGACACGCCAAAGCGGGCTCGGACCCCAAACAGCCCCTCCGGATCGAGTCGAAAAACACCCCCAAAGAGGACGAAGGCCGATAGACAGCTCCTGTGTGCCGGTAAGCTGTCAGAAATCGGACTGGTCTTGGATCAGCTTATGATCCTGACCAATGTCAAGCAGGTGCGACACATCAACGTCCAGATGAAAGCGATGTTCGCCAAAATGAAGGCCCTTCAGGAGGACGCCAGCAGGGAGCTGGAAACGGAGTATGAACCAGGAAACGCACCTACGAATGCCTTGCCGGGATGCCCCAAGTGCGGGGGGAGTAAAGCGAAAACCGTGGATAAGCTACAACAAACAAACCCCAGCCCAAAAAGAGACAGCTTCGCACAAACGGACGCTCCCTACCCGTCGAAGCAGCACTCAAGAAGCCCAGGGGCAGCCCAAGCCCCACAGAGGGTGAAGCCGAGGGAGAAGCGAGCCAGCCCTCCAAAGCGGCAGGCGAAGATAGCGGAGAAAGCAACGGCACAGCAAGCTGAAACTCAGAGTCGTGGCAAGCAAGACGCGTGGACGAAGGTGGAGGCGAGGAAGAAAGCACGCTTGAAGCGGAGACCCGACGCGGTGATTGTGGAAGCAAAAGGCAAGACCTACAGCGAGGTCTTGGCTTTGGTTACGAGGCGAAGTGACGGCCAACTGCAGGAGCTTGAAAAGAGTGTCCACAAGGTCCGCTGCACAGCGAGCGGGAGCTTATTGCTCGAGCTGAACAGGGATGGCGACAGAAAAGCAACGCTGATGAAGAGCGATCTAGAAGCAGTATTGGACGGTGTTGCGACTGTGCGAGCGCTGTCAAAGGACTCGAGGATGCAGTTCCTATCGGTTAACGACTTGGACCCACTAGTCGCTGCAGAGGACCTTTCAAAGGCGTTGGCGGACCAGTTTAATATTGACCCAAGCTCAATAAAGCTGAGAAGCCTTCGACCCTCCTTCAGAGATACCCAAACGGCAACAATAGGCCTGCCGTGTAGGGAGGCGCAAGCGGTCCTGGCCAAGGGCAAGCTGAAGGTGGGATGGACAGTCTGCAGAGTCAAGGAGAGCGAGGCTAGACCTAGGTGCTTCAAGTGCCTGGAGTTCGGCCACATTGCGGTACGATGTAAGAGCCCTGCAAATCGCAGCGACTGCTGTCTCAAGTGCGGACAAACCGGGCACAAGATAGCCAGCTGCACACAAGAGGCCAAATGCTTCCTATGCACCAGTGCCAGGAAAGCCGACGCAAAGCACATCGCGGGTAGCAGAAGATGCCCTATGAGTACCAAGCCACTGAGAAAGTGAAGATTATCCAAATTAATCTCAACCATTGCGAAGCTGCGCACCACCTGCTGAGCCAAACCATGCGCGAAACTCAAGCCGACGTTGCTCTTATTAGCGAGCCATATATAAGAACCCCGGGGATGGACTACATACTCGACGAGACAAGGAGCGCCGCGATCCTGACAAACGGGGTAAGCCGACCAAGGAACCTGCGCATCGGCTCATTCTATGTCCGGGGGGTGGTTGGTGACCTGTGCCTGTACAGCTGTTACCTACCACCACGCCTAACCCTTCAGGAGTTTTCAGCAATTATAGAGGACCTGGCTAACGACGCAAGAGGAGAGCGGAACGTGGTCATCGCGGGGGACTTTAACGCCTGGGCGGAAGAATGGGGCTCAGTCCACA
Organism: Drosophila erecta; assembly: GCF_003286155.1. Classification (NCBI taxonomy): domain Eukaryota; kingdom Metazoa; phylum Arthropoda; class Insecta; order Diptera; family Drosophilidae; genus Drosophila; species Drosophila erecta. The sequence continues at coordinate 21,243,041 of NW_020825194.1, read as the reverse complement.
CGAACGCAAGAGGACGAACCCTCCAGGAAGCGTTCGCGTCGCTGGAAGTTGCTCTCTTAAATACGGGATCGGAGCACACCTTCAGCAGAGCTGGAGCCGGGTCGGTAGTGGACCTTACCTTTTGCAGTAGCTCGCTATTCCAGCGCGCACAGTGGTCCCTCAGCGACGTATACACGGCCAGCGACCACAAAGCGATAATCTGTGACCTTACCAGCAGAAGATGCACCGCAGCCCCACCAACGCAGAGGCAATTCAACCCAAGGACGCTCCAGCGGGACACGTTCCTAAGGGAACTTGGGAATCCTGACATCGGCGGGAACGCAGTGGACAGCGTGGAGTGTCTCACTCGAGCAGTTGAGACGGCATGCAGAGCCAGTATGAAGGTGTCGAGGAGCCATCACCGTCATCGGGAGCCAGTCTATTGGTGGACAGAGGAGATCGCAGAGGCACGCAGAAATTGCCTACGGGCAAGACGGCGCCAGCAAAGGGAGCAGGGCCTCCCCAACTACGAGTTCCGGAGGCAAGAATACGCGGTAAACCGTCGGATCCTGAAGAGACTCATCAAGCAGTCAAAAAGGAGATGCTTCCTGGATCTATGCGATTCAGCCGAGCAGGACCCATGGGGATCAGCGTATAAAATAGTAATAAAAAAGCTAAGTCAAGCGAAACCTCTGAAAGCCGGAGACGCCGCCCACATGACGGCGATCGTGGAACACCTGTTCCCAGCAGTGCCCTTGGCTCCGCAAGCTGCAGACGCGGCTCCTGCGGACGCATCGGCACTGATATTCACAGCGGACGAAATACGCAAGGTAGCCAGGGATTTGCCATCGGGAAAAGCACCAGGGCCAGATGGAATCCCGGACATCGCCATCAAGCTAGGAATGAACGAGCACCCGGAAGCCTTCGCAAAGGTTTTCAACCAGTGCCTCACGGAAGGCCTTTTCCCAAAGCGCTGGAAGAGACAGAAGCTGGTACTCCTTCCAAAACCAAACAAGCCTCCCGAGAGTCCATCGTCATACAGGCCGATATGCCTGATTGACCACTTGGGCAAAGCTTTCGAGCGATGCCTGAGCAGTAGACTGCAGGTAGCCATCTCCGCTGCAGGGGACCTTTCGCCAATGCAGTTTGGCTTCAGGAAGGCGAGATCTACCGTGGACGCGATCGCTACAGTGAAGGAGATCGCCTCGAAGGCAGTGCAAGGGACCAGGTGGCAAGGAGGCACCAAGGAGTACTGTCTAGTGGTGACACTAGACATCCGTAATGCGTTCAATTCGGCAAGATGGGACGTCACCATAGGAGCCCTACGGAACCTAGGCGTACCGGATGCATTAGTGGGCATTCTTAAGTCATACTTCAGCGACCGAGTACTAGTCTACGACACAGAAGGGGGCACACTGGAGCACAGGGTAACCTGCGGAGTCCCACAAGGCTCAGTACTTGGGCCACTGCTGTGGAATGCGATGTACGACGGGGTGCTGAGATTACCACTACCAGGAAGAACCAAGGTGATCGGCTTCGCCGACGATATTGCCATAGTAATTGTGGCAAAAACAGTTCGGGAAGCCGAGGGCCTTGGTAACGCATCTATCTGCACCATAGTGGAGTGGCTCACATCGGTCGGGCTAGATATCGCAGACCACAAAACGGAGGCCGTGCTGATATCCAGCCGCAAGCAGGTCGAGACAGCCACCATCCAAGTCGGTGGCGCCACCATCACGTCGGTAAGGGCAATCCGGTACCTTGGAATTATGCTAGACACCAGGTTGTCGTTTAAAGAACACCTGGCGGAGACAAATCGGAAGGCGGCGAGCGTCGCTAGGGCCCTAGCACGAATAATGCTCAACTGCAGGGGCCCTAGGCAGGGACGCAGGCTTCTGCTACAGTCTGTCTGTAGGGCGACAGCACTATACGCAGCCCCCATATGGGCCGAAGCTACCAACAGGCAGTCTTACATCAGGGGCCTGGAAGCGACGCACAGACTGTGTGCCCTGAGAGTGTGCTCCGGTTTCCGGACAATATCGGATGACGCAGCCCAGGTCATAGCTGGGACCATCCCAATAGACTTGTTGGCGGTAGAGGCAAAGGAGATCTTCGACGCGATTAAGCAGATCGGAGAAGAGTGCAGCACTGCTCAGAGGCGAGCCATAAAAGCCAACGCCAGAGCTCATAGCTTGGAAAGGTGGCAGAGTCGGTGGCAGCAGTCGACGAAGGGGCGTTGGACCCACAGGATTATCCCGGACGTGACCAGATGGACCCTAAGACGCCATGGCGAGGTTAACTTCTGGCTGACCCAGATCCTAAGCGGTCATGGGTGTTTTAGAAGCTATCTAACCAGGTTCGGCCACGATGATGACCGCAACTGCCCAGAATGCGGCGTCGAGGAAACTGCCGAGCACATCATTTTTGATTGCCGGAGATTCGACCGCGACCGGGAAGGCTTAATGGGGAACATAATGGAGCCGTCGACCCTAGGGGAGCGCATGATCTCGGACCAGTGTTTCTGGGACCAGTTCAGCAAGTTCGCTGCGGACTCGATGAAGCGGTTGCGTGCAGCTGAGAGGGAAAGAGCCAGAATACGCCCACCGGATTAACTTAGAGCGCACCCTGGCCCTGCGAAGCATAGCCTAGCGGTAGTACCGCAGGGACTCCAGGATCTACCTTGTTCCCTTTATTCCAAACAACCCGAACCCCTCCTCCTCCTCCCTCCCCAACCACCCGCAAACGTGTATATACTTGTATATCCTCAATCAACCCAAATAAAACCTGATTTAAAAAAAAAAAAAAACACATGCGTAACACTTAAGCGCCTTACCAACAACAAGTGCGTAAGTGCGTGGGGCTGGCAATTTGGGGGTGGCGTGTTGGTGCACTGTGAAAAATCGAAATGCCTGCACCAAACTCATTCTTTCCTGTACGAATAATATGGTTGACTATTTATTTAATTGTAGACCAACTGCTTATATCCTTAAATATATTATTTTGCATCTTAAGGCAAAGATCAGTCCTCTAGATTGTTTTCCGTGTAGCAGGGCGGGTGGTTTGGGTTTGGGGATGACTCGCAATGCGTGAGTGGGCAGCCCCCGTTTCGCAGGAAAAGTCGAGAGGGCGTCGTCATTTGTGCGTGGGCGTTCGAGATGTGTTTCAGCCCCTTCTGCCGCCATTTCCCACCCTTTGCGCCCTGTTTTCTCAGCCAACTCATCCCTTGTTCATTTGTTTGCTTCTTGCGGGGGGTGGGGCAAAAGTGAAACTTTTTCCTTTGGGGTCGTGGCTGAAAAACTTGCGGACGACGAGTGTTCCACGCAGCCTAATGCAACTTATTGAATTTTCGAGTGCATGGCTTAGTTGATTTTTTCCCTGAATCTTTTAATTAATGCAGGTAGCTGCACTTGAGAAAAAACAGCAGCCATTCGCAAGCAGTTATAGTCCAGAAGTGCCTTTTGTTCGGCCATCGCGCAGACTAAGAAAATCTGCTGCCTACTTTTGTGCGGCGTCTCCAGCAAGCCTCAAAGTATGCCCCTTCAGCCAGCCACGCCCATCGCCCACCGCCCACCGCCCACCTGGCATTGACAGCCGAACAGCGGAATCGAGTGAAAAGTATTATGAGCGGAATGAATAGTAAGAATGGCCAGAACGAAGGAGGCGGGCGAAAGGAAAGCTGGCAAAGAACATGTAACAATATTTCCAGCGCTGGGGAATTTAATCTAATTAACTTATGACATTTAGCTTGAACTACTGTGCCAGAAAGACAACAAATAAAACAACGCGCAAACAAACACCTGATCAGCTGACGAAGGGGTCGTGAGAAATAGCGGAAAGCTTCATTTATTTCCATGCTCCACTGTAATTAAAAATTACAAATTATTTTTAAGAAACGTTTTGAAGATTATCATATATTTTCCAGCCTGCTTTTCGAATCAAATACATATATTTATGAAAAATTACCCGTTGAGAGAGACAACTTTCCATGCTCCACTGTAATTAAAAATTACAAATTATTTTTTAAGAAACGTTTTGAAGATTATCATATATTTTCCAGCCTGCTTTTCGAATCAAATACGAGTAAATATGAAAAATTACCCCTTGAGAGAGACAACTTTGAATTGAGTTTTGTAACTAAACTTGAATCATTTTCAAGGAAAGTATGCAATTATAGGGTTAATGCTCTTGTAAGCAGTTTCAAATTCGCGACTGACTGCACTTGATTCCCATAAAAACTCTTTTGCCAGCTATTTGCCGAGGACATTTCACTTCTTCATATTCTCCACAGCAGGCACTTAATTTATAACTTTACCAACAGAACTGAAAGTGGGTGTCGTTAAACCCGAGGAGCTTGTAACTGCGAAGTGCTCTTCTAAAAGTTAATTGAATGTATTATGGATGACAAATAATTCCTTGGCAAATGCCAATTAGAACAGATCGTATGTAGTACTTGAAAAACTGTTGGCTTCTGTATTTAGCTAGGAACTATCTGTTTTGAATTCCGAAATTTCCTGCCACACTGCGTGCCACAAGTTGGCGGCTCACGAACGCATCGCCAACGTGCCACAAAAAGCAAATGCGAAGCTGCAACAAATATGCCTGCATTCTCCATAAGCGGCTTTAGTAATTTTGAACATTTCGCCCCTTTTGGGGGCACTTCTTTGGCAGTTTGTGTGGCGTGGCCAAAAGGGGCCAAAGAAAATGTAACCTTCAGCCGGCTGCTGCCGCTTTTCCTCCATTTTTTTATTTTCGCTGCTGTCACAGTTACCTGGTCGCCCACATTTACCTTTGGCGCCATGTGTGCGGCCCATAAATTCCGCTCAGGCGCCCGGTATTTTTACTATTTTTTACTATGCACCATGCACCAGCTTTTCGCACTGCACTTATTGTCACATGCAGTCGATTCGAAATCTGCGGATGGACTGCCAATGCAAACGGTTAGTAAATGTCGAATCGTCGCGGTCATAAAATCGCACGGGCTTAGTTGCCCATAAATGCAGGCAAAAAGTGAGTTGGTGCACAAATTACACAGTTTTTATTGTAAGCAACGCCTAAGATATCAAATAAGAATCAATTATTACCAGTGGCAAGACTTCTGAAGACCAATTACCCATTCAAAAGTGTGCAGGACTGGACATATTTCGATTTTTCTGCAGGGAAATAAATTCCCATGCCCTGGCTGACAATTAATTGTTTAGTTGCTAACTTAATTGATAAATTGATGGACACTTAAATGCTCGGCCCGGCAGCCATTAGGGAGTCGCATCAGCAGCATAATAATGTCAGGCCATGCCAACGACCATTTTTGGCCAAGTTTAGGCCAAAGCCACCGACCAGAGACAATGCAAATTTCAGACCAGATTCCATTCCATGACACGGCCCGGCCACTGGGCCTGTTTCTGTTTCGGTTTCGGTTTGGGTTTCGGTTTTGGGCTGGGGTTTCAGTGCTCAGTTCCCAGTTCCCAGTTCTCGGTTTTCAGGTTGCCCACTTTGGCCACTGGCATTGAAATTGGCCAACTGCCTGCTCCCTGCTCCCTGCTGCCGAGCTGACCAATGAAGCTATTATTTGTGGGCCGTAGAACACAATTGCCGTCCCAGCTCCGCTTGACTTCCTGCAGGCGGCCTCCTCGTAGGTGTCACTTACATAAATGGCAATGGGTGCACTGCGAAAAATGCACAATGTCTATTTGTTTATTTGTTCTGCCCTACCAGAATATTACTTTAATAAATGAGTCTAACAACACACAGCTATGTTTGCTGGCCCCAAATTGATAGTAATCTAAATTCGAAGACTTAATACAATTATGTTCAATTGAGTTTCTTATTAATAATCTTAGAAAACACAAAAAACATTACTGTAAGTCAATAAACCACATCAACCAATTAATTTTGAATGCCTTCATTCTTTTAAAAATTATAATTAATTTTCAAATATCTATTACATATCTAAAATTAAATATTTCAAATTTAATTAAATATGCATTTCTTACCATATTGATCTACCAATTTAGGCATGCTTATAGATTTATTCAGCTATTTCAAAAGGGAGATACAAATATTTTATTTCCTACAAGAATCCGTGGGTAATCACTTCTTGAAACAGTTCTCAGAGGCAAAAAATCTCCATTCAATGTAATGTATCTTAGAGAAGTCGGAGGGATTAGTATTGACTAGCTGTTGGAATTGCCAGAAAAGACTTGAAGGCATTTTTCTCAAAGTGCTTGGCTTTTCATGGCTTCGAGGGAGGACTGACTAACCGAGCAGAGGGGCGGGGCGGGGGCGGGACTCCTTCTGATCCCCCGCCGCACGTGCGCCGCTGTCTTTCACTTGTCCTGCTGCTTTTCCCTCCGCCACGGGAGCACTTTTCGCAATTAGCCCGACGAAATTATCCGACTATCTGCTGCTATCGTGTAGCTGTATCTGCTGTTTGTATCTGCATCTGTATCTGCAAGCGCGGCGAGTGGGCTTCTGCTGCGACTGCTGCATGCAACAATTTAACTAGATTAGACCCCATCGTCGCGTCGATTGTTCTGCAGTTGCAACTTCGGCCGGCTACCGCTGTTGTTCCATAAAAATGCCATTCCTGACGGAAGAATCGTCTCTGGTCTAATCTAAATGTTTAGTCCGGACATTTGATGGCCAACATGCGCCGTCTGCAGCTGAGTGGCAGCTCCTGCTCCAGCTCCAGCTCCAGCTCCTGCTGCAACTGCGCTGTCAATCTGGCCGTCGACTCTTTGGCCGCCGGCTGAAAACGGTGGCACTTACAGTTGCACTTGCGGATTGCCGGCAGTGGCAATTATGGGAATACACTGGGGTCCGGCGACGAAAGTGTGGAGAAATGCGCTGGGGTGCAGCGGCTTGGCTTGGCGACTGATGCCGCATTAACCCATTGACCTTGATGCCGGGTGGGGGCGGCTGTGTGGGCGTGGCACCTGGGCAGCCACATCTCGGCGGCACGTTTTTGGGCCACTTTTCGGACGCTAAACGCCCAACACTGCCACAAAAATGTACATTTTCAGTGGAGAAAAATCTTTTAAATTAAATATGTTTATCAAGCAATGAAATTAAGGTAAATTTAAGGAAATACTTAATGCTTGATAGACCCTTATTGCAACTTTGTTAAATTTGTTTGCATTTGTTGTGCAATTTGAATTGGAAGCATGGAAATAGTAAGTTTCGAGGGACTTTAGCTCGGCCACTTTTGGCTGAGTGTACGGGCGAGCTTAACAGCAGATTCGACACCCAGGAAAAATCAATCGCGCAAATCTTATCATTAAAACATCAAAAGCTGCCAGTTGGCCGGCATGTAAATGCTAGCAGGCAGCAACTTAATTTGCAGCAGACGACGACGATGCAGGCGACACAGCTGCAAGACATCAGCGGCAATCAACGGCAGACAATCAAATGGAGAGGCAGAAGCTGCAGCCCCCAAATGGCCAGGATAAAATCAGCAGGTGCCCCCCCCTTTTCCCCACCGCAGCAACAACAGAAGAGAGACTTTTCCATCAAATAGTGACAACCGGTTCTTTTTGCGATTTTTCAAAATCGCATTCGTGCCGGCAACTGTAGATGTAGATGATGAGCAGGATTAGCCGCAACATTGACAGTGCCTCCTGCCCGGCTTGCCCCACCTGCAGCACCTTTACCACCTTTACTACCTGCCCCACTGGCCCCGCCTTTCCAATCTGCCACACTCGCAGCCCCTCCGGATGCACTGCCTCCTCGCCGCTTCGCCGACCGAGTGACTGACATGCAGAAATTATGTTTTGCCACATGGCAAACTCATTAGAAGCCTTCGGCTACTTAACGCCCCGCCGCATTGGCGTGCAAATGCTAATCAGTGTCAATTGCAATTAAATATATGTGAGGCACACTGGTCGCATGGATAACCAAAATAAAAGTAATCATTCGAAGCAGAAATGTTCCGAAAATGAGATATGCCAGGCCCTTAGAAATGATAAATACTCACAAAATATAGTGGAAATTAAGATTATGATATGACCCGAAGTAAACTTGGTTCAAATTGTTTGGGAATCAGAGTAGGCAGTCTAAAAACCCAGAAATGTATGGCCATTTTCCTGTGTTTGCACGCAATGAAGTGAGTAACGCGAGGTTTTAATTTGTGCAGTTTGAAGGTGTCAAGAAATTGTAATTCCTTGGCTGTTGTAAAATACATTGAAGTCGCTTTAAATTTAAATTTATGTTTGCAAATTATTTTCCGTTTGATGCAGAGCGATGCACAGCTGAGACCAATTTCCTGCCATCAAGCAAATTGAATTAAAATTCTTGTTGAGCCTTGTCGTTACTCTAAATCTTGCCACAGATTTGAGCAGCGGGAGGTGAGCGGAAAATGCTGGCGAGATAAGTCGCCTAATAACTTCATCTTCATTGCTCAGCGATTTGTTGACTGTTATATTTTAGCGAGGACAAAAGCCGAGCGTTGCCGGCGATTTTACAGTTTTGTCTTTGCTGCCGTTGCACGTTGCACGTTGCTGCTGCAAGCTGATGGTGCACCTGCAGCCAAAGTGGCCGGCAATAAATCTCAATTTAAATGGCGCCCCAGCATGCGTGGCCAAAACGCTGGCCGCTGCTTCTTGGCCTTCCACATCCACACCATCTACTGGTTTTCCTTCAGCTTTCTGCTTTCAGCTTTCAGCTTGCTGCTTTCTTTTGCCCCCTTTCTTTGAGTCCGCTCATTTGTTGCAGCGCGCGTCAAATTTGTTGCCGAACCAGTTCAGTGCTGGTGTGGAAAATATAGGATCGGAAAATCGAGAGATAGGTTGCACATTCGAACTGTACCTCCGGTGTCCGTTGCACTTCGAAATGCGATTTACTGTGCCGAAGCGCGATCATTATCCTAACGCAATTTATGCGCCCCAGCCGCGCCCCACGCCCATCCTCTAATTGCAGCCAGTTGGCTGATGCTGATGTTGCAGTTGCAGTTGCATTGTTAGCTACCTTTTGTGTGGCAGTTGCTCGTAGCTGCTAACTGCCATCAGCTGCTAACCGCAATCACAAAGACGCAGCAGCAGTTCCTATAATGGCGCTAATCATGGCGAAAATCGAAGGCTTCTTGATGAGAGCACCTAGCGAAAATAGGTGATTAAATCATGAGGATCTACATTTTCATTAAAACAAAGCGGTTCGAGCCATTTGTATCATGTTTTCATATTCTAAAAAGAACATTACCTTATAGTTCAAACGGCAATGGCTCCTAAAGAAGCATTTATCATTATCCATATGTTCTCGGGCATACTTTTCGCCCAGTGCATGCCACTAAGCACAACTGGTTCTGCACGCGTCGCTAAATCGGTCCTGAAGCTGGCATTAGCAGGCAATCTTTGGTCTTTGTCTTCCTGCCATCAATAAGATCGTTTTGAAGCGACATTGATCCGCCTCCTCCAGCTCCTCCTCTCCCAGTGATCCGATCCCGAAGATCGGTCATTCTCCTGTGTATTAACATAGCCATCAACGGATTTGTCGGTCTTTATCAATTACGCTTGGCTTGTTCTGAATTCTGCATTCTCCGTCTGCAATGTTTTCCAAGAGCAAGTGCCATCGACAGCGACATTGACTTGGACATCTCTTCGATTTTCGATTTTCCCCCGCAAAAAGAAAAATCCCAGCACGATGAGGAGGATGTCTGCCCAGGTAGGATTTCTAATCTTGTATGCAACAAGTTGACAGGTTTCGCTGATGTGTGACTGAGATTTATTTGGGAAATGTGTGGGCCGCTTCCACTCCAGATGGTAGTTATAAAATAAACCCAGAGAGAATGATATATATTTTTAGTTATTGAGGATGGTGCTTAAGCAGACGATTAAGGCAATAATAACCAAGTTAATGGTAGCCAGGCTTTTGGCCTTTCCAATACTTAAATAAACAAATTGAAGTTCCTTGCAAATCCCTACGGTCCTTGTGTTTGAATATTCCACTGTAAATCATCTAAGCGACGACTATTTTCGCAAGTGTCACAGTTCCGAACTCTTTTCACACAAATCAAATTTTATATCGCTTACGTTGAATCCAGTTTGGCACTTGAGTGCGACACCTGCATAGCTGCAATCCCTCGCAGATTTGTTTATCCGCCCCGAACCCGAACCCGAACCCAAACCCAACCCAATCCAATCAGAGCTCACACAAAGCCACTTCGGAGCTGTCTGGATGGGAGCAATATAAATGTAACATCCGCAAATCTGTGTTACATGACACTCTCCCGGGTCACGTCACCAAAGTGGGATGATGGATGACGGGATCCTGAGCTCCTGCCACTCGAGTCCATATCTCCCATTGTTCTGATTTCGGCGGCGGGAAGCAGCTGAGAGGCAGCGCAATGCACTTGAGTGGATTATAATTTCCGCAGTGGCCAATGACCAGTGGTCGTTAGGAGCCAGTAGGCAGGTGGAGGCCGAAACAGTTAGCCAGTTAGATTTCTTTCAAGGACACATAACGGCCGGCCGGCCAGTCGAGTGACAGCTGCGATAGCGGTAAACGTCACACACAGATACTCAGATACTGAGACACTCAGATGCTTGGATACTCAGATACTCAGATGCCCAGATGTTCGGATGTGCAGATGCACACTCGCAGATACACTCGCCGCCTGAACGAGAACAACAAGTGCAGCTGAGCCTGGCATTTGCCAATGAGAATGCACTCGACGCATGCACCAAAGTTAGAGTCCTTCCAACAATATAATATATCTACAAGATATTGAGAAGAAAAACACACTTGATAGTAATTTTAGATCAAGAAACTTCGAAAAATATTCCGTAGATATTTATAACCCAATAGTATTCAATATAATGCACTCACTGTTTTAAGTAACTCTATAAAACATCAATATTATTATATCTATTATATGTTTTTACCTATCTATTATATATATTATATTATATATTTACTTTAAACGGTGCAGTTACGTTTAGTGATGTTCTATTGATGTTTCTTAGGGTTGTCTTAAATGAATGCCAAAAACGAGAGGAATAATTGTGCAATTTAAGTGCATTTCTCCACGTGTGGGGGATGTCCCCTTCATTGCGACGGACGGACTACAAGACAGCCCAGGAGATAACTCACTCTATAAAACTCGAACAGCCAGCGATCCGCAGAAGGCCAAAAGCAAAACAAGCCAACATAACAGGGAACAATAACGAGAACAAGCAGCAGTTTGATAGGCAGGCGATAACAGGCACACAAAAAATGGAAAATGGGAAATCTATATGTGCGGCTGGAAAGGAAGCGAAAATCGAGGAATTTTCAAGTGGATTACCCAGTTTTTGTTCGCTGTTCGCTGTTCGCTGCTGCTGTCGCCTGTGTTGTTGCTGCTCTTGCCCCAAAGCCCGGCAGTTGCAACGTGAAAATAAATAAACTTGTGGCATGATTGGCTCTGCATGATTAGTCACATGCAGAGGAGCGGAGTATCAGCGGAGTGGCGGGTTTGGGCAGAACTAGTGCCAGGCTTAATAGAATTGATACGAGTGGTAGCAAGGCCGGTCATAAGATGTGCGAGAGATAGCCGACATCAACTTGCAGCAGCAACTTGCAGCATGCAGCGAGCAGCAGCAGCAATGCCATTTATGCCAGCAGCAGCAGCAGCAACAACAGTTATTGTAACAATAAAATTAGCTAACGATATAAAGGCAAGGCAAGGCTAAACAAGCAACAATAACGGGAGAAAGAAGCCAACACGGCGGCAGAAAAATACAAAAAACAGACTGCAACAGGAACAGAACAGGTGGCAAACGTGGCACGACCAAATGCTCGAGCTGATTCTGCCACACAATGAAAAATATCACTCATCAATTCAATTAGTTTGGGATCTAAAAAATTGACTAAGCGGGCCACTTGGTAATTACGCCTACTTTTTGCCTTATTTATGTTTTGAAATTTGTATACATCTTTCTTGGGGCTAAAAGGTGACCCACAATCGGAATATTTTTACGTTTTATAGGTAAGAATAATACATGAACAGCACTCTTAAGTTATTTTATTAATTAAGTTAAATTACTTTCACATTTTTAAGTTTAACGTGCAAGCTTATATGTTTTTAAAAACAGATACTCGAAGAATATACGCTGAGTAATAGCAATTATAATTAGTATAATTTAATAATTATAATTTATATAATATAGTTGGAATTCCGCAAATAGAGGCAGTTTTCCCTCAGTGATTCGATGCTGCTGCCATCGAATGCACTTGGCTCCCAAGTTGGTCCAGCATGTAAATCATATTCTGGCCCGGCTAGGTTACTGTTTTGGCCTTTTCCTGGCTGACTTCTCTTACTGTGCTTTACGGCGCTTTATTTGGTATTCAATTTTCAGGAGAAATCTTTTAAATTGAACCCAGCACAGGCGGCAGTCCAGGGCAATCCGACAATTGGAAATCGCTTTTACCTGTGCCTGTTGCCACTGAAGTGGCGCTCTTAGCCAGAAATTTATTGATTGTCTGCTTCACGCTTTCCTTGTTTCGCCTTGTTCCCCGACTTGCCATCTCCTCATCGACGTGTTGGCCTTGTTCTCGTTACTGCCAACTCTCATTTATGTCGGTCTAAGCTGGTTGTTGTCATGTACTTCAATTATTTTATTAACTTACTCCCAGGCAGGCGAAGATGAACACATTCCACAGATCTTGAGTTGCGTTATTTGTGAAGAATTTGGCTACCATACTCTGCGTAATTCCCTGTAAGATGAATTCAACAAAAATTACAGGGTAATAAGGCACTTATTACTTTGATATTACGCACTTTTATGTATTTAATGCAGTTACACGTTTAGGACTCCAAGCAAATCAAGAAATCAGGTTTAAGCTGATTTTCATGAATTTTGTTGTTGTTTATGCTGGTATTAATTGAATATATTTAAATAATTTCAAACATCATCCGTCATAACTAATGACGGGCAGCGAAGAAAATCAATTTACATAAAAAATGCATACTCCATGGCGCCCAGCTGAAAATATTCGGGCCTCGAGAAAAAACAGGCTGAGAAAATCGAGGAAAATCCGCGGTGTTGGTCCATTCGCTGGTCACTCAGTTGGCCATTGAAGCGGCAAATGCGATGCAGATGCACATGGAGTTGCGTGCACCATTAGAAAGACGCCGAATGGCAAATGGCAGTGGATGCTACATGCTACATGGAAAACATAATGATAGCTATTCCCAGTATCAGCTTTTCTAATTAGTTTCGAATCCGGCGGCTTTTCGATTTAAGAATCAAACATTTGCACTGCGAAACATACATATTTATAATTAAAATATAAATATAAATGAGTTGGAGTACAGATTGAACCAAAGTGCAGCCCTAAGGCTTTTCTCGCCATGCAGCAGCTCGATCCCGTTAGCAAAGCAGCGTGAAGCATCCGCCAGGTTTCATTGATGCTCGGGCCCAGTCCCAATCCCAGTCCCAATCCCAGTTCCAGTCTTTGTGCCCAGTTCCCGGCCAAGTCAATCAGCCAGCCAGTCAGTCATTCAGTCGGCCAGACATGCGCAGGGAATGGCTGAACGGCGGCTTTGGCCAACTGGAAACTGGCAACTGGCAACTGCAACTGGCAACTGCAACTGCATCCGCTCACGAATGGAGCCAACTCAATGGCCCAATGGGACGCCCCAAAGGATCAATGGCAGGTTTGTGCCGTTATTGGCCATTGCCGTTGTGTAATGCATGCTAATTTCATTTGCCCAGCCAAATTATGGCGTTTATTCTATGGCCAGTTCAGCCAGGCGATTCTGGCGAATCTTTAGCGCAGCGAGTTATTGAATTGAATTGACCGGCGCAGTGGAAAAAAGCTGGGTTAAAAGCAGCAGTTTAAACTACCCAAAACAAGCGAGGAAAATTGCACTTTGCACTTGTGCCCCAAAAAATGAAGTGAAAGATAACTATGTAAAAGGTTTCTTCATAAAATACTATTTAGCATTCGGAAAAACGAACTATCACTTGCTAGCTTTACTTAGACGAGTTGTAAGTAGTTCGAAAACATGTTTTATGGCCTAATAATAGATGTTTTATGTTATGTTTTAGTAGCTGGTATACGACTTTTCCCTGTTTAGTAACATCTGCTCGCATATCTGCCTTGCAATTACTAAACTGATTTATTCGGCCCACTAATTGAAGTTCCCGCTGCGTCGATTTTTTGGCCAAGACACCTGCAACCCATAAGCTGATAGATACTTTCAATTGAAATGGCCAACGAAAGCCGCGGCGACTGCAGCTTTGCCTCTGCCGATTAGTGCGCAACAAATTGCCCAGATTTATTACGCGCGGCTGCGCAGCAGCAACAACAGCGCTGCAGCAGCAACAGCAGCAGCAACAGCAACAATAAGCGGCGGCTTATCAAGCGTCTTGCCAATTTTGGCAACGGCGACGGCTGCGTTATGAATTATTGGACACTATTGAGTGCCGCCGTGCGGCGTGCTACCAAATTTGTGTGCCACGCTGCCCCGAGGACTCGCCGGCATATCGGATGCAGCCTGCTGCTGCAAGTTGCATGTTGCATGTTGCTGGCGACACCAGGCAACGGCAACAACCACAGCAATTTGTCAGCGCAGTCGCAGCGTGTCTGAGAGGCACAGAGTTTGGGCAAAGCCAATGCCAAATATGGCCGGGCCACGGCGAGTACTGCGAGTGGCTGGCCAAAAGCACTGCCAATTTGGCCATTTTCTATAATAAATACTCACAAACTTGAATTGCAATTAGCAGTAATCCGCACATAGCAAGAATATATTTCTAAAACACCTTAAAAACATTTTATTCTAAAGTGAAAAGGATTGCCTGCTTTTAGCCGAGATTATTTGCAATTAATTAATTCCATTTAAGTAATTTTGTTGGATTTTTTTGGCACACGACATTGGCCTGTTGCAACTCGTTGGGCTCCTTATTTAACCAATTTTTGTAAAAGTACTTACTGCTTAAGGGTGGGCTTGGCTCTTTTTTCTGGCGGCCAAGGAAGGCATCTCCGTTGACCAGCTGGCTGCCTTTTCATCTCCTGCCCCTCGAATCCCTCGTATTCCTCGGATTCGCGGTATTCCTCGTATTCCTCGAGGTTGTGGGGCTGCACTTGCCTATGCGCGTTCGTCGTTTACGTTATTTCTCGGCCGCTAGTTTTCCAGTTAGCCGCAGTTAGCTGTGCTGCATTTGGCTCAAAGTGAAAGATTTACGCGGCCTCTTACGCTGTTTCTGTTTCTTTTGCTCCCTTGCAGCGGCGCATGCGTGCCGTTATGGTTTATTTAATGCGTTTTGAAAGTGCATTTTCATGTTCGATGAGATTGATGAGAAAATTTGATTTATTTTTTTCCCTGCCTGCACATTGTATACTTAGTCTCGTTGTGGCCAACGATCGGCTGGATCCGCTGGATCTGCTGCATCTCCGCCAATCCCCATCCCGCAGTATTTTCATTTTATTTCATCCGAGTTTTACTTCTCTGCCCTGACCAACTGTCTGTGTGTCAGTTACACTTGCAGGTTGCGGCATTTTGTCAGAGGGACAGTTAGAACTGAAGGCAGGTCCGCGCCAACTTGGCCTGCCCGTTAAATTGTTCATCGATCTTGGTTGGATCTTGCAGCTCGCAGCTTGCATCTGGGATCTTGGCCATCGACAATTGGCCATCCATATGCCATAAATGGCCGCACATGAGAAATGTGCTGTGGCATCTGCTCAATGCAATGGGAAATGTATCGGCTTGCAATCTTGGGCAGCCGATTGCATAACTTTTCCTTATAGAATGGGCCTCACATTTGACATCGCTGGCGATAGTTCAACAGTCTGTCAGAAATTTACTGAACATCTTTT
The DNA here is from genome assembly GCF_003286155.1 of Drosophila erecta. Classification (NCBI taxonomy): domain Eukaryota; kingdom Metazoa; phylum Arthropoda; class Insecta; order Diptera; family Drosophilidae; genus Drosophila; species Drosophila erecta. Next base: position 21,227,276 of record NW_020825194.1, on the reverse strand, counting down.
CTTACTCTAAAGTTCAGAAGCTGACTTCCTGGTTATCTCAAAAGGTGGCTGTTTCCACACATTGTTGCTGGGCAGCTAATTACGTGGTCGTAAAATAGATTTCCGAGTGCGTTGATAACACAGATAAAGGGGCATTAAAGGCCCGCACCTCTAAACTGCCGATCACGATCTCCCTTGTGGCTTTAATAAACGCATCATCAAATGCCACAGTTAACTGGCCGGCTGAATCTCGTTATAACTGGGCTCCCTCCACTAACCAGCTATTACAAAAAACTCACACACCGCAGGGGGGTCAAGTTGCACTCACAGAATCCGCTGGATGGGTTACTTTGTCACTGGAAGGCAATAAGGACATCGTTTCCCACAAGCTAAATCAGCACTGGAAAATTAAGTACAAGCCAGTTTAGTTGTTAAATGCATCCAAAGTAGGAATATATATGTCCGAAATACACAGTAAGTGAATCTGAATCTTAAGGCGAACATATATTTTTGGGATATCCATTAGCCAGTTTTAAATTGCAAGGAGAGCAGGCGAATCTTTGCCAGTTTAGTTGTTAAATGCATCCAAAGTGGGAATATATATGTCCGAAATACACAGTGGGTGAATCTGAATCTTAAGGCGAATATATATTTTTGGATTTCCATTAGCCAGTCTTAAATTGTAAGGAGAGCAGGCGAATTCTTTGCAGTGCACCATGCAAAGTGACCATACGAATCAGAGTGTTGCTGGTCGCCTCATCATTTTCCTGTCGCATGTTGCATAATGTTTATTAATGCACAAATTTTTACGACGCCATGTGAAACCTTTTAACGATGCCTCTTAACGATTACGCCCCGTTTTCTGCTCCTCAGTGGTTCCAGGTCGATATGAGATGATATGATGCTGCCGCATGTTGCTTGCAACATACGAGCGCTGCTTGCTCGGTGTTTTCTTTTACGACTTACGAGCAGTTGGAACACCACCAGCCACTGGTAACAATTTAAACTGCAACAATTTACAATTAGCCACGTTTGTGCTCCATTTCGCTGTCGCTGATTATTGCAAAATGAGACAGCGATCCCAATCCCATACACACTTGGCCAGCTCGCATCTAACGGTCAAAAAAAAAAAAAAAAAAAAATGGGGGAATAAAAAGTGGAGAGGAAAATGCACAAATGCAATGCTCTCTTTTTGTCCCCCAGATGGCGCAGCACTAAGCAATTAAAATGGCAGTCTCCAGTTGCTTTGCCTGCTAATTGCGACCGGCATCGAACTGCATCTATATAGCAGCTGCCACGCCCCTTTCCACCATCCATCCCCAGAAACTTCGCGGAAAACGGCGGAGTTTGGAGCCGCCTTTGTCTGGTAACTTTTCGCCGAATCGGTTCGAGCTGAATTCAATGTTCGCCGTTACTGAAATCTCAATCGATTATCGCTGCACTGCAAAATAATAGTTTCTGTTTGAAATTTTATTTTATTAGTATTTAATCCTTTATTTTAGTTCTCCCGCGATAAGTGAGAGGTTTGTTCATATTATTTATATGTTTAATTGCAATGTTATGGTACCTGTACTGCATGTACGGATTCGTCGCTTTATAAATAAAAAAAATAAATAAATAAAAAAAAAAATCCTTTATATTTTTATATATAATCATTTTTATATTTAATCCTTTAATATTCCTTCATATATTATATTGTAGTATTATTTTCTTGGGCAGTGCACACTTTCTCTGTATATACGAGTATGGTTTTCCCTGATTTCTTCCAGTGATGCACCCCCTAAATCACTCCACCCCCTTTCGAGATCCTCTTTCGCCAGTACTTCGCATTCGAAAAGCGTTTTCCAACACGGCTGGCCGCCCACTTGGGCGTCCCGTTTGGCTCGTGTTGGCAATTTTAGTTGTTGGGTTTTCCCAGCTCCTTTCTCATCGCTGAATCCGCCGTGACCTTGACCAAGAAAGTGCACGCGCCGCTTTTCCGAGCATGTAGCTGTGGGCCTGGGTGGGCGTGGCAGTTGCGTGAAGCGGCAACTTTTCATTACATAAGGCGACGGGACCTTCAAATTTTAGCAGGATGCTGTGGCAACTTTAGTTGACAAACTGCGGGTGCATTTGCCATTTGCCATTTGCGATTCTTCATATTTCCAGCCGAGTGTCAATAATTTGACGAGTACGTGGTTGGCTGTCACTCGACGTCCTCACGGTTTCGCTCCTCGCCCGACCGACTATAATTCAGTTTTTAGTCACTGAGCGACTTCAGATACTCCGCAACGCTGTAAGCTGCAATTTGATAAACGTGCCGACATTAATGCCGCCTGACATGAAAAGCCAGCCGCCGACTTGCTCAAGTTGGCGTAGAAATTGCTGCTTAAGCCGCCAAAGGAGGAAAATAAGGACACCATGCAACAATGGGGCACGGGAGAAAGGAGCGGAATAAGTGCAGTCAAAGGCGCGAACAGGAGACCCATTGTAGGACAACAGATATAACATCAAGGACACAGCGTGAACTCGGCATTATTGCATTTGCCGAAGAGCCATTCATGTGGGTTGGGTTTCAAAGTCTTCCAGCTTTATCCAGCGATTAACGAAAGCTCTAACCCTTACTTTCAGTTTTTTAATAGATAAACGAAAATAAAACCATATATATTTACTGCGAATTCAGATTTTATCTCTTTAAGATTACCTATCAGTTTGATCATATTAGCAGCTATAAAGAAAAGTAGTAATTTCCTCTGCACTTCATGTTTTACATTAAATGTAAGCACCGGACATCTTTTCCTAAAGCCCACTCGCTTAAGTAGTGGCAGCTGTGAAATTTCTCTGACGACTTTGAATTTAACCCATTAGATACCATAAAAGAAATCAATTTCGATCAAATATGCTCAAAATTGTTCGTAATTTGAAAGAAACCGATGCTCGCTGAGAGGCCGAAAACAGTTTCAATCTCGTGACAAGTCGAAACTATGTATCGTTTTGGAGTCAAGGGGGTACAACAATGTGTATTACAAGCAATTAGAGCATTCAGTTTTATGCGCCCATCATTTGGCACGGTGCATTTTGGCCACTTGCCTGTAATTTGGGGCTCTCGCTAGTTTACCGCTGATGACCCTAATTAAAAGCACAACCCGCACACAGAACCCAAATGAAATTTCCAGCCGGCTTTCGAGAACCGAGGTCTTTATGATCGGCGGCACAACTGCAATTTTGGCATCAGCATATGGGGCTTGGTTGCAAGTGGCGGCTATTGCCAGTTACAGTTAACATTATTAGGCTCTCAGCTCCACCAACAACTGTGCACGGGGAGAAACAAGTGGTGACTACAGACGGATTCAACTGATATACAATCTTTGCAAATTGGGAAGATTATATCATCTATAAACTATATCTATATTATAGAGTCTGGCTGAATAACATTTCTGCCACTGAATAAAATCAAACTAATCCTAGAAAATAGACAAATTCGATATTCATATTTTCTTTCTGTGCTTCCTTGGCTTCTTAATGACTTTAATAATCCTGTCACCGATCATTAAAAAATCTCCACGAACACACAAAAGAAATTCCATGGCAGCTTCAATCAAAATAAAGTACACGCTCTTCCTGCTCTGCCACTTGCAACGTGGCAACGTGGCAACGTGGCCCCTGGTTTTGACCAGGCCAAAAGCGAGGCAGAGCTGCAAAAGCGGGAGCTGCAGATCGGGACTCTCTTGTTCTCACGTGGTATTCAAATTCTAACAACATTTTAATGATAACCTCGGCGGACATTAAAACTCATTCAGCCGTAATAAACATTAATAACACTTTAATCCGTTGCACGGCAAGAGATGTGCGGTTTTCCTCATTTTTCGGCGCGGAATTGGCGACTTTCCTGCAGCTGTGCGCCTCGTGCTATCAAAATAATCAGCGGGGAAAGAGATGGCGAGAGAGGTGGCAAATAGAAAGGGAGGGGCTGAAGACAGGGACACACTCGAAAAAATTCAGATTTTACGAAGCTTACAAGTTGCAGTGAAGTTCGGAATCAACAAAAATCGTTTTACTTGGCCTGATTCAACATTAAATTCGAAATCTAATTTATTCTTATTTATTTAGGTATTTCCTAAAGTATTATGGGCAGTGTGCTGTGGCCGTCAGCTTGGAATAAATAATAGAGAAACTTGTTGCCGTTGTTACTGTTGCTGTTAGCTGGGCGCGTTGTAAGGCTATAAAAATGCATGTTTGCTAAATCAATGCAACAACTTGGGGGCATGGCAGCAGCAGCCGGAGCAGCCGGAGTCCAACTCCAAGTCGAAGCCGCAGCATCCGCATGAAGGCGTCCCACATGGACCAACCTTCCAACCAACCTGCCCACCTTTCGCCTGGCATCCTTTGAGGCGCTGCAACTGCAACTGCAACGCTGCTGCGGCTGCGGCTGCGGCTGTGTGCGATCTTGCCACTTACGTAGGCCGCGTGTGGCAGGTTGCCGTTGCATTTGCAGTCGATACGCCCTACACCGGATTCATGTGCCTTTGGCTTAGCTTACTCAGTCATCATTTCGAAAAAATACTTATTTAACTTTAACTTTAACATATAGGAATTTCCAATACTTGTGACTGATATATATACACACATAGTATATACAGTAAACTCTTTTTTAAACCATATTATCCTGTGTGTTATGAGCCATTAAAACATTACATTCGTGATTTGCTGAATTTGCTGAAATCGTGAGGCAAGAATTAAAGTAAATACTTGGAAGCCATGCTACTGAGGCCCCACTGTACTGCCCGTTTCTCGCTGCAATGGGCTCTGCCCCATACCAAGGTCTTTGAGCGGTTCTTGTTGCTGGTGTTGCTTTTGCTGGTGTGGCAAGATCATTTTGCTTCCTAGTTGCATGTGGCCCATGTAATTGTGTGCCCATATGTTGGTGCACGTTGCACGTGTGTGTGTGTGTGTGTGTGTGTGATAAGTGAGGGGGAGATCTGGATGGGTGGGTTGGTGGCAGGGTGGTGTTGAGCCACTCGGCCACTCGCTGTGAGTTGGCCTAGCTGTTGGTGGTTGCTGTTTGCTGGTTGCAGCCTGGCGGTTGGTCGTCGGTGGATCGCGGATTGGGGATTGGGGATTCAGAATGTCGCTGTCCCTTGACTGCGGATGGTATGCCAGGCTAATCGAATTTCCGAGGATGCATTCACTTTGTCATGACAGTTGGACAGGCAGGTTGAGGTCGAAGTGGTGGGATCCCACCAGAGCCAATTCCGTTGCATGGAGCGCAGGGTTGCGATCGCCGCAACCTGATGCTGCGAGTTGCAACCTAAAGATATGGGGAGTGCTGCGACAGAGTTCAAAATGAAGGCACATTCCTTGAAAAAATTGATTAAATTTAAGTACTGAAGTACCATGAATATTTTTTAAAATTTATTTGAACTTTTCATTTAATTTATGCATACTTTCTTTGCCTCCATACAATACATTATATTTTTACTCGCTTCCAATATTATATTTAAATGTTCTGAACCACCAGCTCTGCAGCAATTAACAAACCGGATTTAAGACTCGCATTAATCCGCTCAGGTTTTATGTGGCAAGTGCATTACCAGATCGTGGTTTAAGCTGTGGGCACCTTAGATGCCATTAGTATTATTGCATTTATCAGCCGAACATGTTGCCGTTGTTACGAGTCCTCTTTGCTCTTTCTATCTGTCTTCCCCGCCCCTCTCCCCGTCGAGCGATGTTGGCCAAATCGAGACCTAGGGTCGCAATTCTGGTTTCTGGCCAGATTCTGGCCAATGGGGATCGCACTCAAAAGGTTATGTGCAGGGCCGGGCTCTCAGCTAAAGTGTTTGCACTGCGTAATAAACATAGAATTCAATTTTCATTAAGATGTTGCCCGATCCCTTGCCGTTTACCGTTAGCTGGCCTTCCAGCCCCAGCCGATTTCTTTTTTCTAGGGCCTTTTCCTGGGACGAAAAGCGGGAAAGCGGGGGACGAGTATTTCAATAATGAATTCGAGATAAGCGCATTGGCTTCACTTGCCCCAGGTTGCCGCATGCCGCAACACTCGGGGAAATGCCTTAAAACAGCTAACGAAAAGTGAAGTACAACGATTCTTAAAGGAATACCTGGCGTATACTTAATATATTTGTGTAATTGTATGGGAATTGGGTAAATTTGTGAGCAATTAATATTTCTATTTAGCTTCTGTCTAAAATAGGTGTTTAAAATATATATATTTAATTATAGTTTTCTTTAATTATAGCTTGATTTTATTCAACTGATTTTATTGTTTTGTAAAATTCTCTGAAATTATATTTAAAAATTATATGAAAATGAAGTAAGCACGCGGATCTTGCAGTGCAGGGACGAGGATGTGGCATGGACAAACATTTGTTGTTAGAGGAATTTTCATTTTATATAAGAGGCAATCGCAGCGAACCGGACCAGCCCCGAAGGTTTTCGCATCCAGCTGGGGAAAAGCTCAGGCTGAGCTGCTCAAGTGCGCAATTTTCTCACATGGCAGTCGCTGCTGTTGTTGTAGTCCCATTCCCATTCCCGTTCCCGTTCCCATTCCCATTCCTATCCCCATTTCCAGTCGCAGTCAAGTTGTCCCTCCAAAAGTTGTAGATTTAAATGAACATGGCGCTGGCCAGCGGAGTGGACAGCCAGACACACATAGGCTAATATCCAGGCCCATGCGTGTTGATCCTCCGCTCCTCGCATCCTCGCATCTTCGCAGGTCTCGGGGGTCCAGCTGGAGTCCCTGATTCTGCAGTCGAAGAAAATGGGGAGCTGTAAGCCCCATTAAAATATCTGTGATTAAAAGGCAGGGAGCGAAGTTGCAACTCTAAGCAGTTAGTTTTAGATACAATTTCTTTAAATAAATTAAAGAGGTACTCCAAAATAGTTTGTTTATAGTTTAATAATTATAATTAATTTTTATATATATTATAATTATAATTATAATTATAATTTTATTATATATTTACGTGAGTATATGTACATACGGGCTGAATGTTTTTTCTGCACCCGCAATTTCTTACCGTGTACTGGTACCTTCCCCAAACACTGCGTCTCGATCCCGATTGCATTTTGGTTGCCTTTAGCTGACACAGTTGACGAACACGATGATCACCAGGCGAATGGGATGATGAAGATTAGAGTCGGCTGGCCGTTTCAGATTGCAGATGCATCCGCGAACTTATCTGCACCGAAAGCAATTTGGGTGAATGCACATTTTCCTATTATCTACTCGGGAAAGATATTATTTATTTAATTACCCATATCTACAGATTTAGGGACTTCTATTAGCTTTCCTTTAAATTCAACTTTTTCCACGAAAACAGGAAAGAAATATATTGTGCTTGTGTAAGAGAAGTGCAGCGAATATTTTCTGTGTGTAGAGCAAGTTTCTCGCTTTCCTGCGTTGTTGTTGCAAGTGCAGCGGCAATATTTAAATTGTTTTATACATCGTTGTGCTGTTAGATGGATTCGGCCCCCCACCCCGCCCCCCTCACTGACTGGGCCATTGGATGTCCTAATGCGTAGGGGATGCGGGGGGGTCGAGGGGAATCGAGGGGATAAGGATGGTGGCCCATTCGCTTCCTAGTTGGGCCGCAATTTGATTTTCTTCGGCCGTATACCTGCTTTAAATTTCCGTTTATGCCTTCTGAAGGCTTGTAAAATGTTAAATGAAATTAAAATTTATGGCCTGGCCAGCCGTCGATTGACGTTTGCACATGGCGCACAGCCAGTTGGCTTTTAGACGGCCGGTCGAAAAGCACTTGGCCAAGGAACTTCTGTTCTCGGCGATTATGAATCTTTGCCCCTCGCCTAACTGTTAACCAAATAAATGGTTTATTGGGCAATGATGGCGAAGGCTCTTGGAAATTGTTTATTTTAAAGTTTAAACGTTCAGTTATTTATTGCTATTGAAATGTTATGTATGAAATTAAGGCTGAGTCCAGCCTTCAGCTATAAAACAGACGTTCTTTTCTGGGTATTTAAGTTGGTTTAATTAAGTAATTCCGTGTATAGTTAATTTGCTGTTAATACGCTCTTGTCGAGATCCACTGACGAATAACTATGGAAAACAAATCGATTTTGCTCCACATTGTTAGGCACAGCTTGCAGTTGAAACATAAAGAAATATCGCCATTTTAAATTGATTTAAATCGCACAATTAAATGCCTTCCTAATCCGCCATTTGTACGCTGAATCTGGGCTAGTAAAGCATCCAATCTTGGCCCACGATAAGCTGTATTTGCTGTAGCCATTGTTTCCAGATTGATCTGGCGGTTCATTCATTCGCCGGCTGGAACGGCTGGAACGGCTTGATTCCCCCAGCTAAATATGGACATTAAGCGCGAACAAAATGGGAGCAACCGCAAATGCCTGCAATTTTCCACTTGACTTGAGCGTTTCTGGACGCTCCGAGTGGCGAGTGGGCAGATGAGGCCGCCAAGGCATTTAGCCACGACCACGGTCCTCCGACTGCTCCTGCCGACGACGCTGCCCACATTTGCCTAAAAGGGGCCCAAACCTGTTGCCTACTGAAATGTAAATCTTGATGGTAATTTTAATAGAAAAAATCGAGGCGAACCGTTGCTTAGCCCAGCCAAGCGCTGGGCGTCGGAATAGTTGGCTAACTAAGCCTCGGCACGGGATAACACTCCAAACAGGAACAAAAACTACACTGCCAGCAAATACAGCTCCTATAACAGAGTTCCCTAAAATCTCTTTCAAAGGGCACAGGTGTGAGCACTCATTGCCACATTTGAAAGTCAAAGACTAAAGTTTAACAAGTAAATACTTTTATACTTTGAGCTGTTAAGTTTGTTTACTAGCAAAGGCTGCGGGCCATTTTTAATGCACTTCAACTTTCTCCACATAAAAAACTCGCATTTGATGAAACATCCCGCAATCTGTATATTTTATTTGCTGATTTTTGCCGAGTGCACGCCAAATGTTTATTGTGCTATATAAATGGCCACATTTGCAGTTACCCTAGGACCGCTTCTTGCCCCATGTTGCTGCTGAACGCATTCCTCCGCCTGAAAGTGGCTGCCACTCAGGTACATTGGCCCAATCTGCCGCCCTGCTCCCCCCACCCCCTTCGATTTTCCGCTGCACACACACACACATATGTATATGTGTGGCTTTATGTGCGAGTGGCTGATGCTGGGCTGCATCTGCAGCGCCCGCTGAGTGGACAAACCAGATATTGATAACGGCTCTTCGATGCTGTTACTTTAACAGCCGCATTGCTCAGGCCGAGGACAGGGATTGCAACTGCAACAGCAACAGCAACAGCAACAGCAACAGCAACATGCAACATTTACTGCTGCACACGGGCAACACTTCTCTCTGGGCTGTTTGTTTTCGTATGGAATTAAACGCCTTGGCGCACAGGTGCTGGCCAGGAGATGTCTTCTTGGCCCAGCCAGCTCCAGCTCCAGCCTCGCCCCCCCTCCCGTATCCATCCACCTGCTCAGGTGCAACGGCGGGGCTGCTTGCATTTTATTTGCAATTATTTTTGTAGCGCAAAGGAATTACCCGCCCGGGATGCACAAAGAAAATTATTTTGCATATCTGCTATCGAAATTCGTTAAAAGTTAACTTTTAAAACACCTAATTTTTCTAATTCCGAACCTTAATCATTTTAAAAGAGTATAAAAATAGCTAGTAATCAGCCAGTGGCTAATTTCCTTTAATAGATAAATATGTTTTTTATTTTATAAATATTTTTATAAATTGTTTTAGGGAAAATACCCTTTGACCTGGCTCACTTTTGGAAGCATAAATTATAAATTATTTAGTACTGCTTTAATTGGGTAACTTTAAGGGTAGATGTTGTACCGACTGCCGATATTTCTGTATTTTCATCTGGGTTCCAGCTTTTTTCTCTCAGTGCCTATCTAAAACTGCGACTTTGGCGTTGGCTTTTTGCGCATGGCTTTATCAGCGGCTCCAGCCTGGCCATCTCCTCCTTGGCCGCGCTAAGAGCCAGGCGAATTCTAATTCTAATTTCTGCAACGCAGCTGCGCGCCAACTCCAGAGCCCAGTACCCAGTACCCAGCATCCAAGTATCCAAGTATCCAAGTACCCAGCCTCCAAACTGGCTAACCTGGCCAACTGAAACTGCAGGCCGTGGACCAAGTCCAGTCCCTAGCTCCGTTGGTGGCGCTGTTGGTGTTCATTACGCAAGAGGTGAATGCACCGCCCGGCACTTGCTGGGAATAGGAATTCTGGAAGCTGGAACTTGGGAGCTGGAACCTGGAAGCTGGGAGCTGCTCCCTGGAATCTGGAGTCCGCAATGAAGCAAGCTAGTTTCGCGGCTGTGGCAATTAAAAATCAAATCGAGCGTCATATGCAAACATGTTTTCGGTGTTTCGGTGTTTCGGTGTTTCTGTGTTTTCTGTGGGTCCAATAGCATTTGCTAGAAATATGCAAAAATCGAAATAGCAAAGGTCAGCGGATTTGAAGGCTGTTCTCATGCAGCGCGCTCGTTCCAAATCCGATTCCAAATCCGAGCTGAGCTCAGCGCTCGACTGCGAGATTCATTAACCAAGTTAATAATTAAAAATAAAACCAGGGACACAGATCGATCGATGCCGGCTTGCAGTGACTTCGCAGCGACTTGGCCAAATTTATTACATTTCAAACAAAGCCAAACAAAGCCAAGACTGTGGAAGATAAAGGCAAAAGCGCAGCGAGATATATAGACTTCCGTATTTGCCAAATTGTTGTTGCCACCGCCGTCTACAATAAATTACGACCGCTTGAGGGCGGGCCGAGGGGCGAGGGGCGGGGAGCGGGGCGCGGGGCTCGAGGGCAGTCGCGCATAATTTTGGCAAACTTAGCGAATCGAGCGAAGGTTTTTGGCTTGGGACGGGGCCCCGCTAGACCAGTTTTTAAATTACATGCAAAGCATTCCAAATGCAAACTAAAACATTTATTTCTGTTTCATTTGATTTCGTCGCCGCGCGTCTTCCTGCGCTTAAGCCGCTCGGGTGTATCTAAAGTTTAGACGAAATGCAAACAGCATAAGCCACACAAAGAAATCACCCGAAAAAGCGGAGCACTCAATCCGAGTCAGAAACAAAGCAGCCAAAAATCGCACATTTTTTCCACTTTTTTTCGCAAACTAAAATTTATTTCAAGGGCAAATGCGCGAATTTTTGCCAGTTCTCTATTTTTTATTCTCCTTGCACTGCGTCGTCATCGGGTCTTCGATACCCTTACTGCGGGCATATGCAAATAGTGGTTATGAAAGACAAATTTAGTTTTACCTAACGCTTCTTGGAATTCAAATGCACTTTATTTTGGTTCGCTTAAACTTAAAGAAATATCACAATTTGTGAAGGTATTTTTAGTTGAGATTTTCTTTTTTTTAGGTCAAAACGACAGCTCACTCAATAAAATATTTGTAACTCGTATAAGTAAAAAAGCGTTCCACGCGACTTCTGATGTTTCTCCTGGCTTTTTGAAATTTTCGCCAAACACTTTTAATAAATGGCCGGCGCCAAGCCCAGTCACTTTGCTTTTTCGGCGAAAACTCAACTGAAGCGCTTTAGATTTATGCGTCGTGGCAATTAAATTCATTCAACGTAATTTATGAGGCACCCGAAATACTTGAGGGTGACATAATTGAGAGCGTTGAGATGGCAGCCCTCATCCGAATTTGCCAATTTGATAGCAAGTGGGAGCCACTAAGCGGTACAGTTTTGTATTTTGTGGGTGGGGTTCAATAACCCGGCGCAATTATAAAGCGCGTAAACAAGAAATTTATTTGGAAATGGCGGAAATTGGGCTAAGTAAATTACGCACATTTGGCCAAATGCTAAACAGGCGAAAACGGGCGGCGGGTAAACAAAGAACTTTTGTAAGACATATTCATCTAGGTGCCGCAAAATATCGACATACATACATACACGCCTATCTGTACGCACATAGTGCTCTATTAAACAGATCACCGCAGCGTGTAATATTTGCATTATAATCAACAGAATCGCGCCCCGATTAAAACCATATTGTTCTCGATCTTTTTGGGGCGGTGGTTTGGGTGTAAGGTGGGCAGCTGGCGCCCTACTTTCGCTGGTTATTTGTGCGCCGATCTGTGTGCAGAGTTTGGGCCAAATTAGGGCATCTATTTGGGTTTATTTGCAAAGCAAAAATGGTTAATGTCTAATACGCGCTTGCTGTTAACTAAAACGAAACACATGTGTGCAAATTCTCAGCCCATTGGAAGTCAAATGAAATTCTCTGCCCAAACAAAATGCACATTGCTCATCCGCCGTGTGATCCCTGACCACACCGACATTTGGTCGGCAAATCCATTACAATGTATTCCATTTGTTTCGGCAATACGTGTTATTAATCGCTGCTGTCTAAAATCATCTATCTAACTAATGTATAAATTAAAAATTCACTTACTCCTGAAAGTTTTAATGAATCGGTGAGTTGTAGCTCCTCAACCCAATTTAAGTAACTTAGCCACAACTTTAAGTTAGCCCGCTCAATTGGCATATTTTTTAAGGTTGATGAACCTATATAACTAATCGTGACTTGATAATATTGCTTTAAAGCAAAGATCTGACTAATTTGGGAATTTTTTCAGATGAGTTCCAAATTATATTGCAATAGTTAAATATAAAACGCTAGATTTAAGTGGAATTTCCCTTCTTAGAAGTGAACCAGCAAAAATCTTTATTTTTCTGCTAAACCGAAATGCGGTTGTGCAAAATTAAAAAAAAAAACAAAAGCAAACAGCCAACGTTCGTCTTTTCTGTTGTTGTTTCGCCTTTTGTTGGTCGAAAAATAAGAAAACGGAAGACCGAAAAGCAAACGCAATGATTACGACAAACGACCTTGCCAATTACTGCTGTTGGCTGTTGTCCATCCCACCCCACCCCTCCCCTTACCCACCTCACTCTTTCCACCATTTCCACCATTTCTCCAGCTCCTTTCACTTTGATTTCCTCGCATTTAAGTTTGCCTGATTCGCTTGAACTTTTCAGTGGGTGGCTGGGCGTTTTCTGGCACGTGTCAAGGGTTAAATGCGAGCCCTGCGTTAAATGAACTATCTGCTTTCTCTTGTGCTTTCTCTTCGGCCGGCGAGTAAGAGAAGCCCTCTGCTTTTCTCGCGCTCGCGAAGAAAGCTCGCAAATAATTAGCGCATTCTCAACGCTCGCCGATGCTTCGGCTTTTTCTAGGTCTGCGCTCGGTTCCGAATTCGGTGATTTGAGTGCGTGCGATCGCGGTTACCGCATCGCGCGCCGTATCTCTGTGTGCGAAGAGTATCTGTGAGATACAACTGGGCGTTCGCATTGCTTTACACGAGCGAGAGATACTTTGTCCTCCGAGTGGTGGCCAAGTAGAGAAAGGGCGGCAGAGAGGCGAGGCATTATTGTGGCTGGAAGACAGTGACGGATCGCCAAGCTATCTTTGAAAGGGAATCGTTAATTAATTTTATTACACACGAGTATATATGCATACTTAGAATTTGCATCAATTATAGAACTTTTCTGTATTAATATTACGATTTTCAGCTAATGCTGAGACACAACTTCTTTATATCGCAAGCATCTGCCCCTGTTTCTGGCTGTCCTGATTCCTCGCAATCTTTTGTGTGGGCATTTTTTGCAAGAGTTTACGCATCTGATGGGTCCCTCTTCCTCTTATCAAGTGCGAAATATGTGCGGAGGATGAGTGTGTGCTTGTGTGTGCTATTTGTGTGTAGTCAGTAGCAGCGACAGCACTTCAGAGCCACTTAGGTGCACTGAAAGAACAGGTAACCAAAAGGATTGGCAAAACTAAATAGGAAATGGTTACTGAATATAAAGGGTGGATCGTTTACATCCCAAGTACACTGTATACTTGGGAACTATGATAGTAATCGAGCCATATCATATCATATCATATCATCTCATCTCATATCATATCATACCATATCATACCATATCATATCATCTCATCTCATCTCATCTCATATCATATCATACATATCATACATATCATACATATCATACATATCATACCATATCATATCATACCATATCACACCATATCATACCATATCATACCATATCATACTACATCATATCATATAAGATCAAATCTAGAGAAAGGCTTTTGCTTTTGCCCAGTGTAGTGAGCACATGTGCCGCAAGAACAGAGCATCTCTAACGCACACACAGATACCCACAGACACTGGGACAGCTTTTCATTGCTCAGCTGCAGAAGTAGGCAGTTCGTGAAAAGGGGGCGGGGCAGGGGCGTAGAAGGGGGCCGTGCGGAAGGCGTTCGGGAGGCTACGAAGCCGAGAACGATCGCCGTTCGTTGCCCATCTAAGACTAAGCCTATTCTAATGCCAATGTGCGAAAGAGAGCTCGAGAAACGGAGCGAGCGAGAGGGCCGGTCCAGGGAGAGGGAGATAGAGAGAGAGAGGGCAACTGCAACTCCAGCATTTGCCACATGCGAAATTCACCGCTGCAACTGGCGATGTTGCTGCTGTTGTTGTTGCTGCGGCTCTGGCTGCTGCTGCCTCTGCCGGCGGCGACTGCGACTGCGACGTCGCGTCGTCTAAGTTGTTGCTGGACGTGTTCTTTTTAGACTTTTAGCATTATTTGCAGCATTTGCAACGAACACTCGCTAAAAACAACTGCAACCGCAACGTTGTGGCACGCGTTTCTATTGCACGTCAAGCAACAACAAAAATCTAAAACCAAATATCTGAAAACAAAAATTGAAAACAAGCGCAAGATTACAGAAAACGAAAGACGATCTGAGTGAGAACAATCATCTGCGAGTGTTGTGAATATGCGATCAGCAACGAAAACCGTGAACTGTGAACAATCGCAACACATGCGACAGTGCAACATGTGGCGCCTTGCTGCCTGAAAGCAAAAAGATAATCAAAGTATGAGGCGATCCTGGCGGAAAAAGAGTGATAACAGTTGAAGGCTGCGCCGAACTTGGAGTCCTGTGCGAGAATCTACATCTCTTAGTAGTTGTGCTTTAAAAAATAATTCAAAATAAACAGTATGGAGTATAGAAGTGGAAGAAGTGGCAGGATAATGGCAAATAGTCAAAATGCAAATTTAAGAAGAATTGTGTTTATATTTTCAACTTTGCATTTGTATTTCAATTTAAAGTAAATGGGAAATAAGCCAGAAACAGAGACAGTAAATACTACAAATAAATAAGAGTATATAATGTGCTGCAGTAGTTTCTTTTTAGTTTCAAGTGCAGATTTCCTGGCTTCCAAGAAAGCGCTTAGTTGCTCAGGAATTCGCTGTAATCATTTAAATAGAAACCCATTATCCGATCCATTACGAGCCCCAGAAGTTCCTTCAAATGTAATGCAATATGGCACTATCACCGTCTACACACATGCAAATGGCAAATGATTTCTGTAAAAGCAAAACCTGAAATTCACAAACCGAATTATAATGACAAAACCGAAAAGGTGAATAAACAAAAGGGAGACAGAGAGGCAGCATAGGGTGTGAGTGGAAGGGCATCAGCTGGTGATGACTATCATCATCATCATCATCATCATATTCATGATGGTTTGAGTGTGTGTCTAACATGTGAGCAGCATTTCACAAAGGTTCTTTTCGGCTCTGCACTTTTTGTGCTTAATTTTCAGACAATTCCATAGAATTAAAAGCGATCCTCAGAGGAACAGGGGACACACACTGGGGATGATACGGAAAGAAACCGAAAAGAATCGAGACAAAGCGAGACTTACAAAAAAGAGCAAACGACTGGCTGGCTACTAGGTTAGCAGGCAAACGTCGGCGAACGGGGAATAAATACACAATTTTATAAGCAGCCGACGAAATTCGCAAATTGCTCGTTTGAAAGCGAAAACCCTCCAAGAGAAGCACACACACCCTATTCGAATTCGAAGACACAGATGCACAGATACAGACGCGAAAGCCGTTCAGATACAGATACAGGGCACAGATACATCCGCGAGTCCGCTGTAAGCGCTTCAAGGGTGAGGCAGCAAGTCTGCTGCGGCAGCGGCATGTCCAACTTGCCCTTGATCGTTGCTCGAAATGTCGCGCGGCAGAAATACAGAAAAAAGTTTTGAAAAAAGATAAATATATGTGTATATAAAGACGGAGCGCTGTAAGCTTTGCCCATCCCTTTCCGTCCCGTCGCTGCGCCGAATTTTGGCAACGCAAAATAAATCCCCCGAAGAAATCATAAGAGCCCAAGTGGCAAGATACCCGACTATTTGAATGCTCTCCATAGAAATGAGATCTTTCACAGATACATTGCAATCAGCTTAAATAATATTTAGATTAATTCCATTAAGACAAAACTTGGTCCTTGCTCTTCATTAGAGCACTATAATCCTGGGTAGACCAGGAAAAAATTGTTAAACAGCTAGCAAAATACATAAAGTGGTAGCGTAGTTGGCTTAAAGGATTCGCTAAATTTCTTACACTAACTTAGATTGAGCTTGTTCAAACGTAAGCTTCTTAGCCCAATTGCTCAGCCCTCTGCAGGGTATGTCGCCGCCCTTATATTTTGCTCACTTGCGCCTTCATAGAGCCCATTTCGCTTATTTTGTTTACTCGACCCAGGGATCTGAGCGTTAGGGATCGGATCGGATCGGATCGCATGCGCCTGGGTTCTGGATGGGAATCTAAGCTGGGACAGGGCTCCAGAGGAGGGTTACCGTTTTAGCCGCAACCAGTCTTTCAACTGCTCTCTTTTCGAATCTCTTTTTCCGTCTATGGGTTCGGTGTTTGCTGCTTGCTGCTTGGCTCATCAGGCATTGTGTAATAATTTGCACAAAGGAATTCCAAACTGAGAACGTGCGCGAGTGTTTGCTACAAAGTGTGTGAGATACAATCGCAGAAATATCATCAGCAAATGCCTCGTCGCATCAATGTGCCAGTTGAACTTGAGAGATACAGCTGCATACTCCAGATAATCGAATAATCGAAATACCGAAATACCGAAAGATACTTTGCCCGACCACAAACGCAGTGCAAATGTTATAGTGCTCCGTCTACCTTCAATTGCGGAAATGACAAGGTTTGTTCGCTCATTAATATCTACACATATTTTATGGAAAATATCTTTACAAAGGAAGGCGCGATTTGAATGGTTTTGGACGAGTCTAATAATTTATTCAGCTTTATTCAGTTGGAAGTTCAACGTAATTTAGAGATACAAATTCAGGGGGTTTTTCAGACATGTCCATGGATTACTAAATGAATAAAATAAACTTAGTCGGCGGTGTTGGCTTGTATAAACAAAATAATAAATAATCGACAATAAGATTAAAATTTAAAATGTTTTTCACAAAGCTTTACACATTATGTTCAGATTTTGCGTATAATATTTGAATTCCAGGAAATCACAGTAAAAAATGCGTCTAAGAGCTACAAGCTGCCTAGAATGTGTTTATTAGCTATTAAACATTAACTATTAAACTAGATGCCTAGCTATAAATTAGAAAACTATATGGAATAGAGTCATTGTCAAGGGCATCTGCGATCTAGTCGCTTACGCTTACTCATCCGATTCGATCTTGTTTTATCGCAAATGTTCGGCTTTGGCGGAATTTGGTGTATTAATTATCCCACGCTCTCTACCATGGCGACCGATGTTTGCCAGTGTTTGCGTTTCAGTATCCGACTCAACTATTGCTAATTGCCAAAAGTATCTGTCGTGGCGCGCCCTGCCATTTTAGCATCGATTTTCGACGCGTTCTGCTTCCCATTTTATCCATCGATTTTTGCTTTTCGCAAAGCCATTAAAGATTGGTAAGTCGTCTGCTCGCGCCCATATGGTCAAAGTAACTGCCGCTAAAGCCGCTGCCAAATCGCTGCCAAATTGGTCGACGGCTTGTGAAGGACAAACGCGACTCGATCGTGTTGGCTAATAGGAGCAGCAGAAAAGCACGGCAGCACTGCCAAATCCACACTCAGAACAAAAGTCGCACACAGTCCAGAATATTTCACAGCACTTAAAGATTAAGATACTGAAGCCCAAGCGAAATTCAAACTTTTACTTCCCTTATTTTTATGGGATGATTTAAAATTGTTTTGGTTCTTCGTTTAAAAGCAATTCCAGGCGGCTTTTGCTAAGCTGCACTTTGATTTTTCAAGTGTATTAGCTGCAAAAGCAAAAATCGGTGGTGACGTCGTCTTTGAAAATAGATGAAAATACGCAATGCATGCTAATTGAATAATTTGAATTGTGGCACCTACAACAACTTGTGGCTTGTTTGGCATTTGTCAGGCTCACTAATTTAGTTGCAGCTGATATTTTGACAGCTTTGGCTTATGGCGAGCGTGGGTGGGTGCATTGGGTGGGTGGGTATCGAGTGGCATCGGATTGCACTCGAAATCAAGCTCGAAATCAATGCGAATGCACATTTTTGGTCAACTGCGCGCACAGCAATTCATTTTCATTGCACTTTAAACACTTTTGTTTCGGCTGCGATTAAAACAAATGGCCCGGGCCTCCGAGACACTATTGCTGCGACTCTGGAATGATGTCATCGGAATAAAAAGTATATAATACAGCAGCTGCTGCCGCCGATCTGTGACAGACATGCAGGGTCAGGTTAAAGTTGAATCATTTGTTTATTTCGCAACACGATTTTTCTCTTAGCGCGCATTGATATGGCTGCAAGCTTGGCCGCTAATTAATCGAGTCCCATTTTATCCATTTTATCGCACAAAAGCCACTCACTCGGGCAATCAATTCAACAATAGACCCCAGATGCGTATTATTAACGGATATTGCGCGGATCAATAGAGAACCTTATGGCTTTATTCGTTGGCATGGCCAACACGATCGGTCCTTCGAGTTGCAGTACAATAGCGGGCTTCATTACACTACGTGCTGTGCGTTTCATAGATACAAAATAAGTTAGGAGCACCAACCGTATATCAGCAGATGTGGAAGCTAATCTGGCTGCAGATAGTTGGGCGTAAACATACTTTTAAACACCGTAATCTTTCACATGCTGAGATACTATGCTAATATTGAAAAATATTATATAACATCATATCACATATTTATCGCACAATATTTAATAGTGTCAAGATTTAATATCTTTGAAGATCTTCCCATTATCTTGACCAACGCTTATAAAATGAATTTCTTAAAACTTATAATTTTAAACCGTAAAAAACCTTCAAACCGCCTTTTGGTTCTGAAACACGCGGTGGGGCAGCGAAAACACACACAAACGCACATGTTGCTTCGCTTAAAAAGAAACAACTTCGGCAAATATCAACTTCAACTTTTTCGCGAGATTCTTTCGGCGCTTTTCAGTTTTCAGTTTCGTTTTTTGCCGTTGGCTTACAAATAAACGGCTTTAACCTTGAGCGAGCGCATTTAGTTTGTAAGTCACGTCTAAGTCCCCGCTCAAAGGTTTGACAGCGACGTCGCCGTCGACGCCGGCTGCGCTGTCGACGCCGCCGCCGACGCAGGCAGCGGCGCATGCGCAGAAATTGGCGATTCGGCGGCTTTTGGGTTTTCTGCGCCTTTGGCCATTTCTGCCAAATTTTTCGCGTGCTCCGCTTACCCTTCTTAATTTTTGTAGCCATGTTCTCGTTGCCAAAGCTGTGTGTGCGTATTATGTTTTATTTATTTCTTACCTTTTTGTGTTGCTTTTGGAGCTTGTAAGCCGGGCTGGGCTTTTGCACGCCACGAAAAAGGTTAAAACATGTTTTTGAACTAGCCTCGCCTCGCTCGCCATCGTTCCTAGTGGCCAAC
Organism: Drosophila erecta; assembly: GCF_003286155.1. NCBI lineage: Eukaryota > Metazoa > Arthropoda > Insecta > Diptera > Drosophilidae > Drosophila > Drosophila erecta. The sequence continues at coordinate 21,207,569 of NW_020825194.1, read as the reverse complement.
TAGCAACTCATTCGTGTTGCTGTGCTGGCAAGCTGCTCTTGACGGCCTGTTCTTGCCATTCCTTGTGGCACAAAGCGTCGTAGTCATGCATCCAAAGTGGCGATTATGTAATGGCCAGCGCTCTCTATATGAGTATCGCGCCGGTAATGGCAAGGTGACAGGAAAGGCGCTCGATAAAAGTCCATTTAATGGACATCTATCTACCTCTGCAATTTGCGCAGAACTCGCTGCTTTTTATGGCCAGTTAATTCCGAATGGGCTCCCATTTGTGGCTAATAAGTTAGCTGCAGCCTGAGAAACCCTCGCAGCCAAATTATTAGTCAGCAAGACAGGGCTTTATGATTGAGCTATGATCTCTAAAAATACTCCCATATTAGACTCAAGAAAACCAGTAGCAAGTACGAATCAATCAAAAGGCGATTGTTGGTAGCACAAAACATTTTATTTATAGGAAAGAATGGCTTATCAATGCACAAATTCGCTGTTTTTGATCGCTAAACATAACATCAATTAGTACATACATATATCGGTACTTACACGCGCGATCAATTCGCGAATTTATTAAGTTTAATCGCCGCTCACCCACACACGCGAAAAGTGCCGAAAAGAGACGCACACACACGCACTAAAGATAGCACAAGCTGCTGGACGTGTGTTAGTTGCCTTTTGGCCAACAGTTTGGCAAATATCAATAACAATATCAATAGAAAAGAGCAGAAATAAGGTAAATGAAAACTACAACAACGCGCGCTGAACGAGCTGCAACAACAACTCCGGCAATGCAAAACCAATTTAACAACATACAAAAATTAATATAAACATTTTTGTTGCTGTTGTTGCGTTGCCTTTATTCGCTATTTCGGGTTTTTTATCGGTGTGTGTGTGTGCTACACTCACACAAGAGAGCAGTTCTCGCTGGGCGTGTGTGTGTGTGCAAATGGGCTGCCACATGTGTGTGTGTGTGTGTGTTTGCCTGTGAACTTTAAATTAGACGAGCCACGACAGCAACAACAACATCGGCACATGCGAAACAGACCCTAATAAATTTCGCATACTTTGCGAATTTATGCTGAGCCACAAGAACAACAATCAGCGACTACAGCGACAGTTGTTCATTTGGCGAGAGTGCCGTAGAGGGGGGCAGCGCGGCAGGGGCGGGCGGGGCGCGAAAGAGACGGCAGCCAAGCCCCAAAATTCGAGGGCCGCCGCTGCTGACGTCCCTCATGTTGCTGCTGCTTCTGCTGCTGCTGCTGCTGCAGAGTTGTTGCTGTGCTCTGATGTTGCTAGTGTAGTGTTGCTGGCGTCTTTCCTTCTTTCCTTTCATGTTGCAGACGTAGTTGCTTCCGACATTCTCCCGAAGAAACAATGTTGCTGCTATTTTACGGTAATATTGCTGCTCGTTAATTGTTGCTGCGTATCGTGCTGCGATACATTTTTATTCCTGGCAGTGCTGTCTAATGATGAAAAGAAGTTTTAGTGTGGTGTAATACTGAAACGTATGCCAATTCATTCTTAGTTGGTATTAAATAACATTCGGTTCTTTAGTTAACTTTATGTATACATAACTTTAGCATGTAATTTGGCATAAATATGGTATTCCAAATCACTTAATTCTCGAAATTGCCGCTGTGGTGGTGCTGCTAATGTTGCCGCTGCTGACGACATCGGCTGAACGCCGACGTCTCTGGCGGCGTCGCCGTTGACTGCATTTTGGCAGCTCTGCCAACATGGCTCATTTGAGCTTCAGCCTCTTCTTCTGGCTGGCGTTCAAGGACAAGTGTCGATTGCCGATTGGGTTCCTCCTCCTCCTCCTCCTCCTTCCACCACACAATCCCCTTGAGCTGTGACTCAACTTGGAGTCTGCGGTGGAGGCGAAAACGAAAACGGGAAGGGTTGCCGCTTCAATCGGTTTTTGTCATGGAAATGCCAATACCTCTGGAAATAAATACCAATCAATAGGAAAACCAATAGATGTTAAGCCATCCCAATTACCCATCCATGCTTGTAAGAATGTCAATTTTATTTACTGCTCCGGCTTGGAAAGCATTAAAGATTTATGTTTTGTTTCAAAGTTCAAAGTTCTCAGATATCAGATGTTGTTTTCTACAAATACCATAAAATACATAGTAATTCAAAATATATCTCAGATTTAAGAAGCCTCAAAATTAAAGATATACCAAACATGATCGCTGTCATGTTTGAACAATTTAAAAATCATTTCTAAATGTGTTCGTTTTTAAGTTTTATTTGCTTATTATTTATATCCCAAGTCCAAAAAATGTGAATTTCGCATCAATCACACCGATCAAAATATTGCCTTTCCTAATTATGTATCATATTTAGAATTCTGCGAGAATCTGGACTTTCTTTCTTTCTCCTAAGCTGCGAAAGTGCAGCATAATAATGGGGGAAAATAAGAAAGACCAACCAAAAGGCAGAGGCTAAAAAGCTGCGAAATTGTTTTGATTTCTCCTTTGGCTCTTTCGCTGGGATTTTGGCTGCTGCTCTTTTTTGTTATTTACTTTATTTGTACGCTCGTTTTTTCAGCGCTTAATTTTTGCATGCACGTTTCGGCGCTGACCTTGAAATTTTTTCTTTTGCTTTGCCGTTCGTATGTTTTTTTGTTTATTGTTGTATCTGCGCGTTACTGTTGTTTTTTATTACGTTTTATTCAAAATTCACACACACACACACGCACTCGACAGTATTTCTTTTGTTATATTACGTTGCGAAGAGGAAGCAATATTCACAAAGCAGCAGGCGATAATAATAAAAACAATAAAAAAAGAAGGTAGAAATAAATTAAGTTCGTAAATTACTTGACAACCACAACAATGACCACGAATTTTATAATCACTCGATTTGTACCCATGTTTTAATTCTGGCTTTTCTTTTGGCTGCAATGGGACATTTAATTGGATATTAAATTTAGCTATTAATGTTATTAGCTGCCTTGCTTTCATTTTAGCTATAAATTATTTGATTAAATGTATTACCTATCAAATATTGCCTTATCAAATATGAGGAAGATTAAAAATCTACTTGTGGCCTATAGATTATTTGGTTTATTATTATTTTTGTTTTTGTTACGTTTTTTGGCAACGATTTTCTGCACTTGCGATCTTCTAAAAATTCATTTGCCTTATAAAATGCCAAAAGAACACGGGAACATTTGCCTTATTTTGAGGTCTAAAGATTAAAGCGCCATTGCCGAGGTTTCGACTCCCACGACACATTAATTTGCGTTAATTGCAGTTAATTAAAGTCCGCTAAATTATATCACTTTGGCTTAATTAGTTTCTATATTCGATGGTTTTAGGGTGTTCCGCTACGAGTTGTACATAGATATTTTAATGTTTTCCCGCTGCCTTCTGCAGCTCATTAAAATTTGTCGCCAACTTTTGCACCTGTCGTCGCTACCTTCGACACAGCTACACATCGGAAAAAACAAGAAAAATAAAAACTTTTAACTGACAATACGGCCGAGACAGCCAGCAATATACAAGTGCAAAAAAATAACAAATAACCACACAGACAAATACAACGAAATTGAAATCGAAAGTGTCACGGCAGCTTGTTTTTGGGTTCTTTTGTAAATATGTCGACATCTTGGCTCTTTGCAGCGTTTAATTTGGTTTTTCATTTTATTTCTATTCTTTGGCTTTCTTTATTATTGTGAAAAGTGCTTCTGGCGGCGGCAAATGTGTTTTTAGCCGTTTGGCATTACTCGACCACACTACGCGTTATTAATTTGACCCAAATTCGGCTGACAGCTGAAGAAGAGTGCGAATATTATTCTGGGCCAACTTTTGCGGCCTACTCGTACTATTTGCTTCTTGGCCTACGAGGCAGAGGAAGTGCTGTAAGCGTTTGGGTTTGGGCTGGCTGTCATTCGTAGGGTGATTTGTCAAGTGGTCAGATACGTTTTCCAAACTGACAGCCAGCTGTGACAGCCGGCAAATCTTCCGCCTCATTTGCGAGATGAAAGCGAGTGCAGGTTGCACTCACTCAAACCCATCAGCCCCATCAGCCCCATGCTAATTCACTCAAATTAACCGAAATGCCAATTGAAGGCCCAGCCGAGATGCGTGCTAACGCCTAGTATTGGCCACTTTAATTGCATTGTCAAGCGACGATGTGTTTTGAGCGGTTCTGATTCGCCGGCCACCGCACGTCACTTGCACATTGCGCATACGCCCCGTTGGCCAAAGCGAAATATACTAGTTTACCGAGTTACTTAATGAATAATAATTAATAAAATTGAAGGAATCAAAGAATGGGAGTGCTTGTATTGGAGCGTCTTGGGTTCTTTTTTGGACACTGCTCGCATGCTTGGGAATGCCGAGTTTGGCCAACAAGTCCTACGCATAAACGCAGTTAAGAAGAACGAGCAGCCTGTAATTTATCATGCGAGCTGTGCAAAAGCGCTCATGTCTGGCACAATTAGAAATTAAATTCATCAGCAGACAAAAGGCAAGCGGAGCCAAAAATTAACTTGTCCCAAACTAAGTGGCGGGCCAACCTGTCGCCTGCGGCTGACAGAACGAGTGCACAAAGCGAAGGCGTTTTGGCCCAATGCAATTGTCTCTGTTCTCCTCTGTAAATGCCAGCAAATTTCGCATATTGCTGACCATTTAATTGGGTTTTTTTTCTGCGATCCTCAGCTGCCCACGCGCCAGGCTGCAACTCATAAAAATGTACAAATTATGTCTTATTAAGTGTGAAGTGGCACGCGGAGATATCCGCAGAAGTGTTTCTGCATGTTTCTCTATGCTTTCGACCAAATTATGTGTGCCAAAGGGAGGCATCTGGTATTTTTAGCAGCCCGTTCATATTTCTTGTCATTTGGCTAGATAACTTCCAGTCGGGCGCTAACTAGAAACACTCTGGCTTAATTGCACCGGAAGTGCCGTCGTCCAAAACATTATTTGCTGATGATTTCGGACATTATTATTACAGGGGGCAAGATGCAGCGGCTTGTTTATTGTGGCCTCTTTGTGTGCGCACATTTATTTAATTTGTTGTTAATGTTTTGGCTCTAAGAGTGTTGTATTTTTGTTGGCTCTGATTCACAAATAAATCTTTTGCGCATGTGAATCATAAAATCTTTTTTACGGCCTGCTACCATGCACATGAGAAGTGAAATGGAAATTATGTGTATTATTTTATTAGCTTAAAAATAAGCTACAAATATACTTTTGAAAACTGCCAAAAGATGGAATAAACACCACGAAATTAGATGTATAAAGATCTCTAATCCCTCGATCACTTTTCGCCATCTTTGGCGCTGTCAACTCAAAGCCTTATGCACAAAAGGGGTTTCGGAATCAGACGGGGTGTGTTGCACACTCGTCTGGACACTGTGGCATATAAATTAATTGACTCATGCCTCAGACCCTCCAGAACCAGACGAGTTTGATGCGGGGGCGGACGATCTAAGTTGGTCCCAGTTATGAGTCAGTCAAGCCAATAAAAATTGTGCGCTTCGCTAAGTCACTTACAAGCCGCGGAGAAATTTCAGCGGAGCGGCAACTTACAAGCGAAACATGGGAATGTGGCTAAGTCTGCAAGTCGTGGGCAAATCAAATCACAGCCAAGACAAAACAAAGCCACAACTCCCGGCAGTCGTCATCATCATCATCATCATCACCATCACTCGTGGCTTCATCTGCATCCAGTTGTGGAAACTTTTAAGGGTCGCAGCGCAGTTGCACCAAGTGGCAAGTGGCATGTGTCATAGCGGCTGCAAAAAGTGACAAGTGTTTGGTGCACAGAGCAAAATAAATGTATTAATATTACAAAAAAGCATGCACTTATAATGCTTGTTTCTGTTTGTTTGTTTAATTTAAAATTAAAATAATACCCTTTGAGATAACTTAGGGTAAGTTACCTATGGTGTGGAAACTGTATATGAGAAATAAAGTGTTTATTTTTCCTGTGCATCTAGCAACTTTCAGTGGCATGAGAAGTCGCTGTTCCAGTGTAAATGTTTTTGTTGCATCTACCAGTTTTCTTACCCATTCTTAACCCGAATGAAAAAGGAGAATCTATTTCGTCGGGGGAATCCTTCTTGCTTGCCAGAGGCAATTTTGGTTGGGATTTATTTAGTGCTCTTTTACGTATGAAGAGCTCCATTTGAAGATAGTTTATTGATTTACTAACATATTCAAAATGCCTTGCGTTGTTTATTTTTATGTGACGCACATGGTTTTTATTAAAAATCTTATGCTTTGCAGTGGCTAATATGTTTATTTTTATGTGACTCACAACGTTTTTCTGCAAAATGTTATCGTACCAATCCTGTTAAGTTTATAACTCCAATGCTCTTCATTTATTAACAAAAAACATTTTATGTTTTTATGGCAAAGTAGTTATTGCTGGAAATTCAGTTCATATTTATTATTTCTACTAAATTTATTAGCGCAATATAGATATTTCTGTGGAATCCGTTGACCAAGTTTCTTCGTAACCGCGCCTAAAACAACGAAAGCTTATCGCTTTTCAAGGTCAGCTTGGTACCGAAAGTCACTCAACCAACAGCCGCGTTGTAAGCCGCTCGTCAGATTCCAATACGAACAAAACAAAATAAAAACCCAAATTCGCAACAAGAAAACGCGGCAAAATAGGTCAGCCAGCCAGCCTATTTAGGTATTCAAATTTTTTACAGCGCCAAGTCAGCGTGGGACCATCGACGTGGGGTTAACCGGGGGAATGTTACGTGGATCGGTGATCGGGGGATCGCGGATTGCGGATTGGTGGAGCTGAAGGTGGCGGTGGGGATGGCGATGGCGATGTGGGGAGTGACGAACGCCCTTTACCTTGCTGACACACATTTTATGCTAAACAGCCGCCGGCAACGGACTGCGAATTGTGACGACGGCGCTGCTGTTGTAGGCTGTAGTTTACGGTTGCTGGTGAATGATGGGTTAAGCTGGGTTAAGCACACATTTTTATTGGTTCCAACTACGGTCAGTACGGGTGTAGGAGTTGGCTAAGTCATTGCCGCTGATTGGAGGCTACTACTAATTCGCACGGTTATTTCCACAAGAATTTCTTGCGTTCCCTTCGTTACTATTTGTAATTTAAATATGAATTCGATTTAAGCGAGCACGCCTATACTTTTTACAAGTACTTATTGTGCCATTTATTTTGTGCGTTCCTCGAAATCTTTCTTCACTTTGAATCACTCCATAGTAAATATATCTCTTCAGGTCCCTTTCATGAATAATTTGTTGTTCGGTGTTTTCGAGTGGGGACAACCTTCAACAATTTTGCGAACAACAGAAACGCGGACTTACACTTGACTTGAACGGCAAGTTGAGGCATAGACATATTAGCATTTTCGTGTTTTTGTTGTTTGGTCTTGCTTTGGAGTGAACTTGAAAAAGGCTAGCTGATTTTACAACATTTTATAATGCAAAGTAGGCAAGCAAGCAGAAACCGTATAAAATACATGGCGTATGTAAATTTCACAGTTCAATAATTTATTCAACATTTTGCATTTGCCCTTCGCAAGCGAAGTTCATTAAATTTATGAAAATACTAAAAGAGCTGAAAAAATTAATCAGCAGATAACTGATTTGCAACAAGAGTGCACATTTCTGCATCCTATTATTTGCCTTTACTATAAATATTCAAAATGATTTCATTTTTTCCGACTTATATTTGTTTACCCCAGTCATCAAAATACGCTTACAAGCGCCAGCAAACTTGGCCGCAACATGACAAAAAAATTTCTGCTGATTTGTTTAAACAAAACGCAGCACCGTTTTCACTTTATATGTGCTATTTGCTTTTGTTTAATTTTCAGGTACTTTTTTGTGTCTTTTGTGTTGACGCAGCTGGGCAGATTTTTGGGGCCTCTCGCTTTACAATGGCAAACGGCCGGCGCCAAAATGGCGAAGGTCTGGGCGATTCTTCGCACATACATAAATGCACTCCAAAATATATGCACTCCAGTATTTGCCCATTGGGTCAGGCGAACTTACAATGCTGTAACAGGAAGATAATAAAGTGTAATGCAGTGCTTTAGGGGCCATAAAGCGCCAAACTTTGTTTGTTTTCCACCAATTTAATGTTGAAATTGGGCATCCAATTTAAATTAAGCTATTGGCAGGATTATTAACATTCAAGTTATTTGCAAGCTGGTCAGAATCTACGCTCTGGTGAATAGAAAACATTCAAACTGATATCACCCATCTACATACGAGTATGTGGAGTGTTTCGGAACAAGTTTGAATGCGGCAAAATGTTACCTGCAACGTCAGCGAAACATCCGCCGCCGAAACTCGGGCTTAGGTAGCTTGGATTGGGTTACCCTCGGAAATTATAAAAATAACATAAAAAGCAAGAATAGACACACATGTGCATGTGTATGGGTAAGCCATATACCTAAGTTGGCAGATAGTCGTCGACATTTGGCTAAGGCGAACTGCGTTTTGGCCGCATTGCAAGCGCGTGTTCTAATGCGAAATTAATTCAACAAGCTTTTTTGTAATCTTTGCCTTTTTGTTTTTGTGGATCTGTGGGGCTGGCAAATTAAAATCTTATAATCAAATGCAAAATGTTCGGGCTGATTTTACTATCTGTTAGTTACCGGCTGCAGTTAACTGGTTTCTCTGCTGCTGGCCAAATGTGGAGCCTTTTGAGGTTTATGTCTTGCCATGCCTTCTGCTGTCGTTAATGAACGAAGGTCAGTTTATATGTTGGCTCTATGCCGGTTCGGTTCGGTTTGCTTTTGGCCGGGCTAAAACCAAAGCGTCGACCGAAAGAAATATGAAATAATTTGTTTGGCAACTCATTTGCACGGCTTAGTTATGCGAACAGGAAAGCCAAGCGGCAGCTGCACTCGCGCGTATTTGTTTATTAGCTGGGAACTGAATATTAGCGGATGTTGCACGAATCCAGGTAGCTAGCCTGGAAATTTGGATCCCTAATTACGTAAGGCTTAGGCGAATATAACAGGTATTGGCGTGCTGGAAGGAAGAAACCTATTTCCACTATGGTCAAGAGTTTATTTGATTAACCCACTCGACTCGAGTGGGCACAAGTTACCAAAAAAGCACAAGACGGCTAATTCTTTATCCAGCATCTTGTGCACTCCTCTCGCCGCCTTTCGCCATAGATTACCCCTGAGTCGAGTCAAGCAAAGTCAAGCCACCTTTCACATGCGATCTATCAAAACCAAAGATGGTTCAAAGCGACCGCCCGGCAAACATACGGCAGGAAAAATACCATAAATATACGAGTACGGACCCAGAGATTTGGGATAATATTCCTGGCCCGCGGGCATCACTTCCTCCTCGGCCTCCTGCCTCCTCCTGCCTCCTCCTGCCTCCTCCTGCCTCCTCCTGCCGCCTCCTGCCGCCTCCTGCCGCCTCCATGCCGCTTTTTGCTCTCGCGGCTTGCGGCTTGCGGCTCATGTGAAATGCAAACAGGCAATTAAATGGCGTTGCTGGCTGCACTTGCCCAGATCCAAAAGCCCAGGCCCAAGTCGGCTATATGCACAAGTACATATGTACGTATAATGCCTCTATGTATATAAAGCTTTGATTCCTCTGTGCGTGTGTGTGTGTGTGTGAGTTGGGTGCTGCGCATGCGTCCAGTTTTTACAGTTTTATTAACTGCATTTTTATCTAGCAACTGCAACGAGCTGCACGAACTGGCTCTCGAGCGGAAAAAAGTTGTTGCCGCTGCTGCTGCACGAAATACCCTTTTGGCCAAGAATTTGTTGCCAGCCAAAGGTATTGCCGGTTTTCCACTACTTTTCTCCTCTCATTGCCAAGATTGCCAAGGAGAAGGCTGCAAGAAGGAAGCTGGCCCGCACTTGTTGTGGAAAACCAGTCGAGTCTGTCGCTGTCTAACTGTGCTTGCAAGTGCAACTGCAACAGCAACTGCAACTGCAGCAGCAGCAGCAACATCCACGTCCGTTGGCCCAGGCTTATTATTTATAAAAATTTATTTGGCCCACAACAGGCAACACGATCGAGTTGTAAAGCGGGGAAAACAACAAACGGCGACCAGCAGCAGAAATCAAATGATGATAACTTGCTGGTTGGCATCAGGGACACTAAATTGGAAGGTAGCGGAAATAACTCATAGCACAGCTCTGGGAAAGACTAGTTTCACTAAGAGGTATGAAATAGTTGCTTACTTAAGTTGTAATCTGAATTCCTAATAAAAACTGACCAAACAATTGTGAGTACGTTTGTGTTTTAGTAGTTGAACCCCATTGTTCACCATCCCTAGTCGAATTCCTTAACTTATTCCTAATGTTGTGGCAAGTTCTCCTGCGGAAGTGGGGGCTAAAAGTGGAAGAAAGCAGAAGGCAAAGGCTGCCTGTCTTGTTTGTCTGGTTGTTGTAATAGAGATAGCTCTGGCTTCCTTATAGGGGCAATCAAGCAGGCTACTTGGCGCTGCAGTTGCAGTTGCAGTTACCGTTGCAACTGGCAGTTGCATATTTACACAGGAATGTCAACAATTTCCTTTTAATAATTTGCCAGTTTGACAAGTTTTTACTGCTGATCCCCCTCTGATTGATGCGAACAACAATGGCTGGGGTACAAAGCCAGCGGATCCCCATTTGGGCAATTAATTAATCGGGCAAATACTGGCCAACGAGTATCTGCGGCTTAGTGCCCCTTGTTGGCTTAGTGCAGCTCCGAGTTGGCTGCAAATCTCGTCTGCCGCAACAACATTTTGAAAGTCAATATTGAAACTAGCTGCCAACGATGGAACGATGGGCAAATAGCCGGTGGAGAGCCGAGCTCTGTTCAGATGCAGATACACCACTCGACACTTGGTTACTAAGCCAACACTTCAGGAGTTGACTCTTGCCACCTTTCCAAGGGATTTTGGCTGCCTTTTGGCATCGCAGCCAACTTGTGGAATTTCGCACGACAATTTGTGCGGGGCACTTTGGTTGCCTTTTTCGTCAATTATGCAAATTCCCGGATGTAAATGCATTTAAGCTGGGTTCTAAACTCAGTGATTCACTTGGTACAAGTTTCTAATATTTTTTAAACACATTTCACGAAAGATATAAAGCATTTAAGTACAAATTCTACATTAAACGCATATATTACAAAATTAAGATTAATACGGAAGGATGGTTTTGATGTATTTTTGTGCATGTATGCAATTATTAATTTATAATAATTTGGATTACTTTTGGCTATGAACAGGCCTTTCTTAGAATTCTTTAGATCACAGACAGTTGCATTACGCAGTCTTGGTTGTTTAAATGCGCAGCTATCCAAACAAATTAAGTTCAAATCAAATGGAGCACTTGCTAATTCAGCTCGGACGCTTTTAATGAAGATTGACGGGCACTCAATGTGTCCTGGCCAACCTGCAGGCGCTGGAAATGGGAAAATGGAGAAATGGGAAAACGGCGAGGAAAATGGGGAAAAGGGGCGAAGTTGCTCGGTTTCCTGATCGTTTTTGCAGACTTTTCCGTTGGCTTTGATGATTTGATTTGATCGAAATTGAGTTGCATGTTGCTGGTCGAGAGTGGCAGGCTGGAATCGGCAATACTAGTAGCCATCGAACAAAAAACAAAAAAACACCCAGTAGAGGTAAAGAGAAATGATTGTAATTTGCACTCCGTTTACACGATGCTTGTGGCAATTTGGGCGTGGTCGCACCTGGTTTGTTAGCTAGTCCTAAGATATACATCTACATCTATCTAATCAATGAACATGTTTGTACGTAGCTTAGACCTAAGACTGCCCAGGCGAAACTGATAAACCAAAATAACTAACAAGTACTGCTCAATAAACTCGTGTCTTGCCAAATAAAAACGAATGTAACCGAAAAATATTTATTCCATATACGTACTTAAATGGAAAGCATACTTAGGATATTAATCGAACTTTTTGAGTTATATTATTTTCCATTAAGCGCATCAGCATTTGTTTAAAACACACACACATTATTGCATTGCCCTAACTTTTCCATGCTAATTCTATTTTTTCTGCCTTTCTAGGTAAGTCCAGCTGATGACTAATGTCTCTGTAATTTGCTACAATATCATTATTATTACGCCCATCGACACTAAAAGCCTACAAATAATCAGGTAAAATAAGCAACTTAATAATACGATTTCATTATGACTTGGGACGTTGCAGTTTGTAAAAAACTAAATTATTCAAGCAATTCTTTAGGATTTATAGGTTATTAAATTATAGGCTATTTTAGTTATTATTTATCCTTTGTATTTGAAGAGATTTAAATGCGATTTCGTTCCCAATTAACACAAAAACGCATCCGTGGAGGAGAAACCTTCGGTGGAATCAATTCCTCCCGAATTATCATGCAAATTTAATTTAATCGCAGGGGTGCCAGCATTTAAGCAAAACTCCAGCGGGATAACTCTTTCAACGCGGAATTCCCGCGGTCAAGGATTCCCCGTTTTGTTGCTCCTCCTGCTTTTTTTTTCGGTTGAAATTCCACTTTCACGCCCCCAGTACGCTGACCACAAACCGGAAAAAAACAAGGAGAATGCAGCTTGAGTGGAAAAAAGGAATTGGCCGCTGGGGAAAAAGCGCAACAGCTGAAGGGCAAAGAAAACAAAAAAAAAACAAAAGCACAAAATAAAACGGGTAGCGGAAACTGGAGAGCGCTTAACCCAAAGTGTCGTAAAAAACGCATAATAAAGTGCTTGCCCCACTTGGCCACGCCCACGGGGGAAAAAAAAGCGAAAAACCGATGCTGAAGAACAAGAGCTTCTGCCATAATTGTTGGTCAAATAATTGCTGTAATTTTGAATGCAATAAAGTTTAATGCGCGCAGATAAATTTTCGTTTAAGCCAAAAGCGCGGAGGTGGCACACGCCGCTGTCTTCTTTCCTTCTGACCTTCTTTCCTTCTGGCCCGCTTCCCAAGTTTCGCTTCTTGCTGGTGGGACAACGCGGCGTATGCGCAACTTTTAATACGCACTGTGTCCGCATTTCGGTTTATGGCCGCCATTCCTTTATGACTTCATTTTGTAAATACGCCACAATTGCAGTTGCAACTGCAACGTGGGCAGCAATAAAGCGACAGGCAGCGGCTACAAATTAATTAAGCAAATAAACAAAAACCGAAACCAAAACCGAAAGACATGGCTCTAACATGGAGATGGAGTGACCAAAAGAAAGAAAACGTAAAAACAGAACCCAATCTATGCAAATCTCAAATCTGCATGATGTCAGCGGCCAAAAAAGCAGCCAGATTATGTTTTTTCCGGCGTGGGCCGCTTGCATCTGTCAGATGCAGATACAAATTCGGATCCCTCGGCGATCGCTATCGGTTCCCAACTTGCTCCTTGTCCACTACCATTACTCATCATAATTGTGTCGCCAAAAAGCTACCTGCTAAAAAATCAAATGCACTGAGAAAAAACACAACTCGTGTGACAGTACGCGTTAAGCATCACGTTTGAACAATACTTATTCGGCGTGCATTTCTGTATTCATATTTATCAGAAGTATCAAATGTTTCAAAGAGCTGTTTAAAGGTTACTATGTATATTCCTAATTTAATGCTCACTTCGAAATGTTTTCCGTGCAGTAAAACCTTTGCGTTGGCGTTGCTTTTGGGTCAGATCGCGACTCTGGCTCCTTTTTGGCATTGTTCTTGGTGGTCGGAGGTTGGGCCCTGGTTCGTGATTCGTAATGAAGTCAAGGAGAACTTTGGCGACCGGTTTTACCTTAACTTTGGCCAGAGCTGCGCCGTCTCCTAGCCAAGAAAATCGCGTGGGTGTGCCACAAACGGCAGTGGCAGCAAGAAAACATGAAAAAAAACTTACCACTGACCACAGCAGCTATCTTGTTAGCCCAAGCCGCACTGACGGATTGCTTTCTAATGGATGCCAAATGCAGGCCGATGCCGCCTGACCCTTTGCACATTTGTCCGCCTTCTCCCGGTTTCCCTCCCGTCGAGTTTTCCTGGCCTGGAGTTGCCGTGACCACCGCGGATTTCCCCGCAGCCCTTTCCGCTATCGAATCCATAGCATGGAGAATTCCGCTAGACTTTATGATGTTTTAAGCCATTGTTTATGGATTTCAGTAAAGCCTTAAACGTTGAAACATTAATTGCAATTAGTCGAAGGACTTGATATGGTTTAGGTTTATTTTGTATACGAATAAACGTAAAAATATATATCTCTTTCAGTGTAGGGCAATCAATTCCTAAACAAGAATTTTATTTTAAATATTTTATTTAATATTTTAGTTGGGAATTATAGGGCTACAAGAAAATATGTTTCCGAAACAAATATTAAAAGCGGCAATGTGTTCCGACAGTAAGTTAAATATTCTTCAGGCTTTAATTAAGACAATTTTTACTACTTTGTAAGTAACACATACACAACATACATGCATACATACGTACATACATACATACATGCATGCATGCATGCATACATACATACATACATACATACATGCATGCATACATACATACATACACACGTAAATACATATATACATACGTACATACATACATACATACATACATACATACATACATACATACATACATACATACATACATATGTGCACACATACATATGTACATACGCTGTACATACACTATACATACACTATACATACACAACACTCACTGCTCGACTCACTTTCTGACTCTAAATTAGAAGACATGCCTTACTGTCTTCGCTAGAACTAGTTGGGAATTATAGGGCTGCAAGACAATATTTTTCCTAAGCAAATATTAAAGCGGAAATAACTATGCGTTCCGACAGTAAGTTAAACATTCTTCAGGCTCTATTTAAGACAATTTTTACTACTCACTTTAAAGACCTCAGTATCTGACTCACTAAGATAATTATGACAACATAATAGAGTAGTTATTTAATTACTTACAAAGTATACAAATAACCAGGCAAATGTTATTCATACAAGTGTTTGAAATGTTATAATATTTATTCATAAAAATTATTTAAAATACAATATAAAATTCTTGTTAAGAAATTGATTACCCTATTAAGTCCTTGATGCAGATTAATCATGGCTACAATTCTCGATTCAACACAAGTAACCTTATTTGCAAAGTTTCTTAATGTTATACGGGTATTTTATGAAAACAGGAAATTGATTTTATATATTCAGCAAGTGCATCTTAATCAATACTTGCCTTCTGCCCGTCGCCATAAATTACTTAACCATCTGCTGGCAATTTGGAAACAATTCTCGATTCTCCCGCGAGGGCATTTTCTCTTCGACTTGGCCAAATAGTAACCTTTCTAACCAATTTTTCTGCGGCTGCTGTTGGTCGCCTGAAAACGGTTAAATCGCCGCAGGCGCGTAACCTGTCTTAAGACCTTTTGCGCAAGTGCAAAAATTGGCCAAAGTGGCGGCGGCGGTGGTGGTGGTGGTGGTGGCGGCATTTAGCCAGGCTTAAGTCTGGGCCCGAGCCGGTGTCCAAAAATGGGGAATGGGCATTGGTGGGGGCGAGGAGTGGGGAAGAGTCGCCGTCTAAGCCAAAGTTCTCGTATCTGTGTCGTTTGGCTTTAGCCACTTTTGGGCTCGCAGCATGCGATCGCCATATTTGGCCAAAACTGCATTTGCTGAGCTGGCCAAAAAGCCAAGAAAAAATCCATTGCACGCCACTTGACTTGCCAGTCTTACTCGTATTTGGTTAGACGTCGCCCTAGGCTGGTCTTAACAAAAAACAAAAAAAAAAAAAAAGAAACCCCACATCCCCCCTTTTTGGGCCGGTTTATGTTTTTGCATGCCTCTCATAAATCCCAGAGAATTCTCATTTTCTCTCCAGCAGCCGTTACTGGTAATTCAAGCTCACATTTGACTTTTAACTTTGGGCCAAGACAGCTACAGCTAGCCAGCCAGTTGGCCAAATGTGCAACGTGGCCAAATATGCCGCGGCCATTTTGGCCATATGTGCGCACTCCGAATGGCGATGGCCTTACCCTATTCTCCATCTTTTTCATTCTAGGTGTGAGCAGCGCGTCTTTTGGCCATCGACGATAGCCGATAGCCGAGATTTGCGTGAGCGATAATCGCTGATTTATTTCAATGCTTTTCGACACGGCTTCTGGGAATAAATTTGAATGCAGCAGCAGCGGGCCAATATAGCAGCACTTTTTATAATTTTCTCGCATTTTCAATAGACCTCATAGGACCTCATTTTAACCAGTAGTTTAAGTTAAGTTTAGATAGTTCTGACGAATTGTTGACAGCATTTATTCAGGTTTTAAAGGGCCCTACTTTTATTACTAATATCTCGAGTGGAACCTGCCGCATGTGGATAATTAATTAAACAAACTCGGTAGCTCATTGGAACCCTTTCAGCCAGCCAAGTGGACAGCGTCTGGAGCTCGGCGAGCTTAGCCAAGCAGATCCGAACTAATCAAATTAAGGCCACGCTTTAAGAATTAACGCGGCTTGTAAATAGTTTTAACGGTGCTGAAGTAATGCGCGCCATCAAAACCGTTGCAGCGTGCCACAACAAAAACATTAATAATAACAACAGCAACAGCAACAGCAACAGCCACAGCGGTGGCAACTAGCGAAAATATATAAAAAATAGAAAAACAGCAAGGCAGCGATCCAAAAACAAAGGCAACAACATAGGAAACAACAGCAACCACAGCAAGCATATAAACAAACATAATCGCTGGCGCCACGACACGCTTCGCAGGTCAAAAGCGGTTGCAGTTGCAACTTGCCCGTTGCAAAAAGCCAAAAACAAATGGAAGAACAACACCGGGAACTTCCCTGGCTGACCGAAAAAAATACATAAAAAGTATACAAAACACACATAAAGAAATACATCGCAGGGTGAAGCTAAAAAATCTCTAAACACAAGGAAGAAATGCAAGGAGCGACGTGAAAAAATATAGAACTGCACATGCAACGTCAACAGAAGGTTTTGAAAGGGGGCTGAAAGGGGGAAAGGGGGGAGAGGGGCCGCAAGGCTAACACAAGCCAACTTCCATGTAGATGTATGTGTTTATTTTCCAGCCAGCAAAAGGCAGAAAAACCCGCCTGGCTAATCCATCAATAAAGCGAAAAGGGTTCATGACTCACACTTGCAATACTCTTGCCGAATTTTCACAAGTGCTTAAGGACTAAGCTGCGTTTTCAAGAACAAATGTTCTCATGCACCTAGATGTACATTTATTTAAGTGGGTAATATAAACAGAGGCTGCTAAATTCCAGCTTATAAAATCCGATTTAAATAAGATACAAGCCCCATATGAACAAAAGGATGCACATATTCATTAAAACAGTTTTGCCATTCCCATTTCTTCATTCCTCTTTGCAGCATGCAAAATCAAGCCCAAGTCGACAGTACCCCGATTTCGTAAGTGTATCTTAAGCGACTGTGAGCCACGAGTCAGCAGGAAAGGTGGAAAAGTGGAAAAGTGGAAAAGCGGGAAGGGCTGCGCTTACTTTATGGCTGTGGATTTTTCATGACTTAACTCGGCTGCACTTGGCTGCCCTGGCTGTTGGTTTATAAATTTTCCTTTGCCTTCAGCTCATTATTTTTATTATTATTTTTGAGCCGTCTGCTGGCGCACACTTCCATCTCGATTGAACGTATAATCAGTGCGCGCATCTTGCAGATGCCACATGTATCCCTATCTGCTATCCGTCCGTGAGCAGCCACTTAACGGTGGTTCAGTTTATATATGTACATATGGATGTATCTTCAACTGCACTCGCCGGCTAGCAGTTAGCAGTTAGCAGTAAGCCGCAGTTAATTTATGTGTAATTGCCCGGGCGTTGCGCTTGCGTTCAGATGGGGTGTCCGCTAATGGGCTAATGGCCATATGACTGGGCATTAATATCCAGCTTAAGTAATGAGCCAGCAGTTGCTTTTTGCCACTGATGTTGGCTGTGCTCAGTTGGGGCTAACAAAGAATCGGGGCTAACAAAAACCCAGACGCTTCAGTGTGTAAAAAGGAAGCTCCATTGATTGTAAATTAAACGCTTATTACTGACAGAAGCGAGTTACAAATGAAAGATGAACTGCAATTGACCAAGCAGTTACACCAAGATGATAGATGAATGCTGCAGTTCTGGTGGTCTGTATCTGCACTTGCAGATTTTAAGGTTTCGAAAATATCAGATAACTACCTTCTATTTTCGCATCCAAATATAGCTGGCGTAAACTTCATTGGAAGGTTGAGTAAAGTTTTAAATAACTGAAGGCCTAACCTTCTATACTTTCAATTCTGTTGTGTTCAAAATATTGCCTTTTTATTGTTTAAAAATAGTAGTTTGATTAACTTTAACTACCTCCTATTTTTCTAGCATTCATTTATGGCATATTTATAGCATTAATATATATAAAGCGAATTAAGACCACATTTTCTAACTCAAATTGTTGAGGAAATCTTACCCGTTCATGAACATCAAACTGTTTCACAACCATGAACGATTATTTTTCACCCAAATACTCAGCTGTGCAAATAAGCCAATTGTAACATTTCTAGTCCAAACAAGCACTCTACAATTAAGCCATTTTGGCTACAGTGGCCGTAGCGATTTGCCAATATTTTAAGGTCACTTAGGGCGCTATTAACTCATTGTCGACACGTGCCTGCCAATGAGCCGTGTAAAGTGGCAATCGGAGCCGAAATTAGCCGCTCAATGAAAATCCAGCGCAGCAGCCCGGATACCAAATCAAAATAATTAAGCTGCAAGTTGTAGCTAAAGCTGAAGTTGCTGCTGCTGCTGCTGCGTTGCTGCTGGCACGTGCTGCGCATCATTCATAAAGTGCAACAAGCAGCAGCAAACTGCGGTGTGAAGTGATGAGAGTAAACAACAGTCAAAAGTCGAGTGAACCGGCAAAAACTCTGTCCGCCGCGCTGCCTAAGTAACCCATTTTTTATGCCGTTTACTTACACACGCAAAACGTTTTGAATGCTTTAAATTTGTATCCAAACATTAAATTAAATATTAAATTGATATAAAAGGGGTATAAGTTGATGGAAGTATAAAAAAAGTAGTTTAAAGTGGAAAGAGCACGCTTCGCTTTAGACTCATCCCTAAACAAGCAGGAATTATGCATAGCTAGCTGCTTTTTATTAAATTATTATTAATACTATTATAGAAAATATATATAAAAGGCCAAGAAACTGCTTTTTTCCTGTGTACCGCTGAAAGCAGCTTAATTGGGTGCAACAAGTTCCTGATTTACGTTTTCGGCCGAGGAAAACGTGTCAGAAGAACCAGAGCCACCGAACAAAGCTGCTTAGGCGCCGCTCTTCAGGGCCAGTGCATCCTGGCCGAAAGAGTGAGAGAGTTGGGAACAGGCGGCAGAAAGAGAGGGCAGAAGAGGCGGGACAGAGATGGAGGCGGGCAGACACAACAATGCAATTGCCGCTGCTGCTAGCCGTGCCCCTTTGCATCGAAGCTGTCTGTCAAGGCAGACAGATTTACCGCCCCCCGCCCAACACCTTCTTCTAGCGGCCGCCCCCACCAGCTCCCCCCGCTCCTCTCGCCCCCATTCTGCTGAAGGTCGTCGGCATTGTTGTTGGCCCCATTGTTATTGTTGCCGCATTACCATCATCATCGCGGGCCTGAGCGACTCACGTTTCGCTCATTTGCAGCCACTGCCATCAGCCACCCACCATTTACTCACTCAGTCAGTCAGTCCGTCAGTCAGTCAGTCCATCATTCAGCCATTCAATCCGTCATTCCCGTTTTCGCACTCATTCAGTTTCTTCGCCCCTCTTGCTTCGCTCTTCGCTTGGCGTTCTCGGGGTCAAGGCAACACCGTCACTAGATAGTGATTATGGCCTGTACAGTGGGCCAAAAGCGACTAAGAACTGAAGCTCAAAGTTACAGATAAAGAAATTGAGTGCTTGCAATGAAGGGAATGTTCTGTTTAGTAGCTTCCAGATTTATGTTTGCATAAGTTGGGCCATTTTGACCCACTGTACCCGCCTAATGGAAAATGAGAGCAGGCGCTTTAATTTATTATTATTGTTGTGGCCTCCGCCTTTGAGGTTTTCGCATCGCAAAGATGCGCTTTCCATTTTCAATCGCTTTCGAGCGATCAGATGCGGGCCTGGTCGCTGAATCAGATTAAAGCCAATATGCCCGATTGAGCAAATACTAATTACCGCATTTATTGGCCCTACCTGAGTGCTGAGGGCCCTAAACCAGTTGGGTTGCATAAGCCACCCACCTCTGACCACGTAACATCTCGCTCTGAAATCATCGGCCTTTTGTTTTCTCGGCGCAAAATGTAACAAAACACAAATAAAGGTTCGCAAAAAGTTGTACACTTTTGCGTAGTTTAATTTCACAGTTCAGTGCGTTTCGGGGCGAACGGATCGCGGCTGAGACGCGCCCATCTCAGCCTGATAAGGTAGCTGATTTTGGATACATACTATATACGTAGTATATGCCAGTGGGCACAGTGCAGTTCGCTAATGTAAATAGCTGATTAGTGAGTAATAAGTTGCACACATACTTTACTGTACTTGGCTACTTATCATATGAAGTTTTGCTGCCTAGGTTTATTTGTGCCTTAATTCTTTTCAATCAATTGCCGACTGCATTTCGTATTACACTTTTGTAACGCACTGTCTGCACACTTTGCCATTTACAAATCGCACACTGCCAAATGGTAAGACAGCCCGCCACCAATCCCCGAAACTTTTCGGGCAAAAGCCGAACAAAAGACAACAAAGCCGGCTTTCTGGCTCTCTGGCGGAATGTCTGGCTTTGGCCCGCCAGTTGGCCAAAATGCAACCTTGGCTGCAGCAGCGGAAGTTCAGTGCGGCGTCGCTTTGACGCAGAGTGGCCTTTAGCCCCTCCCCCCCTCCAAATTTATGCATCTCCCGAAGCAGCTGGCTGAGTCGTAATGTAAATTTCCGACTTTCCACATCCTTCACAAAGCTAGAGCTTCATTTGCCACTTCCCTTTCCGCCAAGGTAGCGCAGGATTTATGGCTTTAACTGGGCAACAATAAATAAAAGTTACACAGCATGGTTACATTTGAGCACTGCTATCGAGATGGCAATTATTAATGCTCGGTAATTACACTTTTTTGGATAATTTCATTTGCAGTACGGGCCGTAAAGCATATTTTTTTAGCTGCCATTGTTTACATTAGCGAATTATTTATGGGGCCACAAAAATATGATGTTAGTGGTAATTTAGAAGGTTTTGGCCAACTGTGCACCTAATGTGAGCGAATTGGGAAGTGTGTTAAATTGCTGTGTACAAGCTAAAAATTTACCATAAATATTAATTGTTTTTTTATGGAAGCACTTCAGCTTTCATCTGAATAAAATTACATCGATGTTTTTTCGGATTGCGGATATTTTATTACACTTATTTATTGCATTTCAATTTCGTTCTTTATTTATTACAATATTTTAGTGCTTGATGTGCATTTGTTCATTTTTAAAGATTCAATTTGTGGGTATGGGCAAATTGAAAAGCCATTAAAGTCAATTACTGGCCATAACTTTGACAAATTTTCGATAATGCTCAGCAGAGATGAATGTCTGTGTGTGCGTGTGTGGGTTTGTGTGTGTGTGGGGTAGGTGTTTTCCGGGGGGCATGAAAAACCATAAATAATAAACGATTTCCATGGCGGGCGCAATTGAAAATCTCTTGTGCTGACAATTAAATGCAATGGAATTAAAGTCAATTTTCGCTCGCTGCAGCGCAGTCGTCGTTTATTTCTCCGGCAATTGTGGAGCATTTTTAATGGCCAGCCGGACCGCCTGCGTCACTTGAGTTGTCCGGAGCCAGGATGCGGATGCGGATGCGGATGCAACTGTTTGCCATGGCCGCGTCCTTTTATTTCGGCTTTTGTTGCTTACAGGGATTTACAGCAATCATCGATTGCCTCCTGCGGTGAGCAAGTGGGGATTGAGTTGATGGGGATGGTGGGGGGCAGTTGGGAAGTGGGGCGGTGGGGAAAGCGGAAACAGTGAGATGTCCGGCCTCCAACCGACTTTTAATTACGCCATAATTTGCGCCGTTCTGATTCCGCGGAGTTCGTTACATTGCGCAAAAATATTACATCTTAAAAAGGCTTGTATTTCAACTGGCTTTTCTATCTATCTTTAAAAAAGGAACTCGAAAACAAATTCGGAATATAACATTATATTCACAATAGTTACTTTAAATAATTAAACATAATTCCCAAAATTTGGTTGGCAAAATGTGGAGGCTCCTTGGGTATTTCCACTGCATTTGCATGGCAGGTCCTTTTGGCAAGGACCTTTTTCCGGGAGTGTCTTCTCCTCCTTGGCGCTGTGCTTTGATCTGGCGGAGAATTGTGTCTGCTCTGCGTCCATTTCACGCATTGTTTTTTAATTATTTGCCCAACTTTTGTGGAGATGTAAAGGGAAAGTGGGCCGGGAAAGTCGAGTGGGTGCCGATAATCGGGATTGGTCTGTTAATGAGCCAACATTGTTGTGTTAATTTGCCAGGGCAGTGCTGTGGACGGTGGACGGTGGACAGTGGACGGGGTCGTACTGTACAGTGGAGCCTGGGTCTTTATAGTCATTGTTTTTGCAGTTATTAAATTGACATTCGCGCTGCCTGATGACGCGTTGATTGCAATTCCCGGCAGAAGGACATGTAATTTTTATGGCCCGCCATTTTTTGTCGAAATTCAATTTGTCATTTAATTGATTTTAATGTGCACATTGCACATTGCACATTTCCACATTGCACATTTCCACATTGCACATTTTCGCATTGCCACACGGGTTATTGGATACGGTCTGGTCCGGTCTGGTCCATTTGTGTTTGTATTTGTGCTCGGTTTCCGGCCGGAGAGCCAATGCCGATCCAGTGGAGTCCGCAAAGCGGTACGGAAAATGCAAATTTCCCAATGCCAAAAGAAAAGATGCGACGCGGGCCGAGTAAAAAATGAGAGAACTTTAACAAAAACCGCACGCTTAATATTTTATGCATATTTTGTGGGCATTAAAAATTAAATTAAACAAGCAGATGTATTTGTCTGTATGTCCGTGTGTGTGTGTGTGTGTATGTGTGTGGCCGTGTGTTTTTGTCCTTTATTTATTGCATTTGCCTCGAGGGGAATTCCCTGCTTCATTCCCAGCCCCAATTCGCCTTAAAATATGCAACGCAAAGTGCCAGCAAAAACATGGAGTACATAAATACACACACATGCACACACATAAGTGTGCGTACAAATGTTGTAAAAACATTTTTCAAAGCTCATCGTCAAGGGAAATCGGCCGGTCATTTTTTGATATTTATTTTCCCTCCCTGAGCCGCCCACCAAAAATTTTGATGTTGATTTTATTCGAATAAAAAAATAATGTTGGCCCATATCAAAATAGTTTTCAATATAAGCTCGTTGCCCATTTCAACGAGTATGTAAATATACAATTTTTTTCTAATTTTTTTCAAATAGAAATAGAAATGTGCCGCAGTTATTTAATTGTTCTACCATTTTGGCCACCTGAATTCCCAAGACAATTTACAAAAGCAGAATTCTCTTGATCTGTAAGCTGTGCGAAATTCACAAATTTGCAGCTTTTGTCTGAGTTTTGAAAGTGCAATAAAATGCGGTTTTTAACCGTGAACCCTTTGCTGGTTCTTAAATAGTTTTACCACTTTAAATGGGTTGGCTTACACAAATTGTACCTTAACTCGCGCTGCTCACTTTTCGCAAAACAATTGGCCAATGCAATTTCGTGAATGTTTACCTTACATTGACCCTACCAAATTTTCCGTTTCCATTGATTGATTGATGAATGTAATACGCTGGCAGCCAAAAGTTTATTTACCCTTTCGAATGGCGATACTCGTGCTCCGACCAGAAATTAAACATTTATTGTGTTTAGGCTTTGATTGTGTGCGTGTGTGTGTGTGTGTGTGTCGTTACATGGCCAAATGAAATGGTCGGAATGAATATTTGACAATAAATAAATATGTTGTCAGTTAATTAGAAATTCCATTGAGTGAGACCATTTTGTTTGGCTTATTAGCGAGGCGCTAATTTGATTTCATTTGATTTGATTCGATTTGATTTTGCTTTGCTTACAATCTATCAGTTGTTTTGGCATACCTTCGCTGCTGATTTGTTCAAATTTGTTGTATAAACAGGCGAAATATTCGGCGGTCGCGTTGGCCAGAACCCAGTCAGCCATGTAAATATGGTAGCCACTTAATAGGCGGCACTACATGTAACATGTATAAGCCTAGGCAACTATTAGATGTAAAATAAATTCAATATTAATTACATAATAAAATCAGCCTTAACTGCGAGTTTGCAATATTGCATTTAAATTTATCACTACATTTATTTCTGCAGTGTGCTGATTTATTAACTGCTGCTTTTTATGGCTACATACAATCGATTAAATACCTTTACACAGATCCCAGTACATTCTTTCTTACCCATCTGGCCACAGTTTGTGGCGCTCAGCTCTTCGTGCGTATCGAGTGCATTTTTTTCGCCTTTGGCCTTATCTTTGGCCAAGTACGTGAGTGTTGATCGCATTTTTATGGCTATCATAGAGTTTTGCCACCCCTCAACGGGCTGATATTCCGATATTCCGGTATTCCATTACAACGCCGCCCACTCACCAGGTTTTGGGCCGAAAGCAAACTTTGGATCAACCATCAGCGGCTGATTGACTATATCTGCTATATGGTCGGGCCATAACCGTTTCTCACGCTCAAAATATGGTTTTTGCCGTTTGGCGTTGTCTTAACTATGGCTGTTGTTACTTTTTTGCTGGTTTTGTTGTGTTTGCCATTGTTTCTAATGTTGTAAACTGTCTGGCGGCAAGAGAATTGCCGTTTATGGGCGCCAGAAGGTTCGCTTGACAAAAAGGCTGGCAAAAATGCTTGCTTTTTAACTTTTTTGTTGCACTTGTGGCACTTTTTGGCACGGCGCATGCGCCACAGGTTGCATTTCAGGCGAGTGTGTCAAGGCGGCTGCGCCACCCTCAAAAAGGCATCAACCGCAAATGCTGATTGCAATTTGAGCAGTTTGAACTGCAAGTGCCTGGCTACTGGCTACTGGTTCGATGCCACACACCCGACTCGGCCAATCCGATCCTAACTCAAGTCACTCGATCAGATCGCCGGCGATCTGGCTAACTGCCTTTTAAGGGGATTTTCGCCGTTCGTGGGACTCATATTTAATGGGCGCTAATTCATGGCAGTCACGCCCCGAATTGGAAGGTTTCGGATTGAGGCGGTTTCAGTTCACTGCGACCCCTGCAGTTCTCAGATAGTTTTTGCACGCATATGCCAGAAAAAGTTCATTTGAATGCCTTAAGTTAAAGGATCTAAAAACCTTAATGAACATTTACTTTTAATTGCATTGCATTCTTTTTATGATTATTATTGAACAATGTTTAAATGTTACCACGTTCTAAGTGCTAGTATTAGCTTTACATCTTAAGTATTAGCAACCTTGTCCTTCGCAACAAATCTCATAGCCCGTTCTCTAAAAGGTATACAATTCTAGGTATATGCCCTCATACCGCATATGCATAAATTGTCGTTTTATCTTGTTCCCACAACACCCCCTGTTAGATATTTCCTTAGATAAAGATAGATCTTATAGGGTCTGTTCCCTTCTCTTTCCTGCTCTCACTCTATCGCACTCTCTCTCTCTCTCTATCTCTCTTTCCCGCATTGCCTGCGACGCAAATACCGTTCATTATTATCTCCTCCTTTGCGTTTCGCATAACTCTTATTTGCCAGTGCTTGTGTGTGTATTTATTTAATAATTCGCCGCTCTTTTCTTCTCTTCTCGATTATGCGGCCAGCGCCGCCGGCGCCGCAGTTACAGCGCTGCCGTCGCTCTGCCGAAGCTCTGCCGGCATCGCTCAGTTGGTTTCTTTTCTAAGCGGCACGCGGTTGTAATTCTTCTCCTAATCATTGGACTGCTTTTCGCACTCAATTGTCGCTGCTATTACGGTAATAACATCGCTCGGCTCTCCGATCCTCACACATGACATATGCATACATATGTATGTATGTACATACGTAAATATTCCTCGGATCGTGCTAAAAAGTGAAGTGGTCACGATGACGCCAAATGCCGTGACTTGTAATTGAAGTGACTGCGTGACTTTTGCGATAGTGTGTGCAAATCGATAATAGTGCGTATTTATAGAGCCTAATCAAACGTGATTGATTGCCGAGCTTTGCCCTCTTTTACATTACACGAGCGATCGATCTGGAAAAGGGTCAGAAAGCCTGATAAGCGCACTTAAAGATTTTGCAGCGAGTGTGTAAAGTTCTGGGTGCTGCAAATTAAAACATTATGGCATTTTTTGATTGGCCATCACTAGTCCCATGATCGATTTACTGATTAAAGACAAATATAAATATATTTGTTATTGGCTGTTAAGAAGGATCTAACAGGAACTTTGAACTCTGAGTCAAACTTGTCCTTGACTTTTAAAAGTAATTTTACTCTAAACCTAAAGATTAGATCTAAGATGTAATGCAGGAATCTTCTTAAATTTTAAATTTACAATGCTGTCTTTTGACATTTAAATATTTTAGAAATTCACAGCAGCTAGAACAAGGGAGCCTAGAACAGCCAATACATTATCTACTTGACTTTGCACATAAGGTTGCACATAAGTTCTGTGAGAGATCATTTGGTTCGTTTGCTCAACAATTTCGCCTTCACAAAGGGCTTCGCTTACAAATTAGTGGTGCAAACAAGCAAATTAACAAAAGATTACACAATGTTTATGTGAAAAGAACTCAGCATACCCCCAACAGGCCAGCAGGCTGATAAACTCTGCTCAAAATCGAGATAAAAAATGGCTGGAGGGCCCTTGAGATTAGAGTGCGAACGTACGCAAGATTATCAAAACGCTTATCGCAGCAAAACACACGAAATTATTCGACGGATTGAGGTTCATTCATAAAGCCCTCGAGTCGAGTGACTTTCACTTTAAATAGCCTGATCTCAGGATTAGGTACATACATATGCATATGCATGTTTGCATATACATATGTATGTATATATGTATGTATGTAGATCGGAAAAGTGGCAGGGCAAGTTCTCGTTGTATATCAAAAATGCCCAATGAAAAAGTGCAAAAATTCTAAATTTATAAAAAAGCAACAATCAAATTCGCACACATGCCTACGTACACATGTTTCGCACATGTGTGTATTACGTATTAAATTCACCAACCGCTACAACAAATTGGGCTGGCAAACAAGTGTGCCTGTGTGTGCGTGTGTGTTCCGCTTAGCGTCTGTGTGAGTGCCTGATCAAGGCGGCGCAGTCGGCGTCTGCGTCGGCGTCGCCCGTTAAAAAAGCAGCAAAGTGAGCCCTACACGCGCATGTAAACTTACCCACACGGACGGCCACGCACACACTCACGCGGACACTCGAGTGTGCCAAAAATAAGGCAGCAACAACAAGCCAACAGACAGCGTCGACTGCGACGCAACTAACGCCAAGTAAAACCGACGGTTAGGGCCTAACCGACGGTCGAGATACCCCTCGAAACTAATGATCCTGCGATTAGGAAAAGGAAAAGAAATGAAAGAAATTAACTCATTAACTCTCTAATTATATCTCATGAGATGGTTGATTAAAGCAAGTAGTTTACATCTTTAAAACTGTAAACAAGAGTTTTAGGCATTTCAATTTCTTATTTCGATCCTTCCTTCAGGGATGTACATACCGTATACTTAGCTTTCCGAGGAAACATCATAAACTTTATAGCCTTATAATCTTAACAGAAATGCCCTCTTCAAGGGTATCGAAAACACACATTTTTGGCGCTTATGGGTCGTAAAGTTGACCTTCAAACAGCAACATTTGCCGAAAAAATACGAGCAACCGAAACACGCACACACGTGCACACGTATGTGCAAAAAAACACGACTAACGACAATCCAACAGACGCATACACGCAAAGGTACAACAGCCAAAAAATTGCAAGCTTTTTTATTGTTGTTTTGTTTTTGGGCTGCGCCCCTACGAAAAGGCACACATACACACAAACACGTGTACGAAAATATACATGCGAATAGGGCAAGGGGGCGGGGGAGTGGCAGTAACGGCGATGACGCTATGTGCATACCATGATAATTTTTTGTTGTCTCATAGAATCTAATTTGGCGAGCGCATTTTACAGAGAGCACCGAAGACGCAAGAGAGCGTTAATGGGAGAGCGGGGGCGGGGCGGGGGATCGTATTCGACTGCGCTGCTGTGGCGCAGTGGCCATTTTCTTGGCTATTCCTACTCCTTTATTTTTTCGCCTAACTTTTTAAATTTGCAGTGCTATAAAATTTGTAATACCACTTGCAAAGAGAAGTAAAATAAAATTTTTTAAATAAAAATCGAATTATTAAAAAATTTGTTTAATTCCTTTTCAAAATATTATTAAAATTTAAAAAAAAATCAAAATGAAAATTAAGAATCAAGGAATCAATATTTTTATAACATAGGGTTCTATTTTAATTTAGTGTTGTTCTTGGCGATCTAATAAAATGAAACCCTATTTTATGTTAGAGCCCTCTTACATATTTTCCCTAGCTGATGCTCACTCTTTTCAACAAACTTTTTGCACACATTTTGCGCTTTTTATGCTGTTCGCACTCTCTTTTATGAGCGTGCTCAAAAATCGCGAGAGAAATTGCGCTCTTCGCTGCAAAATCGCTCAGTGCGCGTGTGTATGTGTGTTTGTGTGAGTTGCGATCGGTATCAAGGTTTTTGGCAATTTGGTTCGCGAGCTTCAGTCGGTTGGTGGGTCGCGTTGTCGTCGCGCTTCTGCCTCTGTCGCTGCCTTAGCCGCTGCCTCTGCCTCGGTCGGCGTTGCCTTTTTCTAGTTGGACAGTGCTGCGTTGCTTATTCTGCGTTTGTTCGCTTCTTCAGTTTTTGCAAATTTGCCGCGCCGAGATCAGCAAGCTCGCGTGCGCTCAAAAGTAAGAAAAAATTCACAAATCTCTCTGCCGCCGCGCCGGCTGACTGCGCTGCCGACGTTGACGCCGACGCACGTTTCGCGCGGCACTCTTAACCTATTTTTTCGCGAACCTCGCATTAGTTACAATTTTGTTGTGATGTTGCGCGGCAGATACGCGGCGGATACGGACGGGTTGCGTTTGCGCGGATTCTAACACACACTCACACACCCAAGAAACACACACACATACAGAGCTCCGCCCACACGCCCTAATAAATCGAGAAAAAGTGCATTTGCAGTCGGAAAACCTGCAAGAATATATTACAAATTTCTGATAAAAAAAAGTGCTTCAATCAGTGCCTTGAAAAATAAACCTAGATTAAATACCCCCCACCCAGATCGTTACTGATCAGTGAAGAAAAATGTGGTGCCTTGATAGAATTTTAAAGTTTTGTGTCTAACATATTGGGCAGCGAGTATCACAAGCAATCGTATAGCAGCCACTGAACCCAACTGTACCTCTTGCGCCCAGACAATTGCCAAGCCTAAGCCCATCAAATTGGATTACACTAACTTTTGGCTGCTGGAATCACTCTTGGAAAGGTTAGTACATCACGAGATCCAGCAGAGCCACATGAAGTATTCGACCTGTCTCAACGCCAGCGAAAGTGAATGGGAATGGAAATGGGAATGGAGAACTCTCGGCATGAGCAGAGAATCGAAAGCGAAAGTTCCCAAGTGTTGCGCATTAAGTAATACCCATACAATGGCACCATAATCGCATACTGCATATAGTACGAACAAGTGTAGATAAGGTTTATTTTTCCTGCGAATTTCCAACTGGCATTTCTTCGCCCACTAACCCTCGGCTCCAACTAATTGGGTCACTTTTATGGGGCTCTTCTTGTAAAGGGGGTCTCAGATAAAACCTTAGCCGACGTTTTGAAAGCGAGAGTACCTCGGGACCAGATCTATAAAACCCGATTAGCTGGGCATCATCAGCTCATCCGGCGCGTGTTATGTAATCCCAAAAAGTGTGTCCAATGCCAGGGTAAGTCGCAGAAAAAAAGAGTGATACCTAGGATTATAACTCAAAGTACAGGTAGTTTGGGGGGAGGATTAAAATATCTCTAGGCGATTTCTCGATATAATTTATTCCGTTTAGTTATGGCACCTTAAGTATTAATGGAATGATAAATAACTAAACACTTTGGTATATCACATCACACATTCTATTATTTTGGAAACAAATAATTACATAAACAAACGGAGCAACAAAAATCAAATATTTGCTTATGATAAATGGCTAAACTCTTCAAGGACTTTTCAGTTCAGCCACCGCCATTACCTTTCGATATAGGTAATACAAAGCACCCCCTATGAGGTGGTGTATATTTGGGGGACCTTCAACTGTCCTACACACTGCGAAACGAGATTTCGATTTTGACGGTTCTTATCTATATATTTATATACATACCTTGACAAATGGGGGAAAAAAAAGCCGGATCACTTACATCACAATCCGATTGAGTGGAATCCATTATGTATGCGAAAAACCCTATGGCATAACAGCAGTCCGTCCGATTTATCTGCCCGACTATCTATTATCTCGGTACGTGCGAGAGTGCGATGTAAAGCGAAGGTATTTACCGTTCTACCCTTCCGCCCACCACCCCCCAGCTCAGCCCCCCACCGCCCCTCTCCCTTTCAATTTAGCATATCAAGTCATGCGTAAAAGTTATCTCTAAAAATATACACGAAAATGTTCACACACACGCCAACTCACACACACAATTAGCGGAAGAAAAACCTAAAACATGCGAAAATTATCTATAAATTTAAATTTTTACAATCTGTGCGCGATTATAGCAACAACCAAATTGCTACCAAAAAAATAGAAACAAATAGAAAAAATCGAAAAAAATCGAAAAAAAGAATAATAAAGAAAAAGCTTTGAGCTGACGTCAAACGCGCAGCGACAGCTTCGCTGGCAGCGCCAATTTATTTTACACAATTAAGGGTGTGCACGAAAAGCAGGCAGAGAGATTGAGAGAGATATGTGGGTATATATGTACATACATATATGTATATGTATGTATATTCTATATTCTATATGGAAGACATGGGCGATCGCTCATGCTCACAATCATGCTCACAATCACATTCGCAATCACGTTCACCAACACATGCGCACACTGACACGCACGGACACGCACGGACACACACACACCCATTACTATGTGCCAATTTAGATTAAAGGCAACGAGCACGGACCACGCCCCCTTCGCAGCCCACCCAGCTAGCAAATATTATGGGGGAAAAATGGAACAAGAAATGCTCGCGAAAAATACCACAAAGAAAGGTTATCGGGTCCTAACTGATCACAATTTATAGTTCGGCATTAAATTTTATTTCGCACTTTAATATTCCATTACTGAATGTTCTTGGAACCAAGATGAATGTAAAGAAATTCTGAAATCTAGCGATTTCATTTTATTATTTCTAATTTTGCGGAATCCGTTTGGTGCTCAGTGTGCCAATTTACTACTCTATTCCGCGTATTTTCGATGTCATTGCCAGATATCAGAAATATCTAAACAAATTATTTAAGTAATCTAAAATATAAAGTAATATGGGTGGGCTACCTTTGATGGTACTTCTCTGCTACTTTGCTTAAAGCCTTTTATGAGCTGTGATTAGATCACACTCCTTTCGCTGGTATAAAAAGCATTTAGAAAATCGCATACATTTGGGAACAAATGACAGCCTTAAAATAACAAAAGACGAGCAGAACGCTCCAACGCACAGAAGCGGTGCATTGTTACCCTTTGCGCAATGTGCTATTTATTTATTTATGTATTTATGCAACTTATTTATTGTACACTTTTTTTTTGTGATTTGTATTTATATGAGCGGAGCGTAAAAAACATTTTTTCAATGCGAATTTGTTCGAACAACTGTGTAAATACGATTGCCGCTATTGTATAAGACGTATGCGAATGGCAGGGGGTTGGTCCACCCTATTGGGCTGGTCTGTGTGGCACACATATCAGTCTAAACCCAGGTCCAATTTACCAGCCCCCAGCCCCCCTTCCCCCATTCCGCTCTCGTTTTCGTGGGGGAAGATCATCGCGCTCCCTCTGAAAATGCTGCCTTCTTTTTTTTGGCTCCCTTAGTTTATTTTCGGTTCATTCTGCGCCGAACTTATAAATACATTTGTGAGGAGGATAAAAGCTTTGTAGTAGCTGAACGTGTGTATCTTTATGTATTGGCCCACCTCGGGAATAGGAAGACATGCCAAATGCGAATACCTACCGCCCAAGTATTTGCAAACAAAAACATAAATTATTTTGTTTAGCTTGAATGGATTGCATATTTATAATTTGCGCGTTCTGTGAATCTCTTCAGCTATTTATAACACTTATTTTTGGGGTGTGTTTCGTTGGTCAAGATTAGCATTGGAACTCTACCATGGTAAATGCTTGTTACTCAGAAACTGATATATTAAAACTTGCTGAGTAGGTCATAAGTTTTTGGATTACCAGCATGGTAATGATGAATATAATAATGAATAATAATAACTAATACGCACTATTAGCTGGTTACAATCGTAAATAAATAAATTTCTAGGTTTCGGTTTTCAAAACACGTTGCTTTAAAGAATTATGAAGCTATACTTCGCATTCTAATTTTACTTAGTTTTATTTGAAAAGGAATTTACAAAATCTGCAGAAATGGACTTTTAAATTCCTCGGCATTTGCTTTGATTTTTTCTTCTGTAGCAAGGGCAGCTTCCAAGTTGCCTTTTCGCATACCTCCTCCACCTGGGAATTTCGCAGTGCCAAGTCAGTGGCACATGTTGCCCAATAGTCGGTTGCTGTTCGTGGATTTCATTTAATTTTTTGCATGAATTAGGGCCACATGTCGGCGATCGACGTGGCCAGAGGACGATCGGGGTACTAGGGGGCTTTGCACGGTCTATAAGGTCTATAAGGTCTGCCCACGCAGAAGCGCGCGCGATTTGTCAGCCGGCAAAAGTTTCGTTTATTTTGCTGGTGGCTTGGTGTTTATTGTCGGTTCTTGTTCGTGTGCTCATGTGCCTGAGGTTGCTTTTGGCAGGGTTTAAGTGGGCCCACACTCACACTCACACTCACTCACACACACACACACACACACACACATTGGCATAGATGTAGGTATGCATATATACACAGATATTTGTATATATACGCCTTCGCGCGTCTGTTTGTTTTGTCATGTTGTTTGCGTGTACTTAGTGCTATCCAAGTTGTTGTCGCTGCTCTCTCATAGACAATTTCTAAGTGTGTTCGTCGAATTTGGGTCAGTCAGCGAAAAAGTCCGCCGCGTCCTCTGCACCACGCACCCCCCTTCTTTTTCCATCAGAGTGTCATTGTAATTGCAAATATCCGAGGCAGGGACAAACAGATACGACCACAGAAGCTGTCGCGCTGCTCGAGCATTTCGGCTGCCCACGCCGCCAGCTGAAAGATGCCAGAATTTGTGCATCATCTTTACTGTAGCATATATAGTGTGCATGGGCAAAAGTAGCAGCAGCAATATCAAGGGGAAATTGCCACATTTAATTGCCCAGAAAGTGTCTGACCACAGACACTTGACGTAATTGTTCTTGTTCCCCGGCCACTTATGCTTGCCAAAAGTAGTTTTTCTTCTGCATTATTTAATGGAAATGAATATCGTTCTGATTATTTCGATTAGCGCTCTTTGCATGCACTTCTGTGTGCTAATTGAGTTGCGCTGCTGCACCACGTGACGTATGCGCAATATATTAAGCATACGCCCCGTTTAATTCGGGCAGCACGATCGGCGAAAGCTCAGCATTTAGCAGCCAATAAAGCGTTGCAGAGTTTTTATCGCTATTTATTAGCCACATTTTCCCTATAACATATGCGGATTGCACACAGTATAAATAAATTAAATAAATGAAACTTTGCAAGAATGGAAAGCAAAGATAACGACTTCAGCAGTGTAATTTTGCCGAGGCTCAAAACAAAACCCCCTACAACAAGACAATAGCAGCTCGACGACAGCTGAAGATTCTTGTAAAAGTCATTCAAACTCGAAGCGTTTCTTCGGCCCACGGCGGATTTTGAAAATCGAAGACAGCTCCTCAAGTGGCGGACATTGGAGTACTTGAAAGCTGAAAAGCGAAGTCCGGTCGAGTGGCTGCCGCTGCCCCTTGGCTAGATTCCAGATTATGGCCAGTGGCCGCCAACACCCACAGTGCTCAGCCGCAACTGTAGTCGTTACAAGCGTTGGTAGTCAGTGAGTGAGTGTTGGAGAATCGCGAAGCTACCCAATGCACTGGAAGAAATAGTTATTGCACAAAGGGTTATCAAAGGCCAAAATGTGTTTCTCCAATTAAATAGCCTACGCTGTCCAATCAATTTAAAAGAGCAGATTTATTTTGTTATATAAAAATGTTATTTATTGGATATTAAAGTATACTTTTAAAACATGTAGATAAAATGTAGATAGTTAAACTGACGTATAAAGATAAGTACAGATGGCTTCTCCTGGCAGAAAGATCGTTGCAGAAAGTGCGCATGACATCATCATGACCTGCTAACGAGTGGCAATTTCAATTCACCTCAGATCATAACTCAGCCTATGTTATGGGGGCCTCCCCTCCCCCCACGCGACCCGCCACGCCCCCTCTCCAGGAATACAGTGTATAGCTGATAGGCGCGAGCAGTCGGCTAATTTCATTTGTCGTCTTGTACACAATTTCGCACTTCTTGGCCGCCCACACGCTGCTCGACACAGTTTCGCACTAATGTCTGCATCCCTGCTGCCCCGGCCCCGCCCCTTTTCCGACCGCCGCCTCTTTCCCCATGGGCGGGTAAACGGCATAAACCGTTTTGCGTGTGGGCGTTCTATTCCTGGCCGCGGACTGAACTAAACTGCACTGCACTGCACGCACTGCAAGGCAATTAACACATTTGTATCTGACAAATGTAAAATGTATCTTTTGGTGGACCCCTCCGCACTGCCGCCCTGCGCCCGCCAAGCCGCTGAATGGACTCTTGTGCCGCTGCTTAATAATGCATTTCTCTAAAAATATACCCGCAATGAGCGACAAGTTAAATTATTATATCTGCTGCTGGACCGCTGGTCGCCATGTAAACACACGCCTTGGAAAATTGCACATTTTTATTTACGAGTAGCTATGCAATTTTAAATCCGAGTGGGACGCGTTTAACCAATGCTCACAACAATGAAGTGGTAAACAAAATGCTGCGGATGAGGAAAATGTGTTAATTGAATTTTACTAAATTTCTTGCTCAAGTCTGTTTCGTTTGATTATATGTAATGTAGTGAAAAAGCCCAAATATCTCTTGTATTTACTACCCATTTTAGGGAATTCCAATGGTCACATATGACCCGATCCCACTACCAATAGCCCAAAGTTAATTAGGCAGGCAAACATTTGATTTAGTTCGGCAAACACGTGCATACATCATTTTGGCGAACCCATTACCCTAATATTCCGCGCTCCCACAACTTCTCTGACCCAGTTAGCTGTTTTCCCAGTGAACAGTATCCATCCAGCACCAGCAACCTCCTACAGTTGACCTTGCTCAACATTTTGCTGGCTTTACTTTATTTTGTTGTATACATATTTTTTTTGATCCAAGCCAAGCCTCGAGCCAAAGGCTAAATGGAGTTTTTGGCCTCAGCTTTCGGGCCGCGCTTAATCAATCATGATCTGGCGTGGCTGTATCTGTATCTGTATCTATGGCACTGCTGTATCTGTATCTGTAACCGGCGACCTTCATCATTTACAAGCTGGCCAAACCTTTGGCAAACGCTTTCGGCCAGGCTGATTCATTAAAGCCACTGTTGTTGCTGCTGCTCAAAGTTTACTTTGCGGCATTTTGCACATTTGACCATTGAGTCAAGGTGAACCGCGACCGCGCTAATCTTGATCTCGTTTGCCTTCTGCAAGTGTCTATCTGTATCTGTATTCGTGTGCATGTAACTGTGTGCATTAGCAAATTAAAAATATTCATTTTGGCTATCTGAACAAACTCATCTCCATTTTGAGTATTTCCATTGATTTATGACCGCTGTGTTATATCGAAGGGCAGAATGTGAATGCGTTTTAGAAACGGATCGAAAGCACCGGAAACAATAACATACTAAGATATTTTATGTATGTATAAAAAACATTTATTTGTATATTTAAAAAGTTTAAACGAGGAAATAGGAAAAAAACTTTTTCTGAGAAAATATGAATAATTTAAATTCCTAGTTCGATAAGCAGTAAAGATATTCTTAGCCATGATTCTGTAAAATTATATAAATAATATAGAATTATGACTATTTGTTTTTAAACCACCCTTGGCTAAAAAAATAATTTCCAACTTGTCATAAATATTTGCCTTTGGAGCCCAACAAATGACGGCTGTCTGAATTTTTGGGCTATCTTTTGCTGACAGATACGGATACAGAAACCATGTAATGGCCATGTGGGCGCTCATTATTTCTAGCCAGGTTTTTTCGCGTTCGTTGAACTCGCAACGGTAAATTTACAACGCGCATAACAAGAACAACAACCAACCTACGCCAACATGTAAAGTTCTAAAGCAAAAGATAAACAGCAAAGCAAAAATTGAAAACTAGCAGCAACAAAAAAGAGGAAAATAGACGAGAAGATCAACAAGCGTCAAACGTCAGCGGCAGGCAGCAACAAATATCAACAAACTACTTTGTATTTATAATTATTATCGCGGTTCCGAGTATCTGTGTGTGTGCCCGTTCGCGTATCTCACGGATACCCACTCGCACTCACACTCGCTCCGCTTTGCGCAAACTATTTAGAACGTGTAAATTGAACAGAAAATGCTGAAAAAAACTATTTCGCTTACAGCTGAGCACTAAGCGCTGGCTGCGCAGTCGGCAGCGCTGTCGACGTCGCAGTCTCGCACGATAAGGCGCTTCAAACTGAAAGTTGAAGGCCATTACTGATACGCCCCGTGCGCCGCAGAAGTATATATTACTTTTCCTTGGCTTTCTTATACCCTCGCCAAAGGTGCTTTAACTATAATGTGCGGATCAGATTTTTAATAAATTACATTCTTTTGGTCTACATTTGTTGATGTTAAGATCACTTACATCGTACTTTAAACTAATAGTAAAAACAAAACACAAGAATAATAATGAAAAATTGGAGAATGCGTGCTTTATAAACAGAAGAGCATGTAACAAAAATTCAGAAGTGATCTGCAGCCAAGCGATACCTTGGAATGAATAGTATGAAATAAAAAGGGTACTCCAACTTCGATTTGTATAATCGCCCTTATTTGCGTACTGTGTGACTGCCAGTTAGCGTTTATTATCTAAGTAATGTTGACGCGTGACAAAATGTTTTTTTTTCCATTAAACTTCTCCTTTGCTGCTGCTTATCTGCGTATCTCCAGGTTTGTATCTGCATCTTGATATTGATTAACGCGCGTTACAGCCGCACGTTTCAGCTGATGGGTGAGCGGCAGTTAACATATTGCGCAATTTGCGAATCGCCTCCATCTGCCCCGCCCCCATGAAAGCCTCCAGAAGTCCGCTGATAAGCGCCTAAATATTTTTCAACAATTTACGTAAGCGCAGCGGACGCTACTGTTGTTTGAAAGTAAAAGTTGTCATTAATTAAACAGAACAATCGGGGAAGCGGCAACAACTTTGTGTTTGCATTCATAGCAAATTTGCATTGAAAGCGCAAGTGTAAATAAAAACTGCAATCGCATGCTACGCCGACGCCGACGCCGACGCCGACTGCGCTGCTCCGCCCGTCAACGAAAACGAAATTGAATGAAAAAAAGTGTATAGAGTGCACAACACGTCGAAATTGCTTGGATTTTAATTTTTTTTTACTTCGGCGCCGGCGCCGACTACGTTGCGTTCTATTTTTTTAACTTTTCCAACTTTGTAAATAAATGGCCAGTAAAGTTATTAAGAAAAAAGTGAAGCTAGAATGACACAATTAAGAGAGATTTTATGATTGCAAATGATTTATGGGCAACGAAAAATTTATTTCTGTCTGCCGTCAAACCGGATTTCAAAAGATGAGAAATTTCATTTATTTTTAGGGAATTTAACCTTAACATTGTACTTCAACTTTATTGCCAACTGATAGTGGTAGTTACGAAAAAGTACCGTAATTTCACCACACTCTTAATTTGTTAAATATTTAATGCTTACAATTTATTGTCATTTCTATGAATCAGTTTTTGCTCATTGAGTGACAATCGGAAAGATAACCTTCTGGGGTTTTGGCTCATTTTGGTTATTTTGGCTGCCTTTATTTATTACAGTTGTGTAGTTCTTTCATAAATTATTTCTTATCAATTGACCATAAAATAAACTAAAAATGAAACTTAATAATAAAACGTTTATTTATACAGTTTATTGTGCTTAACCCTTAAGAGTTGCAAAACAATCCTTCTACCAATATATACAAATCAAGTCGTTATAAAACACGTGATTGAATCATATTACTCAGACTTGCGAAACTAAAATTGACTGAATAAAATTTAAAATTCAAAAATGGAAAGCCCAACATTGCGTTGCGAAATCGAATGAAAATACAGAACACATATTGAATAATGCAGATATAAAGACAAACTTTTACAACTTTTTACAGAGAGCGAAAAAGATAGCAAAAGAATGCAAAAAAGTTGTTGGCGAACGAAAACGAAAGTTAGCGTTTAAAGTGACTTAAGTTTATTTTGACATCAAATCAAACAAACAAAGAGAGCAAGGGAGACGCAAGATTGCCAATAAAAAACGCTTACGACAGCGGCACACACGCTGTAATTGTTGTTATTACCAGAGCAAACACATATAAGTACGCATACCGCACCGATCTAATCTCTCGCACGCGCGCACCCACTGTCTCTGGCTCTCTGCCTCTCTTTCCTTCTCTGTTTTTCCCACTATCCCCCTCTCTGTCGCGGCGCATCTGGCCCTCTCTTTCGCTCCCCATTGAACACCTCTTTCTCACGGTCAGCATTTCAGTTTGCGAAAAAGTTCTTTGACGTTTTGTTTATTTATTTTGTTAGGCGCTCGCGTCGCCGGCAAAAGCTTAAAGCTCTATCGATCTCTCTTAGTTTCCCTCTTTTCTACAGGGTATTTGCAGGCCTTATGTGTATCACTTCATCGCAAGGGTATATACCTTTTGAAGACTCTTCACTTAATTGTTACACTCGCCGGTGGTATTAAAGTGCAGAAGCTCCCAAATCGATAAAAAGAAAAGCAAAAGTACCCCTTATCAGAGCCCCATTCGCCCCCTTATTTTACCCCCTGTAAACTGCTCGAGACTCTGACCAAAGGTCGTCTAGATTAGGTGGTGGATTCCAGGCGAATGTAATAAAGAAATATAAGCATATGAATATAAACTCTATTCTTAGGCTCCTAGCTATGTAAGGGGGTGTGGCGGAGGGGTGGCTCCATAAATTTTGCGATAGATAAGCCACAAATGCCATCCATTATGCCACCAGACCCTTCCATCGGTGTGTCAACCAAATTTGCATGGATTGCTCGTCTATTTGGCCGAGTAATTAACAGTTAGCCAGCAGCCAAACATGGCGGCAACATGGCAAAATGGCAATTAACACTCTAATACAGACGCAACTGTGGAGTTTGTGAAGTTTGTGGAGTTTGGCAGCACCACAACAACAACACACATGGTGCGGTTTGTTATCGGGCGCCGGAAACGCAATAAATAATTGAGAACAGCCCCGAGCATTTGGTAATTGTAATGAGCAATTGTGTTCAATGACAAATTATCATTGGTATTTCTTGTACACCGTTACACGCGACGAAAAATGTAGGCCATGACTGCTATAGAGATAACGGGTTCGAAAATATTTCGTATTACTTTCGTTTCCGGTTGGAAAATATAGAGCACGGAGAAGTTTGGCTACTTTATAGTATCAAAGGGGGTTTTCCAATTCAGGCTGAATTATCTTGTACTACACTTATTTGCACGATAAGGATTTTGGAATCATTCCAAAACAATTTATGTGCCGCTAAAGGCAATAAATAAACAAAGTAGTATAAGCGAAATGCCGCATAATTCGATTGCACTCTTCTCTTGCCACATTCTCATGCATTCACCTTCCATATTACAGGTACAACACTGACCAAGGAGCGATGGACCAGCAATTCTGCTTGCGCTGGAACAATCATCCCACAAATCTGACCGGCGTGCTCACCTCACTGCTGCAGCGGGAGGCGCTATGCGACGTCACGCTCGCCTGCGAGGGCGAAACAGTCAAGGTGCGTCTCCGTCTCCGGATGGACATATTTGAAAACACATTGTACTTATCCGACATAATCACTTTCTGTCACAGGCTCACCAGACCATCCTGTCAGCCTGCAGTCCGTACTTCGAGACGATTTTCCTACAGAACCAGCATCCACATCCCATCATCTACTTGAAAGATGTCAGATACTCAGAGATGCGATCTCTGCTCGACTTCATGTACAAGGGCGAGGTCAACGTGGGTCAGAGTTCGCTGCCCATGTTTCTCAAGACGGCCGAGAGCCTGCAGGTGCGTAGATCAGATTTTGCTCTGAGTAATAGGGGATATCCGGCGGACATTCGGTTGCACAATATTATATATTGTAGAATATTATATTTTTAATTCAAACACTCGTTTATAGAACCAGAAACTTGCGGTTTATTTGTTAAAAGTAATAAAAAAGTAAATAGTTCATTATTTTCTGAATTGAATTGAACTTTTGAACATTGCACGTTAATAGTCTTGTTTTTTAAATCGGGGAAAGCCCGAACTTGCGTCTGCTGCCCCTCCAGCAACAATTTAATATAAAGCTCTAATAAAATGTATATTATTCCACTTTGCAGGTGCGTGGTCTCACAGATAACAACAATCTGAACTACCGCTCCGATTGCGACAAGCTGCGCGATTCGGCGGCCAGTTCGCCGACCGGACGTGGGCCCAGTAATTACACCGGCGGCCTGGGCGGCGCTGGGGGCGTGGCCGATGCGATGCGCGACTCCCGCGACACTCTGCGCTCCCGCTGCGAACGGGATCTGCGCGACGAGCTGACGCAGCGCAGCAGCAGCAGCATGAGCGAACGCAGCTCGGCGGCGGCAGCGGCGGCGGCGGCAGCAGCGGCGGTAGCGGCCGCCGGCGGCAATGTGAATGCGGCTGCCGTCGCCCTGGGCCTGACCACGCCCACCGGCGGCGAACGATCTCCGAGCGTGGGCAGCGCCAGTGCAGCGGCGGCGGCAGCGGCCGTAGCGGCTGCGGTGGCAGCGGCCGCCAATCGAAGTGCCAGCGCCGACGGATGCAGCGATCGGGGAAGCGAGCGCGGCACGCTCGAGCGGACGGACAGTCGCGATGATCTGTTGCAGCTGGATTATAGCAACAAGGATAACAACAATAGCAACAGCAGCAGTACCGGCAACAACAACAACAATAATAACAACAACAATAGCAGCAGCAACAACAACAACAACAGCAGCAGCAATAGGGAGCGCAACAACAGCGGAGAACGTGAGCGGGAGCGGGAAAGAGAGCGTGAGCGTGAGCGGGACAGGGACAGGGAGCTGTCCACCACGCCGGTGGAGCAGCTGAGTAGTAGTAAGCGCAGACGTAAGAACTCATCATCCAACTGTGATAACTCGCTGTCCTCGAGCCACCAGGACAGGCACTACCCGCAGGACTCTCAGGTGAGCCAGGTGCACTGAACAAGTGGTGCGGTTAGCACTGCGTATACTTGATATTTATGACATTGCACATTACGTATACGCACAGTGGTGCGCGAATATCTTTAAGCAAACGATTTCAAGTATTCATGCAAAACTGAACACGATTCGGTAATTATTTGTATGCAAGCTAAGCGCAGTCCCTTAGAACCGCAAACGTAGTATTATTAAATTTACTTTGTTTCATTATCCCCATCGGAATACGGATATAATGGCTTGCCTACACGCC
Organism: Drosophila erecta; assembly: GCF_003286155.1. Lineage (NCBI taxonomy): Eukaryota > Metazoa > Arthropoda > Insecta > Diptera > Drosophilidae > Drosophila > Drosophila erecta. The sequence goes on along the minus strand of NW_020825194.1, from coordinate 21,165,698 downwards.
GGCTTCTGCATAAAAAATAGCTAAGGTCCCCGAGGTTTGCCTTCCGTGTTTATTTAATTGTTTTATTGGCCAGCTCTTTGCCCTCGCAATTAAATTACCTCTGTTTCTGGTTTTTTGTTTTCCCACAAACAGACCTAAACAATTTGCCAGCTCCGTCAGTCCGTCAGTCAGCCAGCCATTCCGCATTTAAATGTTGCTTTTTTTGTGGTTTGTACTTTAATTGCCTGACAATTAAAATTAATTAGAAATTATCTCACATTCAAACAGGCGACAAATGCTTATTAGTTACATTATAATGATGTTATAAATACTTTATACAGTTTTAAACGTAGCTTTACATTTTTTTGAAATAATGAGCTTATACTTCAATTTATTTAATTCTGTTTTTGAGTACGAAAAAGTGAAGGAATAGTATTATTTTTATTAAATAGGTACATCTGCTGTAAAATGAAACAAAATATTATTATTTATTATATCTAAAGTAATTCATTGGTTCGAATTTAAGTTATAGTTAAAACTGTTTAGCAATAATTCCCTTGCGGATTTACAAGCTGCAAAGCTGAAAATTTAAACTTCAGAAGACCAGAAGAGTGCAGATTTACTCAAGTGCCATTTGAGGTCTTAGCGCAGATTAGCAACTTAAATCCGAAAAAAAACCCGGTTAGAGAGCTGATGCCATATCTTACACATATCTGCATCTTGGTCGACCTTCGTGCCGCTTGCCATTAGCTTGCCAAACTTTTCACTATCGGTGGTCGGATGGTGGGTGTTGGGTGGTGGGTGGTGCGGCAGAGGCAGGCAAACAAACAAACAATATCAACATTTATGTTTGGCATGTGCGATACGAGGGGCGGGCTCACATGACTGCGGTATCAACTGGGGCCGATCAAATAGGGCTACGCTGCTTTTGTTGGCAGCTTTTGCGGGTTTCGGGCCGTTATCAGCGGGCGTGAAGTTGGTGGGCTAGGCACGTGCCGCTCTCCCTTTCGATAGGACTCTCTCTCGGATCTTGCGGATTTGCTATAAACCTTAAAGCCATAGATAGATAGATATTTAAGATGTAATTGATTGTTTGTGGGTTGCTATTTGTTCAGCAGTGTCTAATTTTGGAATACACGACTTGTTTTCAGGCCAACTTCAAGTCGAGTCCCGTGCCCAAAACGGGCGGCAGCACCTCGGAATCGGAGGACGCCGGCGGCCGCCACGACTCGCCGCTCTCGATGACCACCAGCGTCCACCTGGGCGGCGGTGGGGGCAATGTGGGCGCGGCCAGCGCCCTGAGCGGCCTGAGCCAGTCGCTGAGCATCAAGCAGGAGCTGATGGACGCCCAGCAGCAGCAGCAGCATCGAGAACACCACGTGGCCCTGCCGCCCGATTACTTGCCGGTAAGCCCAGTTTGGTCAGTTTGGCCAGTCAGATCAGAGTACATCTCAAATTTTGATTGAATTTCGATTATGATTTTGTTGCTGCATCGTTTAGTTTGTTAAGGTTTTTTCTTTTTGAACCGGTGCGATGGTTCCAGCTACTGTACAGAACATTCTTGTAAAGCCTTTTTGTTTAAATCAGCTATATACCTCTAAGCTAGCCAATTGCAAAGTGCTTCCCAAAAACATGAGACAGCCTAGCTCAAAAATTGTATTCTTTTAAAATTTAAGCAAATCAAAGCGAATCTAGCAAAATGGGAGCAGAACGAAGGATTGGTGAATGATTGCGTTTAATTGAATTTTCCAAATTCGAAGCGGAATATCGGCCAAAGAAAAAGAAAAAATCTCAACAATGCTGCGCCTCAAGCAAAAGTAAAGTAAAGCGTAAAGTAAAAAAACTATAAAGTAAATGTAAAGTAAAGACCAGAAAATCCTTCCTTCTATCAGACCATGTTTTGCCAACAACATTTTCTCAATCCTGGTGTAGGTGAAAAAGTCAGAAGCGTTTTTAGGCAGCAGTGGCAACAAGTCCATGCACCAAATGCTCCTGCACCACGCAGTGGAGGCTCAGTTGAAGAGCTTCCAGCTGCATTACCAGAACGAGGGTTTGGATTCCGCCATGCAGCGGTTGCTGGCACAGCAGCAGCATCAGGAGCAGCAACAGCAGCAGCAGCAGCAGCCACACCAACTGGTGGGAAAATCCCACCACCACAGTCCGGCGATACCATCAGGATCCGCAGGGGGCAGCTCTAGGAAAAGTGGTCGATTCAGGGCCAACTGGCTCTATCAGTTCGATTGGTTGCAATACGACGAGAGGGCCAACACCATGTTCTGCCGCCATTGTCGCAAATGGAGCGGTGAGCTGGCCGACATACGCACCTCCTTCGTGGAGGGCAACTCCAACTTCCGGCTGGAGATCGTCAACCACCACAACAAGTGCAAATCGCACCGCATGTGCTACGAACGCGAGCTCCAGGAGCAGCAGCTCCATCCGTTGCCCAGTGGCAGTGCAGGAGGCAGCAGCAAGCGGCGTTCACCCGACGTCATCACCATAAACGTGGGCAAGAACAGCGCTTAGAGACAGGTCCTTACGGAAACAGGACCCAACACACCGCTCAGGATTAGCCATAGGCACTAGCATTAAGTTTTCCTTATCAACTAAATGTCCGAACAGTAATATATATTTAGAAGCCTAAGAATTTGGCAGCTGCCGCGAGCAAAGGCAAAACCTTACTGACAGCATTTGCATTGGCCAAAATTGAACAATAAATTGAAAGGCATTAATAAAAGAATACAATTATTTTAAAAAGACTGCAGCATTTTGCAATTGGTGAGCAGACAAATAGAAAGGCTTTACAGTACTAAAATACAGACAAAAATCTATCAGAATGCACCATTTTCACTTTCACGAAATGTTGGATAATACCATAGTGGGAAGGAGATGTATTACATAACAACTTTGTTGCACTTACTATATCCCCTCTACCCTCTCTCCCCATTTCTTGCTGCAACCAAAGAGCGCCGCTCTAAAGCTGCACGCGGAGGACATGTCAACGCTGCTCACGCAGCATGCTTTGCAAGCAGCAGATGCGCGGGACGAGCACAACGACGCCAAGCAGCTGCAGCTGGACCAGACGGACAATATCGACGGTGAGTAGACGACCGCTGAGCATTGCCATTTAGCCATTTAGCCATGTAGCCTTAGCCAGAACCGAGCTAGCACCACTACAACTACAACTACTACAAGTAAACCACACACAAAAGAATCTTCTTCTCTCTGAGCTTTGAATACCTAACGCACTCGAAAACCGAAAGAATATCTTACCTTATGTATCTAAATATTGCGTATGTAATTTGTTTTTAGCTTTTGGTTGATATACAACTTTTTTTTTCCCTTACTACCAACCTTGTTTCCACCATGCGCTCAAGAAAAGCGAGAAAACCCTTTCAAAAATATATATTGATAAACTGTAAAGAAGATTGTAGAAAATTTGTAGCTTAATTCTGTTCCTTTCCTGCTACGGCCCCCGTAAAAATCTAACTCAAAAGGGAAAACTATTCTAATATATGTATATGATAAGTAGAATAAACCCCTGGAGATTTCCCTCAGTTATTCAGAAAGTATGTTTATAAATTGGAGACGAATGGGTAACTCAATATATTTGAAACACTTGAAAGCGAATGGAACATTAGGCTCCAACTTATATGTGTACTTTCTGAAAAATCCTGCATGCATTAAATTATACCCCCAACTCTCTTCCTCATCTTTCCAAACCCCGAGACAAGTAATACCCCTATTTTGTTTGCTTTTGTAAGTGCAGTACCTTTAGTTGCCCTATGTATTTATGGATATTCTCCGAATGATAGATCCTAAGAGAAGTAAGACTCAAAGTGCTAGCTAGAGCAACAGATCAACACCTCTCCTACCAGAATATCTCTACATGCATATCTTTATTATTTCGTTGTTTGTCGTATCTTATGGTATTCTATATTGATAAATATACTTAAATCTAGCTTTTAGGACGAGTTTCCCATTTGATCTGGGACTAGAGCGTGATTTCGATTGCGATTCTAGTCTTTTGTCGTATGTTTGCCGCATGTTGCATGTTTTATGACACCTTTACATAGACATAGACACAAACACACACCCACTTACCTTCGATACTCTCCCACACCTTCACATACACACATACGATTATCATTTAAGTATCGATTTATTTTAATTTTAAATGTATTATTTAAACTTATCAATTGATTTCACCTTCTTCATGCTGCCATAACTAGTGCTAAGACAGATCGAAAACTCCCAATTAGTTTTTAGAGCAAAATGCCTCCGTTTTCATCCAAAAACCGAACAAATAATTAGCTCAATTGGCGTACACAACAACAAAAACCAAACACTTATAAATAATAAAAAATAATCACCCAATAAAAACATGTAACAAATTTCAAATTCAAAATAATTTCATCGGATATACACTTGTAGTTATTTTCCAAGCGCTATTTGTTTGAACTTATCCCACTTTGTTTTCATAACTTATTCCTTCTTCGTTCCATTCCACATTTTCAAAACCGTGCTGAAAAAAAAATGCAATTTCAAAAACGTAAACCTTTTAAAATTTTTTCAAATCTCTTTTCGTCTTTAATGTTGCAACTTATTGTCTAAGAAATGGAAACGAAACAAAAATGCCAGAATACATAAAAAATATAAATTACTTTCAGTGTGAATACGAAAAACTTAAAAACCACCAGCTTCCAAAGTCGATGTGTTATATTTTTCGTTTAATCCACACACACACAAACACTATCCCGCCCACACACACACACACACACACACGCAAACACACTCGCCCCACACAGATACAGACTGTACTTTTCCTATTTTGGATATTTCTACTAACATTGCTGCATTTATGATTTGATGTGAAGAATCCGTTGAACCATATTTTGTCACACTGTTTTGTAACGAGATAACTGTAACTGACTGTGTTTTTTCAATTGGTTTTTCTGCCAAGCTAACTAAGTGTATTCCAACTATCTTTCTTTTGCCTACTCTCTTTCTATCTCTATCTCACTCTCTCTCTGTCGCTCTCTCTCTGTACTTAACTGTCTGTGTGTGTGTATGCTTGTGTCTGTGTGTGTTGCACATATTCTTTAAAAGTTGAAACGAGAGCTGCCGCCAATATAACGGTAAAGTGTAAAGGAGAGCGACAAAATTCGCACATTGGCTCCGTCAAACTGAATACAAAAATGTTAAGTGAAATTAAATCGAAGTTGAATTTGAAATTGAAATTACCTTACAGCTAAAAGAAAATAAAAAATCCCGCACCCAGCGTCCAAAAACCCCTCACAACCTTCAAAAAAACCAACAAAAAACTATAAAGAAAAAGAACTGGAATTTGAAAATATAACAAAGTGTTATACTATAATAAAACGAAAAAATATATTATACTTAATACCAATCAAAACTATAGCTAAAAATCTGTTGCAACATTGAAGTACTAAAACGAAAGCAATCCCAGAAAACCAAACAAGAAAAACCGAAATATTGTGTATGAGATCTGTATTATATAGAACCGAAAATACCAGACAATAAGATAAGCCCAAACAAAAAATTGTCGATGCCACAAAATGACACGAAACCAAAGTTGTTTACATTGATTTTGATTTACTTATGATTTTTCCCACTCCGTTTCACACTGTTCACACTGTTGATTGATTGATTGATTTGCTTTGATGCAAAGTATACTTAATTTAGCTGAATTGTTTTCTTAGAGCTATAAAGTCCTGCCGATCCGAAACGATGCCGCCTTAGCTTTAAGTCCAGCCTTGATTTGATTTGTTTTGTTTTTCCACAGACTCCGCCAACTGTATGATTAAGACTCTTGATTTGACTTGATTACACCTTGAACCCCTCACCCACGATCGATCTGTATATTATGATTTCCAGGCTTCGCAGTTGCCTCAGCCCCAAATCCCAGCCACATTGTCCTTGCCGATCACTTGAACTGTTATTGCCTTTCGTTATATACATACATACATATATCTTTTGGCCACCACACGCATTCAAACACCAAGTTTGTTCCGAATCGAATCGAAGTGGAAATGTCCCGAAACCAATCAATACACCCAGTTTCTTCTGCATATTTTAGAAAAAAACGCCGCCATAAAGAGTATTCTGATAAAAATACCACCAGTTATTTTTTATAAAAGAAAAAGAATAAGCTTTTTGCAAAAACATTAGCCAGTCGGGTCGAGATTGGATTGTTATGCCGAAATCTGCTAGTTTCTTAAATATATTTTTGTAATTGTCTTATTTGAAATGTAACATTTGTAAAACGAGAAAATAGATTTCTTAGTTTTAATTTTGTATGCAACCTCCTAAAGCAGTTTTGGTTCACCCTAATCGGGATTTACTTATAGGCTCCACACTATACTTCTAAAACACCCGTCACACCAGTTTTTTTGCCTTCCTCCTCCTGTGGCTACTTAGTTAAACTAGACACCATTCACACCCACCGTACACACCCGACAACCATTGGCCTGTTTAGCCCACTGTGCGCATGGAATGCAAGAGAAGCGCGATCGAGTCCCCTCTTCGTCTTCTCATCTCTATATCCACCCCTTGAGTTCCCACCCCCACAGTGATGACGCCTAATATGAACCAAGCAAATGTTTGCAGGTCGCGTCAAGTGTTTTAACATTAAGCACGACCATCCACGTCATCCGGAACGGGAACTGGATCGAAACCATCGGGAGCACGACGACGATCCAGGCGTTATCGAGGAGGTCGTTGTGGAGCACGGTCGTAGGATGGATGCGGGGGATGAGCAGGATCCGGAGGAGATGAAGGAGGTGGCCTACCATGCCACGCCACCCAAGTACAGAAGGGCGGTGGTTTATGCTCCTCCGCATCCGGATGAAGAGGCAGCCTCCGGCTCGGGATCGGGATCGGATGTCTATGTGGATGGCGGCTACAATTGCGAGTACAAGTGCAAGGAGCTCAACATGCGCGCCATACGATGCAGTCGCCAGCAGCACCTTATGTCCCACTATCCGCCGCATCATCCGCACCATCGATCCCTAATAGATTGCCCCGCCGAGGCGGCCTACTCACCACCCGTGGCCAGCAATCAGGCCTACCTGGCCAGCAATGGAGCGGTGCAGCAGTTGGATTTGAGCAGCTACCACGGCCACGCAAGCCACCAGCACCACCAGCATCCGCCATCAGCCCCACATCCTCCCAGTCATTCGCAGAGCTCACCCCACTATCCACCCGCCTCTGGTGCGGGTGTGGGTGTGGGTGCGGGATCGGGATCGGTGTCGGTGGCAATAGCCGGATCTGCATCGGGATCAGCCATATCCGCACCAGCTTCGGTGGCCACGTCTGCGGTCTCGCCGCAACCGAGCTCCAGTTCCACTGGTTCCACTTCGTCCGCGGCAGCGGTGGCTGCGGCAGCTGCTGCGGCGGCAAATCGGCGGGATCACAACATTGACTACTCCACCCTGTTCGTCCAGCTATCGGGCACACTGCCCACTCTGTACAGATGCGTTAGTTGCAACAAGATCGTGTCCAATCGCTGGCACCATGCCAATATCCATCGACCCCAGAGTCATGAGTGCCCCGTTTGCGGGCAGAAGTTCACTCGCAGGGACAATATGAAGGCGCACTGTAAGATCAAGCATGCGGACATCAAGGATCGATTCTTTAGCCACTATGTACATATGTGATCACTTCTCTAGGCAGGCAGCAAAACAAATCAAATCAAAAATCAGTAACAGATAACAGATCGAATGGTTTTCACAACTAGCGTGTTTTAAGTAGCCAAGAATCAAGCAAACGTATACGTAATCCAGAGTGAGGAGCCAACAGCCATCAGTTGGGTGTACATCTATATCTATATCTCTATCTATACATTTATAAACCCTATCAGAAACAAAAAAAAAAAAAAAAGAAAAAAAAACTCGAAACCTTTGCTACACGTAGTTGATTTCAAGACTTTGAACTACTTATTGTTAAATCGTCTTAACCTCTAGATGCTTTTTGTAGGACACTAGCAAACCAAAAAACCAAATGGATTATTATATCGATATAGAAATGCCGAAATACCGCGACCAGTACTCAGTGGAGGAACTTTGACAAGTATTATATGTAGAATTCCAATCGATATCCGCGTCAGTTATTATTATTTTACTAACTTAACATGTGCTGTAGTGAATGTTGACTAATTTTTGTTTGTGTCATTTTGTGCCATATTAGCTAATCTCTCTTCTAGTCCATAGGCCCTAAGGTCGCAAAAAGATAGTTGAATAAAATAATTGCAACAGTAAGCAACGAGTGAGGAAAAACAAAACCAGAGTCTAGAATTCTATTGGGATTAAATATTTTTCTATCTCTGTTACGCTCTGTAGTACGACACGATTTTGTCCCACTTCTGATCAAATCCGCAATGAAATTCAGATAGCGTCCAATTTCAAACCGTTTGGCCAGAGCCCCAGAGAAAAATATCGGCTTACTGAAGTTGGACGCCTTCTGATCTATATCTTTGGCAAAACACCCACCGAAGTTGATTGGAGTTGCTAAAACTATAAATAGTTTATTAAATGAACCGCTGAAAATCCGTGCTTTGCTAAAGAACAAATTCAGATCAGATTTTATCGAAAGATGTACTTAAACATTAGATATAGTCACCAATCAAGCAATGAATCCAATTAATTAACACTTAAATACAGATATACACACAAGTACATATATTGTGAAACGGATAAATCAATATTTAACATCTTTAACTTTACTTAATAAATCTCTTTCAAATCAAATTCCAGTTCTTTTCATTCAATAAAAAACAAAAAAAAAAAAAAAACAATCGTCCCCTAGGTACTAAAAGCAACTAAACACAATTAAAATATAATTATAAACATAATCTATAATTTTATTTCGATCCGAGTTGAAACGAGTCAAAATTAAAATAAAATTTTAAACATCAAGCGCACTCTCTTAACGGTAAGTTGAAATTTCTAAGATCTACTTAAGCACAAATACCTCTCCCCTATAATTTAGACTTATGTTAAGTAAGTTAAATATATATATCTGACTTATGTATTATGATTTTATCTAAAATGAAAAGCTACAAATTCGAACAAACTAAAGAATACAACAAAAAAAAAAACAGGAATTGGCCAAACGATTGAAAATTTGTTTTAGTTATTTAAACTCTTAAACAAAACACTTGCCTATACTCACTCACTCACTCGATATATCTATCCTACTCTATAGCTCTATTTCTCTCTCTCTGTCTCTCTCTCTAAAACTCGGTCTGTCTCACTCTGTCTTGTTCTCGCTCTATATATATTGTATGCAGTCTGACTCGTTCTGTTTTGAATGAGGCTCTAAATTTGTTTTTGTTCCGCCAGGCAGGAGGGGTGTTGAATGAAATGTGTTCGATAAACGATAAATTACATTCGATGTTCGATATACAGTATGCGATATACCTTTTCTTATCCACGTTGCTGCGCTACAGTTATTTCGTTAGTCTTCATCCGAAATCAGTCATTTAATTTACTTGTTTTGTCTCATTTTTTAACCTCATCTGCGTTTTTTGGCCCTCCACTGACTCTTGACCCTTGACCCACGACCCCTCGCTCACTCTCTGTCTCCCTCCAACTTATGTACATTTGCCAAACAAGAAACACCACCACCTCCGCAAAAAACCCCTCGAAAACAGTGACAAAGACTAGACACTAATACGGTTCTTGGGCTCTCTTGACAAGAAATTAACACAGAAGCTAAAGAAAACGATACTGAATCCGATCCCACAATCATCTATTCAAAAATATATAGAACATTATACAACTAGATCTTTTTTAAGTGTCTGAACACAAAACATTTGCACATACATACATACATATATTTCAAAAATGGTTTGGGTTCCTCAATATCCAATTCAGTCGCTCCACTGATTATTGTAAATAACTCCCGTTGAATATTTTAAGTGAACCCATGGCCACAGCGATAAATCATTTGATTTCAATTATCATTTTTTACCAAGCAATAATGATTTTCCCCTCCCGTTAAAAAGTGCTGTTTCCAAATTCACGAAACCCCATGGAAAAAAAAAAACAAATTCTTAACCACATTTATTTGCCGATTTTTTGGGTGTAACAAAATTTGATTGCGAAAAATTGAATACATATAATCCCGAATTCCCGAACCGAGCAGAGTGCCTCTGCCACACATAACACCATGTCTCAGGGATATGAACAAAATTGATTTAACAATCATTCGTTTTTCAGTTGTAATCATTCTTTCAAATGGCAGAAAGAAAGCAGATATTTCGAATTTACTACCAGAAAAGCAAACATACACGCATAAACACACACCAAGAAAACACACAACCACACACACCCACACGCAGACTCTGAAAACCATCTAATTATACAGTTTAAGAATTATTATAAAAATGATTTTTCTGTTTCTGTGAATCACCAACAACAACATTGTTTTTCTCTTCTTTTTTTCTTTGCGCGTTTGAACGAACAAATTAATGAAAAAAACCGAAAACGAAACGAAAACGAAAACCAAATCGAATCCCAAAATGCAATAACCCATGATAAATACAAAAATAACGAACAAACCGATCGAATAACGAATAAATGAAACATATAATTAATCGCGCAGGCTCCAAGGCCTGGCACATGCGGCTAACTTTCGAGCGCCTCTCGGGCGGCTGCAACCTGCACCGTTGCAAGCTGTGCGGCAAGGTCGTCACCCACATACGCAACCACTACCACGTCCACTTTCCGGGCCGCTTCGAGTGTCCGCTGTGCCGGGCCACCTACACGCGCAGCGACAACTTGCGCACCCACTGCAAGTTCAAGCATCCCATGTACAATCCGGATACGCGCAAGTTCGACAACCTAATGTCCTCGTCGGCGGTGGGGGCGGCTGCCACGCCCACGGCCAGCCAGCTGGCGGTGGCCTCGCAAGCGGCCATGGCAGCGGCAGCCGCGGCGGCCTTTAATGCAGCGCAGCAGCAGCAGCAACAGCAGCAGCAGCACCAGCACCAGCAGCAGCAGCAACACCAGCAGTCGCAGCAGCAGCAGCAGCAACAGCAGCAGCAGCAGTCGCAGCAGCAACTCCATGCCCTCGCGCAGCAGCACATGCTGCAGCTGCAGCCGCAACACCACCAGCAGCAGCAGCACAATGCCACAAGTGAATGATACAGTCAGTACCTGGGCTGGAACTACGGCGCCTGGCGTCCCGATGACCCCAACCTCAAGCAGCAGCCCCATCGCAAGGCTCAGCCCTTCAACTTCTATGCCCGCGACTACTACTACCAGCAGCAGCAGCAGCAGCAGCCGCAGCAACAACAGCAGCAGCCACCCAGCAGCAGCATGAACAACGGCAACATGCGGCAGCAGCAGCAGCAGCAGCAACATCGCCGCCAGCCGCAACTTCCGCCTGCCCAGACGATCATCATCGATGAGAGCGACAATGAGCTGGAGGAGGAGCAGCAGATGAGGCTGAGCTTTGAGCGGTACATGGAGCAGCTGAAGCAGCTGGCGCCCTACGATCCCCAAGAAACTTTGTGCAATAGCAACACCAATAACATTAGCAGCAGCAGCAGCAGCAACGGCAACAGCAACAGCAACAACAGCAATAGGAACAGCAACCGCAGCGGCGAGCCCACGAATGCCAATCCAATGGAAGCTACTACAACTACTACTAATAGTAATAATATTATTAACAATAGCTATGCTAACCACAGCACTAGGAACTACAGCAAAAGGCAGCAGGAGTAGCAGCAGCAGCAGCAGCAGCAGAAGCAGCAGCAACAGCCGCATCAGCAGCAACAGCAACCAATTGATACTCAAAGCAAATGTAATTTAGACGAGAAACGCGAATAAGATCTTAAATGTTGAATCGATTTAAGGGTAAGCCAAATTTGTTTGTCAATTATGTAGGCGTAGATTGGAGAGGAGAGGATGCATTTCCGGCTGCGAGGAGGAATCCAATGCTGATCGGTGCAGGAAGCGACACATTGTCCAGGTTTCAACTAGATACGGATGTTGCAGTCACCCACACGCACTTATATACAGTACAGAATACAGAATACAGAATACAGAATAGTAGCAGATTTATTCGCAATGGAGTTTTAATTGCAAAAGACTTGCTCGTGGGGCAAGCAAAAGGGTTTCCAAGCCAGCTGAAAGCAGAGGGTGGAAAGCGAAAGGTTTTAACTAGCAGCACTCAAATATTTACAAGAAACAAAACAAACAAAAGCTTAAACTAAAACCAATTGTATTTCGAAGCTACTCATACTATATATCGAATTACAAATTTTACGAACTAAAATCGTTGGACCTGTCAGACATTTGTGCCAAAATCTCTTGGTGGTAGTGCCAACTTCCTTGGCTGCACCCTCTCTATTTGCACCTGTTCGTTGTTGCATTTAACACTAGTATGTGCACACCCACTCCCACACCCACAACCCAAACACCCCACATGCAGAAAACCACACTAATCCACCCACCCGGAAACCACTCTGATACTCTATAGGAAAAGCAAGTTAGGAGCAAACACCGAACATTGAAGACATTTTAACGAGAGATTTCTATGCTGCTAACCTAACCATTTTACTGTTTTATATAAATGTATCATTAATTACGATCTAATGGATGTCGTGTTTTGCGCATAATAACAGCAATTGTAAAATAGAATAATCGACCTTTAAGGAACCCCCTTCGGTGGGATTTTCTCTGCATACGAGTTTAGATGTATCTATGATGTACAAATCGGTGCGTTTGATCGATGTTAGTTGACCCTGAAGACATGCATTACGGTAGCCCTAATCTTAGCGAGGCAGTTTTAAACTAATCTAATCTTAACTAAACTAAACTACACTAATTCACTGATTACGGATACTAAACTAATGTTAATTTATTTATAACCAATACGGGAGTGTGCGAATGAGTCTCGAAGTGAGCGATTGCCGATGGATCCAATCCAAACCGATCATCTTATATGATCCGATCCGATCCGATTCGATCCGATCTGATCTGATGTATTATAGTTAGCGATAACAGCGCCAGATTCAAATGTCAATGCATGTGGTCGAGTTTGTTATCCAGTCTATATGATTAATATACCTACTTATATGCACACTTGCGTGGGCTAATATGATTTGGCAGACTCTTCTTGCGGTGTAAATATGATTGATGATTCTCCCCCGATTTCTGCTAGTTAATGTGTATTTAAATAAGTTTTTGTAATTTGTTGTTGTACATTGATTGCCAAATCCCCGATATTGGTGCGCACACACGAACACACAAACAGGAGCATATTGCATATGCAGACACACACACACAGAAAGGTCTAATTGCCTAAGGAATTATTGCATAATTCTATGAAATATATAGTTATATGTTATATACACACATATTCATAATATTTATTTGTTCTACTTCTTAACATGAAATGTTTAGGAATTAAATTTACATTATTAATAATGCTACATCAAATACTGCCCCCGACTTAATGTTTGTTTAATGTTTATTTTTAACGCTGTTTTGTTAAACAAAAATTTAAGAAATTTATCTATATATGATGTGATAACTATAGTAAAACTAAACACACACACACACACACGCCCACACGCCCACAAAACACACAAGAACACACCCACACATTACAAATTGAAATTATGTTAATTAAGCAGGAGAGTAGAGCGTTGAAGTTTTTTTAAAAAACGATCGAAAGAAATCTATCATTTGTGTGGTATGCAAAATGGTGCTAAATCCAAATATACTTTAAAGTATACCGAGTAGAACGCGAGGGAATGGCAGGAGGAGGCCAGCCTCCTTGAATCGTATCGTATGTGCAATATGACTAGTTTTCGTTTAAGGTGCAGGATGATGGATGATGGATGATGGATGAAGAATGGTGTTGACCACGCAAATGCCAACCACTTGAATTATGCGAATAAAAAACACAAAACTAAACACACAAAGTATATGTAAATACAAAGCGGTGCTAAGCCCCCCAAATAAGCCGAAATAAGTAGAGATATTCAAAGTCCTTTTAAATGTCGCAAAATGGGGAGAGACACCACCCGCAAACAAAATAAGTGTTAGCATATCACTATGAATATATATACGTCTGATATAGCAGCAGAGCAGTTAGTTAATGATAACTTTTCGCTACGATTTCTGTGTCTATTTACAATAAATGTCATAAAGCTTATCAAATTACCGAGCACACCACCCCGCCCACACAAGAATCACACACAGCCCCATTTGAAAACACTCTCATATTTATTTTGGTGCCTTTTCGAACCATTTTGAGTTCAGTAATTGATTTCGATTTTGTCTTGACTTTGACTTTGACTTCGTTTAACCAACTTTAACAGCATTTTCGCAGTCGATCAGGAGTGGTTTGAACCCCTAATTTTAATGACGTGCTAGTTTCAATGTAAACTTAGTTTAATCTAATTTTTGTATTAATAATAAATGCAATACAAACTATTTTTAGTTTTATTTATAAACAACAACAGTAGCGGCAGCAGCAGCAACAGCAAAATGTTGAAAGCAAAAAACAAAAATAGAAAACGCAGAAAAAAATGAAATCAGTTTAATTAAAGTTAAGCAAATTGAAGCAAGCCCACGAAATGCTTGCAGCATTTGTTACAATTTATATATACACGTATAAATATATATTACAATATTTTTTAAAACAATTTTTAATAAACATTCTATCTATTATGGCAGCCTTTCAATGAAAACAAATTGAATTACTAAACAAAACAAACCTAAACCGCATAAAATCACAAAACTATAAATGAAGAACAGGCAGATGTACCAATCTCACACAACTACACAACCACACACACACACACACACACACAGATAGACAGACAGACAGACAGACAGGCACACACACAAATGAAACAAAACAAAAATCAAAACTAAATCAAATAAATTGAATTTTATGGAAACAAAACCAAATGGTGATCACTTTATTATTTTTGATCCTCTGACTCCGAAACCGAATCTCCGAATCCCGATCTGCTGTGAGCTTTGAATTGTGCTTCCAACGATGTTAGGGGTGCCCATGAAAAGTCGAACTAAGTCTAAGGAACTATATGCCACCTACTCTACTATATACCAATCCAATACCAATGCCAGTATCAATACCAATACCTATACAAGTACCAACCAACACACTCACCTGCACTCATGCGCGCACACACACACACATTCGCATAGAGAATTTTCAACCTCGGCCCAATTTCCTGTTTTTTTTTTAATATTATTGGTTGAATTTGTTAACCTCTTTTCCACATTTACGAGTACCCTACTTTTATCTGAATAAATATAAATATATATTATGTATCAGTTTCAGCCCGAATTCGCTAAGTGTAAGCTAAGACGATTCTTTGCACAAATGAGTTACACCCAAAAAAAAATTGGTATTGAAGAAATACGAGTGTACGGGGAAAATGTGCAAAGCAGCCGAACCCTTCATTTGATCATAAAGAATTGTTTGTGCATAAACATTTGTGCTATAAAATAATTATGTTTACAAACATCTACACATATGCGTCGATTGTGACTAATTTTATTTGTATAAAACTATATAATAATGATACATATCCAAAGGCGAAAAATATTACATCGCAGGACAAACGGAGGCATTTTATAAGTTAATTTGTAACTGAACAGTGCATAGGAAAAGTAAACCACGTTTTCAAAATCAAAATATTCGAAAGTGTTGCCTACTTATCGCGTGCACTGTTCGAATCGAAATATTTTACAAACGCTTAGTTTTAGCAAACGAGCCCGCATTTATATTCTCCACATATACCTCTAAATTTGATTTACGAACTATATTATCAAAAGAGTAATGGATATTTCATTTGCACGCTGAAATATGTGAGGAGACGCAGAAACGAACGAAATCCCCTTGTGTTAGTCACTCATTTATGTATATTTTCCGTTGATTGATATAAGTTGCTTGATTGTAGTTAGTGACGTTTGTTTGTTTTAAGGACTACCTAATTTTGTGTACTTTCTCCTTAGTTTTCTAGTTTAGTTCTGATATTTTTTCATTATGCCGCATAAGTATATTTGTTTTTAGCTCACAAAACGAAACTCTGCCTATCTCTGTCTCGCCCTCTTTCTCCGTCTGTCTCTCTCACACACTCACTAGTACAACACCTACCCACCACCCACTATATCTTTCTCTCTCTCTCTCTCTCTCTCTCTCTCTCTGACTATTATACGAAAAAACCAATCCAAATCCAAAAAAAAATTGAAAAAACCAAAAATCAAAGAAATCTATTTCTCTGGGCTGATTTTCGTCCCGCTCGACGGGCTGTTGTGTGTTCTGTTCTTCTCTTTCTCGTTCTCGAACCGCAGGCAGCAGCGCCCGCCACCACCTGTCGACCCCCCTGTCGACCTCGTCGTCGGCCTCGCCCCCGCCGCCCCCTTTCGGGATGCACCTGTCGGCGGCCCTGAAACGCGAGTACCATCCTCTGCACTACATCGCCGCCGGCAACGGGCACAACGGTCCCTCGGCGCTCGGTTATGGCAATCAGGGAGCGGGCAATGCGCAGAATAATACCGGAGGAGCTGGATCGGTTGCGGGAGGAGTGGGTGCCGGCGGAGGAGCCGGCGGAGCAACTGGAGCTGCTGGCCATAACTCACATCACACCATGTCGTACCACAACATGTTCACGCCGTCCCGCGATCCGGGCACCATGTGGCGGTGCCGCTCCTGCGGCAAGGAGGTGACCAACCGCTGGCACCACTTTCACTCCCACACCGCCCAGCGGTCCATGTGCCCCTACTGCCCGGCCACCTACAGCAGGATCGATACGCTGCGCTCCCATCTGCGGGTCAAGCATCCGGACCGCCTGCTCAAGCTCAACTCGTCCATTTAAGGGCGTGGCCGGGGCCCAAGTGCAGCCCATCACCGCCAGCTTTACCAGCAGAAGCAACAGCCGCATCATAAGCAGCAGCACCAGCAGCAGCAGCACCAGCAGCAGCAGCAGCAGCAACAGCCGCAGCAACAGCAGCAGCAACAGCAGCAGCAACCAGCTTACTACATCAGCAACTTCAGCAACTACAGCAATAGATACAGCTACAGCGATAGTTTATTGTAAATCGCTGCAGTTCTAGGTGGATTTTTCTTGCATTTAGTCGTCGTCTGTACATTACCCACTATCCAAGCTATCCAAGCTATCCAGCTATCCAGCTATCCAGCTATCCAGCTATCCAAGCAATAACCATAACCCAAACTAGTAGAACCGAAGATGCTAAGGCAAGACGCGTAAAACACAAGTATATTGATAATCTTAACTAAACTTATTGGTAAACTTTGACACAATCGTCCCATCAATTTATAAATGTGTATAACTAAGGCAGATTAGGAAAAGGTTTCAGTTGCGAGTCGAGGAGAAGGATATAGCGAAGGCGGAAAAGTTTTCCAAAGCCACCACAAACCGTTTCGAAGGTTTCTAAATGTTGTTTCCTAAAAACTATAAAGTAATAACTACGCTAATAATAGAGAGAGAAAGTCGAGGAGAATCGTTTTGAGCTGATTCATGATTCGCGATTCGGTCAGCAGATCGGGGTCACGACCCCATCGCGCGGGGTCACCAGCAGGAGAGGGAGGATGCGGATGCGGATGAGGATGAGGATCAGCCAGCCACCACAGCAACAGTCACCCACAAATACTACTCATACGAAGGTCACATTAGGTTTTAGTTTACTTTACTGTTTAATGTTTAGATCGTAGTGTTAACCGATATGTTCTGCGGAGTAGGCAACGGATGAGGGCTACTCAACCAACTACAAAGAAATTTTCATATACCTCAAATGCATTTCAGTTTTATTGTTGATTGCTTAATTTTAGTCTACGTAGACCATTAGCACTTATGTATACATAAAGTACCACATACACCTATGTTTACCAATGTTTCCCTCTGTTTTTTGTTCCCTATCACACTTTTGATTTTGTCCTATGCGTTAAGTTGAAGATTTTAGGATTAGCTCGAACCACTTGAACCACCTCACTTTTTTTGTTAAGCTTGTTTATATTTATGGTCAAACGTTTATTTAGTTGAGTCCACTGAACATATAACATATGAAACCACAAGGAAGGAAAGTTAGTTGATATGAGGGCTATACAAGAAAAAACCATATCACAAAAATCTACAAAAAAATTAAATGATTGGAGAAATCTATAGAAATTATATTTTTAAATTGCTTAATTGTCTGCTCAATTGGCAAGGAATTGGATGGATTAATTCTAATTTGTAATCGTTTATCTGGCCTTTTGATTACCATAACCAAAACGTCCCCGCAGAGACGGCAAAAGTAATTAATTTTAAACATTTTGTGATAGACAAAATTATGTTTCGGCGCAAAATAAATTTAGAAACAGTACCCCTATAACATAAAACATAAAATTAAATGTGATATTTTTGGCACAAAACTATACAAAAAAAAAAAAGTAAATAAAAAGTAACAAAATACGATGATATGTCTTAAGGTATCAGCAACATTTGGCTAAGGTTGCTGCCCTTTGCATATTTATTTAGAAGATTTTTGTTATAGAACTATTCAAAATTGTTATCTTTCGGTCCAAAGCACAAAATGTATAAAATTACTTTCTAGTTATTCTTTAAACCCTACTTTACTTAACTTTAAAATCTTTTTTGATTTCCTAATTTTAAATTACGTGCATGTGCGTGCATCCATTCGAAAATATGTACACACAGAGATCATAATTTTATTTAGTTATAAGTTGATTGAGTTGAGAAACTTTAAGCCAATAAACTACCGCAAAATTGAAAACAAGAAGCAAAAATAGCACAGATGTTAAGGCAAACCACTACTACACACAGATTTATGTACCAAAAATGTAATAAATATGAAATTATAAACAAAAACAAAAAACAAACGATACCAAGCAGTCAGAAACCAAAAGCAAACTACTAGAGAAAGCTAAAAGGAGTCTAGCTGGATTTTTCTAACCTTTTTCCATACATAAGCATAAATCGTAACCGAAATATTTTTATACATCCACTTGTAATCGGCCGATTGGAAGAAGAGCTACCAAAGATTGGGGTATTAAGGGTTGCTCTGTGGAATCGGGTCAGGAATATACAGGAATGTACGAGTATATCCCAGATCCCAAATGATCCACAATCGTCACGCGCAAATACAACAAAATAAAAGCAACAGCGAGTTGTAATTTATTTTTCCTCTACAGTTACAAACTCAATTAATCAATATGCAAATACAAATGTTGCAGTGCAGTGGCCAAATCGCGGCGCACAGCAGCAATGAAAAATATTATTAACAGTTTTCGTCGTCTACCAGTTTAAATAAATCAATCCATTAAGATCTATATATATCAAGCAACAAATATATATATTTCAAATTTATTCAAATTAAAATCAAAATATAATTCACTAGCAGCATTTAAATGTCAAGCGCAGCAGCGAATAAAACCAAATAAAATTTATGATTATTATTATTACATATATCAACTACACTCGTTTCATGTTCTGCCCTTCATGACCACGTCCCTACTTGGAAGCACAATTCAAATCGTTAGGTCTGGGTTCGAGTTTGGGTTTGGAGCCCTTGGATTTGGGAGTGGGTTGCGGGCGCAAATTTCATTTTTCAGACACAAAAACCTCTGCGGATTGCTATTTTGGTGACGAGGTAAGTAAGTGGTCAGACTTGGTAAGCTAAATTATATTGGTATTTCAATAGCTATTGTTTGCTGTCATAGCTAAAAGCACCTTTACTTCGATGCTCAAGAGCCAGTTTACTTTCTTGATGAATTTTTATGCATCGGTGTATGGGATCAATGAGAGCTACTCCAATTAAAAGACGTCGAGATCCTTTCAATGTACATTTCAATGTACCATTACTTCTACACAAATCGGTTTGTGGCTGTCAAAATAATAAAAACATGTATCGCTCTAATTTGTTTGCTTTCCAACACAATAATTAATTGACCTCTTAATAAATTTAGCAAAGAAAAGTTTTAACTGTATGCCAAAGTAATTATATATGTAAAGGATTTCATCCATTCTCTAGATAATGAGTAAAATGAATGTTCTCATTATTAGGACTGCTTTGCTTCAAAATTAAAATTGTCGGTGTCCAATTTACCATTTTCCTTAGATTTTCAACAATTTGTGGAAGTTAAATTATTTGTACTTAAAACTTCAGAGCCTGTCAATACTCTTTCAGATCTAAAGAAATATTACGGAAAATATTTAATCATTCATTATTATTATAGGTGGAGTATAAAAAAGATTTCACATATATGAACTATTTAATCAGACGCTTAACACAACTATTGTTGTTGTACTTTCTGCAGTATTTTGTTACGCGCTTGTATGAAATAGATTAAATCCAGGAACAAAACGGAGCAATCATTCTGAAAGCATCAACATTATTTGTATATAAGCTAATTATAAAATATATATACATAAAATCTACCAAAATAAATCTATTTCATTGTTGGAATACTCAAATTAATGTAAAATACCTATTCCGTATATAGTTTCGATGTTTCTAGTTTTTTTTAATATTAAAGATGAGCCCGCCATGTATAGAGTTGCCACCTAATATGCAGCTCAATGATTATACCGAATTCGATGACTGGGCACACTAACAATCGATTTTCCGCAGTCAGAGTGACCGCTTGTTGATTTGCTTACTAAGATATCGATAGGTAGCCACTGTATATATATAAGGCGCTTAAGAACAAATTCAAATTTAAAACTTTTTAAAAATACCAGATACCAGAAAAAATGCAGATGTGGATAAAAAAAATGGCCCAAGAAATAAAAAGAGGCCTGGTTTGCGCTCCCCAATAGAACCGAAACTATCGACGGGCAGAAAACGCCGATAGTGCCATCGATAGTTCTGGCTGCTCTAGTCGCGAAAACACAGACGCAAGATAAAAGAAAAACAGACGAAGAGGGAATACGGGAAATACGCGGGAAGAGCAGTCAGAACGCCAGAATTTTCACGCGCAACGCTTAACGAGAATAAACAGCGTAAGTAGCGGAAAAGTGCAGGTGGATTGCAACGGTAATTGCAGAATGCAATCCGCCGGAAAATTTTGCATAAACTTTTTGTGAAATTTCAACTGTGTTCGTGTGAGTGTGCAGCAGCAGCGAGTTAGCATGCGTGTGTGTGTGTGCGAATGCGAGTGCGCTGGTATTGAAAAAATCTATCTCTTCGCTACGCATTTTCACCCCCGTTTTTGCGTATTTGATCCCTCTTCCTCTTCTTCTCTATCCGCACAGCCGTCTATGCGTGCGTGCGTGTGTGTGTGTGTGTGAGTGCGTTCTCTGCTTTCGTTTTTTAATTCTTTGTTTATATTTACGTATAGTTTGTTTGGGAGGCCCCGTTTTATTGTTGTTACCCGGTGGCGGACGCTCTTCCCCGTTTTGATTTATCGCCCCGCCGTATAAATAGTGCCCGATTCTGATTCAAATTTCGGTTCCGAGATTCCCTAAAGCTCCCGCCGTCTGCTCCACCACACACACCGTCGTTAATCAAAGTGTCTTAATGTTTATGACCAACTGCTAGCTGTCTATCCCTTTCGGAAAATTGCGAAAATATTGTAAAGATTCGGATTCGTTTAATTGCGATATATTGTCAGCGAAATATGTATGTATGTGTATCGCAACGTCGAAATATTACTGCTGTTCCATTGAGTTTTTTTCTAGACAGAAACGTTCAAAGAATTAGTTTGCTTAGATAAAATCAGTTAAATCCTTACTTAGGTCCACGAGAACAGATATATTTCCTTAAGTTTACCCTCCTCATTGCACTAAAATGAATCTCGAGTCTATATTATCATTATCCTCATTAGTCGCTATGACAGCCTAACATTTCAATGGGTATTTCCATGAAATTGCTACAAGTGATGGACTATAACGTGCTTAATTCCACCAATTCATAACTATTTTTCAGTAGAGATTTTGTGTATTGCACCTGCACCATAGTGATGTCTTGATTGCCCCGTCCATAAATTTGACGTAAATGGCGCTATTTAGAACCGCGGGCACTTGCTGGCATAAATATCTGAGCCGCAATATTTGTTTTCCATAGATACGCCTTTCCACTGGCTTTTCCGCTCGTTTGCTCTCTGGCTGCTGGGAGATTTCCCCTCGGAACAGATTTCCACCAGTTGAATTTTGGCGCCCGCGTTGATCGGTTGTGTAGTCGGAAAATCTTTCGTTTGATCTTGTGGAAAATGTGCCGTGCAAAGGCGTGGGTCTATTTTTAGACAACTTGCTGATTTCCACACTCGCTGTGCTCTAAATCAGATTGGGCATCGATAACTGTCCAATTAATTGCACATCGTCGGGGCTTTAAGGCCTTTCGACCGGAGGGGAGATATCCGGAATCCGTGGAATCGGTTATGCAATCCATGAGCGAATGAAATGGCCAGCAAATTTCAGAGGAAACCATCTCCCGGCGGAGCAGGGGCCTTGGGAGGGGCATCGAGTGTTTCCTCCACGCCAAGCAACCAGCCGCGCAAACGGGTGAAACGCTGCTGCCGGAACTTCGTCACCTTTATGTGCACCCAGGTGGGCGTGGGCGCCCTGATTGTGATCTACGCCATCTGTGGGGCATTCGCCTTTATGCACATCGAGCGCCAGTTCGTGGACGAGACGGCTGGTCGGGTGATGGAGCTGCGCCAGAACTTCTCCCAGCAGCTGTGGAGCATCACGGAGCAGCACAACATTATCGATAGAAGGCTGTGGACAGAGGCCACGAACGAGGTACTGAGGAACTACCAGGCAAAAATAGCCGGAGTCGTCAAACACGGCTATGTGGGCAGAAGTCCAGAGCAGATCTGGAGCTTTCCGGCTGCCTTGATGTTCTGTCTCTCGGTTATAACCATGATCGGCTACGGCAACATGGTGCCCCGAACTCCGTGGGGCAAAGGATTCACCGTGATCTATGCCACTTTTGGCATACCCCTGTACATCCTGTACTTCCTCAACATGGGCAGAGTGCTGGCTAGATCGTTTAAGTTTCTCTACCGATCCCTGCACGACTGCACCCAGGAGCACCCGCGCCTGGATCGGATGGACGCCCTCGAAGGTGGTGTCAGCATGTCACGCAAAAAGGTCATTGTACCGTCAACCGCTTGTCTGTGGGTCATATTCTTTTACGTCCTCACCGGCACCGTGATGTTTGCCAACTGGGAGAGATGGAGCTTGCTGAACAGCTTTTACTTCTGCATGACGTCGCTGTGCAAGATCGGATTTGGCGACTTTGTGCCGGGTGCTTCGCTGACCACCACTGCGGATGTGAATGCGGCGACGCAAAAGTTGCAGGAAGACATTTCAGCCGACCCTGCCGAGTTGGCTCAGCTGCAGTCCGTGGCCGCCGACCAGCACTCCAAATTGGCCATCAACTTTGTCTACATGCTGTTGGGCATGGGTCTAGTGGCCATGTGTCGCAACCTGATGCGCGAAGAGGTGCGCCTAAAGGCACGCGAGATGCGCGAGGACGCCAAACTTTGCATGGAGGACACCCGGCTGCGCTTCGTCGGCTGCTGCGGGAATCCTAGGGATGCGTACGAGGATGACTACTACTAGGATACAAATAGGTCGTTAGGAGGGGCGAGTAATTAACCAAGTTCCAAGCAACGGCGTCCCTTAATTAGATTTATATTTCACTAATCCCAACTTGTTCTATCTTAAAGGAAGAAAAAGAAGCAAGTGTATTATAAGAAGATCGTATTTACCTTTAGGGTTAAAAGCCAGCAATGAAGTGCATCATAGATTTTGGACATCAGTCATCAGTTATTCTAGTTAGAAGTTCTTATAATTTGACAATATGGGAATGTTTTCATGTTGCTGTGAAAATGATGCTGCGTCTGGATAATCCGTCATATATCGTGCCCAGCAAGTAATCCCCTATGAACATATTCAATCCTGCAGCTCACCATTGATCAATTCCTGCAACTGCAAGAGCGGATCCGTAACTTCGAGGGCATGCTTGGCGGCGGCAGCGGGGAGCGTCTGTGCACGCCAAGCACTTCGGCCGGCCCATTCCGCATCTTTTCCGTGGCCGGATTCCAGAACCGGGCCAATGACATCGTCTACTGCCCGCCGATCGTGCGCCAGCACTCGGTGCACGTGCCGGAGGACTCCACGGCCATAATCTACTTTGGTGGGGACGTGCAGGACTTTCCGGAGAGCATGGAGACGAACCGCGACAGCCGGGGCTACATGAAGTACAACCTCGAAAACTCGGCCATCCTCCTGCGCGAGGCCTTTCCCCGGTCACACATCATCGTCATCCGGCCCGTGCGGTGAGTTATTGCATTTATTAATATTAATTTAGTGTAAAACAACCGCATTTACAATTGCAGCATGGAGTTCAAGACCTTTAGTTGCTTTGACAACTTTGTAAGGGGCAACAACGCTGGAGTTCCGGATCATACGCCCATGAACCATGCCCTCCAGCATTTAGAAAAGTAGGTGACACAGCGTACAGTTCAAGAAAGCTCTTATGAAAACTATTGTTCATCCCCCAGACTGCTTCAGAATCTATCGCAGCGCCTGATCTCCATACCAGAGAACGAAATCCTGGATCAGGCCGCCCAGGCAGCGGCAGCTGCGGCGGCAGTGGCTGCTGCTGCTGCGGCCGCAGCTCTCACGCTATCCAACGCCACGGTCACCTCGGAGTCCAACTCACAGTCGGCACCGGCCAACGACAGCAGCCAGGAGATGGACATTGACATACTGCAGGTGCAGGAGAATATCACAGTGGACGCGGATGGGGCAGTAATATTTCCGATAGTGGGCAATGAGGTGCCAGAGACGGTAAACAATGTGTCGGGAAATAATGGCAACATCGGCGGTGGCGGCAACGATGACAGTGTGAACAACCACCAAGAGCAAGTGAACAACCAGCAGCTCCAGCAGCAGACGCCGGCGGCCATAAAAATGACTTCTCCCACAACGGCGCTAAATGCCACCAACAATGTGGAGCACTACAACAACGATTGTGGTACGAGGCAGGCGCCTGCCTCCACTGCAACAACAGCCTCGGCCATGGGTACCTCGACATCCACGGCAACCAGCGACAGCAATCCGCTGTGGTGGCGGGAGAACCTCAATCTGGACAAATCCAAGCTGGTGCTGATTGGCTTTAGCAAGGGCTGCGTCGTGCTCAATCAAGTGAGTCGCGTTTGGTTCGTTAACTAGTTGACCCACTCGCCAATGCGCCAGCTCCAATCCTTTTCAGCAGTGTCGATAAAGCGGGAAGAGTAAATCTAAACGCTGATACAGAGTCTGAGGGTTGTGGCCATTAGCCCACTGACCTTACTTATCTCCATTTTCATTTTTATTTGTAGTTCATCTACGAGTTCCACTATCTTAAAACTCTTACGCCCGATGACAGCAGCATGTGCCGCCTTCTCTCCAGGATTTCAGACATGTACTGGCTGGATGGCGGCCACGGAGGCCAAAAGAACACATGGATCACATCCCGAAGTTTGCTGGAAACACTAACGCGGATGGGTAAGTAGAGAGAGTAAATGTCGAGTTAGGTCAACTAACGAGTGGGACTCTTTAAGCAGGCATGAACATCCATGTCCACCTGACGCCCTATCAGGTGCAGGATGATCGTCGACCCTGGATTAGAAAGGAAGAGAAACTATTCACGGAGATGCTACGAAGGCTAAATGCGCCGATCACCCGGCACTTACACTACGATAACCAGCCGGCGAATCTGATGACCCACTTCGAGGTGCTTCAGGCCTTTTGCCAGCACGTCCATGCGCTTAACCAGCAGCAACAGCAAATCCAGCAGCAGCAGGGAGTCGGAATCAGTGAGCAGTCTTCGGCGGCGGTGGCCACCACCAACAATGGTAGCAACAATCTGTTGGAAGCCGATGAGGAGGCAAAGTGACAGCTGCAACTGCATCCGCATCACCATAGGCGTCGCTTGCATGCGATGCGCAAGGGAACCGCCGCTCTCAAGCGTCAGCAGGTGGCGCAGCTGCGCCATCACCACCAGCAGCTGCTGGCTGCCGCTCCGGAGCTCGCCCTGGCCTCCTCTTCGCGCCTGGCTGCGGCCCTGATCTCGTCGGCGGTGGCCCTGAGCGCCTCGTCCGCGAGCCTTGTAAATAATCATCACCACAGCCATATGCAACAACAGCAACCGCAGCAGCCGCCACAGGCGCGCCATCATCACCATCCGGCAACATCTCACAGGCATCACCACCACCACCACCACCACTCACATCACCACTCGCACCACCATCATCATCAGTGTCGCTCGAAACGCAAACTGCAGAAATTGTATTATACGCTTTGCCGTTAGATCTGTAGCCTAACTATATCTATGTATACTTGTACGAGAGAAAGTTTCTTAGAACCACCAGCAAAATCAGCACTTAGCTTAAGTCGAGTCACACCTACCACGTCCTATATTATATGTCCAGTGTTTCGTCCCTTCTTTTTTGTAAATGTATTTATTTATTCCCATTTTTTTGTATGTTTTATGTTTGGTCATCTCATTTTCGTAATTCGCCCAAAACTGAAAGCAAAATCTCATCAGTGCAATAATATACATAATCCGAATATATATGCATATATATATATATATGTGTATTTATATATATGCTGATTTTACAGACCTCTCTTATTTTAGACAAACACTCCATGCTATTTATTTGTAATTGAAAAAGATTTGTGATTTGCGCACATGATATAAATTTCGTAGAGCATCCACTGTAATCGTAGCGTGTCTCAAGCAATTTTCGTTTTAAGTACCCCAATGAATTTATACATCATCCGCACAGTCGCATAAATCTAACCAGCCTAAATCACAGACCCACAAGCCCTCTGATTAAGTATTACTTAGCGTACGTAAGCTTACTTTAAGTTGCAACTGGCAAGAAAACCACAACAAAAAATGTACTTTACTTAGGTTGATCCCCGGTTTCCATCGCAAACTGGGGGCAAAGTATCAAATTTGTGAGACGAGATTCGGCGGCGATAGCAATCTTCTCGTCCAGGCATAGACGTAGTTTTTTCTGATTGTGCTGGCCAAGTCAAAGAAGTACTCAATGCGAATAAAGCGAATTTTGCCAATTCAGATCCGAGAAATAATTGTAATGGCGCGCGTTCCTTAAACTAAAATATCGATATGGAGATCATTACCGCTTCCGCTTATCCAACCAAGACAAGAAAGCCAGCAAACCGAGAGGATCCAGTGAAACTTACTGTGCATAATAAGGGAATAATTACACACAAAATTTCGTACCTTGTAGAATTTGCAGTTCAAAATTGCTTTAGAGTTTGTCGGTGTACATTTTACGGATTAAAATGCACAAAACATTTTTAGGCAAGAACCCTATTATCTAAAATTACAGTCGGTCGTATGTAGATGTAAATTGAACATTATAAATGAAAACGCTGCGAATTTGAAACCAAAAAGGTGCAGAGAAAGTCGATCAAAAAACAAAAAAGAATTCCCAATGTAAATTCTACTGATTTTTGTGAGTCTGGTAATAAAATGAATAAGCATATATGGATAAAATGGCCAATTTGAGCGATGGGGAGTCTTCTTGTTCTTGCAGCTCCTCTGGCGCCAAATTAATTATTGTTTTAAACAACTTGTGCACATCAGCAAGGGATGCGCCCATCGGATTCTTTGAATGTGAAAACTGGAACTGGCCCCATTGTATTTCTTGGAATTTGTTTCTTTTATTCAATCTACTTATTTTAAAATAAATTACAATTCTATTGTACTCGTACAAAAAATATCGCTTGTGATGCGCCAGACAGCTTCATCCTTGAGATTGGTGTCCACGGTGCACAGGTGGAGGAGTTGGAAGAGGAATGGGAGTCTTGTAGGCCTGCAACTACGCACAGTCGTTGGGGCACTTGGTCGCCGTGCTCCACTCATCGCTGCCGTCGCAGCAGTCGCACACGTGGTCATTGATTCGGCTGCTGGCCACGTAGACATCCAGGCCCCGGCCCGTGATGTGACGCTTCTGGTAGCGGCAGTAGAATCGCCCCTTGGCGCAGGCATTCGTGCTGGGCTCATCGCTGCCGTCCTCCTCACAGTCGCAATAGTTGTCGTTCAGGTGGTCGAACGGGATCTCCTTGGAGCCATCCAGACACCGGAACTTGCCCTCGAAATTGGGCTTGTAGGCGTCGTAGTCGAAGAGCCTTGTTCCCCTGAAGGATTTGGACCAGAATGACGAATTTGTCCAATCCAGGAATTATCCATCTACTCACCTGACAATCTTGATGGGATCCTCGTGGCCAGCCACAGCTGAGGTTTCTCCGCCTGCCGGAGCAGCTGCATCCGCTCCTCCGCCATCGAAGTCGTCCACGTCGCGCTGTTTGCTGCCCAGAGACTGCATCATCTGCTGGTGCTTTCGCTTGATCTGTTGCAGATTCCAAGGAGCTGGCACTCCGGGCAGCTGGTTCAGCGAGAAGGCCTATCGTTATTGGTTAAACATTAAACTCAATGCCCAGCCAAATCCTTGAGAGACTCTTACCTGATACGCGATGAAGGAAATCCCCACCAGGAAGATCAGCAGCAGGAACATCTTCGACTTCTGCTTGTAGAAGGGCTTGAAGTATATATTCTCCCGCTTCACCCACGTCTTACGCATATTGTCTTTGTTTTTTCGCTTTGGCAAAGTAATGTATAAAAAATATGTTTTGTTTACGAATTCGCATTGTTTTTGTACATGCCTGCGTTAGCCAACACTGTTGGGTTGGGGCTTGGGGTTGCCATCCATCCCGAAAAATAACAGAGCGATAACATATAGTACAGCAATTGATTTCCATATTTTGTTGAAGTGTATAAGAATGGGCTTATTAAATATATGTGTAAAATGGTTTAGTATAATTGTATTCATTAAAATAAATGTAGGGGTTACAATAGAATTTTTCACAGAACAATTTTTTATTGAACCATTGTATAAATAAGTAAGCTTTAGGAATAGAACTATCTTCTCCGGTGATAGGTAAAAGTACTCTCGCCCTCCGAGGACATAAACATTTCATTCCCGGTAAATTTATTTGTTTTGGCGAGTGCATGTAAATGCAATGGACATTTGAGCATACGTCTAGTAAAATCTGAGATTGGTTTATGAGGTGCTAGGGGAAATAAATAAGTTCAGATGGAAGAAGGAATGGTTTTGTCAGTCTCGGAGGGATTAGGCGGCCTTCAGGAAGGCCTCATGCTTGTACACTTCGATCACGTTCTCGATGATTTCCCACTGATTCTCTCTGGTGAAGTCCTTGACCAAGGGCTTGTACCACATGGCGGATTCGTCGGACTCGTCGGTGAGTGGCACCTGGATGCCGTATGTCTGGAGCGCCAGCGACAGGCATCCAATGGCAACATGGGTGGGCTTGTACTTGAGGATATTGGCGCTGTGGTGAAAGTCTTGCAGATAGGAGGCGGCTGCCTTGGCAATGGGCACCGAGTTCCACACCTCGGGGCCTACCCAGTCTTGCAGGGTCTTCATGTAGTGCAGTAAGTACTTGTGGGCCAGATCTATGTTGAGATCGAATCCCAGGGTGCGCGTGATGAGCAGCTCGGCCTGGACAATGGCATCCCTCATCGACCAGTACTCATCGTTCAGGTCCAATGGAGCATTACCCCGGTTCAGGGTGCAATATGCCACGTTGATGACATCGCGAATCTTGACTGTTTCGTCTTCCTTGATTTTGCCAGCCAAGTACAGCGAGGACGCGGCAATGAGCTGAGGATTGATCTGATGAGATGGGTATGGTATGGTATGACGGTATGGTATACTCACGAACTCGTCGTAGTCACTGGCCTTGACCTCCCGGAAGAAACGATGGAACACTATTGCCGCACAGGCCGCCGTCAGTGGTTTCATTTTCAACTTGGCAGCGCATTCGAAGATGTACATCGGCACCACGCCTGGTTTGTTCACTTTGCTGCGGCACAGATGGCACAGATAAACATGGGTGGTATCCTTAGGGTGGATCATCCAACTTACCGATAGTCGATGGGCTTCATGGTCTGCGCCTTGTTCGACTCCACGTGCTGCTGCAACGACATTACATCCAAAACGTTTTTCATGCTGATTTTTCCGGGCCGAACTGAATGAAAGGATGGAGGTGGGTGGATTTAAACGATTTCGCTGGCACCCGAGGAGCAAATAAAAAGCAATTGGACTGGTTGGGAAATGAACGTGAACTGAGACCACCGAAAAGTCGAGAGGCGACAAACCGGTTTGATTGGACTGCAGCGCTGTAATGGGAGATAAGATATCATATGCAGGGCGATCGAGGAAATCTAACGGGCCCGAAGGTCTGTCAGCTGTTCGAATGGGATCCAACTAAAAGGGTGCCCGAATTGTTTGTCTCGAAACCCCAATTGTCTTTTCAAAAATAGTACCTACAACCACATTTCAACAGCTGTTCAAATACACAGTGTTGATAAGGGATAATACTTCGGTTCTAAAGGGTTATAACAAGATAATCAACCCTTATATTATTATAACCAATAAACGCTGATCCTCCATAAATTTAAATCTATGTTTAAACTTATTTACCTTCACGTGTCAAATTTGAAAGTCTGCAAAAAAAAAATCAATTGTTGCTCAACACTGACTCTCCAGAGCCGCTCTCAAACCAAAGTGCACTGAGAAAAATAAAATTAGTCATGCGGAAATTATTATATATTTGTTCATAATAAATATAATTATAATGTAGTAAATTCTAACAATATGTTAAGCATAATTGTAATGATCACTCCAAGTTACGTATATATTTTTTTAAAACTTTTATAATTTGTAACTTCAAGAGTAACGTCTAAGATAATTTATAAAATGCTCTCTCAGTTATATAATTTCAAAATTATTATATATTTTTTTTTAATAATTTCATTTCAGTGCGCCACAGTCCGATAGTGCGATAACCCCACATCGATTACACTCGATAGGCACATCTCCATCGCCAGCTGTTCCACCTGCTCCCCCCGCGCACACCTACACCCATAATAGGTATATTATCATTGCGAAAACCAAGTGCAACAGCAGTCCCCCAGCCAGCCAAAGCAGCAAATGCGTCGCCAGCAGTGGAAGATGGATCAATAGAGCGCGAGTCTGCAACCCCTGACCGCTAATTGGATTCCCTTGGGCGCCCTGCCCAGCAGGAAACGGAAATCGCCGACCAGCTCGGCCCAGAAAATCACTTGCGAGATACACAACAAAGAGGCAAAAAGTGAGCATGAAGGCTAGCAAGACACGGGCTGTGCGCCTCACCAGTTTGACGGAGGACGTGGCCGCCGTTCCGGAGGATGCACCATTCCGGGCACGCCTGCACATCCTCTTCGCCCAGATCGAGCGGGAATTTGAGCAGCTATATCTGGAGAACCAGGCCCGTGAGTACCATATATATGTACTTCACAACTCCTTAAGGACTCGTTCCTCGTACATAATAAGAACATGTTTCTGATGAGCTGTACTATGTATTTATAAAATATGTATACCGTTTTATTGTGTGCACTTGATTAAAACTAATTCTCTGTTATAGTTCAGGAGAAGCTTGATATAGCCACCACCACCAAGGAGTCATTGATTCCACCTGAGTCCAGATCCGCAGCAGGAGGATCACTGACTACGCAGGCCTCATCAACAGCTTTGGCCACGCCTGTCACCCAGGCGGATGAAGTGGCAGGCAGCTTCCTGGCTGCCGCATCCAGCACACACAAGAGCTTAAAGGCCAAACTAAGCAGCGCTACCGGCGGCAGCAAAGCTAAGGCCAGCAACAAGATCAAGGCCCAGACCAGCCGCATCGTGTCCAGCTTTAAGGCGCCCACAGTGGTCAGCACGGTGGTGCGAGAATTCGGCGGCCACAAGGATGGCATCTGGCAGGTTGCCGCCAAGGCGGGACAGCCCATTATCGGCACTGCCTCCGCCGATCACACCGCCTGTATCTGGGGCGTGGAGAGCGCCAGGTGTCTCTTGCAATACCAAGGGCACGCCGGCTCCGTCAACTCTATCAAGTTCCATCAGCAGCGAGATCTCGTGCTCACCGGCAGCGGTGATGGCACTGCCCACATCTGGCAGGCGGCCGTTAACTGGGAAGTGCCGAAGTGAGTAACTTGTGATTACGTTTAAAATTCAAATTATAATGGGTGTACAAATGTCAGGAAGGGTCATTCTTCAGAGGAGGAACTGGACGATAGTGATGAACAGGTGGAGGATCGCGATCGTGTGGACACCTTGCGCACTCCGCTCTGCGAGTTCACAGGCCCTGGAGGTCATCTTTCAGTGGTGGTAGCCGCCGATTGGCTCTCTTCGATGGACCAGATTATCACGGGCAGCTGGGATCGGACTGCTATCCTATGGGACGTGGAGACAGGACAGCCACTGCAGCCGCTCACTGGGCATGACCACGAACTCACCCACGTGTCGGCACATCCCACCCAACGCCTGGTGGTCACCGCTTCCAGGGACACCACGTTCCGTCTATGGGACTTCCGAGAGGCAATTCCAGCGGTATCCGTCTTCCAAGGGCACACGGAAACGGTTACGTCCAGTGTGTTTGCACGGGACGACAAGGTCGTGTCCGGATCAGATGATCGCACAATTAAGGTCTGGGAGCTGCGCAACATGCGATCCGCCTTGGCCACCATCCGAACCGATTCCTCGGTCAATCGGTTGGCGGTCTCCACTGGAGGAATTATCGCTATACCGCATGACAATCGCCAGATCCGGCTGTTTGATTTGAACGGGCAGAGAATCGCCCGATTGCCACGAACCAGTCGGCAGGGCCACCGACGGATGGTGTCGTCTATAGCGTGGGCGGAGGAACCACTGCTCGACTGCGACCTCTTCTCCTGTGGCTTCGATCGCCGCGTTTTCGGCTGGTCCATCGTTCTACCGAAGGACAATTGAAGGCGGCTGAAGCGGAGAGCTGCTCCAAAGCAATGAGGAGGTGCAGCCCGCGAAATCCGAAACATCTCTCGAACAAAGCATCCCCAAAGCGATGCTTATACTTATATGTAACCGTTTATCATAGATCAAGTATTACGCAGACATTGTTCAGGATGTTCTACTATCTAGGTGTCGCCCACTGAGTGTAATTATCGTTGCTTTTTGCCAAATAGTCGTGGCATAGCGTGCTGCACGAACTACATATTATCATTGTTATAGGCTGTATGCGTTGGGATTGGGCTAAAGGGATCGGAGTGCAGTGCTTCCGATGTCCAGCTCCGATTTTATCTGTGTTTTACTACCATTATACATATTATAGACGTCTAAGGCATCAACGCTTTAGTCAACATGAATAAACATAATCAAGCGCCCGATTCATCGCTGGGTTTATCCTAAAGGCGTGTTTAATTTGCAATTGGATTTCAATGGAACTAATCTTTTTCTCAGAGTATATATTTCTACGTCGCCTTTATACACATTTATATACTTATTATCTAGGGCAAAGCATTCGTAACGATTAATAATTATACATAGTCCATCGCCTGTTTCGTGGCTATTACTTTGGAATACAATGGCATTGCCTCACAGGTGAGCAAACTTCAGCACCAGCAATCCGACGAGTATGCCCACCTCCAGGATGATAATCAGGATCAGGATGATCTTGTTGTAGAGCACCTCCCTGCTCAACTTGCGGATGATGACCCTCGACTTGGACAGATCCTGGTCGGCGTCCTCCAGGCGGCGGGTGGTGCGCAACAGCGATTCCCTTTGCTCGCCCAGTTCACCCAGCACCTGTTGAAGGGTAAGCCAGCATTAGTAAAACCTGCTAATGGATGGGTGCTGAGCAATTACTTCCGCCCCCATGTTCTCCGTTTCGATGGCAATCTGGTTGGAACGCTGGATACTGTCTGTCGTCCGCTCCAGTACGTCGTAGGTGCTGGCCGCGAGCTGCGCCTGTCTGCGCTCCTGGTCGCTGCCACTGGGCAGCTGGCTATAGCCGGCGTAGGCCATAATTTTGTTCAGGCTTTCAACAAATTAAATTCTATTCTGTGGGGATATCAAAACAAAGCAGGGACAGAGTGTGGCCGTGGTGTTGCAGTGGAAATGTCCAAGAGCCGTATAGCAAGGTACTAACGCGTTTTGCGTGGAGCCACCTGTTGGTACTTTATGCACTTTACAGCACTGACAGCAGTTGAAATTTAAAAAGCAAATTGTTAGCATATTTGCTGACTAATTTCTATAATGTTAGTTAAATTGAAAATTCAAGAAGTACAGCAAGTTTCTCAAAAAATATCTATCTATTTGAATTAGGTGATGATATGACAGATAGGCTTTTTGAAACCCGATTAGCTAAATGGCAGGTCCGATGGTTAGAATAGAAGCTTATTTTAGCCAAAGATCGGTCGAATACTCACCCCTTTTCAGTTGCTAGGGCCTTCAGGTGGGTCGATTTATGGTGGCTGACAAAACCAAAACAAACAACTATCAATATCAACTCGACTTATCTAGAACAGGGAATTACTCGGTTGAAGCGTTATTAATTTAAATTGATAATGGAGGTGATGGCGGTGTCTACGCAATGCGGACATTTGTACATATGTATGTATGTAGATCTCGAGGATTTTGACTTTAGTACGGGTATTTGTCGATTTCTGATTCGTGATAACGACCCCCGATCATACATAGTTGGCATGCCCGCGCCGAGAGAGTCGCTCGAATTCACAGGGTGTGAGTGCTGAGTAATAGAGAGTGCGAGCTGTTGGAGGCGATCGCGAGATGTTCGTTCCGAATTTTAAACGCAGTCGATCGCTGGCGGTGAGCAGACGTGTGCTCCGCTCGATACAGGTTCAGATTCGAATAAATACACTCTCGCTCGGCAGCAAACAAGTTCTAAATTTATCGTTTGCACTCGCGGGGAATCGAATCTGGTGTGTCTTTGACATAAAAAGCATTTTCGGAGCTGTGAAGGTAAGCGAAAAACTCAAAACTCGACGGTAATCGAAGAAACTGGAAAAACCCAATGGGTTCAAGGTGTAAAAGCTGTGCCAATGGTCATTCCTAGTATATCCGATAGCCCATGGAAACTAGCGATACAAAGCACGTGCTTTGGCAACAGGGAGAATCCGCACTTAAGCCCATTTTCAATGCACTTTGGCACGTGATGCTGGCTGCTGACAGTCCCCAGTCGGAAAAGTGGGCTTACTGGGGCCTGCGGGGGCCCACCTGTCATGGGACCCATTGTGCAAACACCTGCCAGAAGTCGCAGCTAGAGTCAGAGCGCCAGATACCCGTAGCGCTATCTCTTTCGTAAGCCCCGAGTATCTCTGAGATACTCTGAGATACGGGTACGCACTTACCACTTTCGCAGTGTATGTGTTAGTCGCACCCTTGTCATGAGAATATGTTACTCTCTAGAGTATCTGTGAGTCGCGCTCTCTTTGCAAGTCGCGAGTTTTCGAGTTTTATGCAATCGTCATATGGGGGCCATCATGTGATCTTAGGGGTCTCGGTTTTCAGAAGCCTTGCCCAGAACGATCTTCAGCTGGAACGGAAACCCTAAAAGCTGAGCTCGAGTAGTTGCAAATAGCGCACAATAAATACCAGTCGATTATGATTTATGGATCGCTCTATAAATTGTCCATGGCACTTTCCATCGATCAATCAGTATTTCGCTGATTAGCTGCAGTGGCAGACCCAGTTTATGAATGGAAAATCTGATCGATTCCAGAAATCTAACAGTTTCACATCTCAAGTATAGTATTTCCCAAGCACACAAGTGGTGTTGGTCGATCGTCCGGCTAATTACCTATATAAAGTCAAAGCCCCTCCACTCAAGTCTCCGATCTCCAGTTACGTAACTCTATAGCTACCTACATATCTTATCGGGAGTGGTCGGCAAACACTGCACTTCAAGAGGAATAATACTGACTTTAATGGTAAACTTTACTGTGCTCCTATGACACTAAGTTTACGATAGAAATCAATATTATGCCTCAGGGTATTGCTTAAAATGGCAATTTAAAAGGAGCTAGCATATGCTCGCATTTATCAGGTGGCTTCTGTTTTACAGCGCAATATTATTTTGAATTCCCCCCAATAGTTCGATAATTAGTTCCGTGTCATATGGGCATAATCATCTTTGTGACGCAACGAAATGGTTTGAGTTCTAGTGTCTTTCTTCGCACAGAAGCATTTAAAGAAAATTAATTGAATTGACAATTGTCGTTAATAAAAGATGAGTGGGGACTGTTTTTGTTTCTCGATCGCCTCCATGGTGGATTCACATTGAATTGGTTCGGTTATTCGTGTCAGCGAGTTCTCCAATTACCCGCAGTGAAAAAAACACTGTTGTCATAAAACCGAGCGCAAAAGCACCATAAAAACTAGAAGTTATAGTCGTATTCGAATTAACAACAAATAGCAAACAGGAGAGCCAAAGCGCAGAGCGATAAAGAGAGGAGCAAACAAAACAGAGCGCAAATTTAACGAAACTTCGAAGTGTAGCGATATTAGCCTACTCACTCATGGGCGTGCGCCCGCTCCCTACAGCAAAGGGGGGTTGTCAATGTCAACCGCTCGTTCGCTCTCTCGGCGCCGCTCCTCCGCTCCCCTCGCTCACCCACGACTAAATGTGATTAAGGCTCACCCACAACTCGCGTGTGACAGCCAAGGAGCAGCCACAACAACTAAAGCAACCACATTGCATCTGAAGTACAGTGCAGCTTTCCTAAATCGCTTCCTCCAGACAGTTAGTGAAGAAGATTAATAGTAAAGTGTAATATTTTGATATAGTAGTGATAAAACTAAGGAGCTGACTATAATTGTTCTCACAGTTTATTGTTCTTATTGGAATTGAGCTAGCATTTTGCTTCACATTTCTTTTTCACTATTATATTTTCACTTACAACTTATTGCCGAAAAACAAATGATTTGAATTAAAGACTTCTGCACATTAACAATAAAAGTTTACCTGTACATCGTAGCAGGCACACCCACACACACGCACACAAGGCTAGAGTCCACTCACGAAAGTGACCAGCAAAGCGAAGCGGAGGAGAGAAGAACGCGGGAGAGGAAAGAGAAGAAGAGAGCGAACGGCACTTAGTTGTTGTTTTGAAGTCGAACTGGTTTACAGTTAGCAGTTAGCAGTTGCTCAGTGCCTCTCAGCTGGCTCAGTGTTTTTTTCGTCTTCGAGCTGTGCGTGTGAACTGTGATATTGCGATATTCGGCTATCGCAATTGGAAACTGGACTTTTGGTCGAATTCATTATAAACGAAAGTGCGCTCGTTGAATCATTAAACAGCATTTGAGCAGGCGAGTTACAACTGAATTACCGGTTTTTGAAGCCAATCGAGTTTTGGAGGTAATTCTCGTTTGCGTATATACTAATTATTATTATAATTATAAGCTCTAACTTGTCCGCATATATTGTTCATCAGTATGCCTTTAATTTTATTGCGATTGATGTGAATATGTATATATGTAAGTTCAGAGAATTATAATTTCGTATTTTAATGCCTACGTTCATGCCTGAGCCGAGCCATATCAATTTCCGCTTTAAAGTGATAAACCTTAAATGAATAACCCTCAATGAAAAACATTTGTATAAAGAAGAACCTTTCCCATACTTATACTTATTTGTACATAAAGTACATATGTACATATGTATGTACTTCGTAACGTTTTGATAAATGGGCAAAACCTAGTTGGTGTAAATGTTTAATCCATCATATATTATTAAAGTACTAGAAAGTACTAGGAAAGTACTAGAAATGCTTGGCAGTAGCGTGTTTAAAATGCACACCATTAGCCATGGGAAATCCTTCAAATGTGGTTTGAAATTGCGCCAATTAACCTTGTTGATAGTTAACTGCATTGTAAACTTAACAAGTAGCCGCGTTAAATTGGAGAGACCCGCTCTATAAGGACTTCCTCCACTTTTGTTTCGGCACACGCCAATAGTAATTTAATAATGCCATAAAGATGGGGAAACAATTGCCCACAAACATTCTAAAATGAGCCTTAACGAGCTGAGAACTTGCCGTATTCCTAATTAATAATAGAAGCAATTAGGCTGCGAATTTCATGACTCGCTATTTTTAGCAAACTGGCGACATCCAACGATTCTTGGTTATAAAACGACAGAGCAGAACAACAATGTGTCAACCTACATAAATGCTGAGCTGATAAAATGAAAGCAAAACGCTGAAACAGCTCGAAAGATATGGCGACGCTCGAAGGGAAGCAACAGGCGATAGGGAGCACAGAGTGTATATGGATATGAGTGCATATGAACAGTCATAAGCAGTCCCACTGCCCACCGAAGATGTGCTGAAACGCGGGGGAATTCGGGTTTCAAGCCCCCTGTACCCATCAGACTTCAGTTGGTCACATGATTGATGGACCTTTAAGACCTCTGGGTTGGGTTATTCGATGGCTATCAATGACGTTCCTATGCTGGCTCCTGTCCAATTGTCGTGGCGGCCACCCAAGTGTTTTATTATTCTAGAGCACACTGCACTTTACAGCTCTTCAATGTAAGCAATAATTGTGCATAAACAAGAGATCACTATTCACAGTCTCCTTAGGAGGACTTAACTTACAAAGTGATTCAAGCAGCGCTGGTAGAATCTCCCGGAAATACTTATAATACCATCCCATTGTTAAAGCACGAAGGAAAATGATTTGATTTTAAACAGCTATAAATCCAAATTTTCCTAAATTTGCCTTACAGCTATTGAGATACGTTTTCTTATAGCTTATATATTTCGTTAAAATCTTTGTAGCTTTCGAGAACACCTCTGCATAAATGTGTGCACATATTTATGCACACATCACTCGTTTTATGTGTCCCGCAAAAAGCAAAAGCTAATTCCCCGCTGTCGCGGAATGGGACTGGCCACTTGGACGGGATCCAGGGATCTCGGGGATACGGGAGTCCGGGAGTCCGGGGGAGCCACTAAAGTTCGATAATGTGCGAGGCTGACGTCGCCGTGTCGTTGACTGTTTGGCCGTTTGGCCCGATGATGTCACAACAAACCTTGGTATCGCCTGTGTGTACACAGCGAAATGGCGGAATGCTCTCGAGTGCAGACACCGGAATGGTGACTGGTGGCGACTACGGACCAATGCCCTTTCCCAGGACCTGCCCCACCACTTCCCGCTGCCGCCATATGTCACTGGGCAACTCATGAAGCCACCCACCCACCCACTCAATTAAATCAAAAACAGTAATTACTGGCATTATCTGAATCCACCGGTTTTGGGAGAAGTCAACTCCATTTGCACATGGCCCGCTCTTGATAATGTTACAATTATCAGTTAATTTGCTGAACCATAATTTATATTGGTTCATCTGTAGAGACCCGCATATGTTTCCTGAATTTTCCAGTTGAGAACGAGTCTAGAAATAATGCATTTACGGTCGACATGGCGATAAGAGCTGTTTTCTTGGGCCGTAAACACTTTTGCAGCGGGTCTGGAGATAGCCCAAGCAAATAAGTTAAGATTGCGGCGAAAATGGCTTCGCAACTGCTAACCCTTCTAGATTACCAACCTCAGAGAATGACATTTTGGGGACATGGGACCTCATTCCCCTTACAGTAAGAAGTGAGTCAAGAAAACCTGGTACTATCCCAATTGGACCGACTGGATGTACATACATATACATACAGTGTTTAAAATATCTTAACGACTGTTTATATCGTTGATTTGTTATTTCCAGGAATTGGATCATAATATGATAATATTTTCTGGGTTCCCCTCGTTTATCTTTTTCAAAGTGGAAAATTCATTGAATCACTTCCGCTGTGCTGCAAAATTATAAACTCCTATTGTATACGAACAATGACTTTAGTCGCCTCAGCGAGCAGCAATTGTTTTCTCATTCTTTTCGGAACTTTTTCCTGAGCATTTTATGCGATCCTCAATGTGTTTGGATAAGACCTTGAAGAACCACCACGAGTTTAAAATTCATTTGCACTTGACGATCCGTTTGAAGTTACGTGATTTAGCAGTTAAACTCAGGGGCGTAGAACGTGACAAGGTGTTGTAATTGAGTAACCGATACATATTTGGATCCTGATATATTGACTCTCTAGTCGCACTGAAAGCCAAAACACATGTTGAGTTTTGGCCAGGTCCGAGCGCCATATGGAGCTGAAAATAGAGTGATTGCCTTTCCGCACCAGAGAAAAACAAATGAAAGACAAATAAATAAAATGATTTGCAAAGCAAGCCTGCGAAATTGGTACATACATAAATATGTCGGGTTGAATAGGGGGCGAAGTAGCACTGGGAAAAAAGTATATATAATTGGCGGATAAATTGAACATAATGTGGCAAATAGTAAAAATATACATAGTTATATGTTATAAAATAATTGGTTACTAACAAATATCAGACGATCTTTAAACTTGCTTATATACCAATAGATCTGAATTGAATTGATAGATATTGAATTTCATGGTAGAAGTTCAAGTTATATGCACTCCCAGTCTTTGACACTATTTTTCTCAGTGCTTATCGTATACGATATTGTAGCCCAGACAAAACACTCACTGAGGGCGAAAACAAAACGCTGTCTTTTCCCTATTTTAATTGCACGTCTGCGGAATGCCGAGACTAACCTCCTCCCCCCATCCTCCTTTCGCCCACAGGGAACGTAAGCAGTCGCCAAGATGGGGGACATGTTCCGTAGTGAGGAGATGGCACTCTGCCAGATGTTCATTCAGCCGGAGGCCGCGTACACCTCCGTATCTGAGCTGGGCGAAACCGGCTGCGTGCAGTTCCGCGACGTAAGTACGGATTGTCTTTGCGAGATACGCCGACTAATCAGATGATATATCTTCCTTGACCACCAGTTGAATGTGAACGTGAACGCCTTCCAGCGGAAGTTCGTCACCGAGGTGCGTCGCTGCGATGAGCTGGAGCGCAAGATCCGTTACATCGAGACGGAGATCAAGAAGGACGGCATTGTGCTACCCGACATCCAGGATGACATTCCGCGTGCCCCCAATCCACGCGAGATCATCGATCTGGAGGCGCACCTGGAGAAGACGGAGTCGGAGATGATCGAGCTGGCCCAGAACGAGGTGAACATGAAGTCCAACTATCTGGAGCTCACCGAGCTGCGCAAGGTGCTGGAGAACACGCAGGGCTTCTTCTCCGACCAGGAGGTCCTCAATCTGGACT
Source organism: Drosophila erecta (assembly GCF_003286155.1). Lineage (NCBI taxonomy): Eukaryota > Metazoa > Arthropoda > Insecta > Diptera > Drosophilidae > Drosophila > Drosophila erecta. The sequence goes on along the minus strand of NW_020825194.1, from coordinate 21,124,574 downwards.
CCTCCAACCGAACTGGAGGAGACATCGATGCTGCTGCACAACACCGTGGCCGGCTTGGATTCGTTGCCGGTGTAATCAACCGGGAGCGAGTGTTCGCCTTTGAGCGTATGCTGTGGCGCATCTCTAGGGGCAATGTCTTCCTCAAGCGCTCCGATCTGGACGAGCCGCTGAACGATCCGGCCACCGGTCATCCCATCTACAAGACCGTCTTTGTGGCCTTCTTCCAGGGCGAGCAACTGAAGAACCGTATCAAGAAGGTGTGCACTGGCTTCCACGCCTCCCTGTATCCCTGTCCTAGTTCGCACAACGAGCGCGAGGAAATGGTTCGCAACGTGCGCACACGTCTGGAGGATCTGAAGCTGGTCCTTAGCCAGACGGAGGATCATCGCAGCCGCGTCCTGGCCACCGTGTCCAAGAATCTGCCCTCGTGGTCGATCATGGTCAAGAAGATGAAGGCTATCTACCACACGCTGAATCTGTTCAACATGGACGTAACCAAGAAGTGCCTGATTGGAGAGTGCTGGGTGCCCACCAAGGATTTGCCCGTTGTCCAGAAGGCTCTGTCCGATGGATCTGCTGCTGTGGGCAGCACCATACCCTCGTTCCTAAACGTGATCGACACCAACGAGCAGCCGCCGACCTTTAACAGGACCAACAAGTTCACCAGGGGCTTCCAGAATCTAATTGATGCCTACGGAGTGGCTTCGTACAGAGAGTGCAATCCCGCCCTGTACACCTGCATCACCTTCCCCTTCCTGTTCGCCGTGATGTTCGGCGATTTGGGCCACGGCCTTATTCTGGTTTTGTTTGGAGCCTGGATGGTTCTGTGCGAGCGCAAGTTGGCACGCATCCGCAACGGTGGTGAGATCTGGAATATCTTCTTCGGCGGTCGCTACATCATTCTGCTGATGGGTCTGTTTGCCATGTACACTGGGTTTGTCTACAACGATGTCTTCTCCAAGTCGATGAACCTATTTGGATCACGTTGGTTCAATAACTACAACACATCGACTGTGCTTAGCAACCCGAACCTGCAGTTGAGGCCCAAAAACTCCGCCATGGGTGTCTATCCCTTCGGAATGGATCCCGTGTGGCAGCTGGCTGATAACAAGATCATCTTCCTCAACAGTTTTAAGATGAAGCTCTCGATCATCTTCGGAGTGCTACATATGGTCTTCGGCGTGTGTATGTCGGTTGTTAACTTCACCCACTTCAAGCGTTACGCCTCCATTATCCTGGAGTTCGTGCCCCAGATCCTGTTCCTGCTTTTGCTCTTCGGCTACATGGTGTTCATGATGTAAGTTTACCCGAAAATTGCTTATTTTTGTTCTGACCTAACGAATGCTTCTGCAGGTTCTTCAAGTGGGTCAGCTATACTGATTATACTGACATCCAGTCACAAACTCCTGGATGCGCTCCCTCCGTGCTCATCATGTTCATCAACATGATGCTGTTTAAGCACACTGAACCGCAAAAAGGATGCAAAGAGTATATGTTTGAGTCACAGCCGCAGTGGCAGAGGATCTTCGTATTCATCGCTTTGTGCTGCATTCCTTGGATGCTTCTGGGCAAGCCCCTGTACATCAAGTTCACTCGCAAAAACAAGGCTCATGTAGGTTTCTTATCACATTGTTTGAAATAGATCGCGTATTAATTTCAAATTCTCCCTCCTAGGCCAACCACAATGGTCAGTTGACCGGCAACATGGAACTGGCCGAAGGCGAGACTCCTCTGCCCACTGGCTTCTCTGGAAACGAGGAGAATGCCGGAGGTGCCCATGGCCATGACGATGAGCCCATGAGCGAAATCTACATCCATCAAGCCATCCACACCATCGAATACGTGCTCAGTACCATTTCGCATACGGCGTCCTATCTGCGTCTCTGGGCTCTGTCCCTGGCCCACGCCCGTAAATATTTATTGACCTAGTCCTTGTGATAAACTTACTAATAATTCACGAATTGCAGAGCTGTCCGAGGTGCTGTGGCAAATGGTGTTGTCCCTGGGGCTTAAGATGTCCGGCGTGAGCGGTGCCATTGCTCTGTTCATCATTTTCGGCGCCTGGTGCTTGTTCACCCTGGCTATCCTGGTTCTCATGGAGGGACTGTCCGCCTTCCTGCACACCCTGCGTCTGCACTGGGTGGAGTTCATGAGCAAGTTCTACGAGGGAATGGGCTACGCCTTCCAGCCGTTCAGCTTCAAGGCCATCCTCGATGGCGAGGAGGAGGAGTAAACCATCCAAATGTGCTCAAACTAGGGAAACACGTGTACAATTATACACCCCGCCCGAACTATTTTGATTGTTTGTTAAATGTTTTTGTTTTGTTTAATTTTTTGGATATTGTCAGTATTGTGGTGCTCTTCCCACATTTTTGCATCCTCCGTTGTGTATTCCATATGTAGTAAAAGTATTCCTCTTTTGAGTTGTGCCTAGTATTCTCAAATACCGTTTCGAAAGCAATAATTTGATATTCATTGTTATAAATAACTACTAATTCTAATAAATATACAGCAAAGAAGAGAACGAAGACTTGTTGAAATTCATTAAACGCCACAGCTTTTCTACCTGACATTCTTACAATCGGAATTCCACATTCGTTCATTTGTAGCATTCTTTTGGGATGTCTCTCAAATGCTTACGCCCAGATACAGATAAACATTATTATTATTATAGCTGGTATTATTTACATAAGTTCCGATGTGCATACATATGTAAGTGACTGTGCTGAGCAGGAAATTAATTCGTAAGTGACTGACAATTGGTTTTTAAGCCCAAATGGTTGAGCATTACAACCAAAGGCAAGGTACATATCTACTGATAAGGGACAGTCATGGTCAGGGGAATCGCAATAGGGGTAACGGGCATTCCATCACATTGATGGATGGCTCAATTGGGCACCAAGTTCCCCAAATATTTATCCAGGGAAGGCAACTCGCCTGCACTGATAAGCCGGATAGGTTGCTCGTGGGTCAGAAATTGTCACAGAACCTTCCGTGTCCAAGTCAAGTGACCAGACCGATCAGTTCGTCAGCTGCGCTCCGAAAGTGAGGAGCCCACTCCGGAATTCTTTTAGCCGCAGCAAGGAGCAACAGGATCAGTTATCATGTCCAAGTGGTGGAGCTGCGGCTCCAATCAGGAGAGCAACAGCATCTTCCGCAGCGAGGTGATGTCCTTGGTGCAAATGTATCTGCAGCCGGAGGCAGCCTACGATACGATTGCAGCCTTGGGCGAAGTGGGATGTGTTCAGTTCCGTGATGTAAGTGTTGCGGTTGAAAATCGCCCTCTTCAGCGAACCCCAAATATTCGAAGAAGGTTAAAATAAATGTGATAGTTTGTGTGTCCATGTTAAAAAAGTTGACCTCGGTATGATTCGGAAATCTTGTATCATTTTTAAAACAGTTGAACGCGAAAATCAACGCCCAACAGCGAAAATTTATTAGCGAGGTGAGACGCTGCGATGAACTGGAGCGCCGGATCCGCTACGTAACTGCCGAGTTAAACAAGGAGGGTCACAAGGTGCTCGACCTAATGGACGACTTCCCGCCGGCTCCGCAGCCACGCGAGATTATTGATTTGGAGTTGCACCTGGAGAAAACGGAGACCGAGATCTTGGAGCTGGCTGCCAATAATGTGAACCTGCAGACCAGCTACCTGGAGCTGAGCGAGATGATCCAGGTGCTGGAGCGCACGGATCAGTTCTTTTCGGATCAGGAGTCGCACAACTTCGATCTGAATAAGATGGGCACCCACCGCGATCCCGAGAAGTCCAATGGCCACCTGGGATTCGTGGCTGGAGTGATCAGCAGGGAGAGGGAGTACGCCTTCGAGCGAATGCTGTGGCGAATTTCCAGGGGCAATGTCTTTGTTCGCCGATGCGATGTTGATGTGGCACTAACGGATCCCAAGACCGGCAATGTGCTGCATAAGAGTGTGTTTGTGGTCTTCTTCCAGGGTGACCAGTTGCAGGCCAGGATTCGCAAGGTGTGCACTGGCTTCCATGCCCACATGTATCCCTGTCCTAGCTCACACTCTGAGCGCCAGGAGATGGTTAAGAATGTGAAGACCCGACTGGAGGACCTCCAGGTTATCATTAACCAGACGAGTGACCACAGGACCTGCGTCCTGCAGGCTGCATTGAAACAGCTGCCCACCTGGAGTGCCATGGTCAAGAAGATGAAGGGCATCTACCACACGCTAAACCTTTTCAACGTGGATCTGGGCAGCAAGTGCTTGATTGGCGAAGGTTGGGTGCCCAAGAGGGAGCTGGAGCTGGTCGAGATCGCTCTGGCTGCAGGATCAGCCAGTGTGGGTAGCACTGTGCCTTCCTTCATCAACGTATTGGACACCAAGAAGGAGCCACCAACCCACTTCCGAACCAATAAGTTTACTCGAGGCTTCCAAAATTTGATTGACGCCTATGGAATCGCTGGCTACCGGGAGGTGAACCCGGGTTTGTATACCTGCATCACCTTCCCCTTCTTGTTTGCAGTGATGTTCGGAGATATGGGTCATGGAACAATCCTCTTCCTTCTGGGCTTGTGGATGGTGATTGACGAGAAACGCTTGTCCAAGAAGCGAGGTGGCGAGATCTGGAACATATTCTTCGCCGGACGTTATATTATCATGCTGATGGGTCTATTCGCTATGTACACTGGATTCCACTATAACGACATATTTTCCAAATCGATTAATGTCTTTGGCACTCGCTGGGTCAATGTGTACAACAGAACCACTGTGCTGACTAATCCCACTTTACAGCTAAACCCCTCGGTAGCCACACGCGGTGTTTACCCAATGGGCATCGATCCCATTTGGCAGTCGGCCTCTAACAAGATCATCTTCCTAAACACCTACAAGATGAAGCTTTCGATAATCTTTGGAGTGCTGCACATGGTCTTTGGCGTGTGCATGTCGGTGGAGAATTTTGTATTCTTCAAGAAATACGCCTACATCATACTGCAGTTCGTACCCCAGGTTCTCTTCCTGCTTCTCATGTTCGGCTACATGTGCTTCATGATGTTCTACAAGTGGGTCAAGTACAGTCCAACCACAGATGTGGAGGCCGACTCACCTGGATGTGCGCCCTCTGTCCTCATTATGTTCATTGACATGGTGCTCTTCAAGTCGGAGACGGCGTTGCCTGGCTGTGAAGTCAACATGTTCCCCATTCAAAAAAATCTGGAGATGATCTTCCTAGTGGTGGCGCTTCTTTGCATTCCTTGGATTCTGCTTGGAAAACCTCTGTACATTAAATACCAACGCCGCAACAGGGTAAGTTATTGGGACTGGAATAATGATCCAATTGCCTAATAATATATCCACCTTTAGCCTGCTGGACCAGTGGTGGAGGTGGACGAGATCGTAGAGAAGATAGAGGTGACCACTGGCAAGGAGATCATTATCACTGAGGTAGCCGAGTCCCACGAGTCGGGTGGACACAGCGAGGAGGACGACGAGCCGATGAGCGAGATCTGGATCCACCAGGCCATCCACACAATCGAGTATATCCTCAGTACCATCTCCCACACGGCCTCATATCTTCGTCTCTGGGCTTTGTCTTTGGCTCATGCCCGTAAGAATCTGCCAAGTCCGTACTTGATATGCTACTTAGTAGAGGTCTTATTTCAGAGCTCTCGGAGGTGCTGTGGACCATGGTGCTGGCGATGGGACTTCAGATGAACGGCTACGCGGGCGCCATTGGGCTGTTCTTCATCTTCGCCGTTTGGGAGTTCTTCACCATCGCTATCATGGTGATGATGGAGGGTCTCTCCGCCTTCCTTCACACTTTGCGTTTGCATTGGGTGGAGTTTATGAGCAAGTTCTATGTTGGAAACGGATATCCGTTCACGCCCTTCTGCTTCAAGGATATTTTGATCGTCGTCGAAGACGATTAGAATCATTATGAGAGCCTTAGTGGTTGGCTCATTAAAGAAGGTTTAATTAAAGCATTACAAAATACTTTGAAGTACTTTATTTATCAAATAACTTGTTCAATGTTAAAGCAATTTAAGGATTTCCACATATATTTTTTAGAAGATGAGGTATTATTGAGAACCTCATTTTCCAATGGATTTTTGGTGATTGTTCAAATATTATTTGCTTTTTGCTGGACTTGCACTGCAAAAATTCTTGATTTTAAATCTTCGACAATTTCCCTGGAAAAAAAAACATTGACATTATCAAGAAAATTCAAAGCAAATAAAATGAACATTGAAAACTTCATTTTGTTGTTCGATTTTTTGTAACTAATTGTAGTTACTCACATGGCGTCCTGTTCGATCTGATTTAGAACACGGATGTTATTATTCATTGACTTTTTGGTGGCGTTTATGAATTCTAGCTTCTTTTTGAGCTCCTCGGATTTTAAAGCTGTCTTCGCGCGAATTTCTTGCTCCTCTTTCGCAGCGTTTAGAATGGTCTTCTTCAGATCGTGGTAGTTCTGAAATCGGAATCATTTTGGATAGACTATCACACCTTTTCAAGGAGCAGACTCTAGCAGCGTATTCTCGTTCCTCTATTGTAATTAAGGTAGCTAGGGAAAGTAGTTCTGGGAAAGATTACATACCATCCCGGTGAACTCATCGAAGCAATTATTTTTCTTCCGCATGTCGGCCTTGAACTTGAGGGCCTTCTTGCAGTGGGCTTCGTAAGCCAGGACTAAGTTTCTTTTGGCGTCTACCAGCTGATTGAGAAACTCCAGGATATGGGTGTTCTTGGAAAGCAAAAAGTGGAGGTCAACCACAAAAGTCTGGGGATTGTCGCCATGGGTCAAGTAGTCAAAGTTCAAGTAGTTCAAAGTGGTGTACTTCTCGGCGATCAGGACCTCAAACGCCTTGTTCTTTTCAGCGATCAGGATGGTACGGAGATCATTATCGTAGCACTATAGTAATACAAAATGCATATAAATTCGAACTAAGAATGTTTCCTGTTTTAACTTGCCAATTGGGCCACATATTCCTCCACGTATGCAATTATTTGGTCGCCTTCCTCAGGTGCCGCCTTACGTTTGGGACCTTTCTTATTCTGATTGGGGTTACTAGCCATCGCTTATATGCTCTTGGATTACAATTGCTTCAAAGTTGCCTTATTGATGGCAGTAATTGCAGTTTTATCAGTAGTTTTAGATCTAATTCAAGCTCTGGCGGAATTTTTTGGACTGGCATACAAAATGGCGGACGAACTAGTGTTGGAGAACAAAATATATCGATGACGATAGCAACTACTCAACTTTCCACACACTGATTGGCGATTGCTAATAGATCTATGAGCGCGCTATTTAAATGTACAACATTCATAAATATTTGTTATCTATTCAAAGAACACCAACACTCAAATGTGGTGCCAGTTATTTATCAAATTCAATATTATAAAACAGAGAAAAGTAGTTTCTAACTAATACTTTAACTTTAGAAACTACCTCTTAAATATTTTAGAGTAAACGGTTTCTATAACTTAAATAGTTACAAAATCTGCATTACAGTACAGGAAGTTACGTAAAATAAGTTACAGTCAGTCGCGAGCCTCGACTGGAAAAAATACTTTTTTGTTGGGCAAAGTGATAGATATTGGCATTAAAATAGGTGTAATAGTGTTGGCTGCTTGTGGGCGCTACAGTAGCTAGTGATCCTGATCAGGAATATATAATATTTTCCTTTTACGCCTTTCAGCGAATCTGGTATACCCTTTTACTCTACGAGTGTATATTATGTATTATACATAATATTTAACCTCCTAAGAGCATTACCGTGGTTGCTGTTAACGATTGGTTCGTAACACTAAACTTTGTGTGAGAAACCTTGTCAGCTGAAAAAAATTGAGACGGGTTAGAGTTTTCTTGATGGAAACGACACAACGTACGTTCCCTTACTTCTAACAAACCGTGACCGTAAGCGAGGATGCCAAAGAACATGGCCTCTGCAGAGTTACCCCAACCTTATTGGGTCATCTCATGGTTCATTGATAAACGCAGCATTCCAAGCCACGGCCCACTTGTATGTGGGTTTGGGTTACGTTGGTGGTGCATCGCAAGAAGGTCATCATATTGAGGGCAGCGCTCAGCGGAAAATTCTTGCGGAGGGCAGCGAAATCAAATGGAAGTGCTCGAGTGGGGAGTTTATTTAGAGGTAGTCATTGTGGAACTCCGGTCAGTTGTGGAGCCATCGAGCAACGGGCAGGTCTCCGGTCTTGGTCTTTCTATTCGTAATTCTGGATTAAAATATGTGGCATTTGTGTTTGGTTCTTTTGGGCCTGGTGGTAGTGTGTTTCGCGGATACCCTGGTTCAGCTCCATGTGAATCGTCCTTATAACGATGTGAACGAAAAGTTTGTCAGCTTCGCCGTTCGTCCGGAGGATCTGTACGATGCCCTGGATGGTAAGAATCGCAAGGCGGTGACCAATTTGGCCAATCTCCTGGGAGATGCGCACATCAAGTTCGTGGGAGATTTTTACTTCGCCAGTAATGCGCCAACTAGGCTGCGGAATCCCACCAAGATCATCTGGAAGGGCTTTAATCGGTGGTCGCGGTAAGTTGGAGGTGACTGCATCTCACCCTTTTCTGATCATCGAACTTTATTCTTTGAAGGGCCGTAAACTGGACCATGATCATTCCGGTTCCTTATGCTCCCGAAGAGTGGGACTCCATGCATACATTGAAGATCCTGAACACTTCCTATATGGTTGGCATCACCGACTGCATCTGGCAGCTGGGGACAGACTTTGGCACCTCCAGGGCCAAGGACTATGTCCAGGAACTTCGAACTCTCAAGCTGATGACTGACACTTTCAAACCCTATGTGGACGACTGGCGACTGATGGGAGCGGACATCTCAGCTGGAAGCAGTGCTGACGAAACCAAGAGATACGTTGATATGTCCAAGGATCTGAACACGGCTTTTGGTTGGACGCAGTAAGTAGTGGGGTTGGAAGTGGATGTTTTACTTTAGATCTAAAAAAACCTAAAAAAGTTAAACGCTTATATAAAGTTACATTGAAACCAATTACTTAAAATTATTTCGTTCTAACTGTAGACCCGCAAACATGCTGCCCAAATCCAGTTTGGGCAGCTACTTGTACGACAGCGATCCTGCCCTGCGCATCCTTCAGCAACAGCGGGTTCCCTTGTGGCTGACCTTGCCGGAGGAGCGATCCTCGCAGAGATTGGTGGGCGACGAGACCACGGCTGCATTGCGGTGGGCCCAAACTATGGGAGATGCAGCCGCCAGTGGGTTCGATGTGATCTTTAAGCGTATGAACTTGGTGGACTTCGAGCGACCCAACTTCAGTCTGTATGTAACTGCTCTGTTTAAGAAGGTCATGGGCTCCAGGGTGTTCCCAGCCCGACCTCTGAACGCCTTTGCCCCGAGCAACAAGCTGTATACCCATTGTGCAAATGCCGTATCCGGAGGATTGGCTTTCATGGTGGTCAATACGGAGGAACAGCCAACCACGATTACCGTGAAGAGTACCAGTAGTTTGAGCAGTAGTGAGCTTTGGCAGTATGTGCTTACTGGTCTTGATCAAAGGGTCCAGCTGAATAATGTCCGCTTGCACTTGAACACCACCTTGCGTCCTCTGATCAAACCCATCGATCCAGCAAAGCCGCTGCAACTGATCACGCCCAGCATGTCTGTGAGTTTCTGGGTATTGCCCGATGTCAATCTGGAACACTGCCAGTTCACGGAGATGGAAGCAGGCGATTCGAGTGGAGAGTCTTCCACTTCCAAGGAGAAGCGCCGATCCTCCCGCTATAGCTCCGCGGATCGGTTACTCCAGCGGTTGATCGAGGAAACTGCGGTTGCCCGAGGGTCGGTGCAGAGTTCCATTAATCGCAATAGGAGATTTGTCATTGATAAGGAGGAAACCCCACAGTTCCTTCTAGATCGACTACTGGACCATTTCAAGGATGACAGTCCGCTGAAGAGGGATGTGGGCAATGAAGCGGACAACTCCAAGGATCAGTCGATTAAACCCCATAAAGCGTTGGCCTGGCTGTATCACGTCCTCGAGCAAACCCGTGACATGGGCAAAAAGCGGGAGAGACGCGACACATCCGGCTATTCCGGGCCCTTCTTCTACAATCGCCAGGGTAAGAAAACAGCATTGACCAAGAAGATTACTGAGATCCGGAAGCCGGAAAGGAAGAGCAAGCCCCTTTTTGACTTTGATGAGTTCGATGAGGAAAAGTTCTTCAAGCGTATTGGAGAGAAATCCGAGGAAACACCCACTTATACAAGGCTTCCAGAGGGTGATGTCCACCTGAAGCACATCGAGAGTGTGGATGGGGAGGTGGAAAACGAAGAGGAAGTTGAGCGGGAGCCACCCAAGAAGCGCAGAATCAAGTCCAAGAGTCAGATGAAGATCATTCAAAGAGAGGACAAGGAGGATGAACAGGAGCAGGAACCGGAGCAAACGGAAGGACGTTCCAAGATGCGTCTACTCCCCACGGAATTCTTTGAGGCCCTACCGGCTCCCAAGCAGAATAAGCGATTAAATCTGGGAGCCACCTTGAATTCACTGCTTTTTCCGGAACCCTTCTCCAGCAAGGCTACCATGGCCAAGTCCGGTCAGTCCCAAAAGCCGAAGTCTGTTGAAGAGCCCGAGGACGACGTGCAACCGGTGCCAAGTGCCAGAAGGCGTCACTCCCGGCTAGGTCACGTGGCAAACGATTTTCTGCAGGCCCAAAAAGAGCTCGGAAAGCATTTCCTCAGCCACATTAACGAGCATGAGCACGAGTTTTCTCTAGGCGATGAGGGCATTCGGGAAAGTTCGCTGGAGTCGGGAAATATCGGCAGGAAGTCCCTCAAACAGGACCTTTTTGGCGGGCCGAAGGCAACCCCTTCTTTACATTCGAAACTACCTCAGAAGCCAGCCGATGAAGGTATCACCTCCTGGTGGGACTTACCAGCTATGAGAAGGCGTCGTGCCATTCCTAACACCGATTCCCTGGATGAACTGCCCTCCAATGCCATAGACAAGGCGGATCGCGATGAGATGATGCCCCTAGGAAGGTACACCTTCTACGAGTACAAGGTGGATCCCGATGCAGAGAAGGATGCCAGCCCACCCAGCGAGGAAAAGGAATCCAAGATTATGAGGATCAGCAGCAAAAATTCGCAGGCTGCTGGTACACGTCGTAGTCTGACTACCCTTTCCAAAACTCTCGTGAGCACTGTGAAATCGAAGGTTTCTCGCTTTTTCAACATCATATCCAACCACATGAACGAGTGGTACAACACCTTAACCAAGCACTTGGAGACGGATGCGGAAACCCAAAGACCCCGCCGACAAAACAGCATCGAGAAGTAGAATCATTTGTCCTACGATATGAACTTGTTCAAACTGTCCCCATTAAAACCTAATGTAAATATGTATTTATGTTCGATCATTATTGCATTCAACGGAATTATATTTGAGCCATGATTCTAGCGGAATCATCTTTCTCAAATAAACAGTACACAGGACTTAGGCAACGAACTAGATGGGCTTAGACTAAGCTTGTGATAGATTGTTGAGCCTTCTTTATGGTACTTGTGCATATCTCACCTTTATAATAAAATGGAATACAACTAATGCCGTAGTTTTTATGAGAGCTCTATCGCCGTACTAAATTTGTAAAAGTGCTAAGTATGAAGCTAATTGCATTGGAACTCTAGTAAATATAAAATAAATATATAGTTTTGATATATTTCAATGGTATCTCTGTTACGATGCTAAGGAGCATAATTGAACTAGTACCTATTAAAGGTAGCTATTTTCGCATATAAACAGTAGTTTATATGCAGTACTTAAGGTAGCAATAAAGTCTTGGTTATTGTAAAAGTTAATTACTGGCCATTATTTTCTACATAATTTCATTTAACTAGCGGGGAAGCTTTGGGAAGTCCCCGACAGGTGGCTTTTCTAGACCCACTTTCTGGGAGCCCACTGCCCAGATCTTTCTCTTACCGTTGGTATCTAGATTTTCTCCCTCTGCGCTCGCTCTTTCGTTGCGAGGGAACCGCGCATGAAGACGGTCCCAAAGAGGAGCCCAGAAAGCGGGGAACCTGTTACCACGGCTAAAGTAAAGTGCAATAACAAAATCACCGCGACCATGGCAATACCAAACCGGTGGAGACGATCGCGCATTCTCCGCAGCCTCGGCTTTATAATCGGAATTCCGACTTCAGTCTCCGAGCAGTCGTTCAAGGCGAAGGTTGTGGCACTAGCTTTTGGATCCGATCCCCCGATTCCTATTCCGATTCCGACACCGATTCGCGGCGCAGATATAGTCCAAAGTGCAGGCCAGCAGAAGTTGGAATAAATTACAGACCAGCCAACAGCCAAAACAGGTGAGTTAGCACTAAAATTTGGTCTCTGACCGGTAAAAGCTGGGGCACAAAAACCGAAAACGGGTCAGGTCTAGACTTTTCCATACGGATCTTGTTTCTTTGCGAGATTGCATTGTCGAGCGCGGTTCGGGGGTTCTTAAATGGTGCATGCAAGCGTAACCAGAGCCAGTCTTCGAGTCTTGAGGAAAGCTCTTGGAAATCTTTGTGACGTGGACAGCGAAGAAAGAAACAGAAAAGAAAAAAAAAAAAACAGAAAAAAACCAGAAACTCTAAGCAACATGAAACTTCAGACTTTCTTTCGTGTTTAACCTTCTTTCTTTTGGGCTGTCAATGAACTTGGTTGAGAGTTACTTTTCGGCGTTTCATCATAATAAGCCATAATTACGCACATGTGGGGAAGTGAAAGTGTAAGTTTTCTCAACAGTCTTCGAAATCGATTTATTGACAGCCACTGATAAACGATTTGAGTTGTGAAAACCTTCGCCGACTAACCAATATACCCAAACCATGAAACCCCAAAACCCAAAACCAAACTCGTTTGGTTATGCCCTAAGACAATCGTCTGGCTTTCGCAGCCCGGACATTATATAATCTGATTTGCATGTTGACACCGATATACACGTATATATAGATACAATATGTAGTATACACACCTCGGAATATTTGTAGGATGGGTTTCATCTTCGGTTGGCTGTCGACCGAGCATTATGTGCGCGACATCTTCCTCATGACTTCAGTGGCCGCCATAGTGGCCACCCTGATGAGCATTCGGTTCTATCTGCGCATCACGGCGGGACGATGTTTCACCGAGGTAACGAACGCACCTCCCCCAATCGCCAGACACCCAATCCCAGTAACCAAGATACCCAAAACCCAGCCAAATGCTCCCCAGAACCGCGACGCGAGTCGAATATTTCGCACTTTTTATGGCTGTTGCTCCCACTTCCGCTGCGAATTCTTTTCAGATCTGATAGATGGGGTCGCCACACCCATACAAATGATGTGTACCTCTACAAAAAAGAATAGTTTGGTATTCAATTTGACCTTAGCCTCATAATCGTCCAGAACTTTGAGAAAATGTATATTCATATGATTGCGAACATTCAGATAAACATTAGCGGTCCATTGAAAAGCTTCAAGGGATATCACTATCTGGAAAAACCCCATAAAATTAAGACGGTTCTGTAGCATGTCAAACATTCCAACTATGGAAATCTTTTGACTATATATGAAATCACCGCTTAACGTTCCTCAATCTTGTTATTACACTGGGCAGTTGTGACGCGTCGACTTAATTACAGATTTAATTAGATACCTTCTGAGAGGCGAGATACGTCACATCTCTGAGGTACGATTACCACCTGACCGAACGTTCTCCGGATCCCACAAAACATCTAAGCTTTAGTATCTCGGTTACAATCTGGCAGATCGCTTACCACTGATTCACAGAAAGCTCTCGTTGATGGGTCTGAAAACTAAGATAGCTTCCGTTCCAGACGAACTGCAATTACTGTGACTGTAGCCAAGCACCTACTAATTACTATTGTAAACATATTTCCGAACCGCCCTCGACCTATTTTCGATCGCAGTGCCGTATTAAATGATTAACCTCCGACACTGATTACAGACAAAGATGGAGGGCAAGACAGTTATTATCACAGGTGCCAACAGCGGAATTGGCAAGGAGACGGCCAAGGATCTGGCAGGACGTGGAGCCCGCATCATCATGGCCTGCAGGAACCTGGAGACTGCCAATGCAGTGAAGGGTAAGTGGACTAAAATATGCCAAGGATTTGGAAGGATGCGCAACACGGCCAAATTGAGAGAACAGGTTTCTTGACAGTTGATTATAAACTCTCGTAAAACCTTATTCCTACATATTATTATTAAACTCAAACCTTAAATGAATTATTTAAGTTTTAAGTGTCGAAATTTCAGAAAATATTTAGGGAAGGTATCTTAAAATGAACTATAGTTGTGGTAAACTCGTATATTACCAAAATGGGAACTGCTTAAACTGAACATTGTAATTAATTGTTGGTTTTCCAACAGATGAAATCGTCAAGGAGACGAAGAACAACAAGATCCTAGTCAAGAAACTGGATCTGGGCTCCCAGAAGTCCGTCCGGGAGTTCGCCGCTGACATTGTGAAGACCGAGTCCAAGATCGATGTGCTGATCCACAATGCCGGCATGGCACTGGCCTTCCGCGGCCAGACGAGTGAGGATGGCGTGGAGCTGACCATGGCCACCAACCACTACGGACCCTTCCTGCTGACGCACCTGCTCATCGATGTGCTGAAGAAGAGCGCGCCGGCTCGCATTGTGATCGTAGCCTCGGAGCTGTACCGCCTGTCTTCGGTTAACCTGGCCAAGCTCAACCCCATTGGCACCTTCCCGGCTGCCTACTTGTACTACGTGTCCAAGTTTGCGAACATCTACTTCGCCCGGGAGCTGGCCAAGAGGCTGGAGGGCACCAAGGTGACCGTGAACTTCCTGCATCCCGGCATGATCGATTCGGGCATTTGGCGCAATGTCCCCTTCCCACTCAACTTGCCCATGATGGCCATCACCAAGGGATTCTTCAAGACCACCAAGGCCGGAGCCCAGACCACTATCTATTTGGCCACATCCGATGAGGTGGCCAATGTGTCTGGAAAATACTTCATGGACTGCAAGGAGGCCACCCTCAATGCTGCTGCCCTCGACGAGGAGAAGGGTCTCAAGATCTGGGAGGAGTCCGTGAAGATCGCCAAGCTCACGCCCCAGGATCCCAAGATCTAGATGATTGGCCGCAGTCTCTGCTGAGAGCCAGTGCACAATTAACTGATTTACTTTTCTTGTTTTTAAGGGGGAGTTTACTGTAGCCTAAGATTTCTCAATAAAAATGATTTTATATAATTAAATGGTGCGCTTCATACTATTCACTAATTCAGTAACATGAATTAAATCAAACCCTCTCTAATTCAGTTGTTAATTGAGGGATACAATTAGTAAGTAAATTAAATACTTTAAATAAATTTTAAATATTTGCGGTTACCTTAATTTTATTTTTAGAAGAGCACCTCATTGAATGCATTTTAATAGCAGTTATTTTCTCACATTTATTACTCATTACAAATACGCATATCTGGTTCACCCTAAATATTAACAGACCCTGTAAACTATAACAGCATTGGCAACCGGCTGTTAAAAGCAGATGTAACTGAACATTTGGGCTAGAAATGAACTGAATCTGGAATAATTGTTTTAATTCAGCTGATATCCATCCTGGACACACCGTTTCAAATTCATTTCATGAGAATTGTCGGGAACGACAAATCACAGCGCCAATCGGGTGAAGCAAGGTAACCCGATACAAATGGAGAAATGGAGAGGGGAGCAGAATCGGGAAAGGCCGAAAAATTCTCACACAAAGTTTCGCCGGACTCACTCACCTGTTGAGGAGGACCAAGGGGTGGATGTGGAGGACAGGAGGACTCCCGGGGGACTCCGCCGACATGTATAATCTGATAAAATTGCAGTCGCATCCTTTGCGGGCTGTCACCACTCCGGTATCTGCAGAAATTGAGGGTTGCGGTTGTTCGCTTTTGCGGAGATTGCTATCAGCTCCTCGACGGCACGTGACCTGCCCAAAGATGATGATAGTGCCGATCGGTGGCTAATAATATGTTAAATGGTGTAATTGAAATTTAATATTTATCCAAAGGATTACAGGATAAGCATTTGCGGCTCGCCAAAATGGCATTAAAGATAGCGGAGCGTGCGGCACCGCGGATAATTGAAGGACCAGACGCCCCTTAATTGGCTACTGTGAGAAACCTATGGATCATCAATCGGAACTTCTCACCGCATTTGTTTGCGGAAGTGATGCCCTCTAAAAAACAAACAGAGAGTGCGTTCTTATTGCTGCATTGGTTTGTATCTGTCCTCCAGAGTAGCAACTTTATTGATAAGATATACTGGCAGGGAACCCTTCTGGTGCTGAAACCCCTCTTTGTTTTTATTTTCCAGAAAGTATCGCCTTACAAATTCAATTTGGCGCGCTTCACTCAAGTGTACTCACATCCAGAAGGACGAAAAGACATTGTTGTGGCCAAGTTGAGCTGTAATTCAAGTAGTTGTCTCCTTTCCTTGGGGGAGTCCTTCGGCCGTACTTATATCTACTTCTCCCCCAGCGTTTTTAATAAGTCGCGGGCGTTTAATAAGCTGGCTTAGGTTTTTAATAAGAAGTGGGTTATGCGACAGTGCCGATCCCGCTCCCGATCCCGACTCGTCCAGCTGTCAGGACAGCTCGTCCCTCCCCATCCTGTCCAGCAAATGTCAACTGGCAACGGCTGCGCCTGTCACGCGGTCATCGATACTCTCCTCAGGAGCGGGGCGTCGGCTGTCGGCCCAATTGCACTCGCAGATGTCCCAAGTACTCCAGTTCCAGAACACTACAGTGCCCACTAAGTCATGGCACATCATAGAAACCATAGAGTCCACGCAGTTGTCGCTATATCTATGGGGAGTGATATTCACCAGTTAAAGGGTAAACCTAGTAATCAAAAAATGCTTAAAAAGCTATATTCCAGCATATGTAAATTGAAGAGTATTCCTTACCAACTTTTATGCGGTGATTGATAGATATAGACACTGAAGTTAGCCTCTTAAATCCAATTGTTCTTATTAAAGCTAAACTTTTGGATCACTTCCTAATATTTATTTATAATAAGAGGTAACTTATGCTTGAATACTGTTGTTAAGTTTCATCACCCATCCAATTATAACAAACTGGCCAGTTTTAGGATATGACTATCGATGAAGAATAAAAGTAAAAAATATATAGAAATTACTTAAATAAGCAGGAGGATTACGTTTCTCTAACAACCTAACTGCAGTATTTGTTTGTAATTTTATTACTTATTCGTTTTTTCATCATAGTTAAGCAAGCCTAATGGCAATTAATTGTTAGTCATCTCTGACTGACTAGGCAGCCCCATCCAGTTGACCCAAGTTGGTCAGCTCATTTTAGCCGGCAAGGCATCTAATATGACCGATTGGCATTAACATGTTGAATGACTTGAGTGGCAGCATAAAAGCAAAGCGCAGCCCAAACCAGGAGAAGCCCCATCGGTGCAGCCCGAAAAGTATTTCATTGATTTTTGAAGCCTCGCCAATTCACAGCGGAATACAGAGCGGCGAAGGCAAAAGAAATGGAATGAAATGAAATGAGATGAAATGTACTCGAACACGAAGTGCACAATGAAAATGAGTGAAATTTGCCGCGCTGGTTGCTGGTGGCAACACGGGAATCGCAGGGCGCAGGGCGCAGGGCGGGATGGGCAGCATCATGTCCTGCCATTATTTGTCAATTGAAATACGCAAAACAAACATAAGCTACCAATGAGCCCTCTGGCAAACAAATCCACGTGCGATGATAAGGTGGTTGATGGGCTGGTGTGATAACAGGTCCTTCAGAGAGGGGGTGCTCGAATATATTTACCCTGCGACTTAGCTTGTAGCAAATTCTCGAATTCAGATGCGGTCAATCGAGAGAAGGGAAGCAGTTTGATCAGCTGACACCTGAACGCACCACCTGAGAGGAATCCGCCTAATTGTTATTGATACCCGGGGATTGCCTGGCTACCAGCTACCAGCGCAAGGAGCGGATCCTAATCCATTCTGACAATCGGCAGCAGAGACAGGCTCATGTCCTTAGCCAAGTTGTTGACATGAAACCGATACCCCCCGAACCGAAGTAAAAAATGAAAACTGGTTCGGATCTGATCAGACTGTGGATCTGATTTTAACACACACGACGCTGGCTGGGCTTGACCTGAAATTCCCATCGATAAGGTAAGGCGATATGGGGGATATATGTACATGGCTCGATACGTAGGCGATCGCTGCAAGCCTTTGCACTCAACTGATTTTGCCGACTGGCGAACTCAATTTCGGGCGTGTGAACCTCTTGATCGATCTCGATCCAGGGGATCGATCCGAATTGGGCTCTCTAATCTATGCTGCATGTGGCATGTATCTAGTCGGTATCTAAATATAGTCGGGTTGGGCTCAACAAATGTATTTCATAATTTCCTTTGCTTTTCCATCTGGCCTGCGATTTACTCCCTGCTTTTTCTGCTGCAACCACAAATCGAACTATCAAATAACATTCAAACAAACGATTGTCGGCCCGGCGACAAGAGCATCGATCGATAGACACTCGTCATTGGCCGGGCTACAACTGAGAATCAGCACCGGAGCTAGAGATACAAAGATACTCGCAACAGAAGCAGATACACACGGCCAGATACCCAGATACAAGCTACAGAAGCAGTCACGGGGTTGCCGGCCGACTTGGCCCGATGGACTGCCTCACTTAACCACGAAACAATGGAGCGAAGGAAGCAGAATGCCGACGAAGACGATCAATGGTTGGCAAGTCCGTACCAGCTGCCCCTCCCCCATCCCGCCCTCGGAGAGCCTTTGCACTGGGAGAAAATTGCTAGTTCAAAATGGGAAGTACTTTATACTTTATGCTGCTGGTATTCATTGGATGTTATTTCATTAATGTTAAAATGAAAATGATTCATACTTTAATAGTATTGTTCATCATTTATTTTAAGCAGGCTTAAAAATGTAATCTCCGAATCTTACACTAATCAAAATGTCTTAGGCGCTTTTAGTATTGGGATATGTTGCATAGCATTACAGCAACTAAAATTGATATCATAGATATAATGTAAAATTAACTTTATTTTTATGTGATATCTATCTCAATGTGTCTAATATCTCAATTCTTCAGTGGTAAGGAACATAATGTAGCCATGTTCTTTTGAAGAAATGAAGGAACTGAACCTTATGGAAAGGGAAATGCTGAACCTTAATTTTAAATCAATATTTTAGGGACTGCCATAGACATAGACTGCCATGTTACATTCTGGATGATATACGACTTGATAATGCATTTTGTAAGTGTACTTTTTTCCCCCCGTCTCATTGGTATCTGGTGTCGAGCTGTAAAGATATTGGGTGACAAATAAAAACTACTGAAAACTGCTGCCGATGTAGCTGGCCACGTATGAATGGGCCTGAAACTCGGACTGGGCGGGATCGGCGGCGGAGGAGGTGGAGGCGGAGGCGGAGGAGGGTGGCTTTGGATATGGATGAGGATGTGGATGTGGACGTGGAAGCAGCAGAGGGGTAGTAGCCGCAAAAGCCGGCAGACGGAGCGCATTGGTTGGCCGACAACGATGACGGCAGCGTTGTTGTGGTGGTGGATGGATGGATCTCTGGAGTGGGCATGGGATATAGTGCGGAATGGTTTGGTATGGGTATGGGTATGAGTATGGCATGGTATGGTATGGTATGGTATCGGTTCAGTATGGGAGGGGTGCTTTGAGCAAGGGTCCCGAGTGTGTAGTGCTGCGTACTTGTGTCATTATATCCGACTGAAAGTGTGAGTGCGAGCGAGATTGTGGCCGTTGTCTTTTGCGCCCTTTGTCGCTTGTTTATAATTAAGTAAGTATGTTTTTTGCGCCCTGCTTTTTCTCTGTAGTTGTCGCTTTGCTGCCGCTCTGCCAATCCGATATATCAGTCGATTTTGGGCCGAGGTGCCTCGAACTGAAACTGACAATTAGTCGCCGTCTTATGCTCCTCGCCAAAAGTCGCTTCTTGCCCCGCACTCAACTCGAAAACTCAAAACTCGAAAACTGCACAACGGCACCTTAGAAATTTCTAAACGGAGAACAACGATCGTGTGATATTACTGAAAATACTAAATCATCGAAAAAAAGTTAAAGTCAAATTTTGCAAGAAAACGTTGAAATCCTATTGGTGATCTTGGTATCATGAAATTTGTGGATCTATTCAGAAGGTGAAAATGGTTAAGAGTGCAAATGTGATTGAGGAACGCAACTAACAATATTAAATCTGCAAAAAATATATTAAAACTGTTTAAAAATGTTGAAATAAAATGTTGCCAAATAACAAGGATATTATCCATATCCTTAAAAGCTAATGGAAGAAAAATAATATATTTTAAATAAAACCTGATAACTGCAACGACGTTCTAATGTTGTAACTAGCTAATAAAAATATTCTCACGATGTTTCGGATTATATCGAAAAACTTCAATTTAAATAGTAGTAGACACAATACTTAAATTAAATTAACAATTTTATAGTTTTGGTCTCATAAAGAAAAACAAATATATTCTTGGATTTGTATGTTTGAATATATATTAAATAATTATGCTTCCGTTTTGTCGGCTTAATACACAAGTTTATTTTCTCCAAAATTAAACTAATTATAGTTTTAATATAATTCTTTTAGTCCTAGCCCAAGGAAATCTTTGAAATCTTACAGTATTTCAATCGAAATGGAAATGTCTATTAATTCAGATCTATATGTACAATAGAATTGATATCCACATTTCTTCTTCTTATATACTCAGTGGAGAACAACGTATACTTTAGAGTTTAAATTAATATTTTTATGTAATTTGCTTCATTGACGGGTTAAAACTTTGAATTTATTAACTCTTTACCATTTGTAAAGCCGGATTTGTAAATTTTTGGACACAGTTTTTTCGAGGAGTGGTTACATTCAATTAAAAGTACTTAAAATGAAAAATAACCGCATTGAAAAAGAATTTACCAATATTGTTCCGTCCTCGCCTTGCAGCTGGGAATTAACGCATCAAGATGAAGCGTAGGAAAAGCAGAAACAAATGCGCGACTGCTGAACCCAAACGTTCCAGAACTGGAGTCATGTCATGGGATTGTTATATAAGGGTTCCAAACTCCTGAACACAATTCTGGGTGAGTGAATCAGAAGCAGAAGCAGAAGCGCCTTTGCACAGATATGCAGATACAGCATATAAGGCGACACACAGATGGAAAATCGCGAGTCGAGAGAGCAAAGCAATGGCGGTCTCTCGCTTTGTATATTTGTGTGTGTGTCTTGAGGGGCGGAGCCAGTGCACAGTGGTTGTCATGGGACAAAATGTATCCATGAGATGCGCGCTGCTGGCGAGCATCTCTGGCGTACTTCCAGTGATTTTCACGGTATTTTTTTGGCTGCGCAGATTCCCTGGAAGATCAAGAGGGTGGAGCTATGTACATATCGTGCGATGTCTCAAACGGCGGTCCTGTGGAACCAGAGACGGGCTATGTGCCCAACAATCCCCTGTTCGGCCTGGCGCTGGACAGCCCGCAGGTGAGTCCTGGAATCCCTTTTTGATTTCGTCTCAATATCTCCGGAAATCTCTGAGCGGTCGGATGTGCTTGTTTCGCGGTCAGAAGATAGCTGAAATCTGTGATATACCTGGCCAGGAAATTAAACTCAATCCCTAATTGTTGCTATTTCAATTTTCTACAACGGTAACGGAAAAAAACGGACATTTTTCTACTAACTAAGAAGTTTATCATTTGTATATGCAAACATTTGTTTCAATAAACATCTCTTGCTGTCATTTCAAAAGTATTATATTATGTTACATTTTCAACTGATACGATTCCCACTAAAAAATAGATTTTTTTAAATCGGTAGAAATAATTTAAATTTACTTAATTTTACAATTGTTTCTTAACCGCTTTCAATCTCCATTTCCGCTTCCGCTCGTGCAGCAAGAGTGCGCCGCTTCCTGCGTCGGCTGCTTATCCTGCCAGGGCAACACCGCCCTGCCCATCTCCTCGCTCACCAGCAGCGACTTCGACTGCGGCGGCTGTTTCGATCCCACGATTGGAGTGGGCGTGGGCATCGGTGGCGGCCACATCCAGATCAGCACCACACCGCCGGCGAGCAGCGGCAACGGGAGCAGCAACAACGGCGCCGGAGGAGGCTCCTCAGGGAATCACGGCTACTGGAGCACCGACGAGATGGCATCCACGTTTCCCGGTCTGCCGCCGCTGGACATCGATCCGCTGCCCAGCCTGTTCCCCTTCTCGCCCTGCGGCGCATCCTACAACTTTGCCGCCGGCAATCCGCACCAGGCCGCCTCGCTCTCCTACACGGTGCATCCCCACCAGATGCTCATCTCGCCGAACTCCCACAACCACGCCCAGATGCACTCGCAGCACCAGCAACACCAGCAGCACCAGCAATCCCAGGTCCAGGCATCGCACGTAGGCAACTCACTCCTCCAAAGCAGTGGTGGCAACAACATCGGCAGTAATGGCAGTTCTGGTGCGCCTAACTCTGCCAGTTGCTACTATGATACCAGTGCTGGAACGGCTCCACCACCTCCTCCTCCGGCGGCAGCCATGTATCCCAGCATGAGCGTGAACGTCAGCATGAACATGACCATGCACCATGGGTACGGTGCCGGAGATGCCGGCGGTGTGCCAATGCAGTGCTCCCAGATGAACTGGACGCCACCCAGTAACTCCTCCTCGGCGGCAGCCGCAGCAGCAGCGGTAAATGTGCTATACCCACCGCTTCTGAGTCCCGGTCACTATCCCGCCTCGGCCACGTACTCCTTCACGGCGGATTTCCGGGCACCGGCTCCCACGGGTCTGAGTTCCCTGCCGCCGCTGACGGTGGGCGAAAAGGAATCGCCATCGCCGCCGGCTAACTCCGCCTTGGCTAGCTACTACCCAACGGGGGTGAGCAATCAGGGATACACACCGCCCCACAAAAGTCCCAGTAGCTATCAAGCCGCCGCCCTGGGCTTGAGTCTTTCCGCCTTCGAGGACGAGGAGGATAGCAACGAGGATCTGGACGGGGATGAGGGCAGCAGTGGCGGCGAGATGAAACCCAATCTGTGCCGGCTGTGCGGAAAGACATATGCCCGGCCCAGCACGCTCAAGACCCATCTGCGGACCCATTCCGGCGAAAGACCCTATCGATGCCCCGACTGCAACAAGAGCTTCTCGCAGGCCGCCAACCTGACGGCCCACGTACGCACACACACCGGCCAGAAGCCGTTCCGCTGCCCCATCTGCGACCGGAGATTCTCGCAGAGCTCCAGCGTCACCACGCACATGCGCACCCACTCCGGCGAGCGCCCGTACCGCTGCTCCTCCTGCAAGAAGTCCTTCTCCGACAGCAGCACCCTCACCAAGCACCTGAGAATCCACAGTGGCGAGAAGCCCTACCAGTGCAAGCTCTGCCTGCTCAGGTGAGTCCGGGATGGGGTCTTACACCTCCCCCATTCCTCAATGAACGACATTGGTTTGCTGTGCTTAAAAGATCCCTTAAAATGAAAGCTCAAGATTTAATTTACCCTTTAGCGAATCAGTTTGTATATCCATTTTTTAACTATGGATTAAGCCCCCAATGAGCAGTCCTGGAAGGACATCGAGCTATACATTGAGTTAATTGCTTTTTTGCTGTCCGCAGATTCTCGCAGTCGGGAAACTTGAATCGGCACATGCGCGTCCACGGCAACAACAACAGCAGCAATGGCAGCAATGGGGCAACCGGAGTTGGAGGAGAGTCCTCCGGCAGCGGAAGCGGGGGTGGCAACAGCCTCCTCACATGACAAAAGCCAAGGAGTGCAGGAGGTTTCCAGCATTACCACCCCCCGCACACCCACCACATGCACCACCATCATCACCACGCCCACGCCCACATGGGTAACTACGACTACGGGAACTACAGCATCGGCGATTACACTCCACCCGGAGCCACACAAAACTATTCAGGGTATTATTTCTGCGCACTGAACAAGGCGCCCAAGTTCGAACGATTCTACTAGGGCCTGAAAGCTGAGGGATCCCATCCAGATGAGGAATTAAATCGGAGGAACACTCAGCGAATTATCCAGGGATAGTAACTCTATCGTTGATAATCCAATAATGTATGCCATAACTAGCATTGCTATAGACAAATAATTAATAATCTGGGTTCCTGATAAATTAAAATCCTAATTGAACCTAATGATGTAATACTCATACCCCAGATCCGCACCCAAATGCAGTTAAAAATGCTCAAACAATACAAATCTGATAAATCGCGGAGAATCGAACAAACGTAGGCCTAAGAGCTGCACTGTACATATTTATACATACTATATTTATTATAATCGCTTAGTCTAATGTGCATTGATTCCAAGTTAGCTCATCTATAAAATAAGGTAGTTGAAAACACGCATAAATCTATTCCAAATTAGCCAACGAAATAGGACTTAAGTCGGATATGAGTACGATTCATAAGACCAACCAACACAGCAGCACCCAAAACGAGAATATTTAAATTGGTATTGCCAAGGCATGAAACACATAAACACCTGTACACGAGTATAGTTATCCTAAGCTTAAATTAGATGTAGATGTAAGACAGGTGCTTTGATATAAGCCAATTTTTGAGTATATCAAGAAAAATAATAAAGAATATATAAAATTTAAATACAGTAACTAACGGATTTATGACTTTCAGAAATCCATTTACCAATTGCTTTCCTTTGATTTATACACAAAAACAAATTAACAATTGAAAAATTTTATAATTTAAGAAAGGAAATTTCATATCTTGGCATTCAAACAATATTATCAACTAGGTAAACGGCCTCTGTGTCGCCTCCGCAGACCAGACGGCTTCCATGGACATCGAAGGAGTTAATGGACTTGCGAATTTTAGTCAGCACTCCCTCTACTTCGACCAGGGAGCGAACACGATCGCCAGACAACCAGGGACTGTGACCGTCCTTATTGGAATCGCACCCGAGAACTTTGTTCTCCGACCACATCCACACCTCGCCACCCTGTGCGGCGGTGAACAGTTTGCTGGGATCCTTTCGGTGAAAGCCTATCTCGTTGATAGGACTTTTGTGGGCGCTGAGATAGGAGGCGGGATAGTTGAGGTTTCGCATATCCCAGACGGTGATGGAACCCTCTTCACTGCCGCAAAGTAGGATATGTTGCTGCATGGGATGCGTTGCAAGGGACGAGACAAAGTTCGACGACTTGTCATCCTGGGAGGCCACCATAAAAGTGGTCTTCGGCTGCGCTTCAGTGGCCACTCGGGCATCGAGCACTCGGATAACACCCATCCTATTGGCGGTCACCAATTCCTGCTGGCTGATATAGCAAATGGAAAACAGCGCCATGCTGTCCGCCTCAATGTGTCGCTTCACCTGGCGCACATTTCCCACGGACACGATGCTCACGCACCCATCCTCGCCGGCGGTGGCGATATCCGTGCCGTAAACAGAGAGGTCGGTGCAAGGAGCCGGCTCCTGGCTACGTTGGAAGCAGTGCAGCCTTTCGGATCGGGACGTACGTTGCATCTGATCCTCCTCCACGGCTCGTTGGACGTTAAACACGCTGAGATGGCCTTGTTTGGTATGGAAATAGAGATATTTACTTAGCTGAATTCATGATTCCTTAATTTAAAACTAACCATCGGCACAGCTTACAGCTAGCGTGTCCTTGTCCACGAACTCCATGGCGGTCACATCGTCCTCCATTCTCACCTTGTCCATGCAGCGCGGCATCTGATCCACGTCCGAATCCGTGGCGGTGGCATATTGGTTCGATTGGAGCCGCCAGAGGCGCACGAAGTTCTGGTCCATGTCCCAGGTTCCAGTGACGAACCGTTCGCTCTGCTGCAGTTGCTCCGGCAGCCAGCGCACTCTGGCCACCTTCTCGGATATGTAGTGAGTGGAAACGTTTGCAATGGACATATTTTTGGTGGAATTTGCAGAGATTTCGCGATGTAAACAAAATAATGCGGCTTTCAAGTTAAGTGTGACCAGAGCAGGAAGATCGCTTTACAACATAGCGGGAAAATAAATGTGGTATCTATACTTTCGGCAGGGCTGGAAGCAAAAATACCAAGCCAGCAAACAAAAATGGAATTTACCTGTTATTTTTTAAATTTCGGCTCGGTATATGGCCTAGAAATACAAATGGCTAAAAGCTAATATGCATCTTCCAAAGAAAATTAAAAAAAATTGTACCAGAAAAATTCAATCGCCATATATAGATCGTCACAGTATTTCTACATACTGTGGTATTTTTGGGTGTCTACCCCTCGGTGATTTTGGCGGGAAACAATAGTAAACAAAGCATAAAAAACGACGGACAAGTAACGCGGGTTATGGAAAAATATCTAATAAAAATGCCCATTAAATCAAAAGCAAGTGAAGTTCCTAAGGATGTAGGTTATATTAACAGTTCAGAATGGGGAAGAAAACTAATGTACAAGTGTTTTTGTAGGAGAAGGCAGTCGTCAAACAAGGGACTCCCAAAATAAGAAGCAAAGTAACAAAAAATGATACTCCAAAAGAGGTTTGCAATTGGTTATTACTTATTTACATACATATGTTTCTAGCAAGTTTTTCTTTTTTGTATTCTTATAAATAAACATGAAACATCCATGTGATATAACCTAGACTATTGCTATTTTTCAAAAATAACAATCTTTATGTATAAAGCTATATAAAATATTTATATTATTAAAACAGTTAAAAAACAAGGAAAATGCTGGAGAAGACAATACTCCAAAGCAAACAAATGGAAGACTCGGTAGGCCGGCTGGCAAGCGAAAGAATCTGGATACTCCAGAGACGGTAAGAAAATAATTAATAATTATTTATTATATAGTGAGATGGAACATCTTAATGCCTATATAGAAAGCTGAGAAGATAGCGACCGAGGAAGAAAACCCGCCCAAGCGCCGGAGTTCCAGGCTGACCAGAAGCACTCGTTCAATGGCAGAGGATGGGTCCCCATCGCCGGAAAAGGAGAAGCCCGAAAAGCTGCCCTTTATTAAATACAAGGGTGCTATTAAGTACTATACCGAGAGCCAGGATATTGCAGCATCTGCTGACGATGTTTTGTAAGTCAAAGACCTATCTTATTAATAGAATACCAGATATCCCCTTTGCTATTTAATTATGTGAATTACAATTCTACACGTAGGCAATGGGTGGAAAAGCAGAAAGATGAGGTAGTGCCAATGGCCTTTGACATGGAGTGGCCCTTCTCTTTCCAAACCGGACCTGGAAAGTCTGCCGTCATCCAAATATGCGTGGATGAAAAGTGCTGCTACATATACCAGCTGACCAATCTCAAGAAACTTCCCGCGGTCCTAGTGGCCCTTATCAATCATTCCAAAGTGCGACTGCATGGCGTGAACATAAAGAAGTACGTAATACAAATGGAAAAACCATTCAGATAAATCGAATCAATTATTTTCTAGCGATTTCCGAAAACTGGCACGAGACTTCCCCGAGGTTTCCGCTGAACCGCTGATAGAGAAATGCGTTGACTTGGGTGTTTGGTGCAATGAGGTCTGTGAGACCGGCGGGCGCTGGAGCCTGGAGCGACTAACCAACTTTATAGCCAAGAAGGCCATGGACAAAAGCAAGAAGGTGCGCATGAGCAAGTGGCATGTCATTCCGCTGGACGAGAATCAACTGATGTACGCTGCCATCGATGTCTATGTATGTTGATACTTATGTTCCTAAACAAATTTGTTCATTCAATGTTTTTCTTTCAGATTGGTCAGGTGATCTATCGCGAATTGGAACGGCGCGAAAAGGCCAAGATCATAAATGAAGAAGAGTTCAAGGAAAAGAACGGAGAGGCGGCCTTTAAAGCAATGAAAACATTGGGCGAGACATTTCTGAGCAAGATCAATGAGGTCACTTTGTAAGCTTTTCTTATAAGTTACAGATATGCCATCTATTGCTTATTTCCTTTTTAAAAGTTTACTCTTCTTTTCGGGAGTTTTTCTTAGTATAATTTGTTCTCAACGTGCTGAAAAATAATTGTTAAATTTAATATTGCTTACCAATTCGATTATTGATTAGAATTAACATTTATAGTATTGTATATACCTAAATGTACAAATTAGAAACAAATTTTTATGCAAAATTTTACTAGATTATACATTTTCATTGAATTATTTACCGATCCTAGTTGGGTTTCGAATTCCCATTAAATTAGTTTAGGATTGTACAGTTTTCTACATTTTTCAACTTGCAATAAATTTTAATTTCGTAAATTCGCATTAAACACTTTGAAAACACTTAATGAACACAGTTAGAGCTGCCCGTGGAGGCGTCACTTGAATTGCGGTCGTCGGGTGCCGATGGCCTCCAGTTTCCGCTTGAGCAGATCGTTGTCCAGGTCGATCTGGCGCTGATACTTCTTCCGGTTAACAGCAGCGCTGGAGAGACGCGGCGCCGGAGGTGGCTGTCGCTGGAGCACATTGTTAATGATGATTGGACTGGAATTCTATATAAGGTACTCACCTTCTCTGGGCCATTGATCTTAATGTTACTGGTGCTTGCCTTGATCGTCGCCGTGGGCTTCACAGTCATCATCTTGCGCAGAAGAATTTGATTCTGGCGCTCGATCTCGCGCACTTGGGGATTCGTAAAACTGAAGCTCTTGCGGCCCAGGTTTTTATAGCTATATAGAAGGATAGTTTTTAAAGTTTTCCAAATGGTGAAAGCTACTCACTTCATCTTATCATTAGAGCAGCGGGATCGCGACACATTGATTTGATACTCGCAACCGTCGCTGTTCAAGCTGCTTGGAGTTCCGCTAACCGCTCGCCTGTTGAACTCCGGCGGCTTGCGCTGCTGTGGATGTCTCATGAGTCCGTCGCCCTGGCCACATTCGTCCACGAGGTAGTCTTCGCCCATTGCCATGCCCATGCCGACGTCTGGTGTCAGTCCATTGAGCAACTCCTGACCCAACTCCAGTTCCTGCTCGTGTTCGATTAAATCCGATTCCGAGGGACATCTGCATTTGGGTCTGAGTAGCTTGGAAGGTCGCGTCGTGACTAATGCCTCCTGGGAACGCTGCATCCGCATCCTCATGGGGGGAATTCCTCCACCCAAGCTTCTGGCACTAGTCACAATCGATTCCGTCACCGATGCCATCTCGGATTCGGTGTCCTCGCGTATGTTACTACGTTGCTGCATCATCTCCGTGGCCATGGCCAGCTGCTCGAAGGCTTGGCTATTTGGCGCTCCTCCATTGATCTCGAACGACTTCATGATCATCTCCGACATCTGGGTCATTTGCTGCTCCAGGTACCGAACCCTCGCTAGATTGGGCTGTGCTGTTGGCAATGAATCACAACTATTTAAAAGTACATCAAGGTTTTTCATGGTCATTTGATCGTCCTCCGGTTCTTCCTCCTCCTTTAGCGGCTCGGGCTCATTTGCACTTACTGGTTGCTGTGGGTGGATGTTTAATTATTTCTAGTTGGATATGAACTAATCCATCAACTTACCTGGTTTTGTAATCGAGGAGACTCCATCAGGGTGGTATCCGTTTCGCCTCCTGCCACACACATGGTGGCCACGCTGTGCTCACTGCTGTTGTCACTGGCATCCACCAACGAAACAATGTCCTCTTGGGGCGGCGGGACCACCTCCTGGAGCGGCTTTTTGCATACAGCTGTTACTATTGGTTCATCCTCCTCCAGTTGCTCCACTTCAACATCCGTACCCTCGTCCTCATCGCTGTTCTCGGCGGATTGACGACCCATGGATCCATCGCTTTGGGCGTCGTCTTCGTCTCCTTGGATTTCTTCCTCCTCTTCATCGACTTCCTCGACTTCAACATCATCGTCATCATCCTCGTCATCATCCTCGTCCTCATCCTCCTCCTCATCCTCGTCCTCATCCTCTTCCTCATTCTTAGCCCGGGAATGGGCACTGCCTGGCATGAGGGTGCGCACCGAGGGCGTCTCATCCTCCAGAGGCGTGTCCATTCGCAGACTTAGTTGATTTACCTCGGCTACCGTCTTGGTGATGACCACTTGGCTTTCGTCCTCGGAGGAGGAACTCAGGTAGGACACCATTCGGGCGGCCAACTGGCGACGGGCGTGTGGCTGTGGGCGCGACGCAGGTTGCGGATTAAGGCTGAACTCGGAAATAGTCAGCTCCTGGAGAGGAGGACTTACGTTGCCGCGAAGAAACTCGGCTTCCGCTTCGCTCTCGCTTTGGGTGTCGCTCTCCTCCAGGAGCGCTTCACTTGGATTCGCAACCTCTTCTTCCTCCACCTCCGACTGCGAGTCCTCTTCGAAGGACTCCTCTGCATAGGACTCTGCATCAGAGTGTTCTCCAGCCTCCGACATTCTGTGAACTTATCCTTCGTCGGTTTTCAAATCAAGTTCCGTTCGTCGTTTGGGGTGTATTTTGTTTTTTGGGGATAATCGTGGTCACACGTGTGTTTTTCTGTAGTTTGTACTGAGAACTGCCGAAACTCCTAAGGTGCTCAAACTTTGAATTTTGATTCCAGCCTGAGTTGTTGCTAGTTGTTCACTGAGTTCGATTTGCAGCCATTTCGACGCGCTCTTATGATTGACACCTAAGCCCCCACGTTGGGGCAGGTGCTCCTCCGTCTCCGGTCTACCCCAAGTTGGCGAACTGGGCGCATTCCACGCTTCTCGGCTCAACTCTGAATCCTTGGTTGCCTTGCGGTGGCGCTGCCAACCGTCGACTGGAGCTCAGGTGAGCGGAGTCCACATGCCCACCACTCCCGCGTCCGAGCACCCACCACTTGACACCTGGGAACTTATTTATTCTAGCCAGCGGTTGTCCTGGACAACAGAGCAGGCGCAGGCGGTTTGTTGTTGGTTGCCTCAGCAGCACTTGCCGGCTTTTGTTGGGTTAATTATGAGTAACACTGAATAAATTACCCAGAGGGACGACACGACTAAAAGTTTATATAAGTGACCGTTTTTAAACAACACAAGAGTTATTCCCCTCTATTTGTCTGTGTATATCATAAATTTACAGAATACCTAATTTAAATTTGATTTGCTGGATAAAATCAATCACTATTTCTTCTCTAAACCATGTTACTTTGATTTATTTTTTAATGAATTACAATTTTAAGACCCAACGATTTATAAGCTAAGTGGCTTGAAAGTAACGAGTAACGGGTATAATTTAAAAAAAAAAATATATTAAACAAATTTTCTAAATTTGAAGCAGATTTTCAGAAACAATTGAGGTATGGCACTTTAAAATCCAATGATACGTTGATTTATGGAGTATAGAACTTCAGCTTTAGGACAGTTTTTAAATTTATGGAATTTCTATAACATCATACATCAGAAAAATTACAAAAAAACATAAAAAAAAATTAGTTTCTTAGTTTGAATGCAGATTTTTAGAGAATTGCGCCAGTAGCATTCAGAGGTATGCCACTCAAAAATCCGATTAAGATAAGTTAATTATGGAGTTTAGAACTTCAACCTTGGGATTTTTTAAAATTTTTTTCAACTCCTACAACATCATAACATCAAAAAAATTAAAAAAAAAGATGGAATGCTATAGTCGACTTCCCCGACTATCAGATACCCGCATACACTTTTAGTTTACGAGTAACATAATAATAAAATAAAAAAAAAAAATAATAATTAAATATATCTTCGTATAATTTTGAAATATCTTAAAAACGAAAGTCCCCCAAAAGCTCCACGTGGCGCCGCCTCTGTGGGCAGGAACTTGCGCTCCAGCACTTTCGCTCTCTCGCTCAACGGCTTCATTCTCGGGGTATTTTCTCTCAGTGCCTCTCCCGAAATCTGACAGTTGAATGAAAGGCGAAGCGGCGTCGAAATCCGCCGCCTGCCAGTTTCAAATTGTAAATATTGCGAGCGGCGGCAGCAGAGCTTCCAAATCGCTGCTCCGAATCCTCTCCAGAGTCATGTGTCCATGCAGTGCGCATGGGCGTGGAGAGCGGAGAGTGGACCCCTCGTGGGGACGATTCCCCCTGGATTTCCTCGCTTTGAGCGAAGCGGCTGCTGTTGGCCAGCGGGCAATTCATTTGGCCAAGAAGCTTCGTGGCGTGCGGGCGTGTTGCTGAGCCGGAAAATGCGCGCGTAAACCGTGATAGATGTGTGTGAAAATTGTGGCCCGCAACGGGAAAATTGGCAGAGCAAACCAGCAAGTGTGTAGCGTGCCATGTGCCTGTGTTTGTCGAGTGCGTGAATGAAGTGCCACGGAATTGTAGCGGAAATCGTTTGCTGGCCCATCGACTGGCCAGCCAGTGCGGGTAATTAGCCTGGCTAAGAAAGGGCAACAACTAGGCCAACTGAATAACCGGTGGCAAGCCCTGCAATCGTCAACGGCTTCAAAAACGCTCACGCAAAACGAGTGGCACGCGTGGCGTATACGCAATATGTGCTTGTGAAATCAAGCTTAAGAGTGAAATAAGCGGCTTGGCCAGCTTCAATATCCGCAACACACGGCGTATACGCAATCCAGGCACAAGCCGATTCTCCACGCAAATTTAGTTGTTTAATCAATAGCAAATAGTTGGGGCAAGTTTCACTTTTTTGGCAGTCGCTCTAGCCTTTGTCCTTTGCATGCGTTAATGTTCCTTTGCAACAGTCGCCTAAGTAATTGCAAATTGCGTGCCGCAAGTTTACAAGTTATTTCCGTTTCCCCGCTCTCGCTCCCTCGCGCTTTCTCCCTTTTCGGGCTGCAGCAATTTGGCTAAGAGCTTGTGACGGTCGGGGGGCTGCGGGGCGGTTAGGTGGGTCAAAAGGCGCAGCCACACGACACCACACGGCAAACAGCCGCAGCCGCCAACCCACAACCTGCAACCTACAACCTACAACCTGAAACCTCCGACTCGAACCACCAACCCGGCCAACAGCCGCAGTCAATGCGGCTAGACCAAGAGCTCCAGGAGCTCCAGCTCCGGCATCCGAACGTCTTGGCATGGCTTGGCTTGGCCATGGGTAAAAGAAACACATCCGTTGAGACCCCAATACCCTGTAATCACTCTAACGGCTTTGAGTTAAGCAGACGAGTTGCCAAACTATTTTGAATTGTTTGAAAAAATACTGATTCGCGGACGGATTTTTCATTCGATTTAAAAACCACATTTGTTTATTTAGTTTCATGCTAACTTTTGCAGGCTGATGTTTTTACTCAATCAAATTGCACGGTCCTGGTTTTATGAGGAAATGAATTTATTAAATTTATTATCATTTTAATTGATACATCCTACGTACAACAAACTTTTCTTTTGCTCGCTGAATCATTTTGCCGTTGTGGCTCGAATGTTCAGTGAAACCGAAACACGATAAAGTCTACCATTTAAATAGCCTTTTTTATACATGAAAACATGGTTTGAGTGCTTTCGTCACTTTTATGCAGTACTCTGCGATCATATTAAATTTGTTTGAAATTTATGTTTTCTGAAAGCCATTAATTGAAGATGTAACATACGATAATTGGATCAGCTAAGACAGGAGTAAATCTGTAAAAGCCCTCTGGTTTTAACATATCTAATGACTTGGCTGAGATTCCAGGGTATGCGGATCTTCGCTTCCGACTTGGAGTTAACCTTCCTCGTCGCCGCTCTATTTTTTTGCTTATCGATTTTCGACGCTTGACTGACGTCGGGACTTTGGGCCAAAACTCGAGCCGTGAGCCGGCTAATAATGCTCAGTAGGTCAGCGCCGCGGCAGTTTGAAGTGCGTTAGAAGCAACAGTGGCCAAAGGCGTGCTGAAACGAAACCGAAAACTGGCACAGGCTCAGGCACAGCCCAGAAAGAGATGGGGCGACTGGTGGTGAGCGAGAGGGCAGTACGAACCGCTGGCTCTACAGAAATAGCAGCTTGGTAGCTGGCAACTTCAAACGCGCTTGGCCTACTTTTCCGGGTAATGGGCTTGGGACGTCAACTGCTGCTGCTCCTGCTCCTCGTCCTCCTGCAGCTCCAGCTCCAGCTCCAGCTGCGTGCCAGCTCACTGGCTCCTCCTCCTTGCCAGCGCGCCCGTCCACCGCAACCAACTTAAATGAAGCACGCTCGCAAGGGCACGGAGAACAAAAAAGGAACCAAATTGGGGAAATCATTTTTAGTGTATCTCCAATGTTTTACTCATAATTGGCTAAAAATTGCTTACCTTCGGTTTCCACCAGTTTTTAAGAAAATGTTTCGTTTTGAGATTTGAACATGGGAAATATTCTTTAGCAAAAGGATGGATGTTTATAAGTTTTATAATAACGAAAACCATTGGAGCAGCTTAAGCAATTAATTGAAAAGTTGGCCCGTTTTGGAGTTTGATTGCAACTTACTCGCCATGTCACTTCATCCAGCCAAACTTCTCTCCGTGTGAAACCAAAGGGGGTGGTGCCGCCAAAGCAAATGGCCAAACCAAAGGCACAGAGTGAAAGTTGCGGTGGCAGGCAGCGGAGGCACAGGCGGACGAAGCACGGGACTCGGAACAAGCGGCGTTAATCATACGCATCGTGCGCCAATCCGTGTCCTGCGAATGCAAAGTCAATCAGCGTTTAATTGACAGCGGCAGTCACTGCCAGATACGCCGAGCATTGGCCCGATGCCCGAAAACCGCCCATCGAGCGCACTCGGAAACAACAATTAAACCGGCAGCCCACTGGACAGGATTTGGTTTCGGTTGCGCTCCTGCGTCCTGCCTCCTGCCTCCTGCTGCTGTGACGCAGGACATTAGTGCTCCAGAGTGCCCCGAGCAAAGTCCGCTTGGGAAGTATTTTTGATTAATGATTTCGGGCAAAGGTTGGCGTGAGTATTGTGTGCACACGCTGTAAATTGTTGGTGATCAAGCAGTACGGAGTAGTATATTTATTTTGGCTTAATGGAGAAATCCTAGGAAACTCCATAGTTTGTTAGTACAAGTGCATCCATTGCGCAATCATAGAACAAGCGTAACTTCAACCTGAAACAGCCAAAACGTAAATTAAATGGGGTAATGGTCTGAATGTTAAACTACCAAGCAATACGATCTATAATTTTGCTTAATACATTAAAAACAATTTTGTAATTTTGTTCATTTTTTTTAACGCAAACAAGTTTTTAATCTCCTTAAGTGATTTGTTTTATTTACTTCACATTTGCTTTAAGTGCCAGGCCATAAAAACAAATAACGTTTTTGAAAAAAGAAAAAACAAATACAACTTTGATTAAAAAGCAAAAATTGCAAGGACACACAAAAATTGAATTTCTTTGATTAAATATCATTGAATACAAGCATAGAATAAACTAATTGCACCAAAACTTTGCTGGTGATTGGTTACACAGAATCAACATTTTCCGTTCGACCACAGGATTAGTTGTATTGGCTGTTTCTGGCCAGAGAGAAAGCGGAAAATTGGAATCTCCCCCTGGGCGCCCATCTCACCAAGGCCTCTTCCCTCCAATTATTAGCCATATGGCTGTCAGAGATTGGTGGCAGTTGCTGCGGCAGCTCGAAACTTATCGCTCGATTGCAGATTGTTTCTCGGCTGCCAGGACGGCGCCGCCAAGTATGCAGCACTAAGTAGTCGCAAGTCGGCTCCTCCTCCTGCGCTCCTTCGCTCCGTGCCTTCCCTGCTTGAGTCCCACCCATATCATGGCATTTCCCAATTAGAACTGCCTCTTGGCCTGGCCAAGAGGCGAACGGCTGCGGGGCGGGTGTGGCGGAGCGGGACTGGTGCCAAACATGCGTGGCACGTGAGCTGCAAAGGTAAAAAGTTCTCGTTTCCCATGTGCGTGTGTGTGCATGTAAATTACAAAATCGTGCAAAAAAGGTGGCATTAAACAGGCAAGGGGGGCAACAAAAATTAAAAAAACAACAGCTTACAAATGCGAACTTTAAAGGAACATCGAGTTATGCATACCCTTGCGGACCTGTTCAAACATTTATGTAGGCCAAAAGCAAAACTCAAAATTTCTGTCCAACAGAAGGGTCACTTATTGGATTGCCAAATAAAAAGGAGAAACATGGGTAAAATGCTTGTTGTTGCAATCTATTTCCAACACATATAATACCATTGAAATTCTACAAACCCTTAATATATATTTAAATGATACAGAAACTTCTTATGAGGTTAAATAAATTTATCAAATAATTTAATTTGTCAAATAATTTAATTAATCACATAATTTAATTTATCGAAAAAAAAGCTATTCTAAATAAATTTCACAATAAATTTTAGTTTAATTTTCATTATTACACCACTTTTTCCTTACATTTATTAAGGTTGACTGCATCAATCTATACTTTGTTTAAAAAACCATACATCAAATATAGTGCATTGAAAATATGTCCCTTTTTGAGCCGCTGCTTTTGATTTGTATGTTGATTTCCTCAGCAGCCCTATCCGAGTGCAAATTGATTAGAATGCGGTTAGCTCAAGACCCCATTTATATGCCTCAAACGAGAGTATTGGCCAGGAACGTCGAACGCTATGCCTGGCAGGGCGGCAATTTAAATTCCCACTTCACGCCCGTCTTTTTGTCCCCGCTCGCATTGCGTATACGCCGCGTACCCCAAACACACCCACTGTGCAGTGCGTTACGTATACGCCACCTATGCCACGTATTGCGTATACGCCGCGTGCTCCACCCTGTTTGATGCGAAGTGCGTGCGTGTGCTGCATAATTACAGGTGCGCTGTGCTGTTGCGGTCGTGGATGATGCGGCTGGAGCTGGCGGTGCCAGGAGCACAGTTCCCGGGCCATAATTGTCGGTTGAATGACTCTCGATGCGATAGCAATAACAGCAATAACAGCAGAATCAGCTGCTCCGGCAGCCATAATATTCATCACGCTCGCTCCATTTGACGGCGAGGAGGAGCCGACGGAACAGCAACAACGAACAATTGCCAACAGCACCACCGCTAAATTTTGGACACAATCATAAATGCGACATGTTAGCAAGGGCCAAGCGAACGGAAAACACACAACAGGAACAACAACTATCGTCAGCAACATTTAATAAAACTACAAAGAGAGCAGGGCGACCGTCGGGAGCAGAATTAGCCGGGGGAAAATATGGTTCTCAGCACCGAGTGGTCGCAGGTGGAGGTCATCGATCTGATCAACGATGGCAACGGCTTGGGCTTCATCCTCGTGGGCGGCCGCAGCACCGGTGTGGTGATCAAGGCCCTAACGCCCGGGGGCGTGGCCGAGCGGGACGCCCGACTGCAGCTGGGCGATCATCTGCTGCAGATCGGCGAGGTCAATCTGCGGGGCTTCAGCTCGGAGCAGGTGGCAACAGTTCTTCGTCAGACCGGAGCTCAGGTGCGTCTGATAGTGGCGCGGCCGGTGGAGCCGACGGCCATCGATTACCAAACGCTGGCCTGTCAGGCGCCGATTATACCAACTAAGCTCCTCTCCGACCCGGAAGAACTGTCGCGTCATCTCTTCCAGAATCCGAGTTTTGCAACTGCTGCCGCCGCCGCAGCAGCAGCGGCAGCAGCGGCGGGCTCCGGCGACGGTGGCGGTGGCGGCGGCGTCCTGGATGTGGCCAGCTTGGTGGGTCTGGTGCGCGGCGGTCCCGCCGAGGGCTCGCAACTGTCTGCAGTGGAACCGCAACCAAGTGCGGCGCTTCAGCTTCAACAACTGTCCGAGCTGGCCGGCGACCTGGCTGACTTCCCACTGCCTCCGATTCCGGGTGGTGGCGGCCAC
Organism: Drosophila erecta; assembly: GCF_003286155.1. Lineage (NCBI taxonomy): Eukaryota > Metazoa > Arthropoda > Insecta > Diptera > Drosophilidae > Drosophila > Drosophila erecta. The sequence goes on along the minus strand of NW_020825194.1, from coordinate 21,086,908 downwards.
TCGTTGCTCACGGACTCGAATGCCGGCCAACGCCCCTGCCCGCGTCTGGATCTGGATATAGTGCCCTTCTCGATACTATCGCCGCCGCCACGTCCCGCCCTGCAGATGCTGCCCCTGGAGACCCAATGGCGATGCGTTCAGGATCAGAACCAGCACATAGAGACTGTGATAGCCGACAGCAAACGGAAGCTGTTGGCCAACGAAGATGGCGGATCCGGCTGGGGCTCGGGTTCCGGTTCCCCCGACTCCTACATGGACTCCCCGGAAACGGAAACGTACGTGGTGGAGCTGCACAAGAATGTCTACGGCCTGGGCATCACGGTGGCCGGATATGTGTGCGAGGAGGAGGATCTATCCGGCATTTTCGTGAAGAGCATAATTGAGGGAAGTGCCGCGGAAACAAGTGGTCAGATCCAGATCAACGATCGCATTGTGGCCGTGGACGGCAGATCGCTATCCGGGGTAACCAACCATCAGGCGGTGGAACTGCTCAGGAATACAGACATAGTGGTTCATCTGACTCTGGAACGATTCCTCAGAGGCAGAAAGTACGAGCACTTGCAAGTGGCCCTCACCGAAATCAAAGGAACATCTGCTCCCTCCGGCCTAGACAGGAATCTAGAAAAGGACCAGGACCAGGAGTCGCAGATATCCGTGCCTGGGTCCCCGTCAATAGCCACGTTGAGTTGGCTGCCACCCAAGTCGCTGGATGCCGATTCCATAGCCACCGAAGGCGACGAGGCCGTGGAGGCGGAGTATGTGGGCATTTCGGGAGCCGAGGATGAGTTCATTGAGCTACCCTCCCGGGACACCGTGGAGTCAAATATGTCGCACGTGCTGGACCGCAGTGATCACAGTGCAGGCGTCACCAAAGATCAGGCGCCCAGGATCAGTCCGACTGGGCCGCTGACTAATGGGCGCAGCCTCATCCTGGCCGATGACAGTGGCAATGACACCGATGAGCAGTGTCCTGAGCCGGAAGCGGAAACGGAAACGGCACAGGCCCGCAAAGGCTCAAAGCCGGAGGCGGAAAGGCATACAGAATCGGATCTCGATCTCGATCCCGATCCCGATCTTGATCCCGGCCAAGTGCCTACGCCCACGAACGAGGCACCTGTGAAAGCGGCCAGCCCGACGGCCGCCTCGCTGCGCGTGGCCTGGAAAAGTGAGTTTCCCGACAGTGAAATTTTAGTTGCCGAAATAAATAAACTTTCAGGTCTAGGGATCAGCCTTGAAGGCACCGTGGACGTGGAGTGCGGCATTGAGAAGCGTCCGCATCACTATATACGCTCGATACTGGCCGACGGGCCGGTGGGCCGCCAGGGCATCTTGCGGCCGGGAGATGAGCTCCTCCAGGTGAACGAGCACAAGCTCCAGGGATTGCGACACATCGAGGTGGTTAAGATCCTCAAGGAACTGCCCGCCAGGGTTAAGTTGGTCTGCGCACGCGGCACTCACGTTCCGTCGGTCATAAATACCTCGCAAAATCCGGAGGCCTTTGAGACTCGTAGCCTCTTGCCCGGTGGCCACCAGAGTCTCCAGAATCTGCTGAGCAAGGCCCAGTCGGAGAGCTCGCTCTACACGTCCAGCACGGCGACTTTAACGGATGCGGGAGCAGCGGCTGGAGGATCGGGGGGCACTGCAGGTGGAGGAGCTCGCTCCAAGTCACTAGAAAACGTTTCCGGCTTGGCTCTCTGGAGCTGCGAAGTAACCGCCGTGGATATAGAGAAAACGGAACAGGGCTTCGGCTTCTCCATACTGGACTACCAGGATCCGATGGACTCCGAGGGCAGTGTCATCGTCATTCGCGGCCTGATACGCGGTGGTGCTGCGGAGGCAACCAACGAGATCTATCCGGGCGATCGCCTCATGAGCGTCGGCGATCGCCTGCTCCAGGGCCTCGAGCTCGACGAGGCGGTGTCCATCCTGAAGGCCATGCCGCCTGGACTCACGCGACTGGGCATCTGCCGACCCCTCTCCGCCTCGGACAGCAATAGCAACAGCAACATAGCCTCGCCGCTGGGCGACTCGGCCAGCACATAGTGGCAGCCCCTTCCCGACGGTCACCAGGAGTCGGATATACTTGTAGAACTGGAAACGGAAATGGCAAGGCCACCGGCAGCGGAAGCGGAACAGGAACTGGAGCAGTTCGCACTGTGTGAGTACTTCTTTTTATTCACATTTCATATACTCTAAGAAAACCCTAAGATAGTTATCTACTTTACCCAAAAAAACGCAAAATCCTGAAAAATACTAAATGGTTGTGAACTTTTTCGTTACTATGTAGACTTCTTTAAATGTGGATCAGGAAACTATGAATTCTGATTATTGAAAGTTACTTCAGAGAAAGTGTAGTAACCTGAAATATTTCAATAAAATCTTGCAAAATTGGTTTCCGAATATTAAAGAAGCAGAAGCATTTACATCCGACTTTTTTGACTGATTGATTGAGTACTTCTTTTTATTCTAATTTCATATACGCTAAGAAAACCCTGAGATAGTTATCTACATTAACCTTTACCCAAAAAAACGCAAAATTCTGATATATTCTATATGGTTGTGAACTTTTTCGTTACTATGTATACTTCTTTAAATGTGGAGCAGGAAACTATGAATTCTGATTATTGAAAGTTACTTCAGGGAAAGTGTAGTAACCTGAAATATTTCAATAAAATCTTGCAAAATTGGTTTCCGAATATTAAAGAAGCAGAAAACGGATATGTATACACATTTACATCCGACTTTTTTGACTGATTGATGTCACAGCTGCTGTCAGAAATCAATATGAACGCGAATCGAGTTCTTATCAAATTGTCACCTGTCACACGACTTTTGCCTCCCCTCGACCCAAATGCAACTTTAATCAAGTGACTGTTTGCTTTTGGGTATATACCTTTGGGTAATACCTTTTTGGGCTCAAATGCTGCCGCATCAGAGAGCCCCAAGTCAATATCCTGATAATCCATTTGGGGCTAGCCTATATTTGAGAGATCTCCTTTTTAATTGTTGCCCCTGGTAACGCCCAAAAGGCATTTTTGGTCACGCCCGCCTGAGGAAAGCATCTGAAAAGGAATGGGAGTTGGCCCATTGTCAAGTTGATGACCTCTGGATATGCTTTTGAAGTAGTTTATACGCCCAGCTTGCCTTCTCCTGCTTTTTTATTGAATACACCTTTACATAGACTTACTGACCACAGGCCTTCGTGTGTCCAATTTGCAGACAACCTTTTCTTTAATGCCTGCTATTTGTCTCTATAAGGATGTTTCCTCAATTCCTCGGCTCATTCTTATACTACCTTTTACCGTGGCAACTGTGTTTGGAGTATATTTATATAGTTTATTTATCAGCTAATACTTTTTTTTGTTACAATGTAAATATACTTCTCATACAACCGCCTGGGGAGTGAAATTTCAACTCAATATATATGTGGCACTAGCGAAAATTCCTTTAGCAATTTATTGCATGTTATCCTGAGTAATTCATGTAATAAGCTCAGCCACACTTCCTCTCCGTGTTTAATTCATTAGGTTTGTAATTAAACAAGGACGAAATTGCAAGGCGTTTGACATATGCTGAAAACTTTTAATACCCAACACCTGAATGTTGGGACTTCGGGGAGGAAAGGAAAGTGTCTGCAAGGGGCTGGTTGGAAACTTTCGCCCAGAAATGCCAAGTTTGGGCCACACAGTTTTGGGGCCTGCTTCACGCATAAATAATTTATGCGTAGATATAAATACACAAACTTTGACAAGCCGAGAGTGGAGCTGGACGAGGGATAAACTGAAGCTTACCACTAATCTCCTGAGCTCGACATTTTCCCTTCATGCTAACCTCATAAATAGTAATTATCTTAATTGGCTCTCGCCGTTCGCATTCATAACTTACGATTTGTCTGGCTGGTTGACTGGCTGGCTTTGTTTAAAAACTGGTTATTTAGCAATAGCTGGTCAGCATAAATGAGAAGCCTGCTCAGCTGTCTTGGCCAACTGGCAGTCCAGTTGGCCGATGATTTATGCATGTGGCGATAGCGAAAAGTTCCATTCTTTGCACATATGTACTATATAGTGGGATGGATGTTCCAGGTGCGAATCAGGTGGTCTGGTTGAATAATAGAAGCTCGGCCAGCCATTATAAAAATGTTTGGTACATGTGCAAAGGCCGGCGGGAAAATTCTTTATTCTCCAAAAAATATATAGGCAAATACATAACACACAGAAGCCGTGCAGAGTTATATAGGTGAACCCGCGGATATTTACGCAAGTGTGTGTAAATATTTGGGTAGATAGTCGTTTGTTGTTGTTTGCCCGTTTAATTAATTGGCTATTAAAAGTGTTGAAAATTGAAAACAAAATTTAACGCCACTGCAGCAGCAGCAACAACACAGCATCAAAATAGCTCAGCCACCGGATTTTGTAGGTACAATCGGAAAAATAGCTGAGCAGGCAAATTGTATCTATGGAAAATGCGAATTTGCGTGTAAATGCAGGAATTAAATACTACTAGCATATAATTACTACGGGTTTTATTCCATCAACTATGTGAGAACTGCAAAAAGGGAAAGTTATTTTCGCTTTGGCCCATAATTCTCCCACAATAAGCAAATTAAAAGCCCCACATCACATGGATTCATTGTGCTCCATTGTTTACCATGGCAGACAAAATATTTACACAACCGAAATATAATATGCATAACAAACAACATTTTATTAAGGTATTATTTCAAAAGTTTAGCACTGAATATTGCTGTGGAGTTGAAATTTCCGTTTAAAATTCTAACGCTTAACTAAGGTAATGAACCATTGGAACATTTTGAAATTTCATGCAGAGAGCACACTCAAAATAAATGAGCTGTTCAACAAACTTTTTCCTGCCCTCATTCTTTCCATCTAGTAAAAGTAATATAATAGTAAATTAAAAGTCTATGTATATGCAAAAAGTAGCTTAAAATGTTTTAGTTACTTGACGTTATTTAGCTAACTCTTAAATATAGTATATATAATACTTTTAAGTATGGGTAGTAAAATATAAGTGAGTATCATCAAATGTGGGGATATACATTTCATCTAGAGCTGTATTGCAACAATATGTAATCATAATTTTATTCATCGGCTTCTGGGCAGGCATTCAGCAAGATTTAAGTAAATGAAACTTGCGTCATGGCCCAGAATTTGCGAACTCGTGCACTGTTTACTGCTGGCAGCTTAGCCATCCGATGCGCTGGCATTACATTTTAAATCAAATTAATGTAAACAACGACTGGGATGTCAGGTTGACTGGACAGTCTGCCAATTACTTGCAGCAGCGATAATAATGGCACAAGAACGAGTGGCAGAAGGCGGGCGGATTTCGCATTTGCGGCGTTGCAGTTGCACAAATGTAAATATGGGAATATGGAATGGCAACTTCATAATTCCACTGGCGAACTTGTGTGTGATTAATGCTGAAGCTGTCTTTGTTGCAAGGCACTTGCATTTGCATTTCACTTTCAATTTGCTGATTGCTATAGAAATGGCCAGGGAATGCACAATTCATTAAAACGTTTCATATCCAACAGTTTGGTATCTCAATCCGAAAAATGCTGATATTTTGTATGAATTCAAGTTATATTTTTTAGTTTTATTTGCTGTGCTTGGTGTTTGAATTGATTTGCTGATTGCCACAGAAGTTGCACAGGAGTTTACTATTCATTAAGCCATTTAACTCAATCCGGAAAATGCCTATATTGTAGTGGGAATTTAAAGAACTGATTTACAACCCACGCCTAAAATAACAGAAATATTTTCATAATTATTTGCTTTGCTTAATGTATGAGCATATAAATATCTGCCTTATGCATTTTACGTAACAAAACGAAAGTGCTTCATTTCCTGCAGTTAGAATTTTTTCATTAAAATGACTCTGGGCCTGATTGCCGTTTCTTCGAGGATGTTTGCGCTTGCGAGTACAACAGACTGCAAAAATAATTACGGCAGAACAAAAAACTCATTAAAACGCATTGCACACACCGCAAACATAGAGTGTGTGTGTGGATGTGTGTGTTTGAGTGAGCTTTCTAAATTTCCACAGCCTTGCCCGCGTCTCCGCCATTTCCATTTCCGTTTCCTTCGCCAGGAGTGTCGGCCATGCATGGAAATCTATCAACGTCTGTGCCTGGGAGGCTCTCTCCCTGTTTTTCCGCTGGAATGAATTTCTTGGTGCACGGAAAACAATTAGTATCGCCTATTTGTTGGGTGGGCACGGTCAACTATTATTACAGCTTTAAAATTTAGATCAGCACTGCTAAAAATATTGTTTCAGTATTGGTTGCCCCAAAGACCAAAGATGGCTACTTTCATAAGACTTTAAAAAATGTTTCAAGACAAAGTGACTCAATTGTGATTTCATTTTGCACTAGGGATTTATATATTCATTTAATTTAAATCTGGGGTACTCCTCCAGTTGTTCACAGGCGTTTTTTCTCTCCGCATTCACATGTAAGCACGTGAGGCGGACATGGGTACAAAAAACATTTATTTAATGCAACAATTGTGTAGATGAGGAGCTGCCGGATCCGTGGGAATGGCATAGAATGGAATGGAATGGTGTGGTGTGGCATGGGGCAACAATAACGGGGCAAGTACATAATACACACAGCGACAAGGAAGCGCATACCCCTTGCATACCCCACTTCGCCCTCAGTGCTCCTCCTTTGCAATTGTCTGTGCCTGAACTTTCAGCTTACACTTTGCAGCAGCATCAACAATCACTACGCCAGCCACAAGGAACAGAAACAAAAACAAGTTGCTGGCTTTATCTTGGCATATCGACAACAAGCTCATCATCCCCTGCTTTGCGAGTCCCATCGCCCATCGCCCATCACCCATACGCCCCGTTGGCCCAGGAATGCTTCGATAATGAGCTTGGCTTCAGTTGTATTTTCTTCTCTGAGTACCCTGTACTTTGCGCATGGAGGGGATGCTGCGCACTGTACCCAGTCATAGTGCATATATACTTAATAACTAATATTTTAATTATGATGTTTAATATGTTTAATGCTTACTTGAACAACTACCTTTCAAAATCGACAAGTGACTGGCAGGCAGTTGCGATAAATCCGAGAAGAGGTAATAAGATGTAGTATATATATTCCCATTATTCCCATTAGTTGTTCCTCCCGTTTCTACTCATTGGTTCAATTGAACGCTGATAGCGAGAAGCACGAAAAATCTGCTGGCTTCGCCATTTTGTAGGTGGTCTTGAAGTAATTTACTTACTCTTTTTAAGGATCCCCACTCGAGTGAAGTGCATAAATGCGTATCGAGTGCTCGACGTTGTCGCGATATTTATCTGTCCCGTCGCTTATGGCCGTTAATAATGTAGGGCCCACATAATAAGGGGGAAATTGTGGGGCATGGCAGCGCTTTAAAAATACATAAAAATTAACTGCTGACGCAATTGCCAGGGGAGGTAAATTGAGGAAGCAGCCCAAAGTTGCCGGGGATGAGCTCCAACAGCCGTTCCGCTGACTCACTCACTGCTCATAATTCCCATAATTGACAATGCCACTAGGCCACCAAGACTCCAAAGCCCCCAAAACGCCTCGACTTTTAGCCCCAACCCTTGGTTGTCGTAAAATTTGTAGCGAGCTCAACTGGCAGCTTATGAATATTTGACGATTTGCGTTCGCCGAGTCGTCAACTGATTTACTTAACTTACTTAAATACAAATTACCGACTGCAGCTGCCACACCCCCACCCAGTTATTGTCCCATATAGGCGTATAACCCTATATCTATACACTCGTATATTCAGTTCGTGGCCCTTTATGAATATGTTAAATAAATTGCGAATTCCGTGGACCTCGAAGTCCTTATTGATTTTTCAGACTGTGTGCGGGCCTGTGAAAAACAAAGGGGAAACATATGTTTTCATATTTAATTACACCCATTCCACAGTGAGTGTGGAATGTGTATGTGGTGAGCCTTCACTCCCATTCGCTCCGTTTTCATTGGTGAATCACTACCCTGTACTCGCATAAAAAATAGTGATGAAAACATCACAAAATCGTGACAGCAACAGCGTTTTTAAGGAATGGGTACATTCTAAATAGGTACATTCTGAATAGGAACATTTCGAATAGGTATATTCTGAATAGGTACATTCTAAATAGGTACATTCTGAATAGTAACATTTTGAATAGGTAAATTCTGAATAGGTACATTCTTATTAGCAAATCAATGCCCGTCGCCTTCATCGCTTTTCCACCACCTTATAATCAAAATAGCTTCACCAATTTTCTTCCGAAGCTTCTATTAAGTTAATTAACCCTTAAATATAATAATGTAAGTGCACCGTGGTCCGGTGTCCAGGGCATTCATGTGTATTTGGTGTCCGGAGTCCGAATTTGAATATGGAGCATAGGAGCACACAAATACATAAAATTTTTTAAATCCAAAATTCGAAGTAGGTACCTTCAGTTTTCGGTATAAGATATATTCAAAATACGTCAAAGGTAACTTTAAACTAAATTGAAAAATATTTATTTGAATAATACAAATTATATTTAAAAAATAAAAATACCATTAATAGTTGTAAAGCAAAATGCAAAAACTATAGTTTTGTTATTCTTGAAATTTGTATTAAAATACTTAAATTACCGTCTTAAATTACCAGAAATAGACGACTTAATATTTTCAAAAACGTTAAAGAACAGCGCTATGTGAGCTACTGATTCGTTGATTTTGGCTTTCAGCTTAATTAGGTTTGCAGTTTGAGGCAAAAGTGAGCCAAGTGCAAAATTGCATGCATTTGTTCTCGGTCAAACTCTTAATTGCAGTGCAAACGGGCCGCGAAAATGGGCCCTTGGCTGTTTTTGGACTCGCTCACCTGCTCCACCGGCTTACTAGCACCACGACCCCCCTTTGACCACGCCCCTCCCCCCCTTAAGCCCTAGAGTTGTTTGGCCTGCATGCGAGGCCAAAATGTTTCCAGCCACTGCGGCTGCCAGATAGCCCGTGAGCCAACACACACGCGACGTCATCGAGAGCTCATTGTGCAGGCCAAGATTACCCCCAAATGCCAGATGTCCTGACACACCCTGCTCTCCCTTCTGGCCATCGCTTGCATAGCAGTTCAAAGTTCACACATTGCCAGCAATAGTGATGAGCATTTATGGTAGAATCCAAAATCCGGCTATCCAAATTTTCTTTAACTGGGCAATAACAAAGGCAGTGCATCAGTGGTACTATCTTTCAGTCTATTGCAATGTACGTTGTAATTCTGTTTCTTTAGATACTACCTTTGTTACTTTATGTATCACAGTCAGAATATTGTAGCAGCTTTCGCTGTAAGCCAACAGAAGCACATAAAGTGCATGTACATTTAATTTAAATGCGAAACATTTGCTGTCACAGACGTAAACCCTTGTTGGTCTTAAGGAAAACGAGTGTAAAGAGAAAACTGGGAAATAGGAAATGCTCAGGCTTGGAAAATAGAGCAACACATAATCGGAAATAAGCTTAATGAAAATAAGGAGAAGTCCCAGCTGTCAGGGGAACTATAATATGAAAATGTCAGTCCAGATTGGTGGCCTGAGCAACGAACAATAAAGTTTAATACCGTCTTTATGGTCAATAATTTCAAGCACCTCGCTCCCAATTAAACTGAAGTGCTAAGCAGGCGAGAGCGGTCTAGTCGTGGCTAAAATGTTTTTGGCAACAAAGAAATGATAAAATCCATTTTTCACAGGTGTGCTCGAAGCAGTTTTGGGCGTTTTTTGAGCGTTATTTCGGGCGTGGCAAGGTTTTGAAATCAACTGCACATCGTTGGTGTCACTAGAATTCGCATGCCCCACATACGGACATTCATACGGACAGACAGTGGAAATGGCTAGAACGAATCAGCTATCGAAACTACCACAACTTTATAGTGCCGAAAACTACTACCTCCACGAGTGACGAGTGACTGGAAAATTACCTATTTTATTGTCTAGAATTTGTTTCTTTGAAGTCACAATGACGTCTAATGAAATTCATACGGACGGACAATGGAAATGGCTAGATCGAGTCAGCTATCGAAACTACTACGACTTTATAGTGACGAAAACTACTACTTCCACCAGTAACGAGTGATATTTTATTGTCTAGAATTTGTTTCTTTGAAATCAAAAAGACGTTTAATGGAATTGCAATACAGGCATACTAGTTATGCATTTAAAGGTGTGGAATGTCTTTTAGTTTAGTACGTGTTTATGTGGTCGCCATCGGTCCTGAGCTCAAGTGGCACCCTATTATTCACTCCATTGTCGCCTTTTCAATGGTATTTTACAGCTTTTGCTGCTTCCAACTCGAAAATGCTTTTGACATCACGGTCTGTATATTGAATGGATGCATGGGAGAAGCCGAGAATTTTATTTGTGTTCGGATGTGTGGAATTTGCATATATTACCCAGGTATAGTCACACAGTCAAACTTAGCACGGGAATACTTGTATGAATACTTGCATTTCTAAGAGATATGTTATCATAGTACAGAACCCTTAAAATATTTAACCCACAAAGGAGTTTTTGAGTTGCATGTGGTGGTCATAGTTATTGCGTACCCTGTGCGAATAAATATGGAAAATTACGCATACGCCCCGTGAAGTTCAATAGGCTTTTGAGCGGCTGTCCTCGCCGGCCGTCCAACAACAACCACTTGACAATCGACAATGGCAAGCAGCTCCCTCATCTCCTTACCACGGACCCTTCCGCTCTCCACCGCCCCGCAAGTGTTTTCCGCATTTATATGCAATTTTTCTTCATCTTTTATGTATGCTCGTTGTCGTCGCCGGCTTTCATATCCTTCGCCGTGTTCATTTGCACAGTGGAGGGCATAAAAATAGCACCGAGCAAAATAGCACTTCGTCTGTTCACAAAGGTTTCAATACTCTGGCTAGAATGTGCTTTTTGGCAGCATAGCTTCTGGTTTGGACAACTCGTCATTTTAGGGATCTAGAATATAAACTGAATATTACATTGCTTTTTTTAGCTTAGGAGATTTTGCTACTACTGCACTGGAACTGCTGTTTCGAGAACATCTGCCATTTTATCACATGTATTTCTGTCGTTGTCAGCCAGCCGTTGCATGTGTAAGTCGCTGTAATGATATTTGTTATTTGTTTGTTTGTTAGTTTGCGTGTGCGTTGAAAGCATTGAAATGCCGTTTGTCAAACACGAATACGATGCCCCACCATGCCCCCCAGCCGCCCACTCGTGCACTTTTCTAATGGCTTGCCTGGGGGCGCGTTCGGGAAATCTGTGGGGCGGGGAAAGTGGGGGAATGCATTACAACTCGCTTACAACTCGCAGCGTGATTCAATTACCATGAGCTCTCGCTTTCGGATCACATTTGCATAGGCTTGGCCCCGAGGCGATTTCGCTTCGTTTCGCATTTGGCATTTCCAGCAACTTTTCGCTTGGCTTTTCCCTGCGCCTTTGTATTTCCGCTTCACCCAGTTTCCCGGCCTGAAAGCAGGCAATGCAATGCAATTTTTAAGTGCGCACACATGATATCTGAGTAGTTTCTGTCCATTTTGAGACTTGACAAGGCTGCTCGCCATTTGAAGTGCTCACTTATGCGTTTATTTAACCATTTGCGCTTCCCTTTATCTGCATGAAAATTAGAGTTTGCCCAGCACTTGGCTGATTTCGATAATTGCAAGCTGATAGGTATCACAATTGAGGTAAGTACTTGCAACGAAGCTGAAGTGCATAGCTCGGTATTTACTTTTTTTGCTTGTGAAGCACTCATGGATTTTTTAAAATTAATATGCCACCTTAGGAGGTTTTAAATTTAGGAGCTATTAAATTGTTCCGTTGTTGGTTGAATTTCCCAAATATTATTCTATGAAAACACTCCTTTTTCTAGTTCATGCACCCTGTCATATTATCAAGATTAATCAAATTAGGCTGGGCTATATATATTCGGCTCCAATTCCCCTGAACACCGGGCTTGATCAGATGTGGGCCAAAACCGGCTTGATGCTTGAATGTCCCGATTCCCGAGAGCAAATCCCTTTGATTTGCGCCGACCGATTGCCCCGCCCAGGAGCATCGTTTGCGAGTACGAATACGACATGCATATCGGATCTGTTGGGTTCTGATTGATGGCGATATTATCTGGTAGAAAGGGAGGGAAGCTGCGGGAGTGAGAGGGAAGGGCAACTAAGCCAGGCAATCAAGTGGTGTGTGTGTGTGTGCGCTCCTTGGAAGCGCTTCGCATGCTCACATTATCCTGTCAAGGCTCCAAGCAGACAAATTCCATTGCTGGTTGGTGCAACCATATGTGGCATGCCGCACACCAAACAGACCCGCAACTGTGTGCTTTCCATGCCCCGAGTAACTTTTGCAGAGCACATCTAAATAGATTCTAACGAAAATCAAAAAATATACATGTTTTAGTCAAAAACCTTTTCCTCATAATTTTTACAGATTTTTACTTTATTTACCTTTCTATCAATCGGTGCCAGATTTAACACCCTTTCAATTTGATTGTTTTCTAATGCAAATATTTTGTACCTTTTTTTGAATATCACTCAGACTAATATGCAATGCATATATAGTACGTATAGTACATGAAAAACGAATTACGAGAGCTGAAAGCTTTTTTATAAAACCCACGCCAACTAATCTTTTCCAAACACATGAGTATTTAGATAATGCAAATTTGATGTTTCATCATTTTGTATTTATCACGTTTGCTCCAGCCGCCGCGAAAATTTCGAAACCACAATGACATAATGTCAGAAAGCAGAGCCGCTCATTTACCCACCCTTTCAGATTTTCCTTAGTTTTTCCGGCGCATTTTGACACCTTTTTTGCCCGCCACAATGAGTGTAAATTGAAATTGATTTTGTGCAAATTAATTTCATGTAAGCGCCATTAAATTTGTGGCACCGCGTTGCTTATGCCACGGCTCTGTTTTTCTGTTTTATGCGCAAGTGGAGCAACAATGTTCCATCCCCAGGATTTGCCCCCCGCCCAATTCAATCTGCCCCCTGCCGTCCTATTGTGCTGCCTGTATTTGCACTTCATTTTCATATTTAAGTTCGTTTATTATGCGAATGTAATTAATTATAAAGTTTAGCGAGCATAAATTCAATGTGGCCTGGTGCCGGCGAGGAATCCCCAAGTGGACTTGGACGGTGGGGCAGTTGGGGGTTAATCTCAAAGCCATTGGCTTTTGTGGGTCAGTGTTGAGTTGACACATTCGATGGCTGGAGGCCGATTAGCCATGTTTGCACTGGCGTAAATCAAGCGACTGTCAAGCGCATGCAGATCAAATTGTTTCAAGCGAGTGATAAATCAATCAGCGGAACAGATGTGCACTCACTGCGAGAAATAGGTATACACTTATAAACTCAATTAGGCTGAAAAGATGTTAAATACACTTATTTATATTGGTGAGCAAAGGTGTAAGGACTTCTTCTTAGTAACTGAAATGCTTAGAATTGTCTACTTTGGCGGGTTTCCTAATTTGCGGTGATAGCTTTCTAAAAATATATAATATAAAAGGCTAGCCTTCGACCTAAAAGCAAGTTTCACATAGTGCCACTTGAATATCAAAGAAAAATAATATTTATTGATTGGCCACTTAGAAGTAAACCAGTAAGTATTTGGCTGTTTTCCCTTGTTTACAATTCCCCCGCCAGCTTAGGAATTTAATTTGCCTCAACTCCTCCCTGGTGAATCATGAATTCGCAATTCCCGCCAACATAAGTCGCTTCCACGCCCAGTTTGACTCCAAGTAATGGCGTTGCCAAAATCTGGAGAAGGCCAGCCACCGTGGCAGCAGCTGTTGCAGCCACAAATCTCGAATGCAAAGAAGCACTTTATTGTGCAGCAGTGTGTGTAGCACACTTTTTGGGGCAGCAGTCTAATCGCCAGCAAGGCAATGCTGCACTGAACTTAAAATCCAAAAGCCAAGCAAAAAGCCAATCAGCTGATACGCCCTTTTCATTCCTCGCAGTTGCCAGCCCGTAAATTATGCAACATGCTTTCAAGGCACTGCCACAGGAAAAGCAGCGAAGGGAAATTTGTGCTGAGAACGAGCTGCCGATTTCCGCGAAGCAAAATGAACACACAAAAACGGAAAATGGAAAAGGGAAAATGAAAAAGAAAAACGAAATTTAAAACGACTAAATGGTAAAACTGCGAATGTATAAATGGTTCTACAATCAAGTTGTTTTTTTAAAGTTTCGAATATTTTGGGGACAAACCTTTGGCGGCATTGAAGACACGACTTTTTGGCTATTTGCTGTTGGCCTCTTTTTATCACTCACGCTTCTTCTCTTCTTTTTCACCCATTTCAGCCAGCACATTGTGGGGGCGTTTATGTAAGTGGTTGTGGGTGGGCTGTCAATTTTAATGGCTGGCCATGAAATTGAAATGCAAGCAATGAAAAATTCAAGCATTTCAACATGATGGACACTATGGCTGTGGCAATTTATAGCCCGACCATTTGTAACTACACGGCGGCAACAACAGGAATAATAATAATCACAAAGGCAACAAAATGGGGCATATCCCCAGCTGACAGTTAAATATCGAAGGCCTTCACGGTCTCTTCGTTTCATTTTGTAATTAAAATGCCATTAAACTATTTTTCCCTTTGTGGAGCATTGAGCCCTGGCATTTCTCGGCTGTGCGCCCATTCATTAATTATGAAAAATGTATTGTTTTTCTCTGCCTAATTCTGGTCGAGTATTGATTAAGCGATTGCCTTTCAATTGTCTTTGACGCAGCACAGCACTTGCATTTATTTGTACTTGTTATGCAAACAAGTTTTAATTAAATTGCTTAGGTATTTCAGTTTAGCTTGCATCACTATTAATATAAATAAATATTTGCATTATGCAAATTCAGCCGTTTGCGTCCGTTGAGCAATCAAAGAAAGCTATCAGTATGTGATTGCACTGATGAGGCGTGCTTAACATGTGAGCATATACGGCTGACATGGCGGATACGTGATGCGTAGGTTGCGTATACGCCACCGTGACCTGTCAAAGCAACTTTGGCTCGCTTGGCAGTTGCTGGCTTTTATGCCGAGTTAACTCAATTTCGCCCTTTGTAAGCTGCACGAAACTCGTTGTTATTGTTCCATCAAGCAAATTCGTTTTCAAAATCAGCATATAAATAAATTCGCAAGCCAAATAGAAGGTAAATTAAATTTATCTACGTCAATGGTTTGACTGGGCTGGGCCTGGCCCAATTGCCGTTGATAAGCCCGGCAAATGGCATTCATGGCAGGCTATTTTAAGGCCAATAAAGACGAGCCAAAGTGAATCCCTTTCTGCACTCTTTTTCTCTTCTTCCCCCAAATCCGACCGGCCCAATCGTTAAGGGAATGAAGGCAGGAAGGCAAACGACATTTGCAGATAAGGTTTCACTCTTTTTTTTTCAGGGGCCAGTCCAAAAATGAATTTTTTCCAAGCTCCCTTTTTCTGCTCCTTCGGTGGTTCCTCATGGCGATTTAATAAAAGTTGCGGCTGCAATAAAACGGGGCGGATGACATAACAAGTCCGAGTTGAGCGACACGGGCCTCTGTAGATGGAAAATCTGGTTCTACGGCGTGTGCTCTTATCAACACACTCCACATGGCGGTCTAGGCTGTCCTTTTCAGCATTGGCATCGGAATTATTACATTTTCATGAGAGCGGCCCCACAAAGAATCCTGCGCGTGCCACAAGACAATGGCATATTTCAACATGTCAGTGGCTCAACTGCCACTTTTAGTCGGACTCGCTGGTCTGCGAATGGAAATATGGGCAAATAAATCATTTTATTGCAATACAATTTCGGGCCTGCGTCTCTCCACTTTTCCCCCCAACTTCAGCGCATTTTTATCACACGATTCATGCAGAGAGAAAAACTGACACTTCTTGTACATACAATTGCAAATATTATGTTATACGGGCACTTATTATGAGCTTATTGTGAGTGAATCTATGGCCAAATGAAAATAAAGGTGCCTGCTTCAAAGCAGCAAAGTAATTACTAAAAGTATTCACTAAATTCAAAGGTCGAAGGACTTGTAGATGTGACTGAACTTGGTTAGCTTACCGGACAACTTTGCTTACATGTTTTTTTCAGTATAGTTAGAGACACTTTGGCACTTTCGTACTGCTGAAGCATTTTATGCGGCCATTGGGAGGACAAACACACACTCACACACGTTGCTTCAATATTAATAAGGCCGTGTGGAGGCTGTCAATGTGACGTGGCGCCAAACTGCTGCCACCGGAAGTTGTCCAACGGGAAGCGGAAACGGCGCCCGTGCCCGAGCTGCACATTACATTGGCTTGTGGGCTGGTGGCATTGGGGCATGGCTCATTTTTTATTATCGCCCAATCCAATCTCGGCAGCCAGCTCCTGGGAGGCGGAGTCGGAGGAGTCGGAGGAGCAATTGGTTTTCGAGCTGCTGCCACCACCGGAAGCAACAAGGCAACACTTCGGACGGAATGGCAGCTGACGGGCTTCTTCAGCTCGGAATCGGTGGGTTATTGGCCACTTGAGGGATTGGGCTAAGCCAGATTTGTGGACAGCAATTAATACTTTTATGGTTGGGACGGAAATTTAATTTAATTATTAATTAGATGGGCCCCGTCGTCGTCCTATGGCCATTAAGCCGGGCGAAAATCCCATTTAATTGCTTTCAAACTCGGCGAGCTGCTGCTTATTTGGTCCTCTATTATTTGCCTTCGAATGGCATGGCAAACAAAGCCGGAGCACCAAGATCAAAGTCAATGCCCCTGAACTTTCCTCACCTTCTCGTCAACTTTCCCACGGAGAGTTTTAGCCCCAAAGTTTGTCCTTTTCCTGCTGCTGTCGCACCTTGAGTATGTTTCAACTCTTTCGCCTGCACTTTGCCATCCCAGTTGCTGAAATATTCATAATTGAAGTTTATTGTTTACCCTGGGATGTGTGCCACGCCCTCAGCCTCACCCCCGACACCGCCCCTTTCTCGTAACGGGGCTCGCTTTGATTGTTTTGTGGCCCGGAGACTGTCGATAAGTTGGCCTGCAGAAAGTTCACAAACTTTTCAGTCTTTTTGTTTTAGTTCCTTTTTCAAGCGCTCTGAAAACTTTGATTGGCGAACAAAATGGCACAAGTGATTGGACATGTGCTTCATTTATTATACTGTATGCCTGACCTACTACTCCCCTTCCCTTTCTATCGAGAGGTATCAGATGTCGTGCCAGTACCCCCAATAATTGGAAAAATCGCAAGTCCAAGTTTGCTTTGTGGAGAACAGAGTAGAATGTATAAAATAATTTCGAGTGCCCTGTGAAATTTCTGATCTTTACTTTTATATAACGGATTGCCATCCAGACTAAAACTTAGGATAAGTGCTCTCGCTATTATTCCTCGGTGGAAACCACACCGTTCACTTCAGTTCTTGTATGGCCAAAGGTCACGCGTTTCCTATTTCCGTTTTGCGAGTGCTCTTGACCGATTTTTGATAAATTGCTTTTGCCTTTGAGCATGGAGTCGCCTCGAGAACACATCCCTTAGTTTCCAACTCGGAATTTAAATGGGCTGCTCGTTGCACGTTTATGGGGCCCACTTGAGCGAGCTATTAAATATAATCGTAAGCAATTTGTGCCATCTACTTGGGATATCATTTTTAATGCGACAACCTAGGCCAAAACCCTTGGCAACCCTCATTGCAATGCTAATTGCGGAAAAGGTGGCTAAAACTGGGACGACGGTAAACATGAAAAGAACAATAAGCGCGAAACAATGGACTGTTTGCAATTTAAATTAACATTTTGAGTGAATCAAAAAGAGTGCTCCGGTGGCAAAAAATGCGGAGCTAAATTGTTTTTGATGCCACCGTTGGCACTGCAGATGGTCAACAGCAGATCCCCTTGCAGGCCAAATAAAGGCCAGCAAAATCCCGGCCAGATTTGCATAACACGTTCCACGCTGCGGTTCCAGTGGCCAAAAAGGCCGAGCCCGAGATTCCGACACCCAACGGGCGTTGGGCAGCAGCTGGGCCAGGTTACCAAAAATCCCTCCATTTGACTGCCGTGGAATATAAAATTCCGGCAATATCATAAAACAGAAAGCTTAGAGGCTGCTGACCTCGCCAAAGGATTACCCCGACCTGTGATCCAAAGTTACCGCTGGAGTAACTACAAAGTTACTTTTCTGCTCTAATTAATTTTAAGTAATTTCCAAAAGGCGTATATTTAATTGCGATTTTCCTGAAAGCTTGCAACAACTGTTAAACTCTCTTATTAATAATAATAATAATAAAAGAACAAACTACGCTCTCAAAACAACTAGTTGAAATACAAGCATTTAAAAACCTCTTCGTTTGTATTTTTTTGGGGATTATGTTCCCATTGAACCGCTTACAATGCCTGGACCAAATGCGCTTTGCATTTCCCGCGACAATGGAAAAGTGGCGGGAAACCAATTTACATTTCACTTGTCTGAGATGTTTTAGTGCGACGCCGTTTCCATACTATTCCGTCTATTCCAGCCAATCCCTTTCCCTTTTTTCCGCTGACAGCCTGGTCAAAGGACTCCGGGCTGTCCACAACCCAAAGCCAGGGAACAAGGAACAAGGCACAAGGAGCGGCAAACAAAGGCAACAACAGCAGGGCAAACAAAAGTGGCTAAAAAGCAAAAGCTGCAAAAAAGGCCAAAGGCGAGGCACGAACTCTCTCGCCAACTCACACACACGCGCATTCATAGATACATATATGCATGAAATTTCACACCCAGGGGCGTAGGTAAAGGGGTAGGGGCTCAAGGGGGCGTGATGGGGGCGTAATGGGTGGTTTTGGGGCTGCTCTTGGGGTGCACAAGACAGCCAGAGTAGCCGAAATGCAAATACACAAACAATGGCGGTGGGGGCTACTAAGCCAAGCTAAGAAGGTTTTGGTAAACAAATTTTACTGCCAACTCGCACACAAACAACTTGCGCACACAAATAGGCGAATGCACTTGGAGAAACTAGCATGTTGCATGCAATTCTGCAATTTAATACATTGAAAGTCAAACAAGGAACTTCAAGAAATCAAACACTCTTATGTTTCATTTGCATATATCTTTAGGGCTCAAAATATTTTCAGTTCTGCCTACTATTCTTTGCTTTTTTTCAAGTGTATAATTTATGTTGTTGTTGTTGCTGGCCCAGGACATTCATAGTTAAAATTTAGAGAGACAGCGCCGAGAGATTTGGCAAACAGCAACAATATCCCCACCGCCGGCTCCCCTGCCACCCCCTCCACCCCCCTGTTGCGTTAATCAAGGTTCACACAATCGCCAACAACAACAACAACAACAACAATAACAACTACAACAGTAACAATAAGCACAGCAACAACAATGCGGGCCGTGCACGTGCCAAAATAGCCAGGGAATATTTTGCATTTGTTTTTTATTTGCGCCAGCGACATTTTGTAGCTGAGTTTTCGTTTCGGGCCATTTGTTGCTGTTGGCCATCTGGGTGTTGATTAAAAAATTGTCGGGCTCTGAAAATTCATGGCCCTATACGAGTGTATACTTCATATTAAAGTGTGTGTGGAATGGGGATTTCAAGGTCACAATCGATACGAAAATGATTCAAAATGAAAGTTCCCAACAATCTCAACATGTAACCCAATATTATTTCCAGTCTTAGGCTGTAACGCACTGAACTGGCCATAAAGTGACACAACATTCACCGGATATTCCCACGAGGAAACCTTTTGCCTTCTGACTGTTAAAATCGATTGGATTCTGGTTACCACTGGCACATATAGTGGCCGAAAGCAAAGTGTTGCCATATTTTGCAGCGGCTTTTTAGGTTTGTTGAATGCCCATTTGGGCTAATAACAAATAACCGAATGGTCCATTACACGAAATGAGTCTGAGCCATGGCCGAAAAGTGTTGAGACCCCAGGAAACGGCCCTGACAATGCCAGTTACCAAATAATGGGCTTGGGATCCCAACGGCAGTGCGATATGCTCGTGGTTGGCCTGTTCGCATTGCCCGAAATTACCCTCATGCATTAAGTAATAAATTTATATGAGCTAATTGCCGCAAAAGTTCATTAATTTGAGAGTCATGAACCTAATTTATGGGGCCATTAAGTGATGCTAGTTCCTGATTCCGTACACATTGTGTTAGCTTATTATCCGCTCTTAGCATGCAAAAGAAACTATGTGTGTTATTATAACAGATCCAAGTGTTATAAGCGCTACTTATTGCTATCCCAATATTCAAATTGAATATACTGCCACAAATTGAATATACGATATTCATTGACACAGAAGCTCGCTTTTGGCTTATATAAATAAGCCGAATCAATCGGCCGACATCGCTGGGAATATGGAATTACATGTGTATTTGCTTAGCCGCAGCCATCACGACCGCTAATCTAATTTTCATATTTGTTCGCTTCGCTATTTGCAGATTTTATGACCCTCATATCGGCCTTGTGAATGCATCACGACCAGCAGCCCGAATTGGCCAAAAAAGCAACCAAGCGGAGAAGTCTGCGGCGTAAATCAGCGAGTCTGGACACTAGAACAATTTGTACATAGTATATAACCAAATCCGCACATCGCCCGATTGGATTAACTATACACGAGCTAGGTTCGAATTGATGGCCCAACCCCAGTACTAAAAATGCATAAATAAATAAATTGAAAGGCACGCAACGACTCTAAAAATATCACAAATTGTTGTATCAATAAATTATTAATAACAATTTCTGCGGACAAGCTTGTACAAAAAGCGTGCAACATCAACGCGCATAAAACACACGAAATTCCAAGCGAAATCGGAATTTATTCATACACACTATATTGCAAAACATTTTTCCAGTTTAGTATGCATATGTCGAGGCCATGATGGCCATAATGATAGCTCCCGGTAGTTACCACATATCCACGAGAATTCCCCCATAGCCGAAACCCAGAATACCCACGCCCACCTTAGGAAACCGCTGTAAATATTCCAGAGACTATTTTTATTGTCCTTTTCAAGTTTGCGTAGCATAAATTTACAATTTCTAGCTTGTAATCATTTACACCTACATACATATACCTAAATGGGTGAGGCTAGGTCGGGGGCGTGGCAGCGCTGAGTAGATATCGCCCACATCCTCAAGAATTCGCGGACATTTTCAAACTGTATAGGAAATGAGAGTTTGGGATTAGTTGCGCGTATAAAGGATTACATATACCTATTGCAGATACCGCAAATTCTATGCCTATGAATATAATAATATATATTTACAATTGACGACCAAGCAAAAGTAAAACTTTAACTTTAGTAACAAGTCAACACACAAACTACACAATGAACGAAAACACACACAAACTGAACTAAAGTAGATCGAAATAAAGACATTGGTGAGGTGCTTAAATGGCGAGGACTATTTATCACCTCTTGCTGCATAGAGAATATACACATTAAAACAAAAGCTTATTAGTGATACTAATTTTAAATGGACAAAGCAAATGATTAATGAATGAAAAAACCAACTATGATTGATAATTCTTAGCGAACCTTAAAATGTTTGAATTGTTAATACATTTCTGTTGATCGATTGTTTGTTATCAAGCTGAATTCGATTTCATGTGTATATAAAGTTATTAATCACATCCACAAGATGCTTGAGCTGTCTTAAAATAACTGAGCGATTAGACTAGGATAGCAACACATGCAGTGTGTTTTAAAACTACAATATCTTTTAGAAATAGTTACTTTTAGCTGAAATTGATTTGTTTTCTTGTTGAACTAACAACACACAATTTGTAATACCATTACTATTGCTTTCCGGCGAACTTCGTTGAATGAAACAAATATAATTGGTTTAATTTCCCGCTAATTCGACTTGTAGTTATAAAACGCACTGTCCATTCGTAAACCGACTTACACAAAGACATAGAGAGACGTTGAACTCATGCACTTTCGCTTGTGAAAATTCTATATTTTGCAGATGAAATGAGAAAAAGTTCCACGCAAACAAAATAAGCAAAATACGCAGATACATTATCTATCTATCTATCATGCAAGCCCACTAACACACAGAAACACCACACACACGTATATAAGAACACGCACATCAATGCAAGATCATAATATCCGAACAACTTACCACTTAGCGTTAAAACTAATGAAACCAACTAAGAAATCGACTTAAACTACACGTAATGCAACAATGAACCACAATCGAATCGAATCGAATTGAAACACGAGACACGAAAGGCAACGCAGACTAAAGTTGAAATCCACATGCAGTTGCCAGAACATAGGCTACATTAGACACAGAGTATGTAAATTGACGAACGTTCAATAAACGAATGCGAAAATATAACAAAAGTATTAATACACGTACAAAGATCCACTCGAGTGTGCAATTTCATTTATTTCACAAGTGGGCGCAAGGGGGCGGGCAGCCCCCATATATGGGCATGTTCAATCAATTGTTCAACCGGAAATGGAAACAACACTGCGAACTGGAGGCGTAAAGTGCATGGAGTGCACTTTCCACAGTCCGGGGCTCCATGGGGGCTGTGGAAACTACATTCGATGTGCGGCGGACTAAATTACTCGAAAAATATATATTTAGTCACTGGCATGTTTTATGGATGCGTTGTAATTGAATTGAAGTTTCAAAGGGTGCAAAGGGTGGCAGCTGCAGTGAAATGGACCGAGTGCGGATGAAGGGCATTTCCCAGCATTTTCCACTATTTTCCGGCACCAAGTGATGATGGCTCTCCGCCGAGTTCTTGCGGATAATAAATTTGGACAATGGATAAGGTAAATAAGGGTTTCAATTCCATGGGTTTGTATTTTTGGACTTAAGTGCAGATTGACAAATCTGGATGTGGTGAGCTTAGCCAATTTAAAAGATTTATTTACATTTTGTTCTATTTACATAGCCATCAAATAAGCACATTTTCATTATTCATATTTGACCAGTTCGTTGGATGTGAAGGCACAGGCATCTATTACTTTAAATAATAAAAATAGTTTCAATACTGAAACACTAATGATGCTGCCTATTTTATCCCCAGACAACAGCTGTTAAAGAATAATTAAAATTTATTTATACTTTCGAGTAAATAAAAAAGGCATCTTCGAGGTAAAAACGCGAAAAGATTAATTGAACCACATTAGTCTGCGTTGCCACATGCAAAAATATGCTAACTGAATGCGTAAGCCGCAGGAAATGAAGGCAAAAAATGGATGAAAAGCGGAGTAAAAACACAAATTAAAAAACGGAAAACGTGTGTAAATAGCGAGCGGCATTTTCCGACCCTCTCACGTTCTGGTATTGCGGCTTGTGCAAATTTGCACCTAACCTTCAGAGCCACGACAGGTGGAAAGCTCGGAAAAATCAAACGGGGGGCACGAAAATGGGTAGCGAGGGGCAAGTTGCCCCTCTCCTTCTAGCGCTCATTTCGTATGCCGCGCAACAAGCATTTATGTAAATTGAAAATATGCCGGTGACATTCGAGGGTCGGAAAATAGGCGGCGGTGCCGCGCGGGCTGCGGTGGTCATTTAAATTCAATTGTCAACGACATCTTCCACGCCGGCTCTGGAAATCTCGCTCAGATGTGAGCGAGTCCACTCACTAGCCCGCACTTCAACAGGCAACTCTCGCTAGAACAAACACCATAGAAGCCATCAAAATATCTCACTCTCGAAGCGAAAGTGTACTAAAGCAGCAATATTATGTGAACAATAATTGATATACTTTCTTATCCACACACACACGATTCTATGGTATCTGCCATTTATTATTATAACTATATTTATTATTAGCTATTAAATATATTAAATACTGAACAAATCTTTGAAAATGATTATCAAAAATGATTATTTGTGATATGGGTAATCTCACCATTGGGTAATCTCAGACCATTTTATCCATATCTTCCAGTTTTGAGCTGCTTAAAATCCACACTCCATCTCCAGTCCTCATTAGGCAGCGACCACTGTAGTCCCACGTGCGCACACACACACACTTATGCTGCACCCAGCGGGTGACCACGCAATGAGGATTCCTATTTATTACTACGGATGCCGCTCAGTACGCGTTCAACAATTGTGCCGTGCAGACCCAGTGCCAGATTGATTCACCGATTGCAGGGAAGAAGGCACCCAGAAGCATCCAAGGCATACACTCAAGGATGGAGCGCCTGCTGACCATGTTCGAGGAGGCGGATCCCTTCGCCACGTGGTGGCCCACCATAGCGGCGCTCACGGTGGGCATAGTGATTACGGTGCGGTGAGTGCGATGGGTCAACGGAAACTGTGATATATTTTTTGTGCTCGCCCACACCACCCAACCCAGAAGCCCCCATTTTGGGGCATAAAAACTTTCGCCTCGGACACACGTAAATAAATGTCGCAGCAGCCCAGTAAAAACTCGCCCCCCTCCGTCGCCATTCGCGAAAAGTTTTTAAGTGGATTCCGCGCAGAGCTGGTGGAGAACTCAGGAGGAAGTGGCTGAGCAGTGGTGCAGAGATAACCCGGATAATATGTAATATCTGAAGATTATTTCCATTTTGTCTTTTACACCCTCCGGTGCTCCAGGGTTAACTTAGGGGACTTTCAAGGGGAACCACACGTTGCCTGCCGAAATACATGCATTAAAGAGCAAATTGGGAAATTTTAATAAATCTACTGCAATTTTCCATAAGTAATACATTTATATATTTAGTAAAGTTAGTCCAGTTTGCACAAGACCTTTATTAATACAGAGCCAAGCTCTTCTGGAAAGCCTTTCAATTCAATTGCTTGGTACAGGGTATCTGTTAGTTGCAGCACTATTTACGGGGCTTGTTGTTGCTGCTCCGCGCGCATCGCGGTTTTTGTGACCCGCCGCTATCTGTCGTTCCGCAGTTGCAGGTGTTAGTTTAAGCTGGGAAAGCGGAAGCGGAAATGGAAGTGACTGCAATATGGCGCTCTGCACTCCCCTGGCAGGCGAGTGTCCTCCCCCGCACCGCCCAAAATATTTACAAAGTGGATTTGCGAAAGTTTGGCTCAAAGTAAATGAAATGCCAAATGAATTCCAAAATGAGGGATGGCACGGCGAACTTGGCTCTAAGTGCCAAAATAAGTCTCCGCCAAATGAAGTGGAGCAAATGGAATGCGGTGAAGATTATGGAGGAGTAACTGACTGCAAAATGCTGAAATTGAAATTGAAAATGGGGCATGTAGTGCGCTTTGTGGAGCATTTTATTGAATAAGCCAATTACGAGGAACTATCTCCTTGGGTGAATATCACAGCTTACAGGAGAAATAAGTTGCAATGCAGTAATTATCATTTTGTTTCAAATATGCATTATATCAAACCCAATTTGTAGACAACAGGAGTAACGAACAAAACGTGCAATTAAACGAATTGGAAATGAATTAGAACTCAGCCATGCGAATTAATTGACTCAGTTCGAATAAATACCAATTACTGCTTTTTATACCTGTGCAGAGTTTAATGCCCATTCCGCACATGACTTGATAATGCCTTTGCTGTAGGCTTCAAATTAAATAAATTGACAATTATTGTTTACACATACGCACCGAAATTAATGCAGTTGAAAATGGCGAACAGAGTTAGTCAAATCGCCAAAAGCCCTCAAGCAGAGTTATGCAAATAGCCATGCTGATTCCATTATCGCCTATCAATAGGCCAACATCCCGACTATATACACTTGGAAAAAAACCTTTCTTAGCTCAAAGATACTCTTTGTCTACTATATACATTTTAGAACCTTATAATTCTTATAAGACTTATCTACCAGGATTGTTCGATTGACTTGAGTACTTGAGTTTTATATGAAAAACAATTTTGTGGTGATATTTAGCTGAGTGCACACACGCGACATGGACGCAGGACATCATTAGGCTACCCATAAACCACAAGCCACACCCACTGACCCCACCCCGCCCCTTTGGCAACCGCTACCCTCCATCTAATCTGTATCCTCCACCCGCATGCCAGGACCTTAATGAGCGGCCAGCGCTGTCCGAACGATAATCAAATCAAGGAGCAAATCGTGGTGGTCACCGGCGGCAACAGCGGCATTGGCTTTGAAATAGCCCAGGCTCTGGCTGGCCGAGGTGGCCGGGTAATCCTCGCCTGCCGCAATCTGGAGGCTGGCGAGCGGGCGGCGGGCATAATCAAACGTGAGCTGGGCTGCCGCACACCCCTGAATTCACCGGACGAGGATGACAATCCGGCGGACAGGTATTTCGTGGAGGCGCGCTACTTGGACCTCTGTTCGCTGCGCAGTGTCCATCACTTTGCCGGCCAGCTGATGGCGGAATTCGAGCGGATCGACGTACTGGTCCACAATGCCGGCGTGGTCTTCGCCAACACCCAGGTGCCCACGGAGGACGGCTTCGAGCGGCACAGCCAGGTGAACTACCTGGCCCCCTTCCTGCTGACCCACCTGCTCCTGCCACACCTGCAACGCTCGGAGCAGGGCCGCATCCTCTTCGTTTCCGCCCACGCCCACCAGGGCGCCAAAATCGATTTCGACGATCCCCTCAACGTGGGCACCTGGTCGGTCAAGTTCCACGCCCGCGAAGCCTTCGCCCACTCCAAGCTCTGCGTGCTCCTCGCCACCCGTTGGATGGCCAGGGAACTGAAAGGTAAGTGCCCAAAGCCCAGAGTTCGGGACCTATTCCCCGAGAGAACTGCGCAGGAGCTGCCTTTTTGGGCTATCTCAATTGCTCAGTTAGTGGCCATTAGGCAGGGAAAATTAATTAATGAGTTTCCATCCTTACTGCACTTGCACTTTGGCCTAACTTTTAAAGTAAAGCTTCTTTGCACTATTAATTATTATATTATATTATTATATTACATATTATATTATTTTATATTACTTCCTTCGCATAGATCAAGTATTTATAAAATATTAAATATTCATTCTTTATTTCTAAATCCCAGAAAAGAGTTTGAGCTAAACTGACTCCCATAATAAATTGGCATAAGCAAGCCCAACTTAAGACGTACCCAAAGCAGACACGCTTTTCTCGCAGTGCAGCTCGACATTTTGCATAGCTGGCACTCTGATTTATTGATGCATTCACTGCGCAATCTTGATTTCCGAGAAACAAATAACCAAGTCCGCTAATTTCCCCACAGGTACCTCGGTCACGGTCAACTGCTGCACACCAGGACTCGTCCGTGGAACTCGCCATTTTCGCAAGTAAGTGCCCAGGATCCGGAGGCCCCAGAAGCCAGACCAAACCAAGCGGGGAAAACCCGCAACCCAAATTGAAATTCAAACGAAACTGGAGCAAAGTGCAGAATGCAACTGAAACTCTAACTAAATTTTAAGCTCATTTCGTGGACGCGCGAAAGACAACTTTTGCACTTTCATTAAGCAGCCGTAGCTCCATCTCTTTCGCCCTGTCACCTTCCGTCTCTCTCTCTGGTTGCCTCTGACTTGGTAACTGCATCTGTGGGAGGGTTGGGGGCGACTGGTTTTGATGCAATCAAAAAGTTTCCAAGTCATTCGGGCGGGGCTCGAAATGGCAACCACCTTTTTTGGCAAGAGCATCAAGGTAACATTTCAATTGAAGGCCAAAATCATTTCGAAATACGAAATGAGTTGGTCAAATACCAAAATCCGGCCCAGATGCCAGCAGAAATCGAATTGCGGGGCGAAAAGGTAGCAGCAAATTTGGGAAAACATGTTAGCATGCAGTAACGGGAAACCAGAATTACAGAATAGATTCAATTAAAAGGTAATTGCTTTTATAATGGATATTAGAATTTCTGAAAACTCTAGTAATGAGCTGCGATTTTAAATGCAAATTCATGGCCATTTCTGGCCGCCATCGATTTTCGTGCTACACGATATACAATTAGTTGCCAACACTCGGCCAACTTGACCATAATCGGGCTTAACAATTTGCCAATGCGATGGCTCCGCACTTTGCGTCTAAATCCGATTTTGAGGCATGCAAATTAGATGCGGCTCGGGGCACAAAAAGAAAGAGAAACCAGAGCAGCACATTTGCACAGTACACAGAAAAGGACGTGCAAACACGACAAACAGTTGCAAATTGCGGAAGGACAAAATGCCAGCAACAACAGGCTTCAACTGCCACATCAGCAGGACACTGAGAAAAACAGTGCTTCCGTTGATTTCCCAACTAAATAGGCTCTCAGAATCGCCTATGATTAAAAGTAGGCCATCCACTCATTTGAGTTAAAAACAAGCTAATGGATGTGCTGAACAGCGGATACCTTGATGGCTCTTTTGGATTTCTAATTAAAAACCTAAAATTGCATCAAGATTCAAATTGAAATTATATAAATTTCGCAATTTTATTATTATATTATTATACTTGTATTTTTGTAACTGTGCGAGGATCAGGAACTTTCCAGAGCCATTCGCAAACGACAACAGCTGCAATGAACTTTCACCCTGCCACGCCCACGCTCATCATCAAATGCAGATGAGCTGCCATCGAGTGGCAGTTGCCAAAGAGATATGTGTGTAGGGATGGCAGGGGAGGAGCAGGAGGAGCTCCTCCTGCTGGAGCTGCTGGCCAGAAGTGAAATGCGGTAATTAAAAGGGGCCAACTGAGAGAATTGCGGGTCGGCCGCAATTGAAATGGCGGCGGGTCAAGCTCGACCAAGCTCTCACTTCTGGCCAGGCTCCGTTCGGGCCAACTTTCGCCTGCTGACCCCGCCACGTCGTCCTTTTGAGTTATGACCCAGACCCACAGTCACACACCCCGGTGACAGATGCCTCTGCCTCCGTTGATGCTGCTGATGCTGCCAGTTGTGTTGGCAGCTCGACTTTTTTCCGGGGAGATGTATTCCTTCTGGGGAAGATGTACCTGTGATAAACCAAGTCCCCCAGACATTCGTAGCCTTCAGAGTGCGAAGCCTTGGGCGTTGCATTTCACAAATTGTACCTAACAATCTGGTTAGTTACTTCAGCTCAGCAACCATTTCACAAGTGCATCTGGATGGAAGTACTCCGTCAAAACTTTATAGATGCTAATCCTAGCTTGCACAAGATTGTTTTCAATATTATTCCAATTTGCCCACAAATGGCTCGATCTTTAAGACCAAGTGGTACTCGGGAACCTTTGGAATGAGGCATCTCTGATGGCCAGCAAGTTGGCGGCACATTGTGAACTTACTGAACATGAACATGTTCGGGATTGGGATACGGAGGGGTCCGGGGTCCAGTCTCCTAATGACGGACCAGAATTAATGCGAAATTTATTGATGCTTCTTAAGCTGGCACAAAAGTTGTCCCTTGTTGTTCCGCTGCTTCCCTTTTTTCTGGCAGTTATAAATTAGAATTTGCCGACAATGTGCTGGTACAGAGGGCATCTTGTGACCCCGATTGCGAAGTCGCTCCTCAGGAAATCATCTATTCAGATTGTGCAGGCTGGATAAGATCTTCGGGATGAAGAGTTCACAGATTTATTCATTCGTGCGCGTCAACCTATTATAACGCTTTTGATTACAACCCATATTAATAGCTTATAAAGTCTTGAAGAGAAGGAAGCTGAAGACCACTTCAAAAGAAACAGTATGGAATATATATGTAATAACGTTCTTTAAGCCTTTAAAAACACGAAAACATACTTCATTTTTGTTCAACTTTTATGAGATTTAAATTACATTTCAAGTACTTTCTGTGGCTCCTTTAAAGTGGTCAGAAAATTGGGCTTAATGAGCCATTAAATGTATTTTTATAAGACTCTCCTGGATTTTAAGTCACAGTACCCAAACGAAACGAAAGATGACTTAGACATTTCGGATAAGCCCAGCAGATTAGACCTCGCTCGATGGCCATTGAATATGTGAATTATTATGAGCCTGTTCATAAAGCCTGTTCGCACATGCGACGTACACATGTAAATGGGGATTTTGGGGGCAGCACATGCCCGTGCCCCAATCCCAATCCCAAAGCCGAGGACAATAGATGGCCAGGACCCACTCAGTCGGGAGCACAATGGAGCAGGTGCTCAAGTGTGTGTGGCACAAGCGCACACAGTTGCACATGGTTAACACGACCAGCACGTACCACAAATTACACAATTCAATGGCAATAAATGATGTAAAAGGGGCTCAGGCTTAGATACAGTTCTCAAGCTCATGCCACCGAAAGGAGCTGGAATTGGGCTGTCAGAAGCCAGGAAAGCATAATCCATCATAGACACAAATTGTACTGTCCTGCATATGTACAAGCTTAACTACCTAGCTCTGTTGCCATTCCCATATTCCATTTTCCTGCCGAAGCAGAAACATTGTTAACATGCGTCATTACAATTTGCAAAATGCGATAACAATGCGCCAGCAAAAAGAGCCCTGAAATGGGCAAAAAGCGAGGAAAGCGAGGAAAGCGAGGAAATCAAATGCCTTGGCGAGCGTACAAATCATTTGGACATAAAACGCAGCACCTTGGCAGGCGAAGGCGGAATGCCGCCGTGGACAAGGACATGGTCATGGAGATGACACTGGAAATGGGGATGGGTGTGGGGATGGTGCTCCTACACATTACGCTGCTATTAATAATGTATAATAACCATACGCAACCATATGTTTATGATGCATAGCTAACAAACTTATGCAATTACAATACTTTCAAAATACATTTCAAGTATTTAGAAGCCACTTACAGCAAATTACAGTGATAGCGTGCACCTTCCACACAAATGCCTCAATTTTGTTGTATCGTGCGGGCACGGCAAACAAGACCAAGTCGAAACAAATTAAGCGAAATAAACACATGCTCACCTCTAGTGGCCGAGGAAGACCCCCACTTGCCCCAAACTTGGCCAACTGCTGCGGGCAGCGGCAATAAAACAGCAAATGAACAGCGGAAGCGACATCAAGTGGCTGTACATGTAGGTGAATGTGAGCCGGGTTTCTCCTCGGCTCGGATGTGGGGATGTATGGCTACTGGAACTGGGTTGCTTCAGGCACATGTGGGCAGCACTTGGAGTTTTTTCAGGGCTCAGAAACCAGGGATAATAATAATTCCAAATATATTAGTGAATCCGGTTCTTAAAGCCGTTTTTAATATACCACAAAATACCAATGGGATAAAGTCCCATTTAAATTTAAACCTAACATGCTTTCCGATGTAAATTCCTAAGTAGAATATTGTTTTCCTGTAATCAGAAAAAGGCGTTCTGTACTCCCTTAGCAGAGTAACAGGTATCTGATAGACTCAGGTTTTACACGCCCAATTGGGATATGGTTTCTCACACTTTCAGTTTTTAAATCTTCATCTTGTCGGTACTAACCTAACCATTTGCGATGTAAATTCCTAAATAGAATATTCTCTTAATGTAATCAAGGAAACCGTCGTTCTGTACTCCCCTTAGCAGAGTAACAGGTATCTGATAGCCGACTTACTCGCGTCTAGCGTTCAGGTTTTTACACGCCCAATTTGGATTTGGTTTCTCACACTATTCAATTGTGCTCACACTTTTTTTAGCGACATCCGCATAGTATTGTAAATATTGGCGTTGGCATCATAAACATTTCCACTGCATTGTTCAGTTCGCATGCATTTTTTCCGGTGCATGAAGCTTACATGCATTGGCTTCCTGTCCAACGGATATCTCCCTGTTGTGCTTTTTGTGCTGTTGCATTCTGTTACATGTTTTGCTTTTGCAAGTAGATTTTCTTTTTACAGACTTTGTAGCGCCAAATTGAACTTTTGTTGTGCTCATGCCCAACTGCCACGCCCCCACGTCGGCCCCCCGCTTCCCTGCTCTCATACTATGTATAGGAGTGTGTGTATAGCATACACTATTCATAGCGGAGATAACTCTGACTTTCGTTGGCAACTGCAAAAGTGCTGAAGCAGCTGTCAGGCTCACCCGTGCACTGCTATTCCCACCCTGGCCCTCCTGGCCCTCCTGGCCATCCTGGCCACGCCCACATCCTGACACTCTTGGGCATCTTCCTCATTTTTTGCAGCTGCCATTGATGAAAAACCCGATACCTGCTGGGCTTCGAGATTGTGGCCAAGCGGTTATCATCGGAATTCTAGTATACTGCAGCATCTTGGCAGGAAGGTCAGTTTATGGTTTATCTGGGCTGATTTATGCGCCCTTTTAGCCGCTTGACAGTTGGACACTTGCACAGCAGATTGGTTGTTACAGCAAGATTATACATTTAAATGCAGATGTCTTTTGGCCTTCCTCTTCGGGAATTAAGTGGCCAAATCATTGTTAATCTTCCGGCAAACTCTTTAGCTAGCCTAATGAAATAATATACGATTTAAAGCAACCCATCTACTGCAACATAATCGCCGGACAGGAACTTAGCCGCAGTCCTCCTAAATGAAAACAATTAACATGGCGTATGCGCTATTAATTTCACCCCAAAGTGGTTTCAATTTGGGCACGTGGCCTATCTATTGTGGCATTAAAGTAAAATACTCTGAAAAAGCCATGGCCCTTTCTCTCTTTCAAGCCATTTTGCTGCGCTTTTCCTTTGGCTGGCTGGCGCACTCACACGTACAGCTAAAAGATTTTCCCGGTCGGTAATAGCAGGTGCTGCAGGTCGGGGTTAAAATGAACTTTGCACCGCTGCAGCTTAGCGAGTCAGGCAGAAATTTTTCAATCCCACCCACTGCGACGGCCAAAGGCGGTGTGGGCATATCAGGCAAGTCGGTGGCGTATACGCAATATTTCAGACGCTAAAGCAGCAACTGCTCGGCAAATATGAGTAGAACCGAAACCTAAGTAACATATATGTATATATTTTGAATTAAAGTTTTGCACAGCTAAGCTAAAAAGTAATATTTTGCATTTAATTAAATGTCAACGTGGCTCCCACGCAAATTATTTTCCCAATTTCAGCCGGAAAATTTATACACTCCTTCTAAGCGCCAATATTTCCTGACTATTCGGTGTAAACAGCCATTAATCAATGCATCCAGAGAGTAGCCCCTAGTCTAAGCCACACACATTTATTTTGCTTTGCACTCTTTTCCCATTTTTTCCCAACAAACCATCTGCAGCCCCTGCAGCTTTCTATGCACTTTAAAAATGCAACCAGCTGGCGGGGAGGCGGGGGTGGGGGGCGCAAGGACAGATACTCGTATCTATGAAAACGCTGGCGTAAAACGATGAATGGAATCAACACCAGCCTCGACCCAGGACAAGGGGATTTAACTCTTGTGGCAGTGTGGGTGTCCAGGGGGTCAGAGGAAGGATCCCGGGCCAGGTCAGCCCAATTCATGCACAGTGATGCGAAAGGCAATAACTTATACACCTAGATGAGGTGCGGGAAAGCCATGAAAATGGATAGTTTGTCGAGGCTCTCACTGGATATATCTCGTTTCATTATAGGGTATTTTCATAAAAATCATTTAGTTTTAGTAGTAGAATATTTGTGCTGTGCATGAAATCAAAAAACTACATTGTAAATAGAAAACTTATGCCTAAATGGAACCAACTTTATAGACACTGGCCAGCGCTGAGCACACATGCCATCGCTTTTTTGCGTGGCTTCTATCTGTGCGTACTATGCAGTGAATGAAAATGAAAAGCAGTTAATGCTCAAGTCACGGAAAAAGCGTAAATGGAAAAGTTAAACGCATTAATTATTTATTTATCGTTTTATCGTGTTCAAGTGTCGGTGAACTTGCTCACCGTTCATCGTTCGTTGCCCGCCTGGAAAAACAAAAGGAAAGCGCCAAGCGGGGCGAAAAGCATTAACAACGACAGCTAAGCAAATTGTGCGCAAGTTCGTAATCCTTCCTGAAAGGCAGCATCAGCTGCACTGAGAGAAAACATTTAGGTGGATTTTAAATACACACTTTTAGACACATTTAAATACTTATAAATTCAGTTCCAAGGCAGTTAAGGGGTATGATGAAATACCTGTTTAAATGCAGCAAACATTTAACATTTCTCAGTGTAAAAAGTGAGGAGAGGGGGCGCAAGAGGTGCAGGCAGCCTGGCGGGGTGGCCATTTCGCACAACTCGTTGGGCTCAGAAGCTGGAATTGGCCCAGTCCCACTCCCACTCCCAGTCCCAGCTGCGGAGATGGCCAAGAGCCATGCGGAGATCAACGGATGAGCGGCTGAATTGAATGGAGGACATCTGGCGGCACTGGCGCCTTTATCGCCCAATTGAAAATGCCATTAAGACAATGCACCCAAAAGAAATGGTTACGGTTCGCTTAGTGACCAGGTTTAGTCAACACTTTAAACAAAATGAACTGGCATCTAACGATTTAATTTAAAGCCAAATATGGGTTGTATAATAAACAAGCTCATCAAGACAATTCAATTCAAAGTTTCTGCATATCTTGAGAGTTTGAGGCCATCAAAACAAATTTTATTGACTAAACAAGCATCAGCAAACGTTGTGGGGAAAACAATATAAATAAATTTAAATATAGTTTTCACATTCATTTTTCAGCTGTCGGGAAAAGTGTATTTATCTATAAGCTCACCTTAGTTGCGAATGTATCTACAAACTCGTAAATCAACTCGATAATTAAAAAAACACATTTAAAGTTCGCGAAGAGACTGCTGGCGTTTATGCGCATATATGTATCTCATTATCCAAAGCTTCCTTTACATTTTAGAAAGCAATTGAAAGGCAACGGACTTTCAGCTTCAACATTTCTCGGCTGCTTGTTCCCCATTTAAACAATTACCATAATCGCTCCACTTTGCAGCTCCCCGCTGATGTCGTCCCTCTGCGTGAAGGCGGTCACCTACCCGTGGATGTGGCTGTTCATGAAGAACGCCTACGAGGGCGCCCAGTGCGCCATCCGCTTGGCCACCGATCCCCAGCTGAAGGAAGTCACCGGCGAGTACTTCAAGTGAGTAGTTGCCATGGCCACTCCACTCCACTGCACTCCAGTTGCTGTTGGCCGCATTAGCAGCACTTTGTTGGCCACTTTCTGCGGCACAGCCTCCTCAAAACAGCCTCTTTTTGTCCGTTGCAGTGATTGCGAAATTGCGGAAAGTTCGGTGACGGGCCAAGACAAGGAGTTGGCCAAGAAGCTGTATATGCAAACCATGAAAACCCTCGAAAGCGTTACCAAGCTAACCGTCGACAGGGAGGAGTACGGCTTGGATTTGCAGCTGGAGATGGAGTCTGAGTTGAGGCTGGAAGCTCCGGCGGCAGCGGAACCGGAAACGGAAACGAACCAGGCAGCGGATGAAAAGAAGTGGCAGGGGCACGGAGCGAAGGAGCAGCGGTAGTCACTGGAGTGATTTATGCCTGGCACGCGGCGCAAGTTCCTTGGAGAATGCCAACTGCAACGTCTATTTGCATTCGGTTTAACAATTGCCGCATTAGGCAGCCGACTTTGTATGGCCCCTCATTCCCCGGAAATAAATGCAACTTTAATGTGCGAGCAGCCTGAAATTGCTGAGTTTGTACTTCAGCCTTGAGCCTTTGATTTATTCCCAATTTAAAATGCTCGCGTTTGAACGGGAATCCCTGCAGGAATCCCAAATGAACAGTCGCAAGCAATTCGGTTGAATAAGGAAAATGGATGGCGGATTTGGGGGATTTTTAGAAAAGAGCGAATTACTTTTTCGAAGAAAAATGTTTCTATTAAACTAATTATTATAAAATTTATTTAGCTTCGTTCTGTGCACTTTCCAAGCGAACTGAAATCCATTGCATCCGATACAACCAAAGTTCAAAGAGTTTTTCCATTGCCACATCGATGCCCCAAATAAAACCCAAAATACCAGCTCCGAATTGTAATCGTAAATTTAGAAGCCCAAAAGCTGTGAATCCATGTGAATGGAGCATGGAGAATGAGCTAATTGCGAAATGTTTTTCGCTCCGTCTAAACTTGGCCCCTCCCAGCCCCCGGCTCCCCATCCCTGGGCCAAATGGCAACGCGTGCCAACAAACTGTTGATTACCAGCAGCAACAACGAGCACTTGAACACACACAGATACTCGCCTAAATACATATGTATGTGGCACACACACACTCTACGGCTGTATGGACGGAAACGTACCGGAGATGCAAGGCCAATTATTTTTAGTTCAGCTAAAACCGATTTCCATTATAATGTGTGCACCATCTACAATGCGAGGCTTAGACGAGGACATGCCAGGGGCAGACAGCCGGGAGAATTCTACATTCCGAGGACCCGGAACCCAACTACACAGACAACAAACACCGTTTTTTGTTTCTAAACTTGGGTTACTGCTTTAAGAATGTTTCTGTTGTGCTTCAAACATTTTTAGTCTGAGATTGCAGCTAAAACTTGTCTATTTAGGAAAAGATACAACACCTTAAGATACAAGATACCAAAAGTGAACGATACTTTGTATAGTCTTCAAGGCACCTTGGATACAGCGATACCCTATAATAACTACATGAAAGTGGGATATTTTTAATATTTTATCCGAACCAGTTGAGCTATTACACCACAATAGTTCTCTATGTAGCAGGACACATGCAACTGTCTCGACGCAGCCCCGCTTTGTATGCTATGGAAAATCTCTTTATTATATTACGTGCGACGCTTTTGTTGTCAGTTGGCAGGCGGCACAGCGCCAGCAACAAAAGCCATTCACCCCCCTTTGGAAAAATGGCCTCCCACCACCCATCGCCCAAGACCCACCACTAACCACCGCCCACCGCCCACCTCCCACACATCCGCCCCATTTTTCCGGGACGGGGTAAGCGCCATGTGTTGCTAGAGCAATTTTATGCTTCCCTTTTCGAAGTTGCTTCGTGTGACTGGCCCAGTTCTTTTCCGCCCATTTTTCCCCATTTTTCTGATTCTGCGAAATGAAAAGCTCTTAGCGTGGAAAAGCGATTACGATGCTGGCGAAAAGCTTTACGTTTCCGGTTACCTTTCCGCCGCAACGTGTTACCGTAATGTGCATTTTACGCGCTTCAGTTTGGCTGACTAAAAGGGGGATCCCCGGAGTTCCTCGAGCTACTGACCTCCGGTGTGGCGTGTGCATCCACTGAAAGTCGCCGAATCCCTGCGCATCATTTTTTCCAGTGCAGGTTAAAGCTTTTGGGAGCGGGGCAAGCAACAGTCGCCCATTAAAAGCCCGCTCACTTGACTCTCTTCGAGTGGCACACTTATCTCTTACATTTCGACTGCTCTTTGCTTAATTTTTCGGATTTAAAAGA
This sequence comes from Drosophila erecta, assembly GCF_003286155.1. Taxonomy (NCBI): domain Eukaryota; kingdom Metazoa; phylum Arthropoda; class Insecta; order Diptera; family Drosophilidae; genus Drosophila; species Drosophila erecta. The sequence goes on along the minus strand of NW_020825194.1, from coordinate 21,049,802 downwards.
CTCCGTATGTTACGTATATGCTTTATTTGAATTAAATATATTAAGTGTAACAAATATTTTTGGGATGGTAGTTTCTTTCAACCTAATACTTCAATAAATAAATACTTACATAAATCAATTTAAAACTGAAATCATGAATTAAATCTTATTACTTTTGGACTTCTTGGCTAAGACCTGGCAACCCTGACAACTCTTATGCGTAACAGAGAGTACCTCTGTTTGAGCAAAGTGGTCCGTTTCTCTTCGTTACAACTCCGAAGCTTTCAAGACACCTGTGAGAAAGTGAGAAAGCTTGGCGAGCATGGCTTTCACCTCTTCCACCGCCGATTGTAAACAAACGCCCAGCCGAAATCGAGAAGAGTAAATAAACAATCGAGAGGCCAAAATAAAATAGAATCTCATTGAGGAAGCGCGTCAAGAACGCCAGAAATGTGGAAACTGATGCGGTGTTTCAAATCAGCATCCTAGGCATCGAAGGCATCCCCCCCCTCCCCCCGCTCCTCTCTCCCGTTCGAGAATTTCTCTGCGGGATTTGTGGGGTAAGAGAGCGCATAAACCCGAGTCCAAATCGAGAGTTGAGTTGAGCTCGGCAATTTCATTTGGATTTTGCCTTTTCAGCCGCTGCTGCTGATTTTTTGCGATTGCCGCCGATTGCGATGGCTGCCTGTGGAAATTTCGCTTCAGTTGCGCGGCGGTCGAGGCGAAGTGCAAACGTGCGAAATTTTCTCGTTGGCCTCAGCGACAGAAACAGCGCAACGTGGACATGTCCACGATGCTGCCACAAAAGTAGGAAAACAAGAAAGGCAAGAAAAAAAGAAAAAAAGAAGGAAAATACTACGACACACACACGCGCGCAGAAACGGCAAACAAATATTGAAAATTCTAAGGAAAAGCGCCCGGGGAAATGGGGCACGAGTGAAGGTGTGTTGGTGTTCTAGCTCCTGTCCGTGTGCATATTAATTATTCAAATTAATTGCAAGACATTTTCAACAAGTCTATGTATGTATGTGCTTGTACATATGTACATATATGCAAGCACACTCGCCAAGTGTTGCATCTTAAATGAGTGTAAAAATAATCGACGGAAAGTCGGAAGTCGGGCGACGTCGTCGAGGGATGCCAGCTGAAAACAAATTAAGCTGAATGAAATTTTCCCGAGAAACATTAAAATTTAAGTGTCACAGTCGGCTCCTTGGCAGTTTCCCGAGTTTCCCCAGTTCTCCGAGTTTTCCGTGTTTTCCGAGCTTCCCAGTTCCCGTTATTATATCATCCTGTGCCCAAGTGGAGTGCTTTTGTTGCTAATTTGCTACGTTTCGTTGTTGGTGGTCGTGAGTGGTAGTTTCAGTTCAATTCGTGTCTTTACGAGGCATATAATTATGATATGCCAGCTATTCGAATGGGAAAATAAGTATATGTATGTAAGTATGGCACCATACATTTATAAAATGGTTATCAAAACTCAGAAAGGTTTGAATTTGTTGTAACTGAACGCCATATTCCTATATATTCATCAGTAGTTTATTAAACAAATCGTATTACTTAATAACGCACTATGTATTATTAAATACATACAATTCCAATATTTTGAATTATTTGTTATACCGTTTAATCGTTAGTCCACTCCTCGCAAGTAACCACTTAAATACAGTTTTATAACTGAGAGTATGAACACTTGGCTAATCCTCCTTACTGAGGACCACCTGTACCATTGTCCTGCCACGCTTCAATGCAAATGTTTGTCTGCGCCCGCGCCCGTTAATATTTATTTGCTCCTTCGGGCGGGGAAACCCACTCCCACTCCCACTCGCTTTCCCTTTTGGGAGTCCACCATCCACTTGAGCTAGAAAAACAAACAGAAACACATTCGAGTTGTTCCTGGCCTTGGTATTTATATGGCCGGTGCGTCAGGCTCAATAAACTAGAACCATTATCGCATCTACATGGTTCTCTAGAGATTTCGCACAAGCTTAATTCCGCTTCTACAAGTTCCAATTTGGGTTTGTTAACTATACTTGAAATACGGTTCTGAACTGCATGCATTTCCAACTCGAAACACTGCAGAAATACCTTCAAAGGTATGGTTTATTTCTGTAGTTCCAGCTATAAGATAGATCTGTGAAATGATGACTTTTTTCGCACACTGCATAGGATTTTCTTGGGCTCCACCCACAGTGGAATTTGAACTTGGCGTGGCATCATCAGCGCATCTCGTTCTCGCTTTCGCTCCCGGCTTGGAATTATTATCACCTTGCTAATTATCTATCGATGATTACGGTGATGCCTGCGATGCCCCCTCTCTATCGCCCCCAGTAGCCCCGTCTCGTTCTTGGTTTCTTATCAGACTCTGAAAAGAGCCCGCGACTTTTGCGTCGGCTGTGACTATTTGCATTTCGCTTCGTTCTGTGTTTGTTTCACATGAATATAAGAATTCTAATTCTATTAATATTCCAACAAATAAACATGTGAGTACGGGCGGCACAGCCTCCAAAAAACCCACCGATAACCGAGGGGATAGCAATAAGAAACTCATGAAAACTCAGCTTACAACCAACTTTTTATTGGGCGACCAAGAATTTCGAATTGGAGAAGTTTGAATATTATTATTTACTTTGGTTTGAAAAATACCCTTTTATAATATAATGCAATTTATTTTCCAAAGCACAACAGTCGATGAGAAACATTATAAATTACAATAACAAAACCATTTTCTTGCCGCACTTTATAAACTCACATATGTTTGTTTTTTCGGCAAGGATCCGCTGTTATTTATTGATCAATTTAAAATCTAAATATATTTCCGAAATACTTACATATTATTTGAGTAACGAAACGAAATTCACTAAATTGTTTCAGAATCTTGTTCAGCTGATTCGTAATTATATAAAACTGTTTGAACGCATTTTTTGAAATTAGCTTCTATTACACATTTTTAACTTAGTGTAATGTAATCAGAAAATATGCGTGTCATTCCATAAAAACTTTTGAAAATATGACAACTTTTCCTATGAATGTACTAGATTTGAATGCATGTTAATAGTATTTTGTTTTGTTATTTCCTTGCCATTTAAAGGAAAAATCTATATTTCCTTCATTCGTTCACAACATCTGCTCGCCTGGCACAACTTCGGTAACCGTCACAATGAAAGGAAATCACCTTGGCCCTGGGGCCGCCCAACGGTAACGGGAAAATCGCTTATCAACCCCCACCCCCCTCAGGTAGTTTTCTGGCACAGCCTTGACAATGACAACGAGCGAAGAAATGGGCGCTAAGTGGGCGCGCTCGATGCGGAGAAAGAGTGCAGAAGGTGCGGAGTGGAGCGGGGGGAGAAGCCCGAGGGGGTGGGGCATTGGAGGGGGAAATTGGAGAGTGCGGCCGTTACAACAAACAAACAAAGGAAACAAACAAACTGGGCAACAAATGGGTCCCGGGGGCGGGGGCGGGGGCCGGGGGAAGTAAGACTATGCCGGGTCGAGTGCTTTGGTTCATGGCTCACACTCACACTCACACACGTCTCACGCCGCTCACTCTCACTGTGTTGCCATCCCGCTCTTCAGCGCTCCGGCCTTGTCTTTCTCTGCACATTCGCCTACACTGAAATGAAAACATGCACTTACATTCTCTGTTACGAAATCTGGTGTGCCAACATAACATACAATTGGCCAAAGAACCAAAATTCATTAAACTAAAATTCATTTTCATAATTTTTATTTGATGTTTAACGCAATGCCTCTTAACGAAATTTAAAAAAAATATATTAATTTGCCCAAACACTTTTTATAATAAATATAATGAAGTGCGGATTATTGTCTAAACAATAAAAACTGAAAACAGACCTGGATAAGAAAGTAGTTATCCTAATTACCTATAAAATATTGAATCTATATTTTTACGTACATATTTAAAAGACTTAAAAATGTTGGTTGGAAAACTTTTAAGTTCCTTGAGAATGTAATTAATTTAATGAAAAATATTAATACCAAAACTGAAGTGGCAAAGGTTAAAAGTGTGTTGTTAAAGCATTATCAGGCGCTTTGAACAGGAATTAATGTTAATTTTTGCAGCATTTAGTTATTTATTTATGCATTTATTTTCCGCAGTGCCGCCAAACGGGTTTTGAGTTGTTTTTGCGCTGGCTACTGGGTCTCAGTTTGAGTTTGGACTTGGGTTTGGGTTTGGGTTGGAGCTCTTTATGGGGTTTTGTGTCTGGGTCTGAGACAGCGACTACCACGACTGGAACTGGGACTGGGACTGGGACTGGCACTGGGTCTCTGGCATCGTCGGCGGCTTTGGCAGTCAGTTGGCCAAGTCAGTTGCTCTTTTGGCTTAACAAACTCAGAACGTGCCGCGGCGACGATGGCAGAGACGTCGAATTGCAGCGCATAGAATAAAATAGACAGCAGGAGCTGAAGTCGAGGCAAGAGCAAGAGTTGGGTCATCAGTTAGTCATCATGTCCAAGCGGCATCCGTCGGATGCAAGGCGCTGAAAAGGTTCTCAGCGGCGCGAGTTGTGTGTATTTGCCGGATAAATTATTAAGTGATATTCGGTGGGGCAGCTTGTTGCTGGTGTTGTTATGTAAATGTATCTCTTGGCGAATGTATCTCTTGGCTGCCATAACGTATCTTAAAATCGAAGTGTGTACGTGTTTTAGCCTTGACTTTAGGCCTCTGCGCTGCGTCATTTGCGTGTGCTGGTGCTCCAGTTTCGGCTACTTCTCGCCGATGCTATCTTTTCTGGGCCAAAAGCACTCGAAGATGGTGGAGCAGCCTCCCTGCTTAAAAAGCACTTCAATTGAAATTCAAAACGCACTCGGCTCCCATCTGCGACTTTTGACTGATACACCTACTTAAAAACAACAACGAACCTCCAGAAAAGCAGGGAAAAAGCGTCGAGACGCAATTTTAGAAAGTTGCCTGGCAGCCGAGAGTCTCTTTCTTGTTCTTCTTTCACAATTTCTTCTCCACTTCTTATGAATGCTCTCCCCCTTTCTTTCTTGACTGCTCATGGCATTCCTTTCATGGCCAGCACACATATGGCCGTCATGATTTTTTAATTATTTTTTAATGCCTCACACACACTCCATAAATGGGTCACAAACAGGCAGGGCACTTCAAAATAATTGGTAGGAATTCAAATCGCCCCGCGCAAGTTTCCCAGGGCGATCTTATCTCTCTAGTTTTTCTCATCGCAATTAGCAACCTGTTTTTTGTATATAAATATAATGACAGTATACATATGGCCAATCGAGGTATACGTAATGGCCACTGAATCGTTCAATCGTTCAATCGCCGTATTATTTATGGCCCCATTGTCTCAGCGATGCACGTTTTCCATGACCTAACTTACTGATCTTCACTCAGTTGGTTATCCTGTGAAGTGCAAATCTAATTGTGAAAGCTTGGGTGAATGCATTCTCCATTGCTTTAATTTTGTGACTTTAAAATAATAGTAAAATTTGATAGGCGACAAATACTTCCTGTTGCCAAGTAAAGCGCAGTTATGGTGAAACTTGAAAAGGCTTCCTGTGTAATCCTTCTCCACTATCCTTGCAGCTAGTTTCCGTGATCCAGAGGCGCTGTGGTGTTGTCCTCAGCTGGACACATAGAGCCGTGACCGACTGCACTCCTTGAACCGCAAACCGCAAACCGCAAGCCGACTCCGAACCGCAGCCGAAACAGAAGGCAGCCAGGACAATAAGGATAACGGTGGCAGCAGCAGCATTAAACCGACGTTCGTCCTTGGCATTTGGAATAACAGGCGAGGGGCTGAGGGCAGGAAGCCCCGGGAAATCACTGCAAGCGAAGCGGAAAAGAGGAATCTTATCGGATCCGAGGACAAGACAGGAGCTCCCTGAGCACCACAGCCATCCTGGCCCAGCGCAACCACAGCACCTCCAACGGCAGCAGCGCAGCCAGCGTCGCCAGCGGCGTCGGCAGCGTTCCCGTTATCATGGAGGGTCCCGAAGTCACATTCCTTTTCCAATTCGGCAGCGTGCGCGATGCGGTCTGCGTGCCCGCCCACTCGCTGACCCTCAAGACGCTCAAGGACCTGGCCTGCGACTTCATCAACACAAAGGTGAACCAACCATTCCAGCGATAACACTCGTATTTGCTTTAATTGGGAACAGTCACACGTAAAATATGTATTTGTGAGGCACAAGGTATTCCTTGGTATTAGACCGTTGCCAAAGCAGGTCAGCATCTGGAGCCAGTTAGTTAATTATGCAAGCTCCCTGCACTAAACATGTCAATTGTGGAATATTCGAACAAAAGTCGGATGGCGGGCAGCTCGACACTCCCTTTACAGTGGTTTTTGCACACATTTCTTGCATAAACAAATTAAAAACTTGCTTACTATTAAGTAAATTGCCATAGGCATAGGTAGCCAAACCAAGCCAAGCTAGCAAGTAATTTATAAAAGAAGAAAGTAGTTTTGCTACGCCAGAATTTAGTCATTGGACACTGTATTCCAGCAGACAAGTGGAAAGGTCGGATTAGTGCATGTGTGTGTGCACAATAATTGCTTTATTTCATTAAGTAAGTCCGAGTTACATAGGCATGTACTCGTTTCCCCTCGTGACGCAGCTACCATGGCCAATTCAATTAACCAGGCCGCAACTGGTGGCGTTCCTAAGTTCCACAACCATCCACTGCCACGACAGCTGCTCCAGACACGACTCCTTCCAGCCGGAAATCCACCTCCAAGTGCGTGCAACTTTGGCCAGGCGAGGGGTAGTAGCACAGTATCTTAGACCCATGGACCTTTAATTGCCCCTTGCATATGTGTACAAGTCTCCGCCTGGACTGGCAGTGGATTTTATCAATTAACTGCGGAAAAGCTGGCAGCTCATCAAGTCACACAATGGCCCAATCACTATTGTCATCCTGCGACTTGGCTTCCTTCTGGGCTGGCCATATATGGAGCGTTTATTGTGCGGTTCAGCTCGATAAATATTAGCAGGGCCACATAATTTTTTCCAATTTGTTAGGGCATTTGCCACTGTGTAGATATTAAGCAAACAAGCCAGCAATGTTGAGTTCCGTCCGTAACACTGAAATCAATACGAATTTCGTGCATATGGCAGGCTGGATCTTATCGGCAATCAATTAAGATACGAATGTGATATGATAATGGCTCGGCCCATGCAGAAATAAGCGTTAAACGAAGCCGAACATCGCCAGTGCCAATGTCTTTGCCCCAACCACGCTCACACCCACATTCTGATTCTGATCGCCCTTTTCAGATCCCGGACAGCGGACTCACGTACCTCTCGGAACGCATTCTGCTCTTCGTCCACGACTACAGCACCCCGAATGTGCTGCACATCATCAACTCGGCGGCGGAGGTGGTGGACGAGACCCTCGTGGAAATCGTGCTGACCGCCAGTCGTAAGTAGCCAGCCGCCAGCCGGGCTGGGGTTCTACCCACTCAAACGGGGAGCATTCATAACCAGTTCATAAACGGCAAGGGAGATGAATGTGTCGTATCTGTGACGGCAGAGTTTGATTCCCAACAGATATGCTCGCACAACTAGTACAAATATTAATTCCAATGCTTTCTTTTGAATCTGTGATTATAGGGTTATATTTTCCTAGTTTAAATTGGTACTTATATTTCTGTAAGGGTTACGATTCCACATGCTAGCTAGTAGCTATATTTTCAATGGAAGCGATATTAGTACCACTCAAATAAAAGAAACTAAATCGCGTAGCTACATATATCTATACTAGTAATTTGTTAGAAATCAAATAAATCAAGTAAATTCAAATAAAACAAACTAAGTCGCGTAGCTATAATCTGTGCCAGTAATTTGTTAGAAATCATATCCATTTTGGTAGACTAGCCCTTATGGCTCAAGCCACTTATACAATGGAAGCACCTTCAGCAGAGCCAATACTAACGTATCCTTGTCTCCCCACCGCAGCCATCCTGTACCCGACCTCCGAGATGCCGACGCTCAAGCCGCACAGCCTGAATGTGCATTCCTACAAGGGACCGACCTTCTGTGATTTCTGCGGCGAGATGCTGTTTGGCCTGGTGCGGCAGGGCCTCAAGTGCGACGGTATGTGAATCAGGGTGTGACAGCGGGGGGCAGAGCTATGCCACTAATCGCCAAACGTGTCCTTGCATTCCGCCCACAGGATGCGGCCAGAACTATCACAAGCGGTGCGTGGTGAAGATCCCGAACAACTGCAACCGCTCCAACGACGCCACCTCGCGGCGCTCCTTCACGCTCCAGGCGCCCCGCAGTCCGTCCGGCAGCTCCCAGCAGTCGCTCGTCTCCACGGAGGACTCCGCCGGGCGGAACGACTCGAGCAGCTCACTGGTAAAGCGCATGTCGGACCTTATGAATGATATTATTAAGAATTGACAGCCAGACAGGACCTTTCATATTCGCTATCCTCAGCATATACAGTGTGCGTGTGAGATACTGTGTGCCAGTGTGTGTGTGCGTCCTTTGAGGGTGGTGGTGGTCGATAGTTTCCGCTTGTCCCGCCCGCGAGTATTTGCACTTGTACTTGAAGTGGCTCACGCTTTTCATTTGTATTATTTTCACGCTTTTTCCAATAAACTTTTTATACTGCGCACTCCAAACGCTTTATTAACTATTTAGCGCACTCCTAGGGGGTTTGCATCAGGATTGGGCTCCAGGAAAATTGTGGACACAGTTAAAAAGTCACTCCTTGCACTCTGATAGGCAAACAGCAGCCACAAATCTGGCCCTTTTGATACAAAACATAGTCCTTTTCCTTGAGCGATTACAATTCCCAAAACACTGAAGCCATGGCCACCATCTTTGGTGTTTGCAACAAGTTCCCCGAAAGCCTTTTCAAAATAGTCCTGGAATGGGGTTTCGGCAGAAGCCGGCCAAATTATGAAAATTAGTTTTGCCCAATTAACGCTATTAAAGCAGCCCTGCCCACAGGGAATACCCCATCCCATCCAGCTGCAGAGCGTCTCAATTTGCTAATTAAGTAACCTGCCCTCCACAATTCCCAGAATATTCCCGGTCGCCATCAAAGGACCCACTCGTCGGGCAGCCGGAATGGACTGATGGTGCTCCGCATTCCGCACACATTCATGGTGCACACATACGGAATACCCACGGTGTGCCAGCTGTGCAAGAAGCTGCTCAAAGGACTCTTCAAGCAGGGCCTCCAGTGCCGCGACTGCCAGTACAACACGCACAAGAAGTGCATGGACAAGGTGCCCCACGATTGCACGGGGGAGGCCCAACTGAGCCAGCTGCAGATCCAGGCCGGGGCCAAGGAGCGGGACAACTTCTTCCGCGAGGAGTTCGACGACAGTGACGGCGACGACGGGTCCGAGTATGGCAAGTACAAGGCGGCCATGTCGGGCGGTGTGAATCTGGTGGCGGGCAGACCCAGAGAAGCACCAAAAGCCCTGACAAACGCGCACAATTCGCCGCCGGAGCTGGTCAACGGAGCACTGGGCGATGATTCCAGCGTCGGGGGCGGTGAGACCAGCAAGTCCAGTAGCGATGGCCAGTCGGAGCAGTCGCAATCCTCCAGCTCCTCCTCGCCCAGTGCCAATATCCCGCTGATGAGGATCGTCCAGTCGGTGAAGCACACCAAGAAGCGCGGAGGGCAGGCCCTAAAGGAGGGCTGGCTGGTGCACTACACCTCGCTGGACAAGGCGGTGAAGCGATACTACTGGAGACTGGACTCCAAGACCATCACACTGTTCGTCTCGGAGCAGGGGAGCAAGTACCACAAGGAGCTGCCGCTGGCGGAGCTCCTCTCGATCGAAAGCCACCTCGGAGATCCCCGGCCGGAGTGCAACTACTGCTTCGAGCTGCGCCTTCCCAGTCTCAGCTACTTCGTCGGACAGGATCCGCAGGTGGGCGCCAAGGAGGAGCAGGCCGTCAGGTTACCGCCGCCGGACAGTGGAATTGGAAGCGACATTGCCAAGAGCTGGGAGACCAGCATCCGGCAGGCCTTCATGCACGTCACCAATACGCGTAGGTATTCCGAATATGCTTGTGAACGGTGCATCAGCACGCTTTTTCTCCCTTCCAGAATGCTGCGAGTCGGAGGAGCAGGTGCAGGACATGGGCCAGCTGTACCAGATCTTTCCGGATGAGGTGCTCGGCTCCGGGCAGTTTGGCGTGGTCTACGGCGGCGTGCACAAGAAGACGCAGCGCGAGGTGGCCATCAAGGTGATCGACAAGCTGCGCTTCCCCACCAAACAGGAGGCGCAGCTGAAGAACGAGGTGGCCATCCTGCAGAACATCTCGCACTGCGGCGTCGTCAATCTGGAGCGGATGTTCGAGACTCCGGAGCGCATCTTCGTGGTGATGGAGAAGCTCAAGGGCGACATGCTGGAGATGATCCTCTCGCATGCAAGGGGCCGCCTGAGCGAGCGGGTGACCAAGTTCCTGATCACCCAGATCCTGATTGCCCTCAAGTACCTGCATTCGCAAAACATCGTCCACTGCGATCTGAAGCCGGAGAACGTGCTGCTCTCCTCGGACGCCGAGTTCCCGCAGGTGAAGCTCTGCGACTTTGGCTACGCCAGGATTATCGGCGAGAAGTCCTTCCGCCGCTCGGTGGTCGGCACTCCGGCCTACCTGGCACCCGAAGTGCTCCGCAACAAGGGCTACAACCGATCTCTGGACATGTGGAGCGTGGGCGTCATCATCTACGTGAGCCTGAGTGGCACCTTCCCCTTCAACGAGGAGGAGGACATCAACGACCAGATCCAGAATGCGGCCTTCATGTATCCACCAAATCCCTGGAAGGAGATCTCCTCCAACGGTGCGCTTAGAGTTTAGGCTTGAAGTTAGCCCATGCTAATCCATGAATCCCATCCGATTTTCCCCAGCCATCGACCTGATCAACAACCTGCTGCAGGTGAAGCAGCGCAAGCGGTACACGGTGGACAAGAGTCTGCTGCACTACTGGCTGCAGGACAAGCAGACGTACCGCGACCTCCGCAACCTGGAGACCCAGGTGGGCGCCGGACGCTACCTCACCCACGAGGCGGATGACCTGCGCTGGGACTGCGCGGGCGACATGTGACCTGGCTGTGAGCCCGAGGCGCTTCTCGAGAGCACCGCCGAGATAATCAGCTGCAGCGCCACCAACGCCACCACCACCACCACCACCGAGAGCTATCGTCGATCTCCGGCGGACTGCGCCGGATGCCACCGGCTGTCGGACTGCGGGAACTCCCCCAAGTCGGAGGCCATGAGCGACAGGGCGCTGAAGTGGATGCGGTTCCACCTCTGCCGGCACATCAAATAGCAGGACAACCTTATTGCCTAGCCCATAAGTTTATCCTATCTCTCTAGCTCGCTTCTCGATTGATATCTGCTAAACGAATGAACTCTTCTTACCACTTACCACTTACCACTTACAACTTACGACTCTGTGTGCTAAATTTTCTCTAGAATCAAAATTAGTCGATAGCTTTAATTTGTTAACCACCTAAAGGCAACTCTTATGAATAATACACAAATACCTAATATACATACCTACGTGTACGTGAAAATAAAACCCAGACGTAACTGCGAAGCTCAGATCCAGTTTAGTACCAATGGCCATAAGTCGCAGGAAGACACCAAACCAAACGAATGGCAGGGAAATATGTACAGCTGAATAAACAACGTCCGAGAATTAGGAAACGCACTTGGCGCTTTTACTTGCAGTCGCGGGCAAAAAAATAGGGGTGAATGTGCAAATGTGAAATTAAAATGGTCTAATTTAATTACGCTCTGATTTACTTAAGGGTTTTTCATTTTGGCAAAAGAAGAGTTTACTATAATAAGTGTTGTACTTAATACCCAATACCAAATGTCCCAATGCTGCAGTTCTAAGTTCCATTACTCAACTGATCATCAGTTTTTTTTCATTTTATTACTTTTTCGCTAATTTCTAACGATATTCCAGATGTTGAAATTTCTCGTTTGCACTTCCACTCGCTGAGCAAGGGGTATCTGGTAGTCGGGGAACTCGACTATAGCATTCTATCTTGTTTCTTACTAACATCATGCAATTTGTACTTCGAATTGAGTTCACAGATTGAGTGTATAGTAACAATTATGGCTTGTAAAACATTTTGCAAATATTTTTCTACCCATGGCTGTTTTGTCACCGGTAGTAAAAGTATCTTTAACTCAATGTGCACCAAAAGATCACTGGCCTGCAACGGTGGCCCCCTTTTTCGCCAGAATTTCAGCGCCTCCAACAGTTCTTCTTCAGCATTGCGACAGAAAAGATGCATTATTTTGTGGCCCAGAGCTTCATAATGGTAGTTCTTGCCGGGCTTAGTCAGCAGGGTGATGAGTTCAGTACGCCCAGTGCCGCCTGGTTGGAGTATCAGCGGGAGAGATTCGGTATGAGTAGTAATCCCCTGCTGCTCGGTTACACCAAGGCACCAACAGTCCAAAATGTGGAAATGGTGACCCCGAAAGTGGAGACCACTTCCAGGAAACATTCCTCTAGCTCAACCGAAAACGCAAGTCAGGAATCCGAGGAGGAAGAGGAGACCACAGAGCCGCCTTCCGAAGATGAAGAAGTAGGGGTGCCCAGCGTTCAGGGATTTTTCAAGTTCCTAAAGAACATGCAGAAAACTTGGATCAAGAAATCGACTCTGACTTTCGGAAAGAAAATAAAGCTGCTTCAAAACCTGCGAGACAATCTCTTAAGACTCATAGGTTAGTTCTAATAAGCTTTAAGAACTTAAATGCTGTCCCACTACAATTATTCTGATTTTCTGTTTTTTAGAGCAACAGTTCGCGGTTCTTTGGCAGCCACCAGAGCGAAAAAGGAGACGTCGACGTGGTATTTTGGATGACTCGGAAATAGACTTTCCGCCTGAGGCGGCAATCATGAGCATCAACTTCCTGACCTTCGCCGTTTTCCTCATCAAACTGGTCATGGTATGTTTCACAATTGGTTCCTCAATTGAAATATGATATATATAATGGAATTTCTTATATTGCAGAATGTAGTTAAAATTGTAAAAAGCAAACATGTCACATTTTCTGGATTTACCTTTGCCCCAGAAGCTGCAAGGCGTCCATAAATTATAGCCACTGTTTAAGTATGTTCGTATCATAGATGATATATGTATCTATTTTTTTAAAATAAAAACTATTTTTCGAGAAATAGGAAAATACTGTAGTATTCATAATCATTAAACTGCAGTTTAAGAGTATGATTTTATGAGTTTTCTCACGCTTACTAGATTAAAATTTATATGATTATAAATTATTAGTTAGTAAATGTTTTTAATATTAAATGCTACGCTGTCGAAATTTAAAAATTGTTGTATATCGATTCTATCGATTATTCGATTTGGTCTTGAATCTGCTTTCATAGCACTTAGCTTTTGTCCTTCGAAGCCATCTGTTTTATTTCCACACGTGCAACATTTGAATTGTTTCTAAAAGCCAGAAATATTCAAATAACTCGTCGTAACCATGGAGGATAAAATACAAATAGAGACCGTATGCAATCACAAAAGGGACGAGCTACTGCCTACTATTCGTAAGTTAAATAGTTTAATTTAGTTTTCAACCAGGAAAATACATAAAATCTCACTTTCCATCCATAGTGAAATTCCAGAATGGATCACTCTTAGGCAACGCAGATTTTAGCATGGTTGAGAGCACCGTGGATAACAAAAAGCGGGCTGTAGTATGGGCGGGTGAGCAGGTGTACACGGGCGAGATTCAGGATAGCGAGGAAGTCGACACCTACATTTGCATTAGAAACAAAGCCACCAACAAAGTTAAAATTGTGCCTGTGCAACAGGCATTGATGTCCAATCACATTTACAAGAAACTGGAGCGCCAGAAGAAAACGGCTCCCACGATGAGCCGGGAGCACGCCAACAAGAAGCTGCTCAAGGAGTTTGGAGGGCGCAAAGCATCGCGGTTTGTGGATAACCGCGAACAGATGATGGTCAACGTGGAGGTGATGCGTCAGGATCTGGACGAAACGGTCAATTCAACCATGCTGAATGAAGGCGAAGAGGACGACACCCTGGCGGACGTTAGCATCAACAATGAGGAGTACCTGGCCACCATTGTGCCCAAGTTCAACAAGGAGGCCACCAAAGTGGACGAAGTGTACGCTGTGGAAAATTTGATCCCGAGCTCTCTGCTCGAACGACTGGACGAGGAGGCCAAGGTGGTGTTTTCCACGCCTGTTCAGACTCTACCGTAAGTTGTTTAGTAATAAATAAGTAGTAACTGCTAATATTCCTTTCATTTCAGCGTTAAATCGGAATACCTCAAGACATGTTTGGCCGCAATTCAGGAAAAGGCCGTCTCATCGAAGCAGGACTTCTTGCACATTAAACTTATCATCTACATGGACGGCTTACAGTCGCTAATTTCCCTTCGTTCGCGGCAAATGCAGAAGGTTGAACTCTCAGGCATCACGGAGAAGGTCGAGAATGATATACGCCATCGTTTTGCGGATCCCAATGTGGCCAAGAAGGGAACTCGCACCAATTTCAGCAGCGAGAAGGCACTGACTCACTTTATTGTGATGTCCCTGCTTATCAGTGAGAAGTTTGAAGTGGACATTAACGTCCTATCCCGTGCTTTGGCCACCAGCAAGGCTCGCATCAAGCAGTACGCCCATATTGTGAACGCTCTTCCGAAATCCAACTCGGACATCCTTAGCCTGCGCCTGCCCAGCAAGGTTCCGCCTCTAAAGTCGGGCCGGCGCTTCCAGCGCAAGAAGTAGAAGTAGCTTCAAGGACAACGCGTCAGCCATCGATTTAACAAACGCAGGCCGGCCGACAACATTTATTTTAGCCAGATATGTCTGCTTTTGTTATTTTGGGCATTGCCAGAAAGAAAAAGCTCCCAATGATAGAATGTTATTCTAAAGGAACGGAGTCTTAATCAATTTAATCACTTTTAGCCAAGTAAGGGAAATACCAATAAAGAATAATGCCTGGAAATTCTAATCGATTTTAGAGCAATGGCTCTACTTATAAAGGTACCATGGAATTTGCCGACCCTTTCCTAGGCACCCAAAGTAAAGAAAATCCCATAGAAACAATTTTGGAATGCTTAACTTATACTACAGTAAACGTTACATGTTTATACATTTTTTATTTACGTTTTTAGATTGAAAACCAAGAATAACATCAGGCAACACTTGCAACGAATAGTTGCTGGGTAATTGCTTGGAAACAACATTGTTTTCCAGTGCTTCGTAATTAATTTTGTCCTTGCAGCAGGATGGCCGATCTAAGTGTGTGCTTTTTGTGTAGTTGTGGGTGTGTGTTTGTGTACGACGGCAATCTTGTTAATCCCTCCCCCTTATAAGTTAGTTGCTATTATCGACGTCCAGTTCCGGGTCGTCCTCCTTGCGAGCCCTGCAAGTTCTGCGACTCCTCCACTTTAGACGGCCAGTCCAAAGACCGAAACGATGCAGTACATGGTCTTGTTCTCCCAGCGGACCGTGCAGGATCCGTCGGTGTCGTTGTTCCAGTAGCAGGAGCTGGCGGTGTGCAGTCCTGCCCCGTTCTTCTGCATGATCATGGCGGTCACAATGTACTTGTAGGGCTTCTGCTCCTTGGTGAGGACCGTCAGGCAGTTCTCCACCACCTGGCCGGTCCAGTTGTTCACCTTGTCGTGCTGGTAGGCGTTCCCGCCGATGGTCGTCTCGATGGCCTCCTTAATCGTCTTGCTCACGTCGTCCACAATAAACTGGCTTTCTTCGCGTGAGTCATCCATTTTCGCAGCCTCGATTTGGTTCCTTAGACAGCTGGTCAAAAAAGTAAATGTACTATGCTGCAGTTCCTATTGTTGTCCTAGTAGATGTACGCGCGTTTTTCGGCTCGTCGGCGGCGTTTGAGCAATCGAAATAAAATATGTCGGGAGTCTTTTTTTCGAAGGGATGTGCAAGCCCACTTTGGTTTTATTTTGGCAGTATTTTCTGGGCGGCTGGATGTGGGCAGACTGTGTCGGAATTTAGTAGGGAAAACGGTCACATTTTGGAGTCTTCACACTAGCGTTTTCAATAAACGTAAATATATTCTTCCCTCAAAGCTCCTAGAACTAGTGTGTTTTTTACACTAAAAGGTTGTGGTATCAACCTTTTTTCAAGCAATTGAAGAAGAGGACACAAATGAAAAATAAATTTCAAAATAAACCAAAGCAAATAGAAACAAACGATAACCACAACAAGATTTTAGTGGAAACACATTATAAGTATTGCAAATAAACGACAGAAAGCAGTGTTGCAAAACGCGGGAAAACGAAACGCCTAGTCGTAGGATTATTCCGGCTGCAACCCACGGGCACTCTGGCAGAATCAACATAACGGACGCGTTCGCGGCGCAATAAAAACGGAGAATAATTAAATTATTCCATAACTCTTCTGCGACACCTTTGGAAAACATCGAGGCATATCAAGGCCGACAAATATCGCTATTAAATAGCACAGCTGAGAGCGATTCGTGCAGAACGTCGATGAATAAATTCGTTATGGAAAAGTGCCTTGGTGTGTGTGTGCGTGCGTATAATTAAGCAAAAGTATTTAGCAAAACGAAGGCGCACATTTCGCAATACACGCTGCGAAATAATCGGGTGATAATTGTCGCAGCTGCAGGCGCACTTCCTTCTCCGTCTCCTGTTTTCTTCGCTTTTGTTTCTGCGGATTCGTGCTACTACTTTTGCAGCTGCTGTTCAGCTATTTAGCCCGTGTGTGTGAGTGCGCCCGCTACTATTGTTGTTTTTGTTGGCTCACCTCTCGTTAACCACCTTGAATGCGAGCGAGCGAGAGGGGAGAAGAGTGCAAAGTTGATGCCCGCGAGTGTGCGCGCGCGTCGGTGTGTGTGACAACAAATTGAGTGCGACTGTGTGCGTGCGGCATTAGTCACTCTCTTTAACTTTTAACTTTTTTGGTCCACCTTTTTGAACGCACATCGCCAAAAAGGCAAGAAAAAAATCCACTCAGCCAGCTTTGCGGATCGGTTTTTTCGAATCGAAGCGAATCGGATCGGAACGAATCGGAAATCGTCAAAAGGTTAGTTACCCGCAATTGATATTTAACCACAACATCACCCTGACAACATTACTTTGGCATAACATATATCACTCCACCATTTTCATCAAAGTTTGCACAAGCTATGTACTTACTTAATTGAAATTCCAGTCAAGGTCGTATTTGTTAATTAATTAAATGTTTGCCCAGGCGACTGCTAGTAATAAGGCAAGAAAAAACTTTGCTACTGCAAGACTATTGTACAATTCAAAAAATATTGCATAAACCGATATGCTACGTTTGTTCCGACTGTTTACTCAAGCCTTAGCGATAAGCGGGGAGTACAGTGACACTTATGGATGGGAAACCCATTTTCTGGCTGCATAATCGACACCATACGAAAAACACTGTCATTGCATTAAGTGAATAACTAGAATTATTACTGAACAGCTGCCTCTGGTTGCCCACCTAAATTCGGCTTTAAATGCCACCCCTGCTCACTAAATACACGGTTTTTATAGAATAATGCACAAGTTCTCGGAATGCTGAGAACAATATTTCCAGTGGCAGTGGCGGTTTTTCTTTCTGTGCAGCTTTGCACGAAGCTACTTCTCCCCTCTTGCCATTAATAAAATAGAAAACCGAGGGAATTTCGATTTCGTTTTGTCACTTTCAGACGCAGCAGGTGGTGCATTTGCTCTTACCTCACTTTCCAGCTGACTGCCTTTAGGCCGATCCTCACATGATAGCCTTATATATGCCATATACCATATGGCAATCCAGCACCCCTTTCGTCTTCGCCACTGCCCGGTGATAAAACCCTTCGCAGAGCAATCTTCAAATGGAAAACAGGAAATGTCTATCACGCTATGTACATATATATACATATATTACACAATCTTTTAGAGAAATGCAATCTTATGACATGCCAAGAAATAAAGCGGTTTAATAGGTTTAATTAAATCGAACACAGCGGCAATAAGTTTGCTATAACGTTTCGTTACGATAATATGTCATAAAACAGTCATAGGAAGTGTTGGATGAGCCATTATAATATACACTCAAGGGTATTAAGGGCATCACATTATACGACTGAATCTGCTGCTACACGCAAATGGTACAAAAGATCCTTTTTAAAGGCCTTTCAAAGTGCATTGTTTTTTAAGCACTGAAATGGGCGGCAAGTGTTTTGCACTCAGTACTCGATACTCATTTGAGTGCACAAAAATGTGGGCGTGTTCGGAAGTACTGGAGTTTGCTTTCAGCTCTGATTGTGTTCAACTTTGACCCACATACGACAAGTGCCCCGCCATGAAACGCACGAGTGGATTGCAAGGGGAGGAGTCTCCACATTTCAGTGATGGATTTCATCTGCTGCTCCTCGTATATTTTACATGCAAACGTGCAATTTTCAGCTCGCATTGTTTGTCTAGAATTTGTGGGCTTAGCACAAAACTATGTACATATTTATGTACATTGGTACATTGTATGTAGTGGGTCTATCAATAGTTGTGTGTGTGCAAATACGTTTTTAGAACGAACTGCACGAGCTGGAATGGAACGGCGGGTAGAACTAGAAGTACATACATATATGATGAACAGGAAAACGTGCTGACAATGTGGAATAGTGCTGTGGATTCGCCAAGTTTTGTTTCACCTATTTTATGCATACTTATTCATTCCGCTTCTGCTCAGTAAAAAGCAAAAAGACTATGCAAAGTCTTGGGTTAAGTAAGTAAAACCCGTTTTGCATTTGGGCTTTTGCCTGTTTTTCGCTTTTTTCCGGTCTCCCTTATACGAATTTCTGATCTTTTCTGCTAAGACCGCTGCTTAAAGCGCCAAATTTACCGATCAAATATTTGCTAGCCATTTGTGTGCGCCGCGTGTATCCCCGAGTAGATTGTTGTCGCACCAGATTCAAGCTGTATCCACAAACGCTCATTAGGAGAGCTAAACAGAAAATCAAATTAATCTTTAACCCCCGATGATAAAGAGCTCTTTTAGCGAACGAGACTGGCTCTTAAAAGATACCCAGAGCTCAATAAACCTTAACCTCAAAGACACACAAAGCATGGCTCTGTTTCCCATCATTGCCATCCATCTCCGAAGCGATTCTTTATCGCACTTGATGTAAATTGAATGATTTCGGCTTTGTTCTCTGTGTAATTTGCTTTAATTGCATGAACGCATTGCGGGCACGTTTTTCCCGACTCTGGTTCTGATTCTGTTCTATATTGGGCAGGTTAAAAGCGCTTTAAACCAGGAAAACCAGCGAAAGAACCCAAAAGTTGGGGCGTGTTTTTAGTTAAGTTCATTTAACTTGTCATGTCTGGCATTAAATTCAATTGGCTTCGGCGTTACGTCGAGCATTGCCTTCGTTTTGTTTTGTTCATCTGATGGGGGCTTTTATTGCCGCTGCTCCCATTTGCTATTTTTACGCTACACCTCAAGAAATAAGTCTTATTTAATATTTATTTACTATTTACCCTGCCATATTCATATGTGCACAATTGTGTATTTGCTTTATCGTGTAAACTGAGTCAGGCGAATAAAATTTGCCGCTCTATAGCGGATTTTATAGTTTTTGAAAGGAATACCAGAGGATAGGAACATGAAATGATTCAAAAAGAAATTATTTCTATAAAAACGATCATGTCTATGACAACGATGTGGATGTGAGTTTGAAACGTGGCCAGCTAAACAACTTTCTTCTATTACACTATGCACACATATATGGTTGATGTCGTGTCGTTTTTGCCGTGTACTCCATAGAGGGGTCCAAATCATTCAGAGGTTAATGCTTTCCACGGAGCGCTCAAGTGGCGCAAGTCGGAGACGACTAATGGAGCACTTGTGGCCCTTTGTGATGTGATTGTGGTCTAGTTTTTATTTGGCCATTGAAAATAAAAGCATTCAAGGTCGTCACGTTTTGTAGGTGCGGCGGACGAAAATGTCGAAGTGTCAGCAATGGCTAGTGTCAACAATCGATTCGATGCCAAGGAAATTGGGATCGTGGAAAGAGAAATGCTCGGTGGAGCACAATTCATCAAAAGCGGAGCATGGAAATTGCTCTTTCAAACGCAATCCATTCCAATTTATACGAGTCGGCTATCAATATCGCTCTCACTCGTCTTTGAACGAATCAGCTCCACCCCACATACTCATATACTCGTATACCCCACATCACACATCACACAACACACATGAGTATGAAGACTGAGATCGATGTGTTTGTCACTTTCTTTTGTTCTGCTTTCCTCCGACATCCATTGTTCGTGAGACTTTGCTCGGAACGTGCGGTCAAGCTTGAGGATGGTCCACCATGCCAAAGTAAAAGTTGGCCTAACCCACGCCGAACCAAACCAAAGTGTCTCGCATCACAAAGCGTATTTGTCAGCCGGCGACTGAATCATCCATCCCATCCTATAAACAGTTTCACTGGAAGTCAGTTACATGAAAAGCCGTGTCTGGAAATACTCAAAGCCGAATGGCAGCCAGCAATTAGCAAGCATTTTCACAGACTTCATTCTCACTTGAAGTTGTAAAGGGAGTCGCCGTGCAAACCGGTTAGCATCGCTGCTCTTGAGCTTGAACCGCAGAAAAAGAGTAGCTTTTTTACACACTTCCGAAGGCCCCCCTTGAACTGAGTTCAAGTTTTCGATAGATCAACTTATTAGAAATCAAGAATCAGTTGATTTTATGAGAACCACACAAGGTTGGCTCGACCAGTCCATCCAATTTGAGAAAGGGATTCCAGCCAAAGTATAAACTAGTTTCTGACCTGCTGTCTATTTGATGCCAGAGCGCAACTTTATTTGCCTCTTAATATGATCATTAGTTCATAGCTGCAGCTCAAGTTTAATTGTCTAAGTGCGCTGATAATAGGTGTAATGTGGAGCACCTCATAAACGCTCACTGTCATCATTTATTTAGATTTACCCCCGCCAGCGATTAGGGTGATTATTTTATCAATTTTACTGACGCCACGCGGAAAATGGTAAAGGAAAGCGTGTTTGCCATTGTGAATAAACATCTCATGCTCTTGAATTTCTGCACATGTCTATACAAAAGGCATAGTAAGCTAAATGATTCGATTCGCACATTGGGTGGGTGGACGGTGGGCGGTTCTCCCATCATCACCTTCTGAAGGTGATTTTAATTAGATTGTAAATGCCAGCTTTGTTCTACGTTAAACCGTTGCAAACGTGTCTGCCATTAGCGTCACAGTTTAGCCCACTGACAGTCGTTCGGTTTTTTGTGCAGCAAGTTAGTTATTCAATGATGGGCGAAATGAACAGCCAGACATTTCACAGATTCAGCTATTCATTCGCTGGGTTTCGTGTTTACTGTATTTACAGGGAAGGTCTCCTCCATGAAAGACATGGGAATTTGCATGAATTTCGCATGCCGCGACCATTTGTTATGATTGGTTGTTTATGAAAGAGTTTGAAAGTTTTCAAAACATCTAAAACCGAAACCGCAGTTCTTTTGTGCACACATTCAGACCATCCGTTAAATGGCATTGTTTAGTTTCTTTGATCGATCATTGACTTTGAATGAATGTGAATTAGGAATTTAAAAGAAAATCTAGTCGTTCATAAGTTATCATTTTACTTATAATGAAAAAATGGAACTTCTCTCCCATAAACGCTTGTTTCTTAGATCTTTATGGCGTCAGTGGTACATTTGAACAAGTTCCTTTGAGCAACAGCTCTGGCGGAAACGACTATTCCCACAACGAAAAGAGCTTACAAATATTTGCCAACTGTTTGTGTTCGCAGAACCAATAAACATATGTAATTCCGGCCATATGCTCAAGCATATTTACCACTAAATACACACGCCTCCTCAAAGTGGCGGAAATTGTTTACTGCGGCGCCATCTCCTCCCATCCTTTTGTCATTTTATTTCCGCGGCTGGTGCTTCTGGGAATTCTCCGTGTGACGCACTAATACTCGACCATCCTCCCATCTTTCGATTCGCAGAAAAATACGCATACGTAGATGCGAATTTATTTTATCAAATCATACGCCGCCCCTTTGGATGCTTGGCATTTTTTGCGACTTAAAATTGTTTATAGAAATTGTTTTGTTTACGCAAACCACTTCGTTGTTCTCGCGAGAGGCGACATTGGATTTGCTCTTATCACTGGCCATTGTGCATGTGTTTTGCTTGGCTGCGGAACTTCCCACTTGCGACACATGCAGTCCCATTCAGCTGCGCTTCTAGATCGGCTTGGTTCGGTTCGGTTCCACCATGTGCCGGGCACCGGGCATCCAAAAAGTGGGGCAACTGCAGCCGTCCACAATCCAGCTACTTATTTTCTGGATCCGGCGCAAACTCGAAAGCGTTTCATTGCGCTGCCATTGATATCACTTTCGTTCACTGCTTATTATCGTGGATTCACCAACGCCAAATCACAAATAGGCAGATAGAAATAGGAAAAAACCGCAGTAATTAGCGGATGAGCATTTGTGGATTCGGATGATGACGTAAATGTTCGAGAAACCCCTGCGAAATCAACAAGTTCTATATTTATTACTTGGCTTTCGCCAATTGCATCGTAAACAAAAAGCACTAAGGAGTATTTCGGATCTGTCGATTGATGGTTTCCACTTATGATAATGAACGACTTCGCCAGCTGTTGATAGCTGAAAATCATGGTGCGTGTTAATTACTAAAGTGAATCATAGTATTCCCTTATATTAATCAGAAAATCCGTGTTGGTTATCAGTAATTGAAGCGGTCTGTGTATTTTATCAGAAGTCTTCACTGTAAATCCACTTGAATCAAGTACTTAAGCTAAAATCTTATCTGACATGGTAAATCAATAAACATTTCTTAATGTTTATTGTAAAGGCAAGGTGCCGTGGCCTTCAAATGAAGTAAAAGTACATTTTTATGGTCTTGCATTACTAAAAAAAATTGCAATCAGAAATTCCTTGATGAAAACATGGGCACAATGGTGTTTTATTACCAGTCAAGCAAACATGTTTGCACTCAAAGAAATGACAGTTGAAATCCTTGATACACGTAAGGTGCCGTTTTTATCAGGTTGCTCCCCTCACAGAAACCCAGCAAACTCGTTAATATTTCGTATTTGTTTCGTTTTTGAAATTTTGAGTAGAAGAAAAGTGCCCCGAGAAGTCTGATCACACTGGTGGGGTGCGAGTCAACAATTTCGAAGCAGCTCTCCACGAAAGTTCACTTGTCGTGAGTGTCGCTTATCAGGCTCAAATATTTGCGATAACAACACCGACTGATTTTGCATGTTTAATTTGAGAACGCCATTAGGGCGAACTCCGTGCTGTTGCTCTGTTCACACAGTTAATTGCATTCCCTTTGGCCGCTTCTTCAATTGCAGATAGCATGACCATTCCATCGAGACCGGCGCCCGCTCCGCCCGGATCACGTGGCCAGAGCGCCGCGGATGGGGCGAATGCCAGCCTGAAGCAGCTGCGTCTCCAGCTCCAGCAGCAGCACCTGCAGCAACAGCAGGCGGCCGGCGGAGGACTCCAGAAGCTGACCATCAAGCTGCCGCCACCGCCCAAGGGTCCGCTGCAGTCACAGGTTTCGCAGCACAAGCGGACCGCCGTCAGCAACAATAACAACGGCAGCCTCTTCGACGAGCCAACGGGGGGATCAAGCATCACGCGGAAGTTTCCACAGGCACGCTATACGCCGGCCACCAACTGGGACGACGATCCATTTGGTGGGGGCAACGGAAATGATCGCTTCAAGAAGATGCCGCCGCCGCGACCGCCGCCGCCCAAGGTGCTGGTCAATGGGCAGAACGTGGCCAAGCCCACCTCCTCGATGGCATCGGCGGTCACTGGCGGTACTGGCAGACTCATGTCGAACATTTTCCATCGCAAGAAGTCGACGTCCACGTCCACGGCATCCGCCGCTGCTTCCAAGGCCGCAGCGGAAAATCGCGTCTACGGCCTGAGCAGCGGCAATGCCGGCACACCAAGCTACAGCAGCAGTGCATCCTCGGCGGCCTTCAGCAATGTCGATTGGAATGCAGCGTGGAACACGGCCACCACTACCACAACCACCACCTCGAGCAGCAGCCACAGCTCCCATTATGCCTCGCAGCAGACGGCCGACGCACAGCTCATCAGCTTCGATTCGCCGCCCTCGTCGCCCACCTTTACCCAGAAGTCCAACAGCGACTGCGTCAGCGTGGACAGCTTCAGCTCGGACAGCAACTTCAGTTCGCCCAACAACGGCAGTGTTTCGCAGCCGGAGAGCGGATTCGAGGACGACTACCATCGATCGCGGCCCTCCACACAGAGCCCGCTGGATCCGTGGGAGGCGGTGGATAGCGTTGGACTCGGGGGAGTCGATAGCTTTGGCTCCGCCCCAGTGCGTCAGACGTACCAGTTGCAGGCACGCACCTCGGACAATCCGCTGTGCAATGGCAAGAGTCTGTTGCCGCCCACTCAATCGCTTACCATGCCCACCATCATCAAGCCCAAGATATCGCAAAAGCCAAAGGCTCCGAAACCGCCACCGTTTATTGGAGGTCAACTACCGCCGGGTTATAGCATACCATCAGGTTACGGAGGATCGGAGACGCCACCATCGCCCCCCATGCCCAAAGGACCTCCACCACCGCCGCCAACTAGCGGAATTTCACTGCTGGACGTGATTAACGGGAAAGTGGACGCTCTAGCGCTTAGCAACGGATGCCAGGGCTACATGGAGGAGGAAGTGATTCCTTATGCCATTGCGCTCTATGATTTCGATGGCATTGAGCCGGGCGATCTGAGTTTTAGAGTAAGTTCTTGGCACTCTCATATGATTTAAATAGTATAGTAATGCTGATTTCTGATTTCTGTAGGAGAACGAGAAAATTTATTTGTTGGACCATCCCACGCCGGAGTGGTTGCGAGGACGCACGCGTTCCGGATGTGAGGGCATTTTTCCAATCAACTACGTGGATATCAAGGTGCCATTGGGGGCCACTGGTGGCGGTGCTGCCGCTCCAGCTATTGCTGCTGCAGCACCATCACCCAGTCCGTCACAACAGCAACTGCCGACGGCGCTCTGCTTGTATCACTTTCCCGGCGAAGTCGAAGGAGATCTCGCCTTGCAGGTAATTAGCTTTGAAGCAGCGCCTTCTTCACACAATTTGTAATCAATCTTCAAATCGTCCCGTAGGAGAACCAATTGGTCACAGTGCTTTATAGGATTAACGAGGACTGGCTGTACGGCGAGGTGGCGGGCCGTCAGGGACAGTTTCCGGCCAACTTCCTGGACCAGGTGCCCGCTAATCTGCCTACGTTGTAACTATAAGGAGCCCCGATCTTTAACGATCTATAATTGTATACCCGAAACCGAAACATTGTCGATAAGCGAGTAGATGTCGAGCGAACTGAATCATATACACCCACATATATAATTGTATTTTTACTATATTCTATTCGAAAAATATGAATCGAGCATATAGTCTAAGACAACTAGTTTGTAAGAGAATCGCAAAATGTTTTTATGGGTGCATTGGAAACATGCCCATCCCTTCCCCGCTTATACACGGGATCGATTTATTGATTTTATGTTCAGCCCGCGAATGGAACTGTTTTGTTAACTGAGTAATTCTATATTTATGTATTAGAAATGATTTGCTGATCCTTAAAGTATTCGCCCAGCCCCATAGACCCAAACCCAATAGAGCAGGCAAACATTGTAAATAAGTTAAAATGTACGTGATTTCTATTACTGTTTAATTATTTAAATCGAGTTTAGTTAGACGCTTAGTTAGGCACATTTACAGATTCCAATTTATGATGCAAGCCGATTGTTTATGTATGTATTAATAATTCTTTAAAGTGCTGAGGGCAGTTAATCTCCGAATGTGCAGATGATGGATTATTTATTTGTCCCCTGCAGAGTGCTACTCTCACAATTTGTAGGTCTTATCGCTAATAAAATATCAGGATATCCTAGCAATGCAGAATGTAAACTGAAATAAATGAAGACGATCACAAAAATCCAGCTCATACTCATTTCCTTGGTTGCCTATGTGTTACATTTCAGTGTGGTGTTCCATTTCCGTATCCTATTTCATTCGACCATCTCTGCCTACGTAGAACACATCGGGAACTTTTCGTCGTCTAGTGTCTTTGCAAAATTATTCTTCAGTCGTTTCGGAAGTGTCAAGTCTACTCAACCGTTTCTCCCAGCTCCGAGCAAGCAAAATTATTTCCATTGACAATTTTCCAGTTTTCCGGCTCCACATACGTGTCGGTTTGTTTGATTCTCTGTTTCTGGAGGTTATTGTCCCATAATCAGCCATGTCCGGTGATTGCAACACGTTTTGCCCCAATGCCTGCGATCCGTGCCAGGCGCCCACGGATTTCTCGCCCTGTCCGCCGGGTTCTACATGTCCGCCCTGCGATTGCGGCGACTATGCCGGTTGCTGCTACCAGCAGCCGCCGCGCACCATGCCCATCCTGCCCAAGTCGCACTTCATGCGCTCCACAGCGCCGCTGGACACTGACACCATCTATCGCCGGTCGTTCTACGCAAACTGTGGCGACAACATTCGGGCCCGGCCCGTAATGCCGTGCTCCCAGATCCGAGCCTCCACGGCGCCGCTGGAAAAGTGCACCATTCAGAAGCTATCCTATATGCCGCCTTGTCCGGTGAAGCGGACGCCACCCATCGTTCCCATGGAGAGCGGCCTGCGCTTCGAGGGACCCATCTATGCGATGACCTCGCAGAAGCACGACTACGTGCCCAAGGGGATTGTGAAGCGGGATCCCATAAAGCCGCGAGTGGCTATCTGCACGTCGAATGCGCCGATGGAGCGCTGTACCATCCAGAAGCTGAGCTACATGCCCATCGATGTCTGCCAGAATCCGCCTCCGAAGGCCATGGTGCAGGGCTCGCACTACTGCAAGCCGGCAGGACCCATGGAGCGGTGCACCATCCAGAAGCTGTCCTACATGCCGGTCTGCTTGCCGGCCAAGGAACCCACGCCCTGGGCAGACAAAATACGGTGTGTGCCGCCGCGCTACTCCAATGTCTGCACCACCTACAACCTCAGCTACATGCCCAACTGCAATGAGGCACGAACTGCTCCGGTGACGCCGCTTACCACCTTGCGCTTCTGTGGCAACGATGCCGGTGCCGGAAGCACGGTGTACAAGCTCAGCTACATGCCAGTAGATGCCTCCAGGACCAAGCCGGCGCCCGTCCTGCCCAGGGACACTTTCTGCAGGCCCACAGGGCCGCTGGAAAGGTGCACCATTCAAAAGGCAAGTATTCCCACTCACAGAGGAGTAAGCCAAGACTTGTATATACGTTTCTCCTCGTCTTCTCCCTCGTTAGCTGTCCTATCAGCCGAATTGCACCGAGCGCACTCCTCCTATTCGCCCGATGGAGAATGGTCTGCGATTCGACGGGCCCATGTATGCGATGACCACTCAGAAACACGACTTTGTGGCCAAGCCGCACGTGAGGAGGGCTCCCATCATGCCGCGAACGGCCTTCTGCCGGCCGACTGGAGCCATGGAGCGCTGCACGGTGAACAAGTTGTCTTACATGCCGGTGGACGTCACCTGCTTCCCACGCGCCGAGTCCGTCCGGCCGCGACAGGGATTCTGCCGGAACGAGGGACCCATGGAGAAGTGCACCACATACAAGCTCAGCTACTTGCCGAACTGTGTGCCGCCCAAGGAGCCCCTACCGTGGGCCAGGTACACATCCTACTGCCGGCCAACCGGACCTATTGAGAAGTGTACCATCCAGAAACTCAGCTACGGACCGCCGGGAGCCTTCCAGCGCTGTGGTGGTAGGTCAAAGCCGGATTTACTTCCTAGCATTTCTAAAATATAATTGGAATCCCAAATAGGTCCTTGTGGAACTGGTGGCGGCGATGGCACCTTCCCCAAGGCCGGAATTTGTTAGGCTGGAAATACATTATGATTGCTCTCTAGGATCCTGCTGCCAAGCTCATCCCGAGTTCTACGTTGTGTTCAAGCTAAATCTTTCAGTCCAGGTCTTCTAAAGAGATGCGTTGTTATTTGTTTTAAGTGCTGCCCCCATTAACCAAGTGCCGCTATCCGTTTCCTTCGCTCCACTAACCCATTTATCATGTGTATGTACAGAAAATTGCCGGTGATCCAATAATTGGCTTACGAATTATGGTGTATTCCTCATTGTCAAATTAAAGTATGTTCGCAGAAAATCAGCAATCCGGTAAATCATAGAAAAACTAACAGGTTTAATTGGATTTATACAACTAAGTCTAGGGTATTGCGCCTCAAACCATTTGAATCTGCAGCCTCCGCTTGCTGGCTTCTCTCCGCTTCTTATCCCGCTTCTTGCGGACCTGCGTGGCCTCCCTGAAGAGCTGGACACCATCGCGCTGCTCTACTTCTGTTTGTAGCAGGGCCAGGCCGTGCAGGTTCCACCCCAAGACATCTCGCAGCTGGCCAACGTCCCGCTTGAGCATCGAGAGCAGCTTGACTAGCAGCGGCTTCATGTTCTTAGCCGCCGAAATGGGCTTCATGTGCACCTTGAACAGGAAGATGGTGACGCGACAAAGCAGCTCCAGTTGATCGGGTCGCTGGGTCAGCAGAGTGGGCAGGCGCTCGAGGACTTCGCACACAGTGGAGAAGGGTAGTAGGAGAAGGGCCTCCTCCAGATCGGAAGCACGTATCCTCATCAGGGTGCTAACCAGGAAGTCTTCGGGATTCTTTACCTGCAGGGCCTGCATCAGGGGATGTAGCTCTGGCTTCTCCTCCGCCTCGAGCTCGAACTGTTTGGATATCTCAAGGCATTCAAGAATCGATTCAGCGGACTGTTCGGAACCCACTGTTTTGCGGGACGGCATCTTCAGACCCGGAAGCAAGGGAACTGTGTTGTCCTCGCCCGTGGCCAGTTGCTCATTCTCCATTTGCTCTCGCTCCTCCTCCTGCACATCCTTCAATACAATTGTCTCATCTGTGCGCTCGTACATTCTAAGAGTTCTATCTGATCCGCAGGTGACCAAATACCGGCCATTTGGAGATACGGACAGACAATATGCTTCGCCTATGTGTCCCGGTAAGGTAAGAATCTTCTCGAAGTTGTCGCCATCCCACTGTTTCACCTTTCCATCCTTTCCACACGTAAAAAACATGTGCGTTCTGGGTATGAACTGTACACTCATCACCGAATCGTCGTGTGCAAAAATTGAACGATGACAGTCACCGAAATTTAAGCCCCAAACTTTCACGTTACGATCCGCTGATCCTGTTACAATAAGATTGGAGTCGTAGGAGATGTCCAGGCAGATCACAGGTAACTTGTGACCGTACAGGGATAAGTAGAACTTGAAGGTGTCGAGGAAGAAAACCTTTACGGTGGCGTCCAGCAGTCCCACAGCCAGGTACTTCATGTCCGGACTAACGGCCAAACACAGCACGGTCTCCTCCAGTTTCAGTGTATTTTTGTGCAGCAGGGATAGCACCTTGGTTTGGGCAGCGCCTTCGCCGGCATCGATCAGCTCGAATGTCCAGATCTTAACCGTGGAATCGCCGCTGCCAGTGACGCATCCTTTTTGATCGGGCAGTATTGCAATGGACCAAAGTTCACCTTCGTGAGCCGGAATCTCCTCTACTATATCAGCCGCTGCCACGTCCACAATGAGCAATTTGCCGCTCTTCATGCCCAGAAGGACGTAGTGATCGCCGGGAACGAACTTCGAGCAGAGTATGTAGTCCGTTGGCACAGTTCGCAGGCACTGCATGGCATCTCGATCCCAAAACTTAAAGGATTCTCCAGCTCCGGAACCAATGGCCAGGGAATCGTTGCTGAAGCACACGGATCGCACTTCAGATTGGTGGCCCAGACGAGTAAGTGACCTTAGAAGTTTCGCGCTGGGATCGGTTGCTTTACGCGTCTTGATAGACGCCTCCAGCGAGTACAAGGACAGGCTGTTGTTGGCCAAACTAACAAGGACACGCAGCTCCTGGTTCTGGCCCAAGACCACATCAATGGACTTGATCTTCTGCTTGGCACGGATGCTCTCCAATCGCTTGATTTCATCGCTCAGCGACTGTTCTGCGGACAGCTTTGCTTCGTCTGATCCCTCATCCTCAGTGGCCTTTTTCTCCTTCTTTATGCGCTTAGCCAGACGTTTCTTCACCTCTTCCGGCGTGCAGATGTAGAAATTCTCGATTAGGTCATTAGTGCCGTGGCAGCTGATCACGCGTTCACTGGGATCGGTCACCAGGTTGACGGTGCGCCCCTTTCCAGCCCGCTGGATGGTGCCGCAATTGCTCACGCTAATGGGGCTGATGGTGTCCTCGTCATCAATGGACAGGCCTTCAACGGCAGATTCCAGAGTTTCAGTGATGCCACCGTCGTGCTTTCTGAGGCGGTAGACGTTCATGCCGCTTTCGCCAGCGCCAGCAACCATTAGATTCCCAATAAAAGCCAGTGCCCAGACTTCAGTGCGGTTATCCACGATGGTCTTGAAGCAGAACTGCGTCTCCAGGTTCCAGAACTTGATTTGCGTGTCTTTGGAGCAGCTTACCACTATGCTCTCGTCCACCAGACGCTGCAGGAAATGGGCGTCCGTGATGGCGGCATTGTGGCCACTCAACCGAGCCCTTCCCGCCTGCTCCACCACATCGACGACCACCAGCTCGGTGTCCAGGCCTCCGCTCACCAGACGCATGCCCTGCAAATCGTACCGCAGGATGCTCACAGCGTTCTTGTGAAGTGCCAGCTTACAGATGGGATCGTAGTACCTGTCCGAGCTGAGATCGAAGATCTGAACCATGCCATCCGCATAGCCAACGGCAATGTGCAGGTGATCTGGCGAGACCCTCAGGCAGGTGACCTCGAACTTTTCGCGGCGCAGCGTCAGCTTACGATCGCCCATTCTGGGGAATATAAAATGTAAATAATTGTAAAATAGGGAAAAGCTTATAAGCCTACCGCAAATCCCACAGGATCACATTTTCAGCAGCTGGAGCGGCCACATATCGACCCTCGGTCCTGTCCAGAACGGCAAAGTTCACATTTGCGCGGCCGGAGGTGATGATATTAAAGCTGTCTATAGCCCGGTAGGCCAAATATTGTTTAGTTAAACCCATTGCAGCATTCAAAACACATAAGGTAAATCAAAAATCGCGTTTCACGTGTTTGGAGATGGATCCCCATCGATTGGCAGCCGTTGCTATCGATTCGTTCTTCGCAATCAAAACAGTTGGCAGCGCGTTTGTGTGGCAACACCGCGCGATTTCCGTTAGGCGCCTGCGCGTTTAAAAGTCGGAAATCCAACGAACCCACCCCAAAACTTTTGAGATAACTCTGTTTTTAGCCAGCTCAAGCTGCAGTTTTGCACAAATAGTTAATAAAGAACAGAGATCTAATCATGTCTACCTATCCCAGTGCTTCCGCTTCCCAGTCGACAGGTATAGAAAACGTTTATTCTTTTAATTAGTCTGAAACATAAATAACCGAAACCGCATCAGGAACCTCTGACCTGGACACGGAGTCCGTGGAAGTCCTGCGGGAGCGTCTGAGCACCATGAAGCGGCTGATGGCCGAGCGAACGTCCCAGCAGCAGAACAACCCCGCGACCACGGAGGAGATATTCTCCACCAAGCGCCACCGCTCCGCGGGCATCATCGATGGAAACTTCCTGAGCATCGCGTTCGGAGGAGCTCTGCTGGTGATCATCACGGTCTCGGTGTACGCGTTCTACAATCTCTACCATGCCATACTCAAGAAGTTCCCTTCGCGCCACGAGGAGCTGTAAACGATGCCAAATTCGATGGGTTTTCCACTTACACATATGTACGAGTTTCTGCATTTAATAAATTGTAGCATGAATTTTACTATCAAGAAGTGAAAAAACCTTGGCAAGTCTGCTGTTTTGCATTCGGGTTAATCAACGCCATTTATTGGAGTTCAACTCATTACAAAAATCAATAGTTTCTTTACTTTTTACACATCCATTGTTTGGTTCGAATTATACTACAACTAAACAGGGAAAACTGAATGCATGGACAGCAAAAACAAAAGGGGCGTTTGGAATATGATTTGGATATTGCTAAGTGAAAAACCATCAAAATATAACGCAGGTGTATAATAAAAACAAGACATGAGACGAAATGCTGAGAAGGAACACTTGGGGGATGGAGCTCAGATATATCTGGCGAAAACTCATGGATTTGACTTTGCTTACTCGCTAGCTAACTTCACATCTTTGCCTTTTGATCATTATTATTATATATCCCTTTCGTCTTAAATATTAGTGTTCGCTAAACTCATATTTTATGTGTATGAGTTGTAGATTTCATTAGTATATTTTTTGTTATTTTTTTTTTCTTTTTTCATTTAGTTCGATAGATTTGTTGGTAGATAAATAATAACTAATATCCGTTTGTTTTTCTTTGTTTTTTCGTTTTTAATTCAAATATTATTAGTTTATGTTTCGCAAAGTTCCATTTCTTGCACAGTTTAACAGTTCTACTATGTATTTTATAATTTGTTGTTTAAGGCGGCCGTAAATCAAACCGTTTAAATTTGGGAACCCACTTGGATGTCCGGGATTAAGCAATTTTAAAGGATATTGAACATTAAAATGGCTAAAAATGAACTGAACTATAAGTTTGGCTTCGCAATTTAACTGCCGCTGCGCCGCTTTGTAGATGTTGGATTCATGGATTGGATTGGTTGGTGGCTTGGACTTCGAACAAGACTCGGGGCTACCGGCTTTCTGCTTTTTACAATTGGTTAAATTCCCTACTATTCTCGAACTGACTCTGCTTCAGCTGGTGCTGCCGAGAAGGACGTTCCAGACGTTCCAGACGCTCCCACCGTCGTCGTCCCACCCGGCGCCACTTTGTTTCTTGTTAATCAGATGTTGTCCACGGAGTCGGCATCATCCTCCGAGCTGATCTCATCGCCGAACTCGATGTCCTCGTCGAAGCCATCCTCCACGAATGTGACTGTCTCGTTGATGCGCACCGACTCGGGGAACTCGCCGTACGTCTTCAGGTTCCTGGCCTCGTCCGGGGTGTACTTGAGGATCACATCAGCCTTCGAGTCCTGGTAGTCACGCAATCCCACCAATATGATGTCGCCCTGGTTAATCCACACCTGAAAGTGGCAAGGAAATCCGTAAATAAACAACTTTATCTGCACTTTTTTTGGGCAACGCCACGAGTCTTTGTTTCTTTGTGTTATGAGTAATTCTTTGGGGAAAAGCAAACTCAATTTTGCAGCATGTATTCCGTGTAATAGATAAAAGATAAATGATCTATGGCGCAGAGCGACTCCATTCCGGGAATTTCACAAATATGCGCAACCAAACGCCATGCTAACTGGGCAAACAAGAGTTCTATATTTGTTAAGAATGTTCTATTTTGAAAGTGACCATTACCCAATTAATTTTAGGGTACAATTTCGCAAGCAGAGGGCAGACAAGCTCACGTGGGCTAGGGAGTAATAACCATCTCGTGGATCCCAATCAGTACTTGAAATAAACCATCAAACATTGATAAACTAAGATTATAGCGAAGTGAGAAGTCACATACAGGAGAGATTGGACAACTGAATGGAGCATAAAGGCACTGGCTAATTCCACGGAAAACGAAGGAATTCGCTACTGCCGAGATAAGACACATTGAGATACCTCAAATCCAATCACGAGCAAACCCGGTTTTGGTACTGGAGCGATAAGAAGCTACCTCCTATATAAATGGCAAGCCTCTTGAGCAAGTATATACCCACTAATCGGATGCGAGCACGCAGGAGGCCTGACAACAGATCGAGATATGCCCCAGTGACGTCAAGAGCAGAATGGCGAAGTAGGAAGTGGAAATGCAGGGAGCTGTACGGTTGCATTGGGAAAACCCCCTTCATAGTAACTTACTCAACCGACGGAGCCAACGACCTAGGGCAAGTTGCACTTGTCGAGTGATTCAAAGCCAAAGCCTATTCATAAACTCACTTCCCAAAACAACTTCCTGTCACTGGCACTACGCCCAAGTGGGTGCAATATAAATTCCAGTGCCATGCATAGGTGACACATATACGAGGAGTACACATATATGGAATTCGTTGACCACGTAAAGTTCGATAAGCGACGATACCAGGGGTGGCTTTATAATTAATTAAGCAGAATCGAAGCCACTGCCACATAATTCCCACATTACGTATGCGTGCTGGAAATAACCAACCTCTTTGGGCCCTCGGCGAACTTTGGAGTATTTATCATCCATTAGAGCCCAATGGATGGCAACGCGCCACGGTTCCATCCTGCTATCTATCCGAGCAGCAGAAAACCAACCCGATAGATCATGCCAAAGGCGAAGAATCGTGACTAAATTGAATCGAAATTGCCATATTACGATTTCCAGCAGATAAGCGAACCCCTATGGATGGGCCCATTCCCGATCCAAGAAATCAGCTGGCTGGGGCTGGGAAGCACCTGGCAGTGTGCCAATGAGTAAGTTAGCGAGTATGTGTGATCCGTCAGTGGATTGGCATGCGAGGCAGCAGGTCTCTGTGCTCTATATATAGACATGGACATCATTGAACTCCAGATTGTGCAGGCAGTTTGCACTGGTTTCAGTTCGAAATGTAATATGTTTTCCACTCCACAGATCGATTTCTGCAATAGGATAAGCTGAACAGAGCTCTTTAAACTCAATATTATCAAAGCACTGTCCTAGTCTGGTTGGATTCATTATGGTTTTCCATTTTAAAAACTCTCATCAATTAAATCAGCGATAATAATGCTATGGGTATAACCACTAACTCGGGATAATTCTATGTGTCATAAACATAACTACATACACTGGAACACAAGCTAACTTTTACTACCTAGTTATTACTATAAATTTGAACAATTTCCCAATTACCTATTTTCCAAGCAAACCCTTAAGAGCTCACTTCCACGCTCTTCCTCTCTAGGAGCCAAGTACATGTGTAGATTAGGACCGATCAGGGAGCAATCCTCTGGAGGTAGGGCATTCCTGGGCAAGACAAGCCCGATCCCGAAGCACCTTAGACATGCCATTGGCACTCGCACTCTGCTATCTCAACTCGTCACTGATAAGGAGCCATATATGGGGAGCGAGCTGGCTGCGCTTTCTTGGCTATGGGGCGATAAGGAGCCACCAATTACAAATTGGGCAGGGAGACTCTCTCCAGAGAGGCTCTCCCTATAAATACAGCCCCCAGTCGCCGACGGCGGGCAAATCCCTAATCGGCAGCAAGCAAGAGACACCTGAACAATAGAACACGGCAAACTCGGGCCGAAAAAAGTGAATTCCATGCCAAAGCGAAACGGAATACAAGTGAAGTGCTATCGATACGCCAGAACAAGGGCGAAAAGCTAAAGCAGTCGCGACTCCGAGTCCCCAAACGAGTCGCGCCTCCACAACCAAGACCCAAAACCCAAAACCGTCAAAATTACTTACTACTACTCGACGAACTCGTGCGGCGCGTGCAACCAGAGCGAGGACATCATGCTCTTATCCTACCGATGCATCTACTCGGTGCTGCTGTCCACCATAGCCAGCATTATGGTGGTTCTCAGCTCTGCATCCTCCGGCTCCATGCAGCTGCCCACCGTGCGCAAGTGCGGCGGTGGCGGCTCCGCGGGAGCAGCCCACACCATGGCCATGAATTTGGCGGCCTACGGGCTGCTGGAGAACCGGATAAGCACTCTGGAAGCACCGCGACAAACGCACTGGACGAAAAAGTTCCTGGCCAAGCGGGAGGCGACTCCCCACTCGGCGCCGTACGTGGTCAGCATACAGATGATGACACCCGATCAGGGCCTGGTCCACTACTGTGCCGGCACCATCATCAACGAGCACTGGATCCTGACGGCGGCCCACTGCCTCAGCTCGCCGCAGGCGGTGGAGAATTCGGTCATTGTGGCGGGCAGCCACGACATCCACGATCAGAAGGGCGAGGCGAGCAACATCCAAATGCGGCACATCGACTACTACGTGCGCCACGAGCTCTATCTCGGCGGAGTGAATCCCTACGACATCGCGCTCATCTACACCAAGGAGCCCCTGGCCTTTGACACCTATGTGCAGCCAGCTACGCTGCCGGAGCAGGATGCCCAGCCGGAGGGCTACGGAACTCTGTACGGCTGGGGCAATGTCTCGATGACTGCGGTGCCCAACTATCCGCACCGCCTGCAGGAGGCCAACATGCCCATCCTGGACATGGAGCTTTGCGAACAGATCCTCGCCCGCTCCGGACTCCAGCTGCACGAGACCAACCTGTGCACTGGCCCGCTGACAGGAGGCGTTAGCATCTGCACCGCCGACTCCGGCGGACCGCTGATCCAGCAGTGCTGCGAGCAGCACTTCGAGCAGGCCAACATCGTCATCGGCATTGTGTCCTGGGGCAAGATGCCCTGCGGCCAGAAGAACGCGCCCTCGGTCTTCGTCCGCGTCTCCGCCTTTACGGAGTGGATAAACCAGGTCATCAGCACGGCCACCCAGATCATGTAGGATGATCACCCAGATCATGTAAGATGATCATCGGAAAGATACTAACAACCTGGGAAAACCTACCATAAATAAGTGCTCGAATTTGAAGATACCGAAAAACGAAATATACAAAAAAACACTAAAGATCGAAAAACCCAACGAAAAATTTAGATTCTCTAGACAATCTCATTAAAGAAATAAGATGAACAAATATAGAGTTATATACTGCCGCGATTCTAGTAATTTAAGACATAGACTAAGCCTCCAAAAAACACGAATAAAATTGTTAACACTTAAATAGAACACAGCTCTCAACTGACTTTATTTTTAGCTAATCTAACCGAGTAGGATGAGTAAAAATAGAATAAATGTGACCTATTTTACTCTCCAGTTGTTGCGTAAGAGAACTATCTTGTTTTCCCTACCAAAGTAGCTCAGCAAACAAGAACCGAAATAGATCGCACACCTGATCTTCAGCTTGGAGTTAAGTGCAATTGCGCAGATTGAATTAGAAAAGTGCGTACAAATCGGAGCTCCTTCAGTTTTGGCCCAGTCGAAAGTGATTGTGAAATAAGCTGAGGAACAGTCGGCCAGATAAGAATTCGCCATGTATTTGGCTTCTGTTGCTGGGCGGGGAGCAGGCGGAGTTGTTGGGGGACGAAGCCACAACTCACCTGGCGCCTTTCCACGCATTAGTCATGCTCCCGAGCGGCGTCTGGCCAAATTAAAGGGGCATCGGGAGCATGTTACGACCGTCAGATTGGAATCAGTGTGACTAGATTAGCTGCGAGCACGTAAAGCGCGCGGAATTGGGACCATCAGCTGACTACTGGATGATTGACAGTCTTTTGGGACATGCGCGAAATTATTGCCCCAATTCGGGTCTAGACATCTCAGATCGAGCATGTTGAACCTTGAGTCCAACTGCTGCACTTTGAGCCCCCAGCAACTGGGTTATTGGGGGGCCAGCTGTAATTCCGCACTTCCACTTTCTAGGAATTATCAATATTTACTCAACTTGACAGATGGCCCAGAAATTGTGAGGCAGCCAGGAAGCCATAAGGTATTCAAATGTTGTGGTACTGGCAAATCAATTATGGTGCATTTTCAATAATATATTAGAGATAAGAAGTAAAGCAAATGAATTGTTAGGTTGTTTCTGAGAAGCATTATTTATAATCGCTGCAGTGCGTCAGCTTTATTTACAAAATTAGTAATGCCGAAATCTGTGCTGTAATAACCGACTGAGATATCATATTTTTGCTTAAAAATCTAATCACAAATGTGCAATCGCCATAAATTCCTGAAAAACTTGAAGAATTCGGAGTTAATTCAATGGCAACTCAGCAACATGCACCCATCGAATCCCCTACTTTGCGGCCATTACATAACATAACATATCATTTCAAGATTAGGAGAGATTATAAATCCATTTATGGAGATCAAGGCGCAAACTGAAGAGCAAAAACTACGTCGCACTTGCTTGCAAATTATAATTGCTTTTCCGCTTTTTCGACACCTCGGACAAGACGCTTAGCAGTAGATTAGATAAATGCCCCAACCCCTTGACCAAATGCGGTCAAGAATAATTGCCAAGTCAGGATGTTGCATGAGGTTAATTTTATGGCGCAGCACGTGCAAAGAACCTTTGAAATTCTTTCAACTGCTTCAATTGGAATGGCAAGTGAATCTGAAAAGTGCTGTTTACTAAGGCCAAACAGTTATTGAATTCAATAGTTGCAGTGGTGCAGGTGATTTACTTTGTTAATCTATGTCGAATAATCTGATAGCTTCTGTTCGCATTTATGGCGCTTATAAAGATAAAGAGTTCAAGATCTAACGCCTGGAATTCATTGGAATTCCAAATGAAAAGTGATCGCCAGCAAGGTGAACTTGGATTTCAATCGGCATATTTGCATTTACAGTGCCAATGTTTAGCAATTAACCTGGGACACGATTTTCAAGAGTCTGGAAATTTGTTGGTTGCGCAGTTATGTCTGATTTGTTCGCTCCGATTGGACTCCACTTCTGGTGTTGTATATTTACTTGACAGCTACTAGAAATTGAAGACTAATTACGTCACTAATTACGCGGCCCGTTTTGACGCAGTCGATTTGGAGTCTTATTTATGACGCCCGTCTCCTGCGGCGTGAAGCACCATCCAAAATTTGACATGTGCTCATTCCTTTCGGAAGAACAGATCTAATCGCCTTATGAGCACGACCACGACCATGGCTAACTCAGGTAGGCGATAAGGAGCAACTGCCACTGCAGAACAAGAACGGAATAAGTTACCGTGGCCTGCAGTTTGGCAACGCAAAAACTGCTATGAAGGAGGCTGTGCCTCAGGTAACTGGCGTAGCTATTCAAATGCAGATGGTATACGCAAACTATTGGGTTGTTAATGCAAATTACAAGTCCTCAAGTGGATTGGCATGAATATATCTTGAATGCAATATTTTTTATAACTTCTCATTTTATGTTCTGCGTAAGCCACATCCAAGGGATTCAAGTTGAAAATAATTAACATCTATAATTTTAAATTCATCAGTATTTCGTATTTCGAGGAGCTATAGAAAAATATACATATAACTAGCTTCAGAATCGCTGAGCTGAATACTGACTGCATAGATCATAATACTATTGTATAAAAGGGTATATATATTGCATCCGTTAAAGAATATTCACATTTATATAAGTAGACAGACAATAAAGCATAAATCACAATAACCTGGAAGTAACAGTAATACCGCCGTTATAAATTTCTAATCCAAATATTTGAAGGAATTGAGTGTATCGGTCACCCTGTATTTGCAGTGCTATTGCTTTGCTTTCACTACATTAGTGCATAGGCACTTGTGTATTATTAATCAGCCCACACCGCCCACTTCTCTTTTGATAATGCATTCGCACAAGGACGATGACACTCACTCAATAATGGACCAGTGGAGAGAATTGCAGACAAAGAGGCGAACATAAGGTATAGAAAGGTTACAAGTTGGGGATTGGCGAAAAGCCCCCAAAAACACACGAACAGACTGCATAAGCAAAAACAAAAACGTAAATACGTAGCATTCGCTGGCAATCAATGCCAAAGTGGCTTAAGAGAGCCGCCTAAGAGAGTGGCACCCACTCAATAAAGAGATAGCACAGACCAAACAAAGAGCAGCACTCACCTTCTTGCGAAGTTTCCCCCGAATGTGACACAGGCGTTTGACGCCATCAAAGCACATTGCCTCCAGACGACCGTTGCCCAGCATCTTGGTCACCTGCGCGTACTCCTGCTGGTCCTCCTTGAAGATCAGCTCACGCTTCTCGAACTCGTTCTCGTTCTTACCACGACGACGATTCTTGCCTCCTTTTCCTTTATTCTTGGGCATCTTGGCTGTTTGCTGTTGTTGCTGTGCAGCTACTTTTGATGTTGCTGTCTGCGGGCGTTTTGACGACGCTGGTGCGGAAACGAAGAAAAACTGTTACTCAACGAGTTCACTGGGCGGGTAGTAATGCAATGAACACATTCAACTCCAAATCAATCGAAACGGTTGTTTCAAAACTTACAATTTTGTCAAATGTAAATGTGACAATTTCGCCTCGCTAAAGTGAAAAGGACTAGGGGCGGGCGGTTCCGCGAGGAACCAGTATATCGAACTGGTGTTATCGATTACCGTGCAGAGTCTGGCAACATTCATTTAAAATATCGTAATTCAAAATTTAGATTCATTGTTGGCCATTAAAAATTACATTACACTAAAACGTATACAAATTGTGTTTTTATTTTAATTATTCTCAAGATTTCGCTATCATAATAGGCGGAAGCGTATTGTAAGAAATCGATTTACCGTCCATATGTTATCGATATTATCGTTAGTGGTACTCCCAGCTGTTTTGTTTATAAGCTTTTTTAGGCAAATAACTTGAGGCGGAGGAAATCGAAATCCTCCGACTTGGCCAGGATGCACCAGGCCTACAGCGTTCACTCGATCCTGAAACAGGGCGTGCAGATAGAGTCCATTGCAGCATATGGTGGGTGGAGTCTCCGGTGCACTGTTATTACTCACCGGACGCATTGTTTCAGGCAACCATGTCATCTTGGGCACCCGCAGCGGACAGCTGATCATGTACTCTGTGGACGAGGAGACGGGCGTGGACATGCGGATGTTCAACAAAAACTTCAGCCGGAAACCGATCACCCAGATGGAGGTGATTGCCTCGGAGAATCTGCTCTTCGTGCTCACCGACTACCAGGTGCAGGTGTGCGATATTCGGCGGATTGAAAGCAACTTCGCCTTTATGCACAGTGCGCCCGACACGAAGGGATGCACCCTGTTCACCATGGACGTGGACACACCAAAGTCCACCACCGGACGTGTGGCCACCGTTATTCGGCTGTGCTGCGCGATCCGGCGGCGCCTTGTGTTCTTCTTTTGGAAGCAGGACAAGCTGAAATCACTGAAACTGAGCATCGACCTCAGCGATGTGCCCAGGACCCTCTGCTGGGTGGGCCATGCCGTCTGCGTGGGCTTTAAAGATGAATATGTGGTCTACGATGTAAGAAGTGCTTTGAGTGCCTGCCCCCTGTATGTGTAAGCTCTGTATATCCAATTCTAGATATCAGGAACAGCACCAAAGAAGCACGACCTGTTCCGTACCTCCTCCAGTATCAGCAGGGATCCCTGCATCTGCCTTATCCGGAACAACATGTTGGGCATCTCCAAGGACAGCTACCTTGTGGTGGTAGATACCAATCAGTACAAAGAGTCGGATGGCAGCAATAACTCCGCAGATGTACGGCCGGGTGCCATGGAAAGCAATAGTTCCCTAACTCCTCTGCTGTGGTCAAGTCCGCTTTTAGATTTGGGTACGATACCAGCAATCCACTTCAAACCATTTTCGAAATCTAATTCTATTGATTACAGTCTGGGATGAGCCGTTCGCCGTGGGTCGTGTCAACAACGCCATCGAGGTGCGCAGCCTGGTGGGCAAGGACACCCTGGTCCAGACCATTCCCGAGCTACAGAAGACACAATTCCTCGTCCACGCAGACAAGGGAACCATCTTTGCCGCCGCCACCTCCGAGCTTTGGTGCATCCGAATGGTGGAAATCCCCATCCAGCGCCAGCAACTGCTACAGCAAAAGAAATTCCAACTGGCCATTGAGCTGACGGTGAGTCCGAAGCATGCCGACATATAACTTAACATGCAGACTACAACAAGCTCTATTTAAAGCAAATCTCCGACGAACCGGCCGCGGACCGAGCCCAAACCATTCGGCAGATACACATGCTATATGCAAAAGAGCTCTTCACCAATAAAGAGTTTTCGGCGGCCATGAAGGAGTTTGAAAAGGCGGCTATAGATCCCTACGATGTGATAAGACTGTTTCCAAAATTGGTGCCCGATCCAAAGCCCGGCACCGAGGACATCACCGTGCCTACGTCCAGTACTCCTGCGCTAGAGGATGGCGACCTGGAAAACGCCTACTTGGCACTGATCGAATATCTGGCATGGGCCCGGCAGCGGGAAGTGGTCAAGCTGCGCGACACCAAAAGTAGTTCAAAGTCCCTGCTGGAGATCATCGACACCACGTTACTGAAGTGCTATCTGCAGACAAACGACTCGCTAGTGGCGCCGCTGCTACGCCTGAACCAGTGTCACTTAGAGGAGTCGGAGAAGACGTTGAAGAAGCACAACAAAATCTCCGAACTTATCATCCTCTACCAGATGAAGGGCAAACACAAGGCTGCCCTTAAACTGCTTCGAGAGCAGGCGAGCGTCGAAGGATCTGTGCTGCAGGGTCGCAAGCGTACAATACGCTATCTTCAGGAGTTGGGTGGTGATCATCTGCCGCTGATCTTTGAGTTCGCTGACTGGGTCTTAAACGATAATCCCGAAGACGGCCTGACCATTTTCATCGACAAACTTATTGAAGTGGAGTCCCTGCCGCGCGCCAAAGTTCTTGACTTCTTGATTAGCAAGCACAAATCACTTGTCATTCCCTATTTAGAGCACGTCATCACTGAATGGAAGGACAGCAATACCCTGCTCCACAACGTGCTCCTCAAACAGTATCGCGAAAAGGTGCAACGGCTTCTTGCTCAGCAGGAGAAGGGGTGAGAGTCTGTCATTCTCCTAGTCCAGAATTGTATGTTATACTCCCCTGCTTTCTAGAGAGGAAGTTCCCGAACTCATTCCAATGCGAGCCAAGCTGTACAAGATGCTGGAGGAGTCCAACAACTATTCGCCGGATCGCGTCCTAGAGGAATTTCCCACCAACATGCTGTTGGAGGAGCGCGCCCTAATCCTGGGCAGGCTCAAAAAGCACGACAACGTCCTGTCCATCTATATCCATGTTCTCGGAGATGTGGTCAAGGCAACGGCCTATGCGGAAGCCCATTACAAGGAGGACAAGCACATATTTCACACCCTCATCAAGTGCATACTAGTACCACCAACTCAACCGCCCTATGACGGTGTGCCCTTGCATCCCGATTTCTCGCAAGTGAATCTGGCGGTCGCCCTGGAAATTCTCAACACCCACGCCACCAAAATCGATCCTTTCGAGATCTTCGAGGTGAGGAAGGCGTTGAATGGCTTATTAGACATATTTCTTACCTATTTTCGACTTTGCAGCACCTTCCCGATGACCTGCCGATGCCGCAGCTGGAGAAGTACTTGGAGAAATCAATACGTAAAATGATGGCCGATAAGCACGAGATGCAGATGATGTGCGGCCTCTTGGAGGCGGAGGCCACGCGCCTGGAGAATGCTTTGGAGGCGCAGCGAAACATTAGCTTCGAGCTAAACGAGTCTAGTGTGTGCTCCGAGTGCAAGAAGCGCTTTCAAACCCAGTCGGCCTTTGTGCGCTATCCACGCGGACAGATCGTGCACCTATCCTGCCACGATCGCCTCGCCAGGGCGGCTGCTCAGCAATAAATGTGCTCAGCATACTCCAATGTGATAACTGATCGAAGTATAAAGTGCGAATTGAGTGTAACTGCTGTATTATTCTGTTTCTACACGAAATTTGCTTTTCCAGTACTCGTAACTAATCGGTTTACCCGATTTCTGCAATCAGACTAGCGTATATACTACTGTTTCT
Organism: Drosophila erecta; assembly: GCF_003286155.1. Classification (NCBI taxonomy): domain Eukaryota; kingdom Metazoa; phylum Arthropoda; class Insecta; order Diptera; family Drosophilidae; genus Drosophila; species Drosophila erecta. Next base: position 21,006,259 of record NW_020825194.1, on the reverse strand, counting down.
TAAATTGATGGTAACAATCGCTGTACGGCTAATTAATAACGATTAAAGACAAGCTGAAGTAAAGAAAACCGATATTGTACATATTTATTTGACTATATTTACAGGAAACTGGCTTTGCACTGGCGTGGTTTTTAGGCCTCCTCGCTGCCGTCCATTAGGCTGTCGCCGTCCAGGGAATCGTTGCAGATGGACAGATCCGACTCGGACTGCGCTCGACTCAGCGGCGGCAGTGCGCCTGAAAGCGACAGCGAGTGCTTGCTGTCCTCGTTGTCCTCCTCCTGCAGGCTGGGCGAAGCTGCACTGCATCCGTTTGTGCGATCCGTGGACGCAGAATGGGCCGCGTTTGCCGCCACGGCCACTTGATTGCCCAGAATCGACGTACCTGGCAGTTGAGTTTGCCTAATCAGCGCCAGCCGCTGTTGTGTCAGTTCCAGGTGGTGCTTGCGCCACTTGATCCGCCTGTTCTGAAACCACACCTTCACCTGCGCCTCCGTCAGCTTCAGTGTGTGGGCCAAGTACAGGCGCTCCGGGCCGACCATGTACTGCTGGCGCTCGAACTCCGCCTCCAGGCACTCCAACTGCTCCGGCGTGAAGATTGTCCGCACGCGCTTGTTCTTCAGCGCGCTCTTCTTGTGCGAGTCTGGGGAATACAAAAACTGGGGTCAGATGGAGGGCCCTATAAAACAGTGTACCACATATATGTATTTGATCGTCATCACGTATACATAACGTACTAAGAATTGATTACAGCAAGCAATCTTCAAAAATCCTTTGGAATTTTAATATTCCGATTGACAAACGAGTGGGTACAACAAACATGCCCAAAGGATTTTTATTTCGATGAATTTTATGCGGAGCAAAGTAATTAGATGATCTCTTCGTTTGCCTAATACCCGCTAGGATCAAATGATGGGTTACTTGGGGACTGAAGCACCTCCTTACCCGACTTGAGTTTCTCCCGCTGAAAGCTCAGGGTGGCCTGTTGCTGGGCGTGGTGTTGCTGGTGGAGCTGCTGCAGGCTCTGCAGGGCGGAGGGAGCTGCTCCGACGGCGGCGGCAACGGCCGCAAATCCCGCCTGGTGAGGATGCGGATGCGGATGCTGGTGTCCGCCGTGCAGGTAGCGGCCATTGCCGGCGCCACTATCACAATTGAAGTTGTTTACACTCTGGCTGCTGTTGTTGGCACTGTTGCTGCTGGCGTTGTTGTTGTCGTCGCCGATGTTGTTGTTGTCGTGCAGGGAGAGATTGATGGCATTGTTGTAGTCCTTGCGCTGGCTCTGCAGGCCCAAAATGGCGGCGATAGTGAAGGACTTGCCCACGTCGAGGGAGGAATGCGCCGCTGCCGCCTCGATGAGCTGCGCGTGCGACGTCGCAGTGGCGGCCGCCGCCAACTGTTCCCGGTGGTTGCTGTTGCTGTTGTGGCTACTGTTGCTGCTGCTATTGTTGTTGCTATTGCCGGTGGTGGGTGTCGGTGGGTGTGCGTGTGCGTGTGGGTGTGGGTGGTGGCCATCCTGGTGGTGGGTGTGCAGCTGCTGATGATGATGTTGCTGCTGCAGCTGATGATGCTGCTGCTGCTGCTGCTGCTCCATTTGGTATGAACTCTGACCCGCCGAGGCGGCGACCGCCGCTGCTGCAGCCGCTGCCAGCGCCGCATGATGCGGTTGACCATGTGCATGGATGCCCCCACCCAGTCCTCCAAGTCCAGCAACCGCCGATCCCCCGCCGCTGCCGCTGCCGCCGCCACTGGCTTGTGTGTTATGCAATGCCAGGAAGTGCGACAAGGGATTTGCGTGATATTTGGAAGGATTCTGCAGCATGCTTAGGTATTTGCCACTGTCTCCGAGTTGTCGTCCGTCTTCTGCCGCTGGCCTTCGGGATTCCCGGTCGCTCTGCAAATGGGAGAAATGCCTCTGTTTAATTGTTGCTCTGCTGTGGAGTTTCTGTGGCAGCCAGGTGTCAACGACTCCCCGATTAAATCCACAATTAAGTGAAATGTGATCCCTGCCTGAAGAAGTTGCTCTACCATGAAGTGCTTGGCCAGCTCAGCTCAGCGGTGGGAGATGGGACAATGGAACAGCAACTGGTTGGGACGGACCCTTGATGACTTTCCCTACACAATGACAATTTTTGAGATGTTTTCCCCAATGAACACAAAATAAAACATTACTTAAGGAGGAACAACAAAGTGAAAAATCACAAAAGCATATAGTTTTAATGGGTTTCAAATATGGGTTCAAATATGTTTTACAAATACGCCTCATGCAGTTTAAAATAGTATTACAGAAATAGTCAAAACATAAGGTATTTTTAAATATAAGTGAATGCCTTTGACTTTGCAAATAGATCGATTTGAAAATAAGAGCAAAATAACTTGAGATATAACAGGTAAAATTCAAATAATAATTAAAAAGAATTTCACTTTAAAGGATCTTAAATATTTTGAATCTGTACAGGAAATTCAAGCTTTTTCTTAAAATTTCTGGCTTTCATTACAAATGGCAATTTTTTTAGGTTTCAACTAACGTAAATAATTTTCTATAAGTGTGTCATTGCTTCTCTCGCTCGCACGCATTGCCACTGCCCAGGTGAGCCACACCTGAATCGTTTTGTGGCAATGCGATAGCCTAATTGAGACTTTGTCACAGTTGCTGCTTCATTGTGGCAGATGTAGCTGCTCTCCCAGGTGCGTGAACCACCATGCCAAGTCCTCAGCACTGCTGTCGCCCATTGTTTGTGCTTTAGGCCAAATGTGCAAATGTCTCAAGCTGCATTTAAGCTGATTTGCCTAAACATGCGAGGCTAATGTCTTGTGCGGGCCAAATGAGCTTCATTAGGGGAATGCCAATTTGGTGTAACAAGTGGATTTCGCACACATTCCGGCTGGGAATTTCTATCTACATTAGTTGTGAAGCAGGAGCCTCTTATCCTGGGAGAGAAGCTGGTATGTTGTCCTATTTCGGATCTTTATAATCACATTCCAGGTTGAGCGGACTTTGCTTAATGCGCAAAATAAAAATAAAGGAGCAACAAATTAATAACGGTAAAAAACTTAAAAACCTTTTTTTTTTTCATATAATTGCACATTTAAGATGGGAACTTTGTCAAAATTTAACCATTACTCAGCTATAACGCATTAAAAAATTGCAGAAATTGTAGGCATGTATCTTTTTGAAATACCAAAATATTAGATAAATTAGTCTCCTTCATGTAACTGATAGATCTTTAAATCATACATCATTATAAAATTGACATTTAAGTATTTACAAACTCAACTCTAGATGTTTTTTTAATTGTATAACGCGCTATCGAAATATAAAAACTACACATTTTTTTAGTAATCTTGCATTGAAGAGCCGACGGTACTCAATTTACCCAAAAAATCATTTAAGATGGCAATATTTACAAACCTGTTTAACCACTGGAATTCTAATTACATCGATTTCAATTGCAGCTGTGGTCAAATCAAAAGTTAATCCAAGCGTGAGTTAATCAGTTTTCAGGACGTTCACTATTCTTTTCACAAACACAGTTTTCAATCCGAAAAATCAGCTTTTCCGACGGCACTGCGAAAAGTGTTGCCTACAGTTCTGCGCCAACGGCAGTAACGGAAATCGAATCGAAAATCGAGCGGAAATCAAACTCCCGGAAGCACATGCGAACGCGAACGTGTTGCAAACTGAACTGGACTAAAAGTTCGTGGCCGTAAAATTTTTACAATATTGGAGGCGAACGCCGGCAGCGAAGCTGGCAGCGCTGCTTTGTGTTTGTTGCTGTGCGCTTGTGTGTGTGTCTGTGTGCGGGTGAGTGATTCTTTTTGTGGGTGTGCGTGAGTTGCCGTTGTGATTTTTCTAGCCGTTTTTTGCTCTCAACCAGGGTTGTCGAAAGTTTCACTAATAGTGTTCATTGCCTTATAATTAAGTGCTATTTTGCTTTGCACTTCTTTGTTAGTTTCAATGATTAAATTTGATTTGTTTGCGCTAGCCAAAAAAGATTTAAATTCAGATGATAAATTATTTTGAATAATTAAATGAGTAACTTGGTTTTTGACAAAAATATGAACTTACTCTTTTTTGAATTAAATGTGTTTGTGATTCAATACATATTTATATTTTCGATCTTATACATACATACATACAGTGGAGAGCAAAAGTGATTCCACGATCAAAGTTTTCGTTCACATTTAGAAATATCGCTTCTATAATTTCAAACTTTCGTTTCATTTTTTAGCAATGTGTATATGAGCTTAAAACTAATTGACAAACAAATCACAAGCTAGTTTCACCTCTGTGTGAGATTTAAGAAAATTCCAAAAGTATTTATTTCAAAAGCGATCTCTAGCATACAGCTAACGGTAGAAGCTCTTTCTTTAAAATGTTTTTCTTCCTCAAATTTGCTTTGCAACATTTGACAACCCTGCACCCAGCTTAGATCAAAAAGGCCAACGAAGGGAAGACGGAGATGAGAAGTAGCAAAAGCATAAAAACTTCGTCAACCGAAGCCTTATCATCATCATCATCATCATAGTCATCGTAGATAGTCATCGTCATTATCGAGGAGCAACCACCAGGCAATTACATTGAAAGGAATCACCCACCAAAGGGAGCAATCCACCACCGGCCACCCGATCCACCCACCTATCAGAGCAACCTTGCCCACACCCATTGGTAAACCCCCGTTCGAGGGCGAGTGTATGAAAAGTTATTGAAATTATGATATAAATGGATAATTGGCTCACTGGCACCGTCTCCCTCGCTCGTGGCAAATGGGCGGTACCTAAGCAGCCGGAAAACAATGCGAGACAATATGGCGACGCTGGATTAATAATATTTCGTGAATGGGTGGAAAAGCCACTGGGGCAGGGCTATGTGGGGATAGACATAATTAATGAAGCAATAAGCTACGAAATTACATCGTAGATACATAATTGGTAAGGATATCAACATTAGGCCACGGAAAATCCACAAAGCAACTCAATTTAATTATTACTTTTAATCTTTGTAGTATCTGAATTTAATTATTTTATCACCATTCACATTTTTATTTTTTTGATAAATGACTATAATCAAAATGAAAGTGCAAGTTGGATAGGAATTTGGAAGGCAGTGCATGTAGTGACATACAACAAGAAATACAAATCTGCTGTGGTTGTTTAATCTTAACGAGTAATATACCAATGATAGCGCAATAACTTACTATACTAATATCACCCACACCAAATATTACAAGCTTCCTGTTAATAATATCGACCGATTATCTTAAATCATTTGTTAAATATCGATGCTCCACTCAAAAGGTATTTGCCAAATAAAGCTTCAGTGAAAATAACACCTGTTATCTACGAAATCGGTAATCTATATATCAAGGGTATAAATGAAGACTGATTGGATTAAATATAGAACTAATTTAGAAACAAAATATATACTATTATACGTTCCATTTACTATTTATGTTTAAATGAATATAATACTAACACTAAAGTGGGAAATTTAACATAAATTTAAGTTTATAAATGTATATGCCTTCACAATATCCTTAATTTAAGTAGCAATAATAATTGCGCCTTGTTCTTGGCCAAAATCCTCAAACTAAGTTGGCAATACTAACTATCTACGGCCGCAGCTCAACCCCAAACTCAACCCCAATTAGCCGCCTCTTGGCTCCACCGCTTCGCCTGCCAAACGGGTCTTCAATTTACCGTTTGATAAACTACCCGGAATGCCAACGATCATTACGAGCCAGCGGAACTGGCGGAAACGGAAACGGAAAGACGAAGGAGGCCCCAATTAGCGGCCCATCAAAGTAAATCAATGCAAGAGCACGTGAAGCGGGCAGAATAGGAAAATGCCAAAAAAGCACAAAGCAAAGGACGAGCTTACACACGAAAAAATAAACCAAAAGTAACCACTTAGCTTTGAGAAGACACTTTGAAAATGGTAAAAGTAAGTAGGTAAGTAGAAGATGTTTTATTACAACAAATTCTTTAAAAATCGTCAACTCGAAACCTTTCTATGCAGTTGGAATCATCATGCCATTTACAACGATTTAATTTATGTAAGTTCAACAAGCTTACAGTATTTAATAAAGAATAAACCATATTGTTACAAATTGCTTTGTTCCCTCGATGTCAAACTTTCGCCTCATATTTCGAAAAACCAGAGGGACAAATTCTAAAATCAGAGCCAGGAATGTGCAGCCAAAAAAGGCAAACGGAGAGGAGGAATGGGGAAGCGGAGCTTGGCAACGAGATGGGGATGGAGAGGATCCTTTCGGGTGCTTCGGCGTCACGTTTGTCGTTTCAATCATCATTAGTGCTAATGTACCCACAAGAATTGGCCAGCCACTTGGCGCCGACGCCGACGTCGACGCAGGCGTCGGCATTTAGCAATGGCGGCCGCAGCAGAGCTAAAGAGAGTGGGGCCAGGGACATGGAAAGAGAAAGAGAGGGAGAGAGCGGAAAATCTGTTTTAACTAACAGGAAACGCGTGTGCTTACATACACACACGAATACTTTTTATATACCCACATATTTTATTTTCCATTTATTTACCACAATTTTAATATTTTTTCGAGGTGAAAGCAACAAAAACAACACGTTTCCCCATAAAACAAACACACACACATGGCACACTAGTGCGCACTGCGCATGCTCTCAAATGGCAGGAAAGAGAATTGAAGAGAGGTGTGGGTGTGGGTGGGCGTCCTCTGCCACCGACGCCATTGTTGTTGTGCTTTTGGCCTTTTGATAAACTTCGTCGTCGTCGTCCTCGTTGTTGTTTTTGTTGTTGATGCCCTGCGGACGAGAGATAAAATGAGATGAGAGGCGTAATGATGATGATGTCCCTTTTCGGTAAAGGAGGGGGCCAAAAGAGAGGACCAAGGAGCGTTGCCATAACCATAACCATAACCATAACATTTATTTATTTTTATTTAATAAAAGCCCCTCCTGCGTACGAACATTATAATGTAATCTAATAAATAAAACACAAGCAAGCGGCAGGAAAACTTTTTTCATTATGAATTATTACGGTGAAAGTGCCAGGAAATAGGAAAACAGGCGATAGGAATGACGGTAAAAGGGAGAAGGGCTCGGCTAACGGGCAAATGAAATTGCCGTTAGTCCTGCTAGGAGAACAGGGTTGCCTACTTTTCGGCTCCATCAGCCTGTAGAATTAATGGGCAACACTGCGTATGAGTCATATAAATGAAATGATTTCTGAAAAAATAAGCTTAGGGAAAAAATAAAAATTAGACGGAAGTGAGACTTCTCAAAAAAAAAAGAAAAAGGTATAAAATATTGAAATTCAAGTTAGTTTGTATTACTAAAAGAGGCCGTTCAATTATAAAAAATTGTTAGGCACATTTTAATTGGAATGACGGAAAGCACGAACATTAAATATTGGAATGCTACTCTATTCAATTATAGTCATTTGGTTTTGTCGTTTCTTATCATTTATATCCGAAGGTATATTTGATTTTACCGTCCTTTAAATGAGCTGTAAAGAACATTTTCAGTACTTTGTGTGTGCTTCTGCTATCCTTTCTCATTTAATGAAATATTTTTATTCTTATGGAGCCGCACGACGTTGTGGCACAGACGCCCCATCAGCTCCACAGAGCCTCAGCCCCATATACACACACAACGTGGCAGGAACAAAGTGCCTAGCTGCTCCACCAACCTAATCCTCTGCTGCCCACATCCTTCGCATCCTGCTCGGCTGTATCTCCTGGCAGGGCTTAATTTTATTAGCCCTCTGCCTTGACTCGGCTTCACCCTCGAATGGCAGCATTCATTTGCCGGGCAGAACATCATCATGAGGTTGAGCAGCCAGCCCCTTTGCTCCTCGCCCATCGGAAGGCGCCCCTTTTGTTCGGGCTGCCCCCTTTTCTTGGCCACTGGCTCACAACAAAATGGACTCAAAAATGCGAGAGGAGCAAAACATTTGCGGCATGTTTTTAATAATGTTGTTTATAATGTTGATTTTCCTCAATTTTATTTGTTCGTATTTTGTTGTATTTTTTCCGCATTCCCCACATCCATTTCTTTTTGATGTATTTGCGCCGCATTCCTTTTATGGGTGGGAATAAACGAAATGTTAATCTCTTTCTTACGGCCTGAAATTGGTAGATACTTCATGCTATGCTGCGTTCAACTTTATGGCTATTGAATTTTTAGAGACCTCTCGACGCGCTAAATCAAAGCCCATTCAAAAACTAATTACAAAATCAAAACTTATAATGAGCGGCAAATTAGAAATTTTTCGATTGCCCTCAAAATCAGACAACAAACGGCGAGCAAATCAGGTGAAAGGGCGGCCATTTTGCGATTTTAATTAAATCCGTCTATTCCGGTGGCTCTTCCGCCGCATTTGCTGCCACTTTGCCACTTGAGTGTGTATGCAACCCGCTCTTGGCCATATTCAAAATGAGTTTTGGTCCCGGTTGGGTTTTTGGCCAAAATACTGCACTCTGCGCTGATGGCGAGTCACTCGAAACAAAAATATTTTCGGCCCCATTTCGTGCGCTTTTCGGTCCGCCAAAAATTAATTTTCATTTTTTGATTCCATTCCAACAGCGAGTTGCGCAAAAATAATGTAAAACCTAAACAGATTTTACGGTGGCTTTTCAATGTTTTAATTGGAAATTTATTTGGTTATGTTCGCAGCAGCACTAATAACTGCGTTTTTAATTGCATATTGTTGCGTTAAGGGGAAGACGGGTTGTTAGATTTTAATTAAAATCTTTGCACGGATGCCATGGTGAAGCAGATTTCTGGCAAATAGGGATTAAAACGTGCACTTACAGTTTCTAGTTATGATGTCCAATAATACATATTTTGTGTACTGATTGGTAAAACGAAGCTAATGCATATTAGATTACATTATATTAGACTTAGATTATATAGTACAGTAGAAATTTTTACAGATACAGTACGGAGAGACCCTCGTCTATAGTTAAGCTTAGGGATGTAAGTTAAACGGGGCGTTTTCCATCAAAATCCAATCCCAGAACCAGAACCGGTTATTTTTTTGACTTTAGAATACTAATCCAACACTCAGTATATAAATACACACCGGTATCTTCGATAAAACCTTACTAAATAATACATTTTCTACAGTGCAGTTAATAAGCGGCATGTAAATTCGGTTTTGTTTTCATAAAAGTCAAAATTGGGTTGTGTGTTGAACGTCACAAGATTTTTGACTGGTTGTGAGTTTGTTTGATTGTATTTTGAAAATTTCTTAGATCTTTTGTTTAGTTCCGAAATATTGTTATTTGAGATTGTAAAACTGTTGTTTTTCTAGGAAATAGTAAATTGCAAATATAACAACCATTCTGTTTGTCAATCCAGATAGCAGACTAACATGCTTGTTGAAAGGTAAAAGAAGGTTGCTGAACCTTAAAATTTAAATAGTATTTCTATTGCTTAGCCAATCCCGCAGAAGTTCAGCACTTTTGGCCTGGTTCTGATCTGCTCGCGGACCCACCTACTTGGCAGTAACCGACTTCACACAAAGGACAAACTCCTGCGTAGGAAAAATCATCCCCTTCGTGGGGGAAAACTCGCGCTCGCTCATCTCAATCGCCGTCTCTTTCTATTCCGCTGGGCTATTTGGGGGTTCGCTGCCTCGCTCATAAAGCGTTGGAAATTATGGAAATTAATTGAAATTCCAAGGATGCCGTTTGCTCTTTTGGCGAAACCAACAAATTACCATCATTATGCGAATGCGCCTCTCCTCCTTTCTTCGCTTTGACTTTGCTGAACTCAAACGTTGCCTAATTTTAGGCGCTGCGGTTGACTAAACTAGTGTGTGTGCGAGTGTGTGTGACTGCATTGGTATTTAATTAAGCTAATTAATTATCACGGTCATTATGTGCCTATGTGCATGAACAGTAAAAAGCGAATAATAAATATGCTGGCGCTTTTGATTGACTGCCGGCGCACTTTACTTTCCCATTTCCCAGGGCTTAAACATATTTTCCGCCGCCCAAAAGCCCCTCCACCCCCCCGGAAAAACCGCCCTCTGCCGGGAGCAACAACAGAAAAAGTCATATTAAAAATCATTCGCTTGTGAAGATCAAAAGCATTCTTTTTCACCGAAATGCCATGAAGAATGATGTTGCGGGGGAAGGGTAGAACGGAGGGAGGGGCAATGTAAGGGGGAGCGGATTTCCTGTAAGTGAGCGTCTCTCTCACAGCGATGTTGTCGTTGTTGTTGCTGCTGCCTCTGTTGCTCTCAAGCATTCAACCAAAAATGCATGGCACACACACACACACTACCAACACTCGCATGCACGCACACATAGCCTGCCTACCTATTCGAACGGCAGGCAGAAAGAGAGGCGGAGAGTAAGATGGTCAGAGCACTTAAAAAAATAGTTGCAATTGAAAGTTGTAAGCAATTGGTTAGGGTTTTTATTTTTACATTTTTGAAATGAACTAGTTTGTTTGGACCACAAAAATATTTAAATTAGCTGCATTGGTTGATTTTAAATTTTCTGCTTCCAGTCAGAGCAAGAATAAAATTTCGGCTACGCACTATTTCTTCAAGTGTGGCAGTCGGAGCACACGTTGAAGTCTTACATGTACTTGTGTGCGTAAGCTCGCTTATTTATTTATGGTTTTTTTCGCATTCAACCACCAACAACAAGGAGCAGAATACCATATACAAATGTATGTATATGTATGTATGTAAGTACATATAAATATTGCTCGGCCCTGTGCGCATTTATTAAATATTATTGCTCTTGTTCTGCGCTCTGCTTGACTTTTTTTATTGCCCATCAATGGCAAGTGGGCGGATAACTGTTCGGCCTGCCCCTCCCACTGCTTTACCGCCCCCCGCACTTTTTCTTCATCTTTATGATGCTGGTGTATATAATTGCTTCTGGTCTTGTGGTTGTTGCGACGGCCTTTGTTGTTGTCGCCGCCCTTGCAGCGTTTTATTAATTTTAATGGCTGCCACCAAATGAATAACGGTTAATCAATAAGTGGGTTTCAGCCATTTTGCTAAAGTCTCGACGGGAAGTAGAAGAAGAAAACGCAGCACAAATATATAAAACAATTATGTTTCCATGGTAAAAAGGTAGGTATATTTACTCGTATTTAAAGAAATTTAAAATGTTCAGAAATAACCTCAAAAAATATGGGGCTTGCTTGACTTGTGGCAGTAATAGAGCTACCAATCTAACAATAATCAATTTGGGAAATTGGGAATATCTAAAAACCACGTAGATTCCATATTAATTAGAACATTTTATTGTTTTAGTTAGGATTTTATACAGAGTAACTGTACATACCTCAACTAAAAGTTATATTCACATAAAGTTATAAAATTATATTATTTCCTTCATTTCAGAATATAAGCACTCACAAATATTGTTTTAAGACGAATAGTACATAATAGTTATTGCCTAATATAGTATCTAAATGATACTATTTAGTATGTTGCAAATTAAAGATACAATTATAAAGTTTTATATGAATAGGAAGTAAGGTAAGTAATATTAACTTGGACTTTGTTGTAGAAAGAAACTTAGATTGTTACGCCTTGAAAATCCGACCTCAAAGCGGAAATTCAGCTTTGAATCAATATTTGGCAAAAGCAGGTCTGCGGATGAGCCATAAATCAGTTGGCAATTACGGAGTACGTACAACCCCCAACCAGCTTAATTAGATGCGCCCATGAAGCATCTGCACCTGCAGCCGGAGCCAAACAATCGCATTTTCCACAGTTCCCATGGACTGCACGCCGTAATCGCATTGCGGCATTGTCGCAACTTGCGGCACAAATAAACCACCCCGCCGCTTAGTGACTCCCGGATGCGACTCGGGATTCCCCGGCTAAGGCCATCATCAAGTGGCGCAAATTACAGATCAAACAGCCAGTCTGCCGGTCGGGGGTGGAATCCGGGGGAAGGACCTCGTTGTTTTGGGTGACCATTTGTCAAGACGGATGACAACATTACGCTGGAAATTAAATAGCGTAATAAAAGGGTGACTTAATTTGTTTTTGCCCAAACGGCGGACGCAGCCACTTGTCGCTCGATGAGATGAGCTGTGAACACGTGCTTGCTTTTCAATAAAATATATTTCTATATATTTTCGGCGAGATGCCAGCCTTTTATAGGCCGCCCAGGCAGGATATATTGAAATTGTTGGCATTGTCAACCCCGCGTTAAAGCGGCAATTACGTGTATCTAATAAAGGATAACAGTGGTACGGACTGAAACCCAAAGTGGGTAAGCCGGATCCGGAGAGGGGCTTAGATTTAAGTAGCTGATAATGTCGAAGTTGACGCGTGACGGCCTATTCCACGGTATTTTAATAACAATCCGCACAATAAAAGTCAGCTTTAATCACCAACAACGAGCTTACTTAGCAATTTGCACCAGAAAGGGTGCATAAGTGCCTAATATATTCATTTTTGATTGCATTTTACAATTGGTTTATGCCAATATATACTTAGTAGTCCATAGAGTCAAATGTTTTGCATCCAAATAAAATATTATGAAACGACCATTTAGGCAAAGAAGATAGAACGCATAGTCCAGTTCCTCGACTATCAGATACCATTTACTCACCTAGTGGAAGTTCGAGAGAGATCAAGATATGCACACCAGAAAGGTGGAATGACTCTTTTCGATAACCCGCACCTAGAGTTGTACAAGTATAGTGGGCGTGGCAATCTACTGCTGCTTAATCGTAACTTTCTAGCTCTTATAGATCCCGAGATCTCAAAGTTCATACACACTGTCGGACGTGGCCAGATCCACAGGACTAGTGATCCTGATCCAGAATGCATCAACTGCCTTTTAAACAACGAGTAAAGGGTATATAAAGTAGTAAGTATTATCAGTTTCTCATAACATACACACATTTTATTTACTATGGGCTATGACTGCATATTTAAAATCCGATTTACTCCTATTTTATTTTATCTACCACTTTGAAAACCTTTCTGTTATGGCATTTAATTGAATATACTATGATTTTCCCCAAAATTGCACTTTATACATTTTATAATATAATATAATATCCTGCTATTCTCGACAAAATATTGCTACTTTCCAACAGACTACCCACCAAAAGGCAGCCCACAAATCAGCGCTGGAAAGAATGCCCCAAATTTCGCCAAGCTGCTCCGACGCACACTAATAAGTTAATCAAACTAATGGCAATGGAGAGGAGCAGGCACTTGCCGCACTTGGGGCGAGGAAGGGGTAAATATCTCTGTTGCCAGTTGGCAGCTATAAATTCCGCACATGCCCCGCCCCTCGCCCCACCGCAACCCCCGACCCGCCAACCGAACGCACCCCATCCGAAAGAGCTAAGTAAGCTGTTAGCCATGAAAAGGGTTGTTGCTTCTGGTGGCTCGTCGTCTGCTGTGGAATGCCGAAGGAGCTGCTGCTTCCGCCGCGGCACGAGCATGTTAATTGCCCCCGACCGACGTTGCCAGGTTCAGGATGGCCCCCAGGATGGCCATGGCTTTTGGGCCAAGTCACAACTTGCAGCACAAAGTTCTTAAAAAGTGACGCACGCTTTGCTTGCTTTCCGTTTTAATTAAAAGTCCAGAGTCAGTTGCAAGAAGGGATTGCGGAACGTTATGGTTATGACCATTGACCATTGGTCAGTTGAGCTCTGTTAAGCCATCTAAATTGGCTAAAGAGCTTGGACTCTTTGGCATTGCTGGTCACTTGGCAACAATCACTGCACAGCCCGCACGACTGAAGGGATGGGTAAAAAGATTTTACTCGTGTGTTACATGTGAGGCGGCTTTATTCATTAGTCAACTTTTCTCCTATCTCTGTGGCAAAAAGAAAACTTAAGGCGATAAACAACGCACAAAAAAGTTTTTGACCATAGACAACATTTTCCTTTGATCCATAATTACTGGAATTTGTGCATTCTGTGTTCTTATATCCTCAGTGTTTAATTAAAGATACTTAAAAATCATTTATATTACATATTAGGCAAAATGCTTTTCATACATTTATTTTCCTGTTCACACAACTTTGTTCTTCTGGAAAACCAACAAATTGGTTCGCTTTTATAAATTCTGCTTTCTTCTGAATATAACACTCACATTATTTTAAAAATTAGACTTACATCCAAAAACAAGCGAAAATGCCATGAAATTAATTAAATTTGTATGAACCCGTTCTTTTTTCAAACATACAACTAAAAGATTGAAAGGCAAATTGTAATTACCACAAAATGTAGTTCACGCTAGTCACAGAGCTATATGAAAACAATTATTTTATTTATTAATACTACCTTAAACTTACGAGTGTAAGCTGCTCTAAATGTTATTTTTCTAACAACTACGAATCCTACTCATCCTCACCCAATGAACCTTTTATAATTCCCTTGCCGTAATAAGCAGTTATAGCAACCATTCGGGTGTCCAGATAATTGTGCTCCACCTCGCACTGTTGCCCAGCTCCACTCAAGGCGACCACCTGCTTCATATTGGCGTTGCGTGGGAGAAAGAAGGCCACGTCAGCCGCCAGGCTGCGAGAGAGCTGCATCAGATTGCTGGCGCCCACGGGCAACAGACTTGTTTCAATATCGAAGGAGGCCTGCTTCTGGTAGTCGGGACCTCCCCAGGGAGGGCTCAGAAAAACTACATTTGGGCGAAGCTTTGTGGTAGCCGCAAACTGCAGAAAATCGGCGTTGATGAACTCGATTTTGTGGGCCACACCATAAATGCCGGCATTATGCTTGGCCATGGCCAGCTTCTCCGCATCGATGTCCACAGCAATTACGCGTCCACAGGTGTTTGCGAACTGAATGGCATTGCCGCCGCACCCACAAAAAGCATCTAAGATCACGTCGCAGGCCAGACGACGAGCCGTTTGTTTGGCAATCTTCTCGGGAGTCACCGAGAACCAGCTCTCGCGGTCCAGCCGAATGCCCTGATCGAAACGGGAGAACAGAGAGAACCGCTTTACCCAATACTTGACCATTTTGTTGTTATCCTCTTGCATAAACTCAGGCATTCTGGCCTTGAGTTTGTTGATTTGCCTTTGCCGTCGTTTGCTCTTTTTGATAAAACCGCTCTGAACGCCATGCAGAGCCTCATTTTCGTCGTTTTCCATGACTAACAGATCCTCACTGTTCTCGCTGTCGCTGCTAGAGGGTTCGTACTGTGTCCTTCTTTCCTTTCGGATAATTGTATCTGCCTTCGATGCAAATGATGTTGGCAATCCGAGAAGGCGCAACTGCTGTTCCTCGTCACAATCTTCGGGATCGTCGTTGGCAGTCAAGTATGATTCGTTCCTTTCTTTTTCTGAGGTCCTTTGCTGTCTCGATTTCGTTGGCCTCTTTTGAAGGCTTAAGTTCTGTAAGTCCTGCTCAACATCTTCTGGGTTTTCATCTTCCTGATGGCCAAATGATTTGGCCACAACCTGTTGGTAGTTCTCAAAGGCACAGCTAAATATATACCAGAACTTGGCACTGGAATCACTGGCGTGCTTCTCCCACAGTTCCTGCCAGAGCCCTTGCTCCTCCAACGAGACAACCTCGATAAGATCTCTGTATTCGGGAAACCGCTTGTGCCACTTTTGCTCTAGTAGCTCATGTCCCTCACGCTGCCAGAATTCTTTCCAAGCAACGTTTTGAATGTCCTCCCAATTGCAATGGCTCCAGTCGCGATCGTTACCAAAGAGCTGACTGAATATGTAGAACTGCGGATTGGTTCGCGAGGTTGTCAGGTAGTGTGTGTTCATTTCTTAATCAGACTTCTCATCTCCAGCCTGCGAGTCAGCAAGTCCTCGGCTCTGTCGATGACCTGGATGTACCACAAATCGATGGCCGGTCTGTAGGTGGCACGTAGGGCGTTGAGATATTGTGTTTGCTCCAACGGATTGTTGGACAGGCTATTGATCTTGTCGTAGACTCCGCCAGCGGTCAGCTTGGGACCTTTGGGATGCTGCACATTATGAAGCACCACTTCACCGCGCACAATGCAATAGCGGCCGGCACTCACGCGATTTTCGACGACTTTGTCATGGGTGAGACCCAGAATAAGCAAGGATATGGTGCCCTCGTCCAAGGAGTACTTCCTAAAAGGCTCAACATCACTGGTAAGAATCCAATGAGCACATGTTACAGAAATACTTACTTTGGCAGACACTTAACGCGCACGTTTTCCAGCCGGTACTGATTCGACTTGAACGCCAGTCGTCCAATTAATGCGCACTGCCCGTAATGCAGGTTGTGATAGGAGGTTTCCAACTCTAGTTCCTCCACCAGCAGGGTCTTGAAGAAGTAGCAGTACTTGGGAGCATTCGAGGAAGCCACTTCTGCCGACCAGGACATCACTCTCCTGGAAGAATATCAAGAATTCTGAACAAAATCAAAACATTCGTAAGTAAACACGATGTATTTATTTAAGCTATCGATAGTTTCTCAGCAAGTTATCGCTATGCCTCTCCCATCACTAAAAACAGCGGCATTTTATTGTAAAAATTAGAATTTGTTAGTAAAAAGTGTAATTAGAACTGTTCATTATGTCTTTTATGAACCCCGTGGATATGGTGGATGAGGACGCCGCTGACCTGCAGTTTCCCAAAGGTAACAGACGCCCCCACACTAACCGAATCCCTACTTACAAGTGAAACTGGCTGAAACCTTTGGCTACGAGTGCCCCAATAGCGGCACTCCTCCACATTTTTACCACACTGATTGCCTCTTTGCAGTTGAGCTACTGGGGAAACAGGTCAAGCGGTTCACCCATGCACAGCAGGATGAAAACACTAGGAGCTCCTTGGTTTTGTATAATCCCCACACGCTGCACAGGTATTTGGAGGAGCTGGAGGAAGTGACGCGGGATAAGAATAGCAGCGTTCCACTGGCTTCAAAAGATGCCAATCGCTGTGCCACGTGTCGTTGCAGTCTTGCAGAGCCGTACATAAAGTGCTCCGAGTGCCTGGACACCCTGCTGTGCCTGCAATGCTTCTCGCGCGGAAAGGAGGCCATTTCCCACCGCAATAACCACGCCTACATCATTGTCCGCGACAACATACAGGTCTTCGCCGAGGAGCCACATTGGACGGCTCGGGACGAGCGTATCCTGCTGAAAACACTGCGCACCCACGGCTATGGCAACTGGGACGCAGTATCCCAGGCTCTGGACCAGCGCCACGAACCCGAAGAAGTGAGACGTCACTACCACGATTGCTACTTTGGCGGCATATTCGAGCGACTCCTTAATCTGCAGCATGCCAGGCATAGCTATCTTCCCGAGCGCATGCCGTATGTCTTCAAAATGCGCAGCTTGGATCCACCACGTCATGACGATATCGCCTCCATGCAGTTCAAACTAAGCGCAGGCTATCGCTGTGCAAGAGGCGACTTCGACACTCCTTACGACACCTCCGCAGAGAGTCTTATTTCTTGTATGGTGGATCATAGGGGCAGGGACGACGACAACGAGACGCCTGAGAGCGAGTTTGAGCGTGAAGTGACAGAGGAATTGCAGCTGGGACTGGTTCGAGCATACAACAATCGCCTCAGGTATGATCCTACAACAGCTAACTACAACAGTGAAACGAATCTAATGACCCATTATCGATTACAGAGAGCGTCAGCGTCGTTACAAGATCATGAGGCAGCACGGCCTCATAATGCCCAATCGCACTGTCAGCTGGATTTCTAAGTACGTGCACGCCTTTAGCAGCGATGCAAGTTGCATGCGTTTCTTGGGCTTCATGCAGATCTGTCCCGACCCCATTAAGTTCGATATGCTCTTGGAGTCTCTGCGCTATTGTCGGGAGTTGCATAGCCGGCTGCACAAGCTATACGACCTGCGAGAGCACGGCGTTCGCACTCATTCTGGAGCCAAACTATATGCCCGTCTGAGCAAACAACGTCAGCAGGCTCAGCGAGATTACAGTAGGCAGAAGCAAACAGATGCTTTCGACTGGCAGCAATTGGTGCAGCATTACGAGTGCAACAGGAGCGGTGATCCTGGGCCCCTGGCCATTAACTCAAAATTATATGCTATGAACACGCGTCGCAAGGCCAGTCCTATTGAGATTGGAGGTGGGAGAATTCACTGAATTCATTGTCTGAAACCAACTTAATGTGGTTTTTCTTTATTCCCAGATCTTCCTGGTTACTCCAAACTGGATGATGGCGAGCGAAAGTTGTGCAGTGTGGCTCGGCTGGTTCCGCAATCGTATTTAGACTACAAAAACCAACTGGTTGCGGAGCAAGCAAAGCTCGGATATCTGCGATTGGCCGATGCGCGACGTCTTATCAAAATAGATGTGAACAAAACGCGCCAGATCTACGATTTTCTGCTGGAACACGGCCATATTAGCAGACCACCGTCCTATGGCTAGGGCAAATTGTTTCTCCAATGTTTCACTTGTAAATTTCCTGAAAGTCGTCCAGTACCAAATTCTAAACAAAAACCTTTCGCCTGGTCTTCGTTTCAGAGTTTGAAAATGCCGAGACGCTGCTGATATCAGAGGTGCACATGCTTCTCGACCACCGCAAGCGACAGAACGAATCCGCCGACGAGGAGCAAGAGTTCTCTGAGGTCTTCATGAAGACGTACGCCTACACGGATAGTTTTCGGAAGTTTAAAAACAAAGAGACCATAATGTCTGTGAGAAGGTAGTGTAGCAAGACCACTCATCAAAGTTCGTACCAACAGTAATATTAAATTGTTCCACAATTAGCTTGCTGATGCAGAAAAAGCTTCACAAATTCGAGCTGGCCGCCCTTGGTAATTTGTGTCCGGAGGCGCCCGAGGAGGCCAAGGCTCTGATTCCTTCACTGGAGGGTCGTTTTGAGGACGAGGAGCTGCGCCAAATACTAGACGATATCGGCACTAAACGCAGCTTACAATACTAATTACTACATATAAATATAGCTTAGGTATAAAGTCATGGTCCCATATACACAGTAAAGTCAAGAGAAGCAAGAATTTTAATTTAGGGCAATGGCACCATGTAATAAAATCAACAGAGCCTAAATATAATAAATATTAGAACATATTCTGTATTAAATAAAAGCATTACTTGAATTGAATTAACCGCTTAAGGGAATTGCTAGTTTAGTGTTGCCAGACTGCTCATGAAAGAACAGATAACTTATCGAAATCCAGCACACATCTGGCAACTATCTGAAACGCCCGCACTTGCAATTGTTTTCTTTTTCATAATAATTGCAAGCGGACAATATTTCACAATGAACAAGGACAACTCCAGCATGAAAATGGATCCCCAGCTAGCGCTGCGCCTGCTGGCTGATGGCGGAGTCCTGGTCATCGCCGGTGTACCCGAGGGCACGGAATTCGGCATAGATCTGTGTGCCTACACCATTGGTCCGGATTTCCGAGGCGTCAAGATGATTCCACCCGGAGTCCACTACATATGGTGCTCCTCCCGTGGTCCCTACGGCGATGCAGCCCCTCGTGTTGGATTCGTGCACTTTTTCCATCCGAATGAGATTGTCGTAAGAGAATGGGACCACGAAGTGGAGGAGCTGCGCCCTCGGAGGATTGCCGAACCTGAAGTGGAGCGAGACCGAATCCGCAAGAACCTAGCCCAACTGGAGCGCGTGCTGGCGCCGTACGACTATCGTTACGTGGTTCAGTGGAAGGAACTCACCGGAAGCGTGACGGAGTCATGCATGAATCGCTGTCGTCCCTCAGAAGGAACCATCCGTACGAACATCGAACTGCAATCTTGCCCGGACGCAGATCGGCCGCGGGGAGGAGCCACTAGTGGCAGCATCAGCCGCCGGAATGCTGCAGCTCGGCTTCTCTTGGATGAGAGCGAACTCCTGCCGGACCTAAAACCCGTGGAAGGCACAGCTCCGCGCTTCAGTACAGTACCCCTGCGTGTTCCACAAGCTGCCCTGCCCGCTGAAGTCTCCCGCCACGCTTTGGATTGCATCGATGCTGTTGACAAACTGCTTGAAGGCTTCGAAACCGCCGACGGACTCATAGAGGAACTGCAGCTCGCCTACGCATTTTTCCTTGTGGGCTACTCTGTGGAGTCGCTGGCCCACTGGCGCAAGCTTCTGGGCCTGCTTGCTCACTCGCAAACAGCGGTCTCAAAGCACAAGTTAACGTACATGAAGTACAGCGAGGTTTTGGCCCACCAGCTGCCCCACCTGCCCGAGGAGCTGATGGTGCCTGGTCCGCATAACACCGTCTACAAAGATGTGCGTGAACTGCTGGTAAATCTGCATGCGGAAGGTTTAAGTGTCAGCGCTGAGCGGCTGACCAAGCGGCTGGAAAAAAAGTTGGGATGGGAATTTGAGGGCCTACTGGACGAGGATCCTGAGGACCAGCCTGTAGTCATCGAACTACCGGAGGCCTAGAAGAAAAGCGCTATGCTTTCCAAGTGTAATTCATATATTATTGTAATACAATGGACTGAAACTGATATATATTGATTTCTACTTTAACGCAGCGAGTGCTGGGTGCGCAGGTAATTCCACAGATCCCGAGCTGTGCGGATGCTGACCATGAATTGGCACAGCTTGGTCTCGATCAGGCAGAGAATCAAGAACTTGGCTCGCTTGTCCTTCAGCAGGGACTGCAAAGAGTATGCGGCATGGGTTTCCTGTAGGCATACGCGCTGCCACCATGACTCACCTCCTCGTTGTTCTCGGGACCATTCTCCACCACCGTCCAGAGTTCCTCCGACTCCAGATACGCCCGCACCGTCATCGACCAGGCCTTGTAGTTGTCCAAACCTTTGAGCTTCTCAATTTGCAGCTGCAGTGCCATCTCCGAGACTCGAGCAACGTTTTGCAACTAATCCGCATTCGGGCTCTTTGCTGTTTCTTTACCTTTGCCTCTTCCAGCTGTTGTCCAGATTTCAAATATAGATATCTGTATGCATCGGCTTTTCCATTGTGCACATCAGCAAGCTGAAAACAATGGCCACTAGACCCACTTTTCTTGTTGCTTCTGGCCCAGCGACATTGAGCTTAAGTGGACACTTCTGATTTGACGCAGAAGCGTTGTCGCTTTCTTCTTTGCCCGTCTGCCAGTATTTCGCGATGACCACAGACTAGCGATTTAGTTTGGCATATATTTCTTTTGAGCACCAGCAGTGCGCTTCCTAAGCTCGCATCCTTTGGATGCATCAATACTTGTGAGGTACGAATCTTTATCATCTTAGATAAGGCTGTGCTGTGCTTCATTAGCAAATGATAATACTAATACAATACAATTTGTTTTGGAGGCTTCAGTAAAAACTATGTTATCTAATGAAAACACTTCTCTAAGCTTTTGAATGCGTTAAATCAAGAAAAGCCTCAAAATACATTGAAAAATCGCTGTCAAAACAATAGATTTCATTGTTATTAATAGGCGACTTCCCACAAAATAAATAACTATCTATTAAAGCCATTTTCTATATTTCCAATCTCTCGATGATTGCCTGTGACCATTTAAACAAGCCCATAAAAGCACGAGCCCCAAATTCAATTAACAATAAATTGAGATGGCCAATTGTTGTTTTTTTATGATTTTTATTTGAAATGAATACGAATGTCAGTTTTAGCTGCTGGTTTCTTATATTGCTGTTGTTGTTCCGTTCAAGAATGTGGCTGTTGTTGCTGCCGCGGCTGATTTATGCTTAATTAACTTTCTGCACGGGCCTTTTCTATTTAGCGACTGCAAAATATTAGTCTGCTTTCTTTCCTTCACTTTTTGCGCGCCTCATTTATTAAAGAACCAAAACCAAAAAACCAAGGCAAAGAGCTGCGAATAAGCTCGTGCGAAAATTCTCCTGTAGCTGCTGCTGCTCAGCTCCTCAGCTCATGTCATTCTATTTTCCTTCGCTAATCACGCAAACACGCTACATATGTATAATGCTGCCGATGATGTTGTTCTCGTGGGGGATCTGTTCGTTTACTGGACTTCAGGCTAAATCATATGATACTCGTCTGTTGCGGTTGTGGTTTGGGTTAGGGTTTCCGTCCAGGTTTCTGTCTGGGGGTTTTGGAAATGGGGACAAGATCCGGAATCGGAATCTCTGGAGGGAGCGTTAGTTGGGGGTGGGGGGTGGAAAAGTTCGAAATCTCTACAAATTACATAAGTGGTAGGCATAGAAAATATACAAGTATATGTGTATACAATATATATATATACATATATATATATATATGTACCGTTGTTTTGTATTCTTTTTGTTTCTTGTATTTAGCAACTACAAATACTTTTCTATATTATTAATATGTTTTCTTTGTTGCGCAAGGTAAGAGATGATGAAGAAAATTGGTTGCGATTGCGATGGAGAACTCAAAACGAAAGGCGAAGCACAGAAATCAACCAAATTCCCGTTCGATTATTTGGTTTCATTTGATTAGACCATGCATGGTTGTGGGCGTGAGTGTGAATGTGAATGCGAGTGTGAGAGAGCAAGGAAACGTTAAGGAAAACAAACGGCTCGTATGCGTAATATGGGTGTCTGTATGGGTGGTGGGTGTGTGTTTGTGTGTGTCTGTGCGGGTGTGTCGGTGTTTTTGAACAGTACACTTACATACATACAAATTTAAGCTTAAGAATTCGTTTTGAATTTCGCTTAACTAACATTCCTTTTTCTCATTTAATATAGTTTTTAGCTTTTGCGTCTTTCATTCTGTTTGCTCATTTCGTTTCGTTTACTCCATTTATGTTTTATTCATGTATTAAATTTAAATTAATTGCTGTATTTTTTCCTTACATTTTCGACTTTATGTTTTACTTTTACGTTTGCGCTTATTAAATCGTTTTTCGTTTTTATTTCCTCGTTCTCACGTTTATTATTGGCTTAAAATTAAAGTTGTATTTTACGTGTTGCTGTCGTATTTAAAGTTTGTTTTAAAAATTAATGCATGCCAACTCGATGAAATTTGCTTTGTGATTTACTCGTGTGATTGTTTCTCGATTTTCGTTCTTTTCCTGCTTGTGTTGTCTCTTGTGGTTTAAATGAAGTTTATTTGTTTTGTTTTTGCTTCTCATAATTAAATATAATATTTATTTAAATATAATATAATGCTTGGTTTCTCGAATGCAAAAAATTCAAATGTAGTAGAGTTGATGTTGCAGTTTTCTAACGTGAAGGAGAGCCAAATGGCGAAGCGACAACTTAATAGTACCGCGAATTCTTTACGTTGCGATTCTGTTCCGCAGCAACAGCCGCACCACGCCCACCAGGCCGCCCAATTTTCAAACATTTTGTTTGTTTTGTTTTTTCTGTTTTTGTGCTGTTGTTTTCCATGCTGTTTATTGTTGATGACAAATTGTTGCTGCTGGCTTTCTTGCTGATTTAATGCTGCATATATGCTGATGCTGCTGTTGCTGTTGTTACTTTTGTAATCGGCTGCTATGGTTGTCGTTCGTCGATGGCGTTGAGATGTTGTTATTGCCGTGTTGGTTCCATGTTGTTGTTCTCGAAGTTGCTGTGTTGTTTTTTGTTTGTTGTTGTTGTATGCATATATATTATATGGTATTATATTTACTTTAGAAGGTATATAATGTGTTTTAAATGGAAGGGCGGGGGTTTACTTAAATTACGACACGTCCTGATCCTCAACATCCTGGATTTGCTCTTTGGGCTCGCCATCACCTGCGTTGGGGTCTACTTCTTAGTATAATATTTAGAACTTAATAACGGAGCCGAACAAGTGGGTGTGATTACAACTTACCTTCTGCCTGCATATCGGACGTCCATAATGTGAGGTTGTCGCGCAGCAGCTGCATGATGAGTGTCGAGTCTTTGTAGCTCTCTTCACTCAGCGTATCCAACTCGGCAATCGCATCATCGAAAGCGGCTTTCGCCAAGCGGCAAGCGCGGTCCGGCGAGTTGAGAATCTCATAGTAGAACACCTACGAAGATTTCGAAATATAGAATACATGAGCCATTGTGTCTTCCAAGGTCTTGCGAGCCAATCACTCACCGAGAAGTTCAATGCCAAGCCCAAGCGGATGGGGTGTGTTGGGGGCAGATCGTTCATGGCAATATCGCTGGCTGCCTTGTAGGCAATCAGGGAGTTCTCCGCCGCATCCTTGCGGTCCGAGCCGGTGGCGAACTCGGCCAGGTAGCGATGGTAGTCGCCCTTCATCTTATAGTAGAATACTTTGCTTTCGCCGGATGTGGCGCATGGAATGAGATGCTTCTCGAGCACGTTCAGTATATCCGAGCAGATGTCGCGCAGCTCCTTCTCCACCTGTCCGCGGTAGGTTTTGATCATCTCCAGTTTCTCCTCGGCCCCTTTGTTCTCCTCCTTCTGTTCGATCGAGGTGATGATGCGCCACGAGGCTCGGCGTGCTCCGATCACATTCTTGTACGCCACCGACAGCAGATTTCGCTCCTCGACGGTCAGCTCTACGTCCATGGAGGCGACCTTCTTCATGGCCTCCACCATTTCTGTAAAGGACACAACAAATAAAAGGTGTGGTCTTTAGTATACAGGAGTACATTTTTAACCCGCATATGTTTACAATAATAATACGGCGCAACATCTCCAACCAAATTTAGCGGATTTCACATAAGCTATCGGTTAGTTTTATGTTATTAGCATGTATATACTACTATCTAAGCCGCTAAGCAACGCCTAATGAAAATATACATCATAAAACATCTAGTTCATATGAGTCAGTAAAAAAAGAAACTTCAGAATGAAGCAATGCTTATGATGTAATTTAAACAAAGCTATCAGACGTTAGTTTATCAACAATTTCGTAAAATACAAATGTTTTAAGGATTTGTCATATAACTAATTTCTTTCGTATACTAACCCAAACTTGTTTTTCATGTTAAGACTAAGAAAGAAAAAAAAACATTTGAATGGGAAAACTTACTAAGCGTATATAATGATTTATGTAAATTATTTACATTTCAGTAGATAATTTTATCCAAGGTATGGAAGGCTTGTTATCTGGACTTTCCTCACCCTTGTCCTTTGTACCCACGGCTGCCTAGACTACCTATTTTCCATTTCTTATCGACGACACGCCCAATCCGCGATGATATGTAAGTCATGGACATATATTTATGCATAACTTGACGTTGCGTCCATGCCCGATTTAACTGGTTCTGTCATACCAACACGGGGCCATCCAATCAGCCGGTGATAAGGGCTTCCGCCACATTGTTGCACCCAATCCTATCGGCCCCATCGGGCATCTCTATCTGCTTCTGCATCACCATCTAAAACTGCGTCATGAATCACATGTTCGGAACTCGACACGGAAGCAAACAAGGAACTCGTATATCAAATTAAAGTAAGTAGACTAAGAGCTGATATCATTTTGGTTTTTCATTTCCTTTTTGGAGCCAGTTATGTGAAATCTAAATATATTTTGGCGTTTCATTTTAACGCTTTTCGGGATTATGATTAATATTTCAATTAAGAAAGATAAGTTTTGATATTTGGCCGAGGGAAATGTGTAATACTACCGAGCCAAATCATCTAAATTTTCATTGCAGTGCTCTCGGGAAAGTCAGTTGCAGGCTAACTATCTCGGGCATATCTTGTTGATAACAATACAAAGCTATACTACGAAAATATTGTAATTGTAGCGTGTTTGCTGACTTGCACAGTCTGCCCTCTCGCTCGCACCCGCTGACCGTCAGCTGCTGACGTATTTCGCACACAAATACCCATACCCACACCCACACACAAACACACAGACATCGGGACATTTGCCGACTGTCTGCTTATTAGTGCGGTTTTTGTTGTAGCACGTATTTGTGAAAAATTGCCAATAAAGTTGCATGATTCACGAACTTTTGTGGCTACGATCGAACTTCAAACATTGTTGTTTGCATTGGCGGGTTGTTTGTAACCAATGTGTTGGAGATGTGCACTCGCATTTTACGACGACTGCAAGCGAGGCTTACATACGCATAAAAAATTATAGGGAATGGTGGGGGGAGCAGGTGGCCGGTGGGTGGCGTTCGGGGGTGGCTGGGATCCTTCCAGCTTTAAAAGTGTACAGCACATGTTGCTTAGTAGTAAGTAATCCACTACCAATTATGAGACATGCGCGTCAGCACAGCCACTAAATAATGTACATATAGAAAGGCGAAAATCAATAAACGCGTCCCAAAAATAAAGAACCAAGTCCCGCGGGCATGATACACCATTTGCGGTGCCACGAAATGGGGAAAAGAAATGGAAGCTTCTCGAATCATCTAAACTTTCGGGAGCAACTGCAAAGTTAACGAAATAGTAGCATATATATTATTAAGAAAAAACAAGGTTGTTATATCCCACACTATACTTTTGGCAATGTATCTATTCCGGGGAAAGAGTACAGAATTGATTCCAAGTACAATAGATTCTAAGTAGATGAACGTATTAGCTGAGCATCATTCACAATTTTGTTTATGAAAAATGCCCAATGTTTTTTGTAAACAAGTTAATTAAAAAGATGAGCATTTCAAATGCTATTTTCCAAAAAATAAGTATTGGAATTTAATAAACTGGCGACAACCCTGCAATGGCGACCCACCACCACCCACTGAGAAACCGCCCAAAAGTATAGAAAGTCACGAGAACTGGAATGGAAGATTAGGGCGAAATAGGGACCAAAAGGAATGGGCAGGATTTTCCACCCCCTCCTACCACACCCCACTCCATACGATCCACCCCCTCCCTTATCAGTCGCCTGTGGGTGTGTCTTGCGCTCGTGTGTGTGTGTATGGGGGTGTGCGTGTGTGTGAGTGGCATAAGGGCGCAGCAGCTGAAAAACATGCGCACATACCGTTACAGCGAGCAGAGAATTTGTAATTAGACAAAGGAAGCAGCAACAACAGCGCCTAAAATGGTGCAATTTGAGCAAAAAGCGAGCAACAAACAAAACACACCTTACACCACCCCCACCCACCGCCCATCAATCAACTTTATGTATGCTACTTTTTCCACTCATTTTTTGTCTGCCTTTTGCGCATATTGACGACATTGACGAGAACGAACATCAACGGAAAAAGCAGCGCGCGACCTCGAAAAAAATGTAGATAGAACGCAGAGCGCGCAAGATGGAAGGAGCATGGAGAGGGGGGTGGTGATGCAGGGGGCAGCACCTGAGAAAGCACACTTAAAGGCTGACGTTAATGTGTGCAGAAAAGGGGAGTGCAGAGGAGATCAGGGGCGGAGGGCGAGGCAAGTTCAGATTGGGGGCGCAGACATTGCCGGCTGGCGGCTTCGCCGCTCCGCTCTCCGCCGCTCTTTCTCTCTTTGTGCGCCCTGGTATTGGTGCTCCAGCGTGAGCTCCACCGCAAAATGTCCAAGTGCGACAAGGCCAACGCCAAGTGCTGCACACCAACACACACCAATGGGCGAAAATAAGAAGACAAACATGTGATACAGACACAAATATCCCCAGTGTTGTATGTATGCATGTTTGTGTGTGCTAATAGTTGATTGACTTCTTTGCCGCCGCCACCGCCCGTTAATGTTGTCAGTTTTGCAGGCAATTAGTTGCAGAGTACTGTTGCAATTATTGTTGCTATATTTGCTGCCCAAGTACAGCAACAAAAAGAAGCAGGGGTCGGAGGAATCGCCAAATGTTTGTTAACTTCTTACAGCCACTGTGCAGCGTCGCCGACAGTCAGACACACTAGCTATCTCGTTTCAGCGCACACAGCGTTTACGACAATTGGTTAAGCGCGCGCTTTTTGCAAATGCCGAATTTGCCGTCCCCCTCCCACGACGGCTATCTTTGCATTTTGAGCTGCCTTTTTAATTAATTGGAGTATTTTTAATTAAATATAAGCTAAGGCTACTGCAAAAGCAACAATAAAAACCGCCCGGCGGACACTCATCGGTATACGCACACTTCCATGCCCACACACACACGCATACATACATGCGCAAAAAGCATGAGTAATGCGAGAGTAACAGAAGCAGAGAAAAATTTATATTTCCTTTTTTTCGCATTATCAGACAGGGTTGCCAAGTGGCCGCATAACTGCTTGCAACTAGCCGCAACTAATTTGCATAAATAAAGAATTAAGCAATAGGCCGAAAGTGGGAGAGGGAGACAGCCGGCGACACAATCGATTCATTCATCGATTTTTCGCAGCAACGGCATGGTGACGACGCCGCTGCTGCTGCGCATGAAAAGCACATTTCGTTGAAAAAAGGGTGGGAGGGGGGGTTCTGAAAGAGAGGACTGCCCCACTCCCCTGCCCAACAATCATTGATTTTGGGTGTGGAATAAATCTATTTGACCAACTTGAAACCCCGAAAAATGTGTAGTTTCTAGAAAGTTACGCCTTGACAACTACTCAGAAAAAAAGCGAACTGGAAACAACTACAAACAGCCCTTAGCAACCAAGGAAGAAAATGAAATGTTGGCTGCCGCGCAGCCCTCACTCGCAACGCCAAATACACAAAATTTCCCCATCTAAACTAATACTACATAGTTCCAAAAAGAAAGAGTAGAAGAAGAAAAGCAAACTATTTGCTGTAAATTATAATACGCAATTCCGTTTCTTTCTCTTTTTGTGCAAAACCACGCGAATTTTTGCCGGTAAAAATCAGGTTTTACACTCTGTTCATCTCTTTTCGTTCTTCCGACGCTCTGCTTCTTCTTCCTCTTCTTTCTGCTTCCTCCACCTCCCGTCCTTCTACGTCTTTTCGCAAGAAATACTACTCATCGCGACGCTGCGTCGCTTCGACTGCAGCTACACAGATGAAAATTGAAAATTTCCATCATTTTTTCTGGCCAAAAACTTTTCAATTGGCAAATTCGGACGAGAAGCGGCGCTGCAGACTTTTCAACGACCACGCGACGACGCAATGGATCGGGAAAAAAATCTCAGCGACCCCTCCCCAAAACGTTGGCGCTCCTCAGTCGAGAAAATTTTCCCTACTCTACTCGCATTTTTCTACCGTTTTCTACCATTTTTTATTTCCAATTTTTAGACACTACTCACCGTCGTAGCGCTCGGCCTGTTCGGCCAGCTTTGCCTTGTACACATTATTCTCGCGCTCAGTCATTGTGTTGAAGCCTTTTCGGTTAAATTAATCCACAGAAAAAATTATTTAAATGCTCCCGGTACGTGCGGCGTCGATTTCGCTTGCTGCCTTTGATTCGTCGCCTTCTTTTTTTCTCTACTTCTCGAGCGGTGTGACCGTGTCGGGCGGCGGGTGAAACACTAAAATTAATGGGCGATGGCCCGATGACCGCCTAAAAAATGCATGACGCGTGTGGTGCGTATGCGCGAGCGATGGTGCTAGAATCGGAAAAGTCTTTATATTGATGTTATAGCTCTCTGGATTACCCCTGCGAAAATCCACTAAGGACGGAGTTTTTATTTCGCAGTTTTTAAATTTGATAGTTCAGTGACACAGTTTGAAAAGCTGTAGCTATTAATAAACTAATATTTCGTGAACACTCAAAGCAATGATGTTAGCACAGACTCCTACTTCTGCCACTTTTGATTTGCATTTAGTCATGACACAATCCATTTCCTCCATTATAGCTGGTGTCCATATCGATAGTTATGAAGTGTTCGATTGTTTAAATTTTAAATTTTAAAATATGACCGTTTTTTATTGAAACAAAAGTTTTTAAGGAAAGAAAGGTTAATTTATTAATGGATTATTTTAACCGTTTTAAGTTTTGATGATAAGCTAGTCAATGCTCTTAGTTAACTTCGAAGTCTGGTAATGGTCTGCTTAAGATGCTTTGGTCACACTAGCCTTTATGTTGCTAAAACAGTTGGAAAAAAACGACATTTGATATGGGAAATATGTTAAGAAACTAAACTGCCAGGTCTTGCAGCAGCTAGCAGAATGAGTCTCAACCTGGGGGGCTGGATCCACAGCTTCACCGTTACGGACACCCAGGAGCACAAGGGCGGCTACACAATATACAAAATTACCTCGATTGTAAGTCGGTTTTTGGGGGACAGGTAAACTGTGCCAAATAGTAAACCTCACCCACTTTTAGGTCTTCCCGAGGTCGGTACCTCAGGCTCTGACCTGCCTGGTGGTGTGGAAACGGTTTCACGATGTCAAGCGGTTGCATCGCGAGCTTAGCCGCCGCCACAAGAGTCTCCAACTTCCCGGCAAGTTGCCAGTGCCCACAGATAGCTCATATTTCAAGCGATTCGATGCGGCAGTCATCCAGCGACGAAAGGAGTACATCCTGCAGTTATTAGACTTTGCCGCCCAGCATCCGGCCCTGTACAAGTGCTCAACATTCACGCAGTTCTTCCAGGAGACGCCCTCTCCAAACGGATCGCCGCTTAAAAAGCTATATGTGGAACGATCTCTGCGGCTGCAGACGGAGGACAATGGCTGCGGAGGAAGTGGAAGACCTGGTGGCTCGGAAACAGGAACGTGCGCTGGAGCCATAGCCGACATTTGCGATAAACTAGACTTGCCCTATGACCCCCACGATGCGGGGGGCATCACGCCCCTAGATCCGCGTTGTGATAAGGAGCAAACAAACAATGAATCCCAAGCCAAAGAAACTGAACCCGAATTAGAAACGAAACAGGAACCCAACACAGATATAGCCCCGTCCAAGAGGGATTATCTCCGCCTTCTGACGCCCATGGCTTCCTTAGAAAGCGACGACAGCGACTACATTTATGAGGCGGCGCTTGAGTTCAGTCATGCCGTTCAAGCGGAGGTTAACCAGGAGTATGCTGAAGCCCACGAACGGTACAAGCATGGTGTGGACCTGCTGCTCAATGGGGCCAAGCAGGACAGCAGCGATGAGCGCAGATTTATAGCCAAGGCGAAGATAGCTAAATATTTGGCACGGGCTGAGGAGATACACGCCAATTTCCTGGCCAACAATTGTCCGACAAAGAAGCTGCAGTTCCAGCTCTCTCTAGACACGACAGACGGCGGAAGTGTGGCCCATTTGGAGTGCCCATGGAATCAGTTGGCCCGCTACAAGGTGTTGCAGATTCTGCATGGCCGTGTGATGCAAGTGCAGTGCGTGACGAAATCGCAGCAGCCGTCTGCCATTATGAAGGGCATCGAGAAGCCGGCCAGCCACTCTCTGACCCAGAGCATCTTTCTGCCCCAACAGGTGCCTTACATGGTTCAGCTGCTGGCCTACTTCCAGTCGGAGCAGAAGATTTTCCTGCTACTGCGGCAGGCGGAGGGCGGCAGGTTGTACGATTACCTGCAGAGCTACACACCCACAAGTAGTAAAAGCGTCAATTATGGAGAGCTTTTCCCATCGGACCAGAAGCAGGAGGAGAAGGAAGCGGAGGAGAAACCTCTAACTTCAGACAGCGACGTCAATGATTTGGTTCGCAGCTCCCAGCAGCTTTTAAAGTCCGTATCAAACACACTGAGCAACCTGCAAGCGGGGGTCGTTACGCCAAAAAAAAATAAAAAGACGGATGACAATTGCATCCGAAGTAAACCCATTCCGGAGCAGTGCCTGCGTCAGTGGGCTTGCGAACTGGCCATCGCCATACACAGCCTGCACGGCAAGGGAGTTATCCTGCGCGATCTGCACATGGGCAACATTTTACTGGGCGCCAAGGGCCAGCTGCTGCTGACGTATTTCTACCAGAACGAGGGTCTGAGCTCGGACGACAACTATGTGCACAAGGCGCTGAGCTTGGAGGCATTGGCTCATCACTTTGTGGCCCCAGAAAGACCGCTCACTTTCCGCTCGGACTGGTGGAGCTACGGCGTGGTGCTCTATCAGCTCCTGCTGGGAGTGGTAAGTTAAACTTCTCGATCAAAAATGTTTCATTAAGGCCAATCTGCTTCTTTTCTAGCCCTACAAAGTTACTCACCCAGGGCAACTGGAACTCTATGGTTGTGTCCAGTATCCCAGTGAGTCCTTGGACATTTCAGATCATGCCAAGGACCTGCTGGAGCAACTGCTGCAGCTTTCTCCGGAGCTACGTTTGGATTACGATCAATTGCAGGCTCACGCCTTCTTTAAAGGCATCGATTGGCAAGCGGTTTTGGAACAGGGATCTATGTCCACGTGAAAGTATCCACTATTTGCTCTGCCATTGAGTTCATCAAGTATTTCTTATTTCGTACTGTACCTGAAAGGGGAATTGAATGAAGTCCTATTCGTGATTCCCTGCTTATTTCTGATTGGTATTGATTTTGATTTCTTTAAAAGAATCCTAGTCGCTCCACAGCGGTTATCTATGTTGTGAATCTGCTATATTATTTTCCTAATATTATATATTACTTTTTGTCAATTTTGTTTTCGAGCGTTTTATGTTATTCCTTTTTTGAAATGGAAGTTGATCAATTATTGGTACAAAATACGATTTATTTATACGTCTATTATATACATTTGCAAAGTGTCCTAGTGTATTGCTTACAATTATAAATTAAACTAGATTGAATGTAGGTGTAACAAAATTTGCAAGCCGTTTTACAAAAGTAGTAAGTAATAAATTTGTAAAGCCAAATGAGCAAATATACAATATAAAAGGCATTTTATTGTCTAACTACACAACAGCAAATGGGGCTTAGCCTACGAGTAGGATAACTAGAGCTAAGTTTGTTGGGCGACGAAGCTTCCCAGGGGGAAGTCACTCGTCTCCCGTTTGGTAAGGCACATTTGGAATGCATTCTGGGGGCGGGACTCTCGTTGCAGAGCCCCTAACCCTGGATTAACCTAGGCTTAGACTGAAGAAAACCGCATGATTTGGAAAGACTTGTGGATTCCGTTGTTGCAACTTGCGTAATTAAACCTAAAAGGAACCTATGGCAATATGAAAATAGTGGCCAGAAACTGCGT
Organism: Drosophila erecta; assembly: GCF_003286155.1. NCBI lineage: Eukaryota > Metazoa > Arthropoda > Insecta > Diptera > Drosophilidae > Drosophila > Drosophila erecta. The sequence continues at coordinate 20,973,549 of NW_020825194.1, read as the reverse complement.
GGGACTGGCCAGAAAAACTCTAACGGAGTGGAAATATTGACTAAAACAATATTATTTTCTTAGTAAAGTAAATATCAACGTTCTGATCTTATACATTTGGACTTTCCCTACTTGTCATGGGATTTTTTTGAAAGAAACTAGTTTTAAGTAAACGGATGGTGAATTCTACTTTGTCTTTGGGAATCGGCTTTTCTGGAGCCCCACTTTCAGTCGGAGAAGCACAATTGGAAATGCTGCACACCCCACGCCCCCATCCCTTCAAAATGGCCGCCGGAAACGGGCGCTCGGCATGCTGGTGGGCGTGGCCCAGCGTCGCTGGTGTTGTTGCTGTTGCTGTCGCCGGTGTGTGAGCATTTCTCTCAGTGCAAAAAAGGCGGCAATACGTAGCTCTGCGCCTGCTGCTGCTGCTGCTGGGCGACCTCCTCGCTCTTGATCACAGTCTGCATGCCTCCGCTGTCGTTGTCATCGCTGCTGGTGCCGCCTGCGGATGCAGCTCCTCCCGCCGCCGTGGTCACATAGTGCTGGCCCTGCGCCTCCACCAGGTGACAGCTGGCGCCGGGACTCAGCTCCAAGCCGGCTCCACTCTGATGGCACTGCAGGTGCACGTACTTGGCCTCCTCGGCACTCAGGTACTTGCCATTCAATTGCTGCTGCTGCGCCTGCTGCTGCTGCTGGTGAGCATGGACGGTGACCAGGGTGCCGTCGGCCAACTGCTGCTGCTGCTGCTGCTGGGCGGTCTGCAGTTCCGCCGGCTGATAGCTTCCGCCGTTGGCCACCGCCTCATCTCCGTTTCCGGCCACCGAACCGGATGTGGCGCCCATTTCCATGCGCGTGGGACTGCCGTACTCGTAGTGGCGCATCGGGAAGAGCTGGCTTTCGTGCACATAGGCACCGTACTGGCCGGAATAGGTGCCATACGGACTGGCCGCCGGCGAGAGCAGGCTGAACTGGGGCGTCAGCTCGTAGGGCGTCTGGTAGCTGGTCCAGCTGTCCATGCTGCCCGGCGGCGTGACCGTCGTGGTCTGCGGATAACTGGTGAACGGCGGGGCTAGGGTTCCGGGATTGAGCGTCGCCGTCGGCGGAGTGCTCGTCTTGATGTAGCCCGTCTTGCGCGGCGGCTCGTGCTTGCGCCACTTGGCCCGTCGGTTCTGGAACCACACCTGCACACGGGACTCGCTGAGATTCAGCTTGATGGCCAGCTCCTCGCGGGCGAAGACGTCCGGATACGGAGCCCGTTCGAAGGCGCGCTCCAATTCCTCCAGCTGGTAGGCAGTAAAGGTGGTTCTGAAACAAAGATGACAAATAACGAGGATTAGTTGAAAGTTTAAATGGGTTTCCTACAGTTGATCGGGATTTAAGCCTTGCTACAAACAAATTAAATAGAAAAACTAATGTTCATTCTGAATTACTGTGATTAAAGATGCTATTTCAAATATTATAAAAGAGTTGCAAACTAAACTTTAATATAGAAGGAAACTTCATAGGATAACCATATTCGGTAGATCTGTCACCGTTGTCCACCTCCGCTATCGGAGCTCATTAGCTGATAATTAGCCCCCCAGATTGCCTGGGATTCTGACCGAGTTTCTAGCACGTCCTTACTCGAAATTACTCATACGCCCCGTGGTCTCGGCCATAAATGGCAAGTGCTATCATCTTGCGCCACATAATTTCATTGATTTCCCGTCGTTAAATTAATTGACAGTGGAGCAGCTCCGACCGCTTACCTCGTTTTCTTCTTCTTGATGCCATTGGGATCGCCCTTCTTCTTGCTGCTGCTTCCGTCCTTTTTGGGAGCAGGAGCTGCCACGCCTCCCGCTGTGCCCGCCGCCCCCTGAACACCGACGGCGGCGGAGGCGGAGTTTGTGTTGCCGGTGCCATTAGTGGTCCCATTGACCACCGTGGAGGAACTGCTCGGCGGAGTAACTCCAGCACCACTCGCCTCCAATTGCGAGCACATCTCATCGGGCTTCTTGAGCTTGCCCCCCGCGGATCCTCCGTTGATCATCACGGGTGAGGAGTCCTGGAGCAAGCCGTCATTGCCGTGATCCAGATGGTCCAGATGATGTGGACTGCCGCCGTACAGATGCTGCAGCTGCTGCTGCTGCGGCTCATACTGATCCTTGGGCGACGAGGAGTAGTCCAGCTTGCCGTTGAGCGGGTGATAGTCCAGGATGCCCACCAGCTGCTGCTGTTGCTGCTGCTGCTGGGAGGACTGCTTGTGCAGCAGGATGCCATTGTGGCTGGGCGGGGGCGTGGCCGTGTAGTGCTGATGGTGTTGATGGTGCTGCTGCTCCACCAGCTTCTGCGGTGCACTTATGTACTCGTACTTCTGGCTGGGCGAATAGCAGCCGATCTTGTTTACGAAATCCAGCTTGGTCACATAGTTGGGCGATCCTCCTGCGCCGGAGCCTGCTCCTCCGCCGCCATTCGGCAGAATGGTGTTGCAGTCGGGCAGTCGTTGCTGCTGCTGCTGCTGTTGGCTGCACAACTCGTGGACACTGCCCAGCATCACGGGATGCATGGCCGTTGAGGTGGGCATCAGTGGCTTGGCGCCCAGCGGATTCAGTGGGCCGCCGCCGAACTCCCCGAAAATGGGATCATCGAAGCTGTCGTGCTCCATCTTCCGCGGCTCTAATCCTTGGATCGCACAGAAACAACACTAAGCACACAAAACACTGGCTAAACACTCGCGTTACTGCGACACTTTCAATCCATTTAGTGTATTTGGGTGATTTGGAACTCAATTATCGCCGCTGAATTTTCAAATCAGTAGTTAATTGCATTAGGCAAACACATAACTGGTTGGTGGCCTGCTGGTGCTACTTGTATATCGGTTGGGATGTGAGTTAGTTGGGAGTAGAGCCGCACGCTCACCGCTCGAGTCTTTGGCCTTAATTGACTCGGCTACTGGCGATGATTGTCCTTTTATACCGGCGCAGGCGGCAGCGCAGCAGCAGCGCCGGCAGCGACCAATCGCAGCCCTCCAATGGCCGCCATTACCGCCGTGCGAGCGGGACGGCGCATGCGACCGCCGCTCTGTGCATTTCATGCTGGCGCGTGTGACTTTTCCGCTTCCCCTGCGATTCGACGGCTTTCTTTTCAGCGGGGTGTGGTCTCCCCTACTTCGCGATTTCTTCCTTTTCCATTCTTATTTTTTATTTATTTGTATTTTTTTTTTTTTTTTTGACTGGGTCTAGCTGCCTGGGTCCAGTTTTTGGCCTGAGCAGCGCAGGCACACGGCTACCAGCAGATCGAGATGTTCCGGGAACGGAAGAGCACGGCAGGATGGGGTCCTGGGAACGGGACTGCGCCTCTACGGGTTCTCAGTTCCTAGATCGCATTTAAGGACTCTAATCTCATTGCTACCCAGCCATTAAATTGTTTTTCTTTCCATTTCGTTTAAGGACAAGACTTTCAATGGATAGTAAGTCATGGGGAAATTTTCTAAATATCAGTAGAATCACAGGCCACATTATAACCACTTTGTGAACTGCTTATGTTCTGGTTACGAAGCAGTTACAAGCTACCGCATACCTATTAATAAAGGCATAGCATAGAAGACATTTTAATTCCAAACTTGTCCATGTTTCGTTATCTGGGATTAGGGTATCAATTTGGTTTGGCACACGAATTGTGTCCTTTTCGGTTAAGAAGACTTTTGAGGGATTCGAAATATTAAGTTAATGATTTTGTGGTTTATATATTTAATCAGCTAGTGGGAAGCATTCAAATTTCCCTGTTTTTTCTGATCGACTTAGAGAACGTTTCACAGATAATTCTTAAAATACCCATGCACTTTCAATCCCTATTTGGTGTTCAATGCATTGGTTCAGATTAGATCCGCCTGAAGTTGAGGGAGCCCATCTATTCCGCGTCCACCTCATCCGCGTGTGGTCATCGCCATCCCATCCCTAACAATGCACCTTCATCGTCACACATGTTGGACGGACAATTAACTTCTGGCTGAGGAATTCCGATGGTCGCGGTTCCAATTGGACTCATGAGGGTGGTTCGACTCGAGGTTGCAACCCCTGTAATGACTCGACTTGGCACGCTTGTGACCTTCGTCTTCCACTTCAGCCCATTCCCTGGTCCCTGCTCGCGATCTTCCCACAGCGCGTGTCACCCTCTCAAGGATTGCGTAGTCCGTGTGACCTTTTGGCCAGATGCTGGTACTCCGATCGCGGCGAGGTGGGCACTTAGTGAGGGGCTAAGTTATGGCTCATTTGGACAGATCCGAAGATTTCACGGGGCATTTGAATGGGAATCATGTGGGCATTGCAGTCGAAGAGGGTGAAAGTGGGTATAGCGATACATTGAAATGGAGGTTGGATCGGGGATCTTTGAGTGCAAAGAAAGGGCTTAAATAATGTTAAATAAGTATTATGCAGCTATTTAGTTATTTACTAAACACAGTAAAATACATCTACCAAATTCAATGATCTAAACTAGCCAAAAGATGGATCCAATCATCATCGATCCGTTTTGTGCAAGTGCAAATTTGTTTTGTAACATATAGTATATATAATGTTATAATGTTAATGCCCAGGTTAAATTATAGGTATATTTTGCACTAATACACATATACGGTAACAGAATTTGCAACTTCATAAGCCATAAACCATAACTCCTAAGGGCGCAAAGAGTTTTGGTGTCTTAATTAAGGCAAAGTTAAAGTTGCCTCACAGCCAGTGGCAAAGTTGTGTCCTCAAAGACCAGCCCGCATTGATGAAATGAAAAACAGCGAGGAACTTCAGCTTCCCAGGAACCCACAAAGGATCCACAAATTTTCCCATCATAGCGACCAGCGGACCAGAAGAAGAAAATCCATCGAATTCCAGGCGGAAACCACATAAAAATCTCTTTCACACAGACGGAACCGGACGATTCGATACTTTTCGGCCTGGCAGGTTCCGAAATGCGGGCAAAGCCGAGATCTCTGGGAGAATGGACGCGGGGCACGCGATCAGAGCCGAAAGATGAAAACAAATAAATACACCCCATACTGTGGGTACTGGGTCGCGACCCAGAATTGGGAGGGATGGTATCCGAGGGCACGGAAAGGAGTCGGGGCTCGTTGCGTGTGAATAATCAGACAGTATTTTGCATTAGCCAATGCGCCAATTATGTGGGTCTGGCTGCAAGGATTCCCGGATGTAGAAAACGGGGACGCGGAAGCAGCAAGGACGCAGGCAGGGAGGGAAATCAAGAAGCGATGATAGCATCTCGAGCAAGATCAAAAGTTAATTACTCTTGATCCTCGAACCCAAGGAGGTTATAGTACGATACAGGCAATCACTGGGTTCCAAATGAGTTTGGCGATAAATAAGCGGGGAAATCGAAGATATCTAAAAATATCTTCATAAACCCAAAAAAAGGGTTGTCGAACTGCGGGTAGGTTTTCTTTTCAGAGGTAAGATGAGTTTTAAGGAACTATTGTGGAAAATGATAAAATTGACAAAACTTTTCTATTATCACGACAAAGCCAATTTTGTAATCTAATTCATTTAAATAATATTATAGGAATTAATTTATTTGCTTATATAAGGCAAACTAACTGGCATCTTTTGTGTGCAGTTCTCAAAATTTAAAACTGTTTTAAAGTATTAATATACACGGCTTTATTTGCATGTGGTTTTAATTACTATTCTGAGTATAGTGTGAAAATTTGAATTTCTTCAAACTAACATATTTTTAAATTTTAAATATAGATATGTTAAAGTATCTATATGCTGTTTAAGTTTAATGAAGAAAGTTAGCACTCACAGTTTTAAACTTAGCGAATGTTTAAAACAAGAAGGGTGTGTGTCTGAAAGAGTTTATCAAAACTCTTGCATCTATAAATACATATATTACATATTAAAGGCATTTTAAAACCTTGCATTATTAATATTGCATATAAAAGTTAATCTAGCTTAGATCATCTATGAAAATGACTTGTTCAGTACAGTCGCCGCCGTTTGGCCAAGTGAATGCCTAAGCTTTTGCTGAATATTTTGTCATATTCTTTCCATAACCATTAAGATACACACACTGCCAGGCGGAATGACAGACGGATCCCCGACTGCGGGGTAGACAGATACTCAAGCCCATCGCCACCATCATCATCATCATCACCATCATCTTCGCATCCACACTTGTCCCACCGAGATGACAGTCCATCCTCAGTAGCGATATCACCACAAACAGCGGCAACAGTCGAAAAAACTGTACCCTAAAATTATATAAAATAAATGTATGGCGATCTAGACGATCCCTAAACATGATGATCTTTTAATATGATGTACTTCGAACCCTTTATGATTATAAAGATCCTTTAAAACAAAGGATTTTGTAACACGATAGGACTGTAAAGATCTCGAAAATATTTAGAGATTGCTGATAGTTTGAAAATGAACATAACCAGGTCCCGTAGTCCTGTAGTTTGAAGTCCCCACTTCTCTCGGTGCAGTGGCATCACCGACATTCCCTCATCCTCCATTATCACATTGTATTACGATATCAGCGGAGACAGCGACGACATTCTGTGTAGTGCCTCAACACTCGCACATCGGCTATATCTACTATATCTGCTATATTCTTTTCCATGAGGCAGCGGTGCCCCATGGATGCGCCATGCCCGCGTCGCCCATTCCCATTCCCAGTCGGGTTTACTTGGTGCGGCGATTGTGATCAGTTCGCACAACGAAATTCCAATATGGCGGACGCAAGTAACGCTCACACGGACACTCACACGGACGCACACACGGACGCACACTGGCGCAGGAGAGCGGAGCAGCGCTCACCCATACAGATGCGCCCAATTAAGCTTCGTTAAGATCAATTTAAATCCCGCATAAAATATCAAATAGTTTTTGTATTTTAGTTCCACTTCTGACTCGGCTGTCGCTATTCGTTCTCGCTTTCAGCGTTCAGTGGAAAACAAGAAAAAAGCAAAAAACAATGAATGAAAGGAGGAAAAACCTCGACTTATGAACGTGAATACACTGAGCGAAAATCTAAGAGCAAATTGGAAACTTTTACAATGCTTTTAAGGTATGCAAATGCTCTGGTGCCTCTATCACATCCCATACCCATCCTAGACAAATCTTTTCGTAATGACCCTTTTGATAACTTGCCATTTTCGAAATAAGGTGCTTAAGGTTAATTCTGAACTACTGATGATTATTTCTAAAATGGTATTCTTAAGCATGCTCACCAGTGCTTGTCTGTACTTGGCTTCCAATTCGAAATGTACGTTTTCAGTGCACATTTCGAAATCTACTGCCCACGAGACAAAGTCTGCAAGTCGACCCGTAGATACAAGCTGTAACCGGACCTCCCCCCAGCCAACCAGTGGGTATCTGACCTGACAAAGACGTATAGTTTTTTCCCCATTTTCGGTTCGTTAATTCTCCATGGCACTTTGGGGTCCACACTTGCCCGGTACTTGGTACTTGGTTCTTGCTCCTCCCAGTCTACCCCCTTTACATGATATTGTATGTACATATATACTAGAGGGGGGCGGAAGTGGGACGTATGCGTACTTCGTATCTGACATCTGACCCACGATCACAAACGTCCACTCAAATTGGTTTGTGCATTTTGCTTTCTGAGGCTGCTGCCAGCATTTACATGAGATTTTTTTGGGCATGACTGTACCCAAGATCGGGGTTCAAGAATTGTGGTGGAAGTTCGGCATTACATTCCCTGCATATAAAATCAGTGTGGGTATAAATTCATTTCAAAAGCATTTTATTAAGAAGGTCTTTGTTAAACCTGAAGTATTAAAATAATTAATACCAGTAGATCACTATAATTTTGCAACTAATCAAGTCGTCTGTTTTCTTTGCTGCAAATGTGATAATCAAACATACCAGTACCAAATTTCTTAGAAGCCAAAAGATTCGGCTTAACATCTCTTAGAGAATATCCCACCATAACTTCCTTTAAATTACTTAGTGTTAAATCAGTGAGTGGTGTCCCATTCCATAAAACATTTAAGGACCAATTTGTCGCGGCATAATTGTTAAATAACCAGCCCCTAGCGCACCCACCCACAAATCCGACTTAAAGCTTAATCCAATCAAAGGGAAAGTGAGAGAGGACGCCAATAAATTAAAGGCAATCACAATTGCTAGCGCATATCAGACGCGATATATGGGGCATTTCACTATATAGAATGGGGAGATATAGCTGAAGATGTCAACCGCTGGGCCTGGTCGGTGTAATTGGCTTTGGGGCTTCTTGGGGCTGTCGATGCACGAAAAATCGCAACACAGTGTGCACAATTCAAATTAATTGCCGACAATTGTGACTTATTTAAGAAGAAGGCGCCATTTAATGCCCCATCTGAGTGGTGGGAGTGCTCCACTGCAGCTGCGGCAGTTGACTTAAGCGGCACGATCGCTCTCCCAGACCAATTTGTGGTGTTATGTAATTGAAATCGATGCCCAGGCAATGCAAATGCCTTCAGTCATTTGCGTTTGGCGCGAAACTGGGCCTTCAATAGGAGGAACACGAGTTAAGCACCTTAATAAGCACCAGCATAATTTCATTTTTGAAAGAAATTTAAAAGAAGGTATTAGATATGCATAGTTATCTTACTTGATTTTATCACATGTAGTTTTATTGAGTGGAAATGCACGCTTCTAAAATGGGGGGCATAAGAGTGGCAGTGGAAATGGCCCTTTATCCAATCTGTAACGGACGCCTATCGATAGGCGCGGGTGTAAATTCAAATTTCTCACTTTGAGATTTATGAATGAACAAGTTGATTGCGTTGTGCGATAATAATTAATTAATTACTGTATTGTGGCTGCACTTGACACTCTCCTTCGCTTATCGTTTTTGGTGTTGCTGCCTGTGCGGCGACTTAATTGTTTGTAATTAAATAAAATTGTACAAGGTCGATTACAAAAAGAGAGTGTCGTCGTCGCGGACTGGTAAATCCATCCATGGTAACCAATTTGTTTTAATATAAAATGCCGGCCGGCAATTCCATTTCGCATCGCATATAGTACGTGCTCGGCGTCTGAAAATTGATTCCTGCTCATTATTTCATTAAAAGCGTTCTGCCAATTGGCGGAACCCCAAGAATCGAAATCGCCCAGCCTATCAAATTGTCTCCCGCGCTCCGTGATTTTCGCTTGCAGTTCGATTTGATTTCATGAATGGAATTGTATCAATTGATTGTTTTGGTCTTGTTATCGCTGCCTTTCGATCGTCGATAATTAAGTCGGGGGTGTGTTCCTCCATTTCCCCCACAAAGCGGCTAAATAGGTTAGAATTATTGGTGCTGTGCTGCTCTGCATTGCCCGGTTTAATGAACAAATCAAATTGTCTAATAGTAATCCAATTTACTCGATTCGAGCTGCTGCCAAGCACTTCAATTGGCGAAACCAGTGCAAATCGATGTGGAAACTTAAGGAAAATGTTAGCTCAGGGAATTGACTAAGAACCATCTACACACATGCACATATTTAAATTCTGAATAAAATAATATGTTTTTCTGAGAAAAACCTAATTTTATTTGGGAGAAAGTTTTGAATCCAAAATTATATATATATATTTGCTCAAATGTTTGGTACCATTTATCTAGTAACACAGAAAGTAGGTTTATTTAGAATGACTTATAAATATATAGATAGTATATACATTTGGCAGTCCCAAACAAAGATTACTATACTAAAGATATCTAAGAACTTGTGATGTTTGAATCGAAACAAGCAATTAGCACTGACTTCCGAGATTATTTATACAAATAGGCACATAGATGATAATATGTAGATCAATGATCTTCAGGTGTGAATTATCCAGAGATTGAATGGCATATTCTATCGACACAAATAGGAATTTGTATGAGCTTACGCAAATTCCGAAAGGAATGCATACCGCATACCATGCAAAATTCAACTCTCACATAAATTTGTATATCGTTAAAAAATGAATTCCGAAATGCGTACGCACTGGATTCTGAGCCGGAGTCATGGGAGGATTCCGGAGGGGTTGTCATGGGCGTCGGGAGGGGGTCGTCGTGACATGCGGGCAAGTTTAAATTGATCTTAACGAAGCTTAATTGGTTGCGTCTGTGTGGGCAAGTGCGTGTGAGCATTATGTTTGTTTGCGGCTGTGTAGGCTACACTCGGCGAAATTTCCGGATTGCAAATGCCGTCCATTGGGTTGATTTCCAGCAAAACCTCTAATCCTTCGCTCAGTGTACAGTGGACATCCATTTGCCCTGTGACGCTATTTTGGAATCACAAAAACAGAACCCAAGCCCATGGGCATAGTTGAATATCTTTTTGCTGTGGGAGGAGACATTCAAATTACGCGGCGATATTTTTAGGGTTCTAAAAAATATATACACGTAAGTATATAAGGTTTTAAAAGCTAATGCTTTTTGCCAATATTTGTGTTTTTGATTTTTTAAATGACTGCTAAGCAATGTCTTCAAAAAGACGGTCCGCAATCCAAGTTTACAATTCGTTTATTTCAGATATCAACTGGTTTCATTTTACACCACACTCTGGGCGCAGATCTACAAAATCTGTGGACACGCCGACTCAAGACGAATGATTTGCTAGGGGTAGTATGGTATGCCAATTCACAATAGGCGCTAATAAAGTACACGATTTTGGGGGCGGATGGGATTTGTAGGGTCGCTTAGGCGTTGGCGAAGTCAATGCCCTTCTGGATGTTCTTCTTCAGCTCGGGAATGGCAGCCTCCAGCAGCTTCTTCTCGTAGTCGTTGAGCTTGGGCAGGCCGAGGTTCTCCTGGACGCCGTTCTTGCCCAGCACCAGGGGTGTGGAGAAGAAGGTGGCCTCCGTGACGGTGGACTGCACGTAGGAGCATTCGATCACGTTCTTCTCGCCGTTAAGTCCCTTCAGCAGGGAGCCTGCGAAACGGGCGCCAGCGTAGGCCATCGACAGAGTGGCGGAACCGGCTCCGGCCTTGGCCTTAACGACCTCGGTACCGGCCTCCTGGATGCGCACGGTCAGCTTCTCGATGGTGTCCTGGTTGCCCTTGAACAGAGGCTGGCTCTGGGAGAGCACGGGCAGGATGGTCACGCCGGAGTGGCCGCCGATCACGGGGATCTGCACGGTCTGGGGATCCACACCCAGGGCATGGCCGATGAAGGCGCGGGCACGCACCACATCCAAGGTGGAGACTCCGAACAGGCGCTTGGGATCGTAGACACCAGCCTGAAAGATGGGACGGCATAGGGATCAGCACCTCTAGTAAACTATAATGTAGGTAATGATACCTTCTTCAGGATCTCGGCAGCGATGGGCACGCAGGTGTTCACCGGGTTGGTGATGATGGCCACCAGGGCCTTGGGGCAGTTCTTGGCAATGGAGTTGGAGATGTCCTTGATGATGCCGGCGTTCACGTTGAACAGATCATCGCGGGTCATGCCGGGCTTGCGGGGCACTCCAGCGGGGATGACCACCACATCGGATCCTGCAAAAGGTAGGCACAAGCATGCATCACTGATTAGTTTGGTGGTACACACTTTGAGCTTTGATCTTTTATGGGTTCAATCCCAGTGGCTTCTGCACTGATAAGTAGCCGCTCCTGATTACGTCGTTGTTAATACCAATAACCATTCTACAGCTATCAGGGTATATATTCTCTGTTGCTTATCTTATCAGAGCATAACATTTTGTTAATGCAAATCACATGAAAGAGCTCTGCATATATTTATACTGATGGTAAAAAAAATCTTTATTCAAATTAACGGAGGTTTTTAAGTATCCAATCTGCTTTCTGTTTTGAACATTTACATATTTATTTTTTAGGATGGATACATTTGTATTGAAAGCATAAAAATAAAATTTTACATAACTTGATTCATATTCAATATTTAGTTTTATTATTTTTAGCACATATGTATGTGTAAATCTGAATTGATCTATATTGTCTTTAAAAAAGTCCACAAACCATAAGAAACATAGCTAAATAAATTCTTTTACTGGCAACAAAACCGCATACGTAGTATTCGTTCATGTTTAAGTTAATTTAAAAAACTGCAAATATCCAACAAAGCCTAGTGATAAGTACTTAAACGAAGAGTGACTTTGGAACAGGGCAGCAAAACCATTGAAGCCAAGCACCTCAAGTACAGCATATCATATCATTAGAGATAGTAGTGGATTCGACCCCTCCCCCCTGCCGAACCACCACCACCAGCACCCTAAGCAAATTTTCCACTGGTATCCGCTGGTCACATAACCTCACTCGCGGCCCCTGCCCTCTACTCACCCTTCAGGGAGTCGCCCAGCTGGTCGGCACCGATGAATCCGGCGGTCTTGCTCTTGGTGTCGATGTGCGACAGATCGGCGGCCACACCGGGCGTATGGACAATGTCGTACAGGGCCAAGTCGCTGACCAGGGGATTCTGCTTGAGGAGCAGCGACAGCGGCTGGCCGATTCCTCCAGCGGCACCGCAAACGGTCACCTTGTAGTTGTTCTAGATCGGAAATGCAAAGATATAGTCGCGATGAGTCTCGATGTTATGTCAGGCTGTATAGTTATGGCTTGCGGATGCAATGGATCAGCCGCCTCTGTTACGTAAACAGTTGCAGTGGAAGGGGCACGATTCTACCCGGGATTTTGATTTTGGAATGTAACAATGCTCACCTGCTGGCCAACCGAGAAGGTGCGCACTCCCTGCAGGGCCAATTGCTTCGTCACTTGCTTCAGCATATTTGCAATGGTTTTGGTTACAAAATGTATTGGTTAAAACAATTCAACGAGAGCAGTTCTGCCAGCAAAATCCCACGGGCCAATGAAACAGATTTGCGAATCCCATGTTGTTGTTGTTGTTGCCGTGGGGGGCGGGGGAGTACAGGGTTGCTATCGCTCAAGAGCTTTCACGAGGAACAAAAGCTTTTGGTTGATTCGTGATTTGGGGGGACATTTCATGTGTATGAGAGCTAGCCATTTGTTGGTTATATGCTTGCAATGCTTCGGAAATGCATAATTTTTCATGCAACAATTTAAATTGCAGTTGCAGTGAAGATTCGAACATTTCAATTTGCACTTATCGATACAAATCGAATGGAGCTGCCAACTTAACTGCAATCCCTGTCCAATTGAGCCGCACAATCGTATCGAGCTATCGTTATCCGATATCAACCAGATTTATTTATTTTGGTTTGCCCCTATAAATGTTTGTTTTATGCAGAAAAAACGGCGCTACTGAGGATGTAATCATAAAGATGCTTTCTAATAATAATTAAAGTATTTAATGCAAGCTGTCAAGTATGCATTTCAAGCTCTAAGTGATCAGTTATGGGGGTATAAGTGAACTCCTATTTATTGTTTTTGTTTATAAACTAACAAATTCGTGAAGTACTGGCGCAAGACTAAAGTCTCAAGTAGTCAACAATTCAAACAGTTTAAGGTAATCGTCTACTGTTGTTTGAATACTCCGCATGCCTATGAATACATCCAATACTATTTAGCTAACTCCGTGCGGAAACCACAAAGATGTCATCTCTGCGCTTGACCCAACAGCAGCGGGACCATTTAAGCCTGCTCCAAAGACCCGCCAGCTCAGTGGTGGAGCTATGCAAGTCAGCCTTTGATTACCTGATAAATGGGCCCAATCCCGGCCGTTACGAGATGCTGGCCAAGAAATCCTCGGACTTGGGCAGTCCCGAGGCAGTGCAGCAGGCTGTGGAAGCTCTGATATCCCTGCTTATCAGCGTGACCACCCGGCTGGGAGGCAGTTCCGTCGACACAGGGGCGATTCTGCGAAAGACATTCCCCGAAATCGGCGACGATGTGCTCGAAGTTCTCGAGCAGTTTGTCACCAGCAAACGAAACTTTGTGGAGGGCTCAATCAAGTCGGCCAACATACGTGCCTATCGGCTGGTCAACCTGGACTGGCGACTGGAGGTCCGTACCGCGTCGCGGAGTCTGCTGGATCAGTGTCAAGTTGTGGTGACCATGAAGCTATACCTGCACACCGAACCGAAGAACGAAAACCGTGAGCTGCTGGCGGTGGACGTCTCGGGGCGCAGCGAACAGGAGCTGAAGGCCATGCAGGAGGACGAACGGCTGCATCGAAAGGATTTGCTGGTGCAGACGGATGTCGGCAGTCTGGTGCACATGATCAAAACACTGGAGGACGCGTTGGCCGAGTCCAAGACACGGCGCATTCGTAATATTGTCGAAGGCATACACTGATACAACTCCAGAACGCATACACTTGTTAACGCTAATTTAATCAGGACCAATTTATTAAAACTAACTTTAACTAGAGAAGGGATTGCCTCCTTGCGAGGCCAGAGCTTCGGCGGCAGCCGCCTTCAGGGCAACCTTCTTCCGCTGCCGGTTCTCCTTCTTCTCCTCAGGTGTCTTACGCAGCGCCTTGACACGACGCGTTTGGATGGAGCCCGTTTGCTGCTTGCCCAGATGGACGCGACCCTTGGTGTTGCCCAAGGCGTCTGTGCTAATGTTCTTCTTCTTGCCTACCTTCAACTGCTTGGGCTGTTTGCGTGACTGCTTGTACAGATCCTCGCTGGCGATCTTGGTGCGACGTATGGAGAAGTCGGCAGAGGGTCCGATCTCCTCGAGCTCAATGCGCGGCGTCCTCTGGCCAGATTTCTTTAGCAGTATTCGGTAGGAACGCATCAGAATGTTCATGTCATCGGTAACCGTGAAACTGAGAACGTGCTCAATGCCCTGAAGACGAATCGAATCCACCTTCTCGCGCTGGAAGGTGTCGATGAACAGGTTGCGAAGGCGCCTCAGTTCCTCGGTCTGTGCCCATTTCGGGCCATTGAACACCAGGCAGGGCTTCACGCAGGCTCCAATTTTCTCGTTCTTAAACTCTGAAATCGCCTGATACCGCTTGATGCCCAGTTCAAACATGTCCAGCACTTCGTTCTCGAAGATCCTGCCCAACACTATGTTGTCAGGTCGCTTCTTTGATGTGGAACCGAACGTGAACAAAGCAGCATCGTTTTTCATGGTCAAGCTGGAATTTTTGGTAGTTTAAAACTAAATAAACGTAAATTAAGGTATGTATGCTTTGTCTAAACTTACAACTCCAGTGAGGAGGGATCGTCAAAGGGGGTAATGTCGTTTTTGCGGTTCAGCACCTTAACCAGCGGCTTCTTCAGCGCCTGCAGATCCTTCATGCACAGCTTCACATTGCCACCGCACTTCCTTCCGTCCAAAAACAACATTGTGCGGGCGGATTCAATCAGTTGCGGCTCCCTGGCCAGCAACACTTTCTTTCCCTTGCGGGTTTTGGGTTTCCTGGAAGCGGAGTTGGTTTGATTTCATTGCTCTTCATTGGCTGCACCTTTATTGCTTACCTGATGCGTAAGAGGGACATAATCAAATGCTTTTTTAATTAAAAACCAAGTCAAATAAACTAAAATTCACGCGCACGTGTAAGTACGCTGCGGGGTTAGAGATGTGAAAACATCCGTTGCCGTATCGATGAAATTGATTTGCCGGCCGTATCGATAGTTGTTTAGCTGCCACAAGATTTAAAATGAATGCATTTTTCTCGCACTCAAAGTCTATTTTGAGTTTAACCATCGAACAATATAATATTAGGAATATAAAAATGCTACATTGTTTTAATTCAGTTCGCCATTTCCCTATGCATATATATTCTGCCATCACTAGCTGCAACAGTTGCCATTCACCCCGAATTACAGTTACGCTTCTTCGTCGATTCTAAATAAATATTCGTGAAATGTTATAATTATGCTGCGCAACGGCCAGAATCAAGCGCAATTGCTGGTCCGGAGCCTTGGGCAGCTGGCGCGAGGAATGGCCAGTTCGAAACGGGTCACCAGTAAGAAGGAGAATCTGAAATCAAAACTGCCAAAGCCCTCCACAGTCGAGATGCCGGTGGAAGAGCCCCTGAATGCCAGCTATTTGTCCAAAACTCTGGGTAAGCTAAGACTTTTAAGCTGGTTTAAGGAGTCACTATTGCGTCTTTATAGGTAGTAACTATCGCGCTTGGGCGGCCGCTCTAGAGAAGCACCCAGAGCTCAAGACGTTGAAGCGCAAGGACTTGCTGAACTCCTACGACACTTTGAAATCACTGGACTACAGTGTGGACGACATCATAGCGAAGCCCATGATCATATATTATGGTGCTACCACTTTGGTCAATCGACACAGTGTTTTGCAGGAGTGCGGCTTCCACAATGTTACTGTCCAAACGCTGGCCAAATATGTTACGGTGGTCAACAAGCCGATAGAAGTCCTGAAGGCACACAGTTACATCCACTTTGATGTGAAGGTGGTGGAGCGTCTGGCGGGATATTTTGCGGACATCAAGTTGCCGGTGGATTTACGGGAGCTGGAAAGCGAGACCCTCACTCTAAAGAGCTTGAGACAATCCCTGCTCAACGCTTACCTGCGTGAACGTCTTCAGATGGACGACAACGATCTACAAAAGCTGTGGCGCGTTTACTCCCGCATCCGCCACAAGAGTTTTCGAGCATTGCAGGACACCATCGAGCTCCTAACCAAGGAGTTTAATTTTCCCGCCGAGCGGCTAAGGAAGAACAGTTTTCTGCTCTATTCGGAAGCAGATAACGTGCGCCGCATCCTGCGAGAAGTACCTACCATTGATTCGCAGGACATACGCGAAATCGGCTTCCGACGACCCAAGATTTTGATGTCCACCTGTGATAGTTTGAAGCAAACCCTGCAGCACGTCCATGCGTTTGGCATCAGCGAGGATGCTGTTCTACGTTGTTTGGAAGTGCTCACCCTTGGACCAGATACGGTTTTGGAGCGCCTAAAGGACCTGCAGGAGATAGAGGAGTTTCAAGTACTGGGCACCAATCCGCGAGTCCTAAGACTGGTACACTACCAGAACAAGGCGCGACTGCGTTTGGATTATCTCAATCAACTTAAGGTGCGGTGCGCTTCCTTGCACATCCTTTCTTGTGGGTCCGAGGCTTTCGCCAAGTAAGAAGCTATGCAATCTTATTGACTGAATAACCAACCAACCTTATTCAAGATTTGCCAGAGATGGCTCGGATCGTACTAAAGGACGGGATATAGTCTTCTACTTGGGTAATGTGTTGGGGAAGGAAGTGCAAGTGCTGCGCAATCTTCTCTCTCGCCATCCCAACTGGTGCCATATACCTCTGCTGCACGTGAAGCAATGTCTGGAGTACTTACTCAGCAAAAAGTTTAAACTTGATGAGATATTTTTGAATATACACTTGCTTCTTTATCCCATGTGAGCAATGTTAGAATTATACAAACGATTTTTCTTTAATACTTTTTCTTTCTTCACAGCAAACGCATTGAAGAAAAAATGCTTCTTTTGCAATCACCCGACGCACAAGAAGATTTACAGCTGCCTGTGGCGAATTTCGATTCGTTAAGCAACAACGAGATCCTAACTCTCATTCTCTACCTAATCGAATCGGAGTTCCACTTTACGGGCGACGGCATCTGGACGGAGCAACATACACATCACGTGGAGAACTTCAATAATCTACTGCCCGACTTTCCAGAAAGTCTCAATAAGGTCTACAAGTACGGCGTAAAGCCTGCAGATAAGATGATTATGCAGCACTTATAGGTGCCTGCAGTAAAATTGTACATAGCTTGTTAATAAAATTGGAAACTATTTTGAAACCTAACATACTACTCTAATTGGTTTCCCGTGTCTTTGGGCATATATGCGAATCGATGATCATTTATTCAGATTCCAGCTTCAAAGCAGCAAAGTTTGCGTCGGTTTCCGTGATCAGCTCATCCTCGTTCACCTTCAAGGGAGCACATCGCGTCCAGAACGCTTTGTCGTTGCTGTCGGGCAGGGACTCCTGGGGGAACGTGTGCAGCGACAAATCGTTGAATACATTGTGGTGCTCGTAGTCGTCTTCCAGCGGCGTCTCTGTACAATGTTCTACTATTCTTGTTATGTGGTCATCCTGGTTTCTCGGCGTCATGGTTAACATTTCGAAGCTATTCGAGATGAGGTAAACGTTGGGCAGTGTCTCCCGCTTCCAATTGGACCACAAGATGTTATGCATCAGAGCATAAGGGCAGTGGGGCAGATAATAGAGCGTGGGCACCGTCGCCTCGTGCTTGCCCGCGCAGTCTTCGCTCATTATACTTCCGCCAAACAGTTGGATCAGTTCCCTTTCGCTGTCTCTGAAGACGGGATCGAAGTACAAGGCCTCGCTGATCTTGTGCTGCCGCTGCAGTCCAATCACAAAGGCAGCCTGATGCAGGGCATGGTAGGTGCGGGAGAAGGGTCCCAGTCCCAGGCAAACGACACGTTCCAAAGGTTTCTTAATGACTTCAAGCTGCTGCTGCAGTGCCTCCATGGCCACCAGAAAGTAGTCGCTCTGACACATCTCAGTACACAAGTTCTCCAGACGCCTAGAAGTGGATTTCGTTTTCAGGGACGGAGCTCTTGAAAAACATAAATATCAAATACTTACGGCTGAAATTTCTCCACATTCACATCCGGGCAGTCGATTAAGTAGTCACTTTCAGATTTATGGCGATCCCGCCGCCTCAAGCACTTACGGGCCATCCATTTCTTACGCGTTACCACCTGAAAATCCTCTCCAGAGTTCGACATTTCGAAACGTAAATAAACACGCTTCTTCTTCTTCTCACCTTGCTTAGTGTGGCCGTTCTTGGTACAGAGGAAGAATATAAGTTGCATTTTCCAACTTAAATGTAAATTTTGTAATTTAAATCTCGATATAGATTTCCATATAGTTTATTATTAATTTGTTTATTTGATGAATATATAGTATGCATGAAGTAAACAGTCTCAACGACAAAGTGCGATTTCTTTTGTGACAGTGTATCAGCTGTTACCACTGCAACTTCTTCACACAGCTGTTTTTCACTTTTGTACGCCATGAACGATCCAAACAAGGCCATTAGTGTGAATCTCTCCTCGCTGGTCAGCCTGAAGGCGGAATTGCTGAGGAAGCAGCATGAGGTGAGGATGGCCAAAGCCAACAAGGCATCCGCCGCCGATTTTCGACCCGCCAAGAGCAGCGGCGACAAGGAGAAGTCCAGTGATCGGGGCTACAAGAAGGTCGGAAGCAGCAACGATGGCGCCAAAGTGTACGAGACTGAGGACCATGCCCAGTTGGAGAAGTCGCGGCGTGTCTTGGAGGCGAAGAGCAAGTTCTACGATCGGATGATTCGCAATGGAGGCAACCTCAACTCCGATGATAACTGCCTGGTGATGTTTAACCGCAAAAAGCAGGAGGCAGACCTGGAGCAGGAGCAGCCCTCGCAGAGGTGTAATTCCCGCCAGCGACTGAGTAGCAGCAGCAGTTCCAGCAATGATGAGCAAGGCCACGACGATGATGATGAGGTGGAGTACGTTGATTGCCTGGGACGCACCAGAAAGTGCTTGCGGAAGGACTTGAAGGAGGCCCAGAAACGCGACAAGCAACTTGCCGAGAGCATGCCGGAGCGCCTGGATCAGACCAAGGCCAACTGGATGATAGATACCAAAGGCAGCCGCGAGCAGAACAGAAACCACAACAGCGACGATGACGATGGTGAGACCTTTATTGGACCACGGCCAACAGAGAGCCTCTTCAGTGAGGCCCTATCCACGATGACCAAGCACGATGAACAGCGCATAAACTGGGAGCGCAAGGAGCAGGAGAATTTCGACAAGCCTGATGTCCACTACCAGGATGTCTTCTTTGACGAAGCGCGCACCCACGGTGTTGGCTACTATGCCTTTTCTACGGACGAAGAGGAGCGCCGGAAGCAGCAGTTGGAACTGGAAAAGGCACGCAAAGCTACGACTGATGCGCAGACACGACAAGATGAATTGCGCGCCAAACGGGACAGTCTCGTGGCAGATCGCGTGCTAGCCGCCAAAAACCGGATTCGAGCACGCAAAGGCTTACCACCCATCAGCAAGGAAGACTACCTGCGGGAGGAACAGCGAATTAAGGACGAATCAGCGGCCGAAACAGCAGAAAGAGAGAGGGAGGAGCAAGAGAAGAAAGCAGCCATCGAGCGGAAAAAAGAAAAGGAGGAGGCGGAACTGGAAGAATTGCGCAAGGAGCACGTACGCGATTGGGACAAGGACAAGCCGGGTGTGGCCAAGCGACGCGACTCAGACAGCCCCGAACCACCGGAGGAGGAGTGGAAGTACAAGGCCGAACGCCTGCCCATGTCCCAGGAGGAGTGGAATGAGAAGCAGCGTGCCCAGCGGCAGGCAGAATTTGCTCCCATGCCAGAGCCGGTTTCCCTCAAGCGCAGCAACTTCAGCAGCATGCCTCCGCCACCGCCTTCGGTGTGGAACAGTGGCCAGGAGCCGGAGTTCCACAACTTTCACAGCACCAGGCAGGAAAAGAAGTTTCAGCGACGGAGCTACAGTGCGTACAACGAAGACGAAGCTGATGAGCAACCGAGCACATCCAGTCGTGGTATGGGTGCTGCTATTCCCCCGCCTGTTGGATTGGATGACAGAGCTCCACCAGCTAAAAAGTCCAAGTCCCAGGCCGACCTGGAGCGCTCCATCGAAGCGGGTCTCAGGTTTCTGCGGGAGAACTGCGACAAGGGCGTGCTGGGAAACAAGGCCACCTGGACCTCCAAGGCGGACTACTAAGTTAAGGAAAGGCATACCTTCATTTATAGTTTATTACTTTGTGTAAAGAATACTTTAGAAAAACACAATACGCCTAGACAAGCTTTCTATTGTCTGGTTTTTGAGTTCAACAAATGTATTGTTAATTTAGCTACGGCTAGATCGAATAGTGCATTTTCACAATTCCTGTCCAATTTAGAGGCCCTGTGCCCAATTGCATTCCGACAAGGTAGGCGCAATTTAAATTTCCCGAGAATACCTATTTGGTAAAGTTCCATCGATTGGTATGTGACAACCGGGATCAACAATTAAACGAAAGCTAAAACAAAAAGCAACTACTACTTACTATTTGGGCATCGTGTTGTTTGCTCATCTAGCAGTAGTGCAAGTGTTAACTCTGACTACACAAAGTCCAACCTGGGACGCAGGGCCAAGGAATTGGCTGCTACAGAAACGTAACATAAAGGTAGCGGTGGTACCCTAAACGTACAAAGTCTGTCTAAGCTAATGGTAATATTTACTATCTTGCATATAACTAAACGTTAAGGAGCACGCTATCTGAGCCGGTATATTATGGGAAATTGGTGTTTGGGACAGACAGCAAGGGTTCCATTTGGATTGCAGGGCGGCCTAGAGCATGTCCCGATCCACCATATCAATGACTATCTCCGACATCTTCTGGCGGCACAGGTCGTTGGGTGGAAAGTTGAGCGTGGGCGCGCCCACATCCTCCTCGAGTTCATCGCTTCGATCCAAGTACATATCCGGGGCATCCTCCGAGGAGCAAGTGCTTATAGGTAGGATATCCAATGCCAGGCCAAGAGCAAAGCGTCCGTATGTCTTCAGCTCCTCGGCAAAACTATGGCGAAAGGCGTTTAATAAATCGATTGATTATATTCCCAGAAAATTCGTAAAATCATTTGCTTACAGGTCCTGTAGCTTCTGTAATGTGTCGCAGTGGTCCGGCAAAGTTGTGCATAGGATTTGCAGCCATCGAAACAGCTCCTCCGTATAGATCTTGAGCAGAGTCTGCAGGTGAGCATCCCGCATTTCCTTGGTGGTGCAGCAGTATAGCAGATTGGCAATGTCCAGGGCGATGGAGCTGTAGCGTATCAGCTGAAAGTCGAGAAGGGCCACCTCCAGCACCCGCTGCAGATCCTCGGGATCATAGTGGTACAGAAAGTTGTTCACCCAACAGTCGCCGTGGCAAATGGCAGATAACGGCGACTCGGCACTGGCCAACTTCACCATACGACCGAAGAAGGAGGAGCTTTCCGCAAATTTGTTCATTGCCAGGACATACTTGGAGTCGGGGGGCAGCACCTCGGACACCATCTGAATGGCGTTCTTGGTAAGGCGCTCGTAGTAGTTTCGATACCAACTCGTATTGGCCGTGCAGAAGATGCCCTCGCTGATCATGCTGCACAGCTTGCTGAACTCCAGCGGTTTCTCGAACTTGTAGGCTAGGCTAAGGCCGTGCAGCTGTGCCACCTGCAGCAGGACGGACTGCGTCTCCTCCAGACTGAGGCCTTTGTGGCGGTCGGACATCTGAAAGCCACGTTCGCGAAGATCCTCTGCCGGAAATACAATTTAATAAATTAGAAAAGGATCCACAGTAAAGGGGAGAGGTAACTTTACCCATTATGAGCAGATCATGCCTGGCTGAATAGCACTTCGGAATGGCATTGAACACGGGTGTGTCCTGGTTCGTTTTGCTGGCCTGGAACTTGAGCAGTTCCGGCATGATGGTGTTGTAGAACTGCACCTCATTGCTGTGGAACAAGCAGGGATTATGAGCCTCTATAGGATGCGCGGAATCGGAATTGGAACACTCACCGGAAGAGCTTGTCGCTCTTGTAGGCCTCCCGGGCGACTAGACTTTCCGGCATCACCTTGCAGATGACGTTCTGTTCCCATTTGAGACTCCTCCGCTTGCCGGTTAGCTTAATGCGATAAAGGGCGGCCGTATAGTTGTCACCCCGGTCGGAGCCCTGGGCCAGCTGGAAAAGTAGGTGGGTGGAAGTGATTTCATAACCGAATGTTAGCTGCCCCCAATAGAGTCCTCACCTCGAAGGCATCGATCTGCACTTCCGGTTCCACGTGCTTGAAGATGTCCTGGAACACCTCGAGCGAAAGGATTTGTTTGCTCTCCACGGCGTTTGCCGCTCCCAGTCCGGTAGTTGTTGTTGCTGCTGTCTCCGTAATACCCATTTTTCAAGGAGTCCTGTGGAGGCTTTTACAGGAAGCCCTACTCTCAATCCCTTGCGGACAATGTGGGTTAATTTTTTGCCAAGCGCGCACGGCTCTATTCAGTTTTCGGTTTCCCTTTACAGTTCATTCATCGATTTTGCGCGAACATGTGTTTCTTTTCGCACTGCTACGTGCCTGTTCTTCTTCTTCTCTCTGCGTGTCCTTCGTGCTTTTCCTCCCCTTCGTGTTTTGGCTGTTTTAACGCGCTTTCGACACGAATTTTGAACTGCCCATACCCAACTGACCCAACTAATGCTAAAGATCTTCATTTATTAAGGGGCATTTTCTACATTTTTTCTTTTGCTGGAAAACTAGTTATTAAAATTCTGACAAGTTGCTTAACTGGTTAGCTTATTGCTTCCCGTTATTCATTTCGTAGCTGCAGCCCTGGGTAACGTCACGCGATACTTCATTACGTTGCGCTATTACGTTTGTTACGTAAAGGTGGCGAATGAATTTAAATGAATTTCCCTTTAATACATTTTGCTAAAAGTTTCAAATTAACGAATGCTCAGTTCATTTACAACCAATTTACAACAGCTTAGCGAAAATTAAAACCACCCACTTTTTACTAAATATATTAAAAATGCGTTCTTTTGGAAGACGACAATAAAAGGTTTTGATTTATGTTTTATTACAGTATGAATATGTTCTACATTTGTATAATTGAGCTGCTGCTTACAAAGTAGTCTTGAAAAAATGAACATTTGATGTTATTAGTATTACAAGTGGCTAATGTTACCATTATGTATTTTGGGCCGAGAAGCCGCTGCTGCTGTTAACATTCGTATTATCCTGGCTTATAAGCCAGGATGCTGGGCTTGGGCGTTTCGAACGCCATCACTATGCGAGTAGACTAAGATCAAGAGCAGGAACCGCCAGCCAGTTTGCGATTAGTCCATTAAAGCAGAAAAACTCATAATTGGGCCGAGGCCAATTGGAAATTGGCTAGTTTTGGCTGAAAGTTTAATGGTAATAAGCGTGGTAAGCTTGAAGTTATTGAAACTAAGCATTTATATTTAAGCATTTAATTTACTGCCAGAAGGCCACTCACCTGGCGCCTCTCATTGTGGCTGCTGCTGGTGCGTCACCAGTCCCATGTCCTCCTGCACTTTCAAGGGCAGAGGAAGTGGTCTCTGTGGCCAAGTGCGTCGCTGGAGCAGCATTTCCGCCCTGGCCAACTGGCGCTGCAGTGCCTCGATGGTGGGATAAATGTGCTGCTCCACAAACTCCGTCACCGTGTACTCATCGTACACCTCCCACAGCAGCTGCTGCGCCTCCCGCGCCATGGCCCGCAGCTCCTCGATCAGCATGGGCGTCCTGCCAGTCAGTTCGCGCACCCTTAGCGGTGAGCTGAAGTTGTGGCGCACATTGTAGTCGGAGAGCCAGGCGCTCTGGTCACGAGTCTGCTGCAAATAGAGACCGATCTCGGCCAGCTTGTCGTACAGGCGCAGGGCATATTTGAAAACCAGGTGACCCGGGTAGTTGCAGACAGCAAAGAGCTGGCTGTGATGGGCATTTGGATGTAGTTCCAACCAGGGTCGACCCGATCGCCGACTGTCCGGCTGGAAGACGCACTGCAGCACGCGCAGCAGCTCATTGTCCCGCGGATTAGTGCTGAAGTAGCCCTTGGAGACGGTGGACAGCGACGTCATCAGACTGGGAATGCCTACCGGTAGAAGTTCACAGAGTACTGCGAAATGATCGTAACGCTGCCATCCGGTCAGGGCCAGCCCTCGCAATCCCTTCGAGAAGCGCCCGCCTTCCTTGGCGATCACTGCCAGCCAGCGGATGTTGTTCTCAAGATGATGCTGCAGCGGCGGCACCAGCAAGCTCTCGCCGAAGGCTCCCTTGAAAGCGGACGCCGTCCAGGCGCTGGGAAAGACCTTGGCATAGGTATCCCACAGCTGCGGCTGGATGTAGCGGTATATGTCACTGGCATACACCCACACCATCGGCTCCACGTAGCTGCCCACTTGCGAGTGCTGCAGCTCGCTGAGGGACATCGATCGCAACTGGTCGTCCCAGATTACCACTCCAAGCTGCGGCCACTGGCGGCGGATGAAGTGCGCCATGCTGACCACGTGCGAGAGAAAGAGCTCACTGCGCAGCCTCTGGCGGCAGCTGTTGCACTCGCCCATGCGCTGCACCTCGTCACAGCCAATGTGGATGTGGGTGAATCGGATTGGCGCCACGGGAACTTCGGAGGCGGGCGTCGCCTGACCCAAGCACTGCGAATGCAGTTCGATCACCTGGGTGAGCACCTGCTCCAGCAACGCCATGCTCTGCGGCTGGCTGGGGCAAATCGACTGTGGACTCTCGGCCAGCTCTCGCAGCTGCTCAAACCCAGACAGTTTGAGCACGTATTCCATGTGACCAAACGTTTGGACGAGGGGCATTACACTCAGCCCGTGTAGGGCAGCGCACTCCAGAAAGTCCTGCCGAAAAACATGGCAGGTATATTTAGATGTATGTCTGCCTAAAGATTTCGAGACTCACCCGCAGTTCGTCCTCCTTGTAGGCATTGTGCGCCGCCAGCGGCTGGAGAACGCCGCTGTAGGGAAACATGTCCTCGTACTCTATGAGCAGACCAGTGGCTCCCAGGGCCCGCAGCACGGGAAGCAGTTGCTTGAGGAAGCTGAGCTTGGGCGGAGCACCCTTCAGATCCAGATGGACCAGACGCTCGGCGGGAGCTCTCGGACCATCCGGCCCGATGCCAGCCACCACCGGCACTCCCATCCGCTGGAGCTCGTGCTCGTACTGAGTCTGTCGCTCCGCCGAAGTGAGCATTCGCTCGTCCTCTGCATTGGCGTTAAGTTCCTCCATACCGGCGTTTCTCTGGCGCTGCTGCTGCTCCAGAATCTTGAGGCGTTCCTGCTCGAACAGGAAGCTCTCGGACATGGGCAGCGGGCCCTTCTTGGCCTGCGTGGGCCGCAGGAATCGCACGTTTCCCAGCCGCTGGACTGGCGAAGGCGACTTCTCGACGGCGTTATCCTTGAGTCGCTCGGCTCTCAGCACCCGGTTGGCCTGCTCGATCAGCTTCTGGATGATGTGAACCTGCTGGTAGCCCGTGGACTGCTGGGGCTGCTGGCGCTCAGAACTGGAGAGGCCGGCAGAGGGCTGTGCTGCGGCTGACGTATCGATTAGTATGGCCCATGTCCAGAGGCCGAGAAGCACCAGGCCAGACGCGACGAGTAGGAAGGAAAGTTTCCGGCGCCAAATAAATATCCACAGATTTGAGTGCATCTGCAGTGGGAAAAAATGTGTGTGAGTAAAGGAAGCAATATAGCGATGCCAAACAGGCAGCTATTAGGGAGTTACATTTTATGTGTGTTTCATATGAGAAAATATTATTTAAATTTGTTAATATGTTTTAATAAGTTGGCAAGAATTTTTGATATAAGTATTTTTAAGATAGAATTGTATTGTATGCTTTCACAGAACAGTATTTTCAGCAGTGTAGCTGTGGCAAGTCAGCCACTGCAGTGCTGCAGAGTAAAAACTTGCATCACTTTTTATAAATATTTGAAGATCCAACAAGTAGCCCCCGGAGTTATGCTATATAAATCCGCCCACAACCGACGCCCCCAGCCGCACGTTACTCATACGCCACCGAAACGGGCTGAGCAGCTCATTGAGGTTGAGTTAAGGGCTGCTTCCATTGTTGTTCTTGGGTTTCTTGTGGGTCTTGGCTCCTGCCTTTGTGTTTGCCCAACTCCGGCGGCTGTGCACCATGGTAACGAATTCAAGGGACGCAGCAGTGGACAAAAAACTATTATATATTGTACTTATGATTGCCACTAGTCAGACCAACTTTAAAATACAGAACAAGAGCTTCTTATTTTCGTTCTATTTTCTACTTCGTATGAACTATGAAATTTTATGAAATTTTTAACTTCAATAATGTGTTATATAAAAAGAGAAAACTGTAAAAAGTTTGCCTTAAGCAAGGTGTCCTTAAAATAAAGAAATGACATTATGTTATAAGGCATTTTTGCATTTAAAATGATCTAGCTGGTAATTATTCACTGATGAATTCAATTTTACCAAAAACTATTTCTTTTTACATTATTTTAAGCCAGTAAAATTCACGCACATTGTATTTTAATGTGGTCCCGACCAAAACGCTCAGCTAAAAAGCTGATATTTGCTGTAGTAGACCACAGCAAAAGGAAAAGTGGACTGGCAGCCGATTTTAATGGCTTCTCTGATGGTTTGGTCGCATTCGCTTAAATAGGCACAACTGGCAGCTTATTTAAATGAGCCTCCGCAGAGCCATACAAGCCGCTAGATCAGGCATCGCGCACAGGTGGGGATATCGCACAAATAGTTGGATAAAAGTGCTCCATGGATACGGGGCTGGTAGGATGGAAGCATCCTATGATGGCAGCCAACAAAACCGGCACGGTTCGACAGGCGATAAATGCAAGTGCTCAGGTGGAAATGTGCAGCTGTCTCGCTGGCGGAAATTGAATTGAGTTTTCCCTGGGTTACCACCAGTGGGCTGAAAGAGGGAGCCGTTTAGGCCACTGCTTACTCCGTTCGCAGTTCGTGGCTGCCAGCAAAGACAGACGCGGAATGGTTTCCACTCTTTGTGGACACTTGTTAGTCGGTTGAGTGAAGTGGTTTGGATGAATCAGGGGCGTGACCACCGAAAAGGTGATCTAATGAGAAGTTTGCCATCATTACTAATAGCGCAGACAAATGTTGACATTGCTTTAATAAAGTTTAGATGTTGCGCTTTAACATTAAATAGTCCAGCTTAAATGAAAAAGTATTATTTCATTTGGTGTTGCTTTGCGGAAAATATACTTTGATATTATAATATATAATATTATAGAGATTCGTTGTTAAATAAGTTTTACCTTAAACAGTGACATTCGATTTGGTTCACCTCAAAGCTAATATACTCGAACTCAATCGAAACCAAGTCATTCTGTATTTTATGCACATTTTTAGAACTCCTTCCATATTTTGGCGCCCAACTGCAACGCTACACTCACAGTCCGCATGGAATTAGTGTTTTAAACATCTAATCCGCATCAATTTTGCATTCGGTAAAAGCCAATCGAATTCCGATTGCCGACCATTTGGCTTAATCCACATTTGCAATACCTCGTTCTCGATTTCTCTTGACTTTCCATCGCCAGTTGTTGCCAAATTTGTACAAACGAAAACATTTTTCCTGGGAGGTGTCGAATGGGGAAGGCCTAGGAATCGTGTGGGTTTCTCCTTGGCGTCTCTGTACTTTCCCAACCACAACTACTTTGAATGGATGCTCTCGTTTTTCAGACGCTTTGTTGGCCGATGTTCTTGCCAAGGATGCAAAAATAGAGGAGCCAGCTATGCAAACAGAGGCGCCCCAGAAAGGGGTATGATGTGTGTGTGTGAGTGTGTGTTGTGATATGAGGCAGAAGAGCACGCCTTTTCCTCAATTTCCGCATCTTATGTCCATTGCTACACTCTGCGAAAAATTTCAATAAAATGTATATTACTAAAACGTTCACAAACATTCCTATAGCTTAAATCACAAATTAAGCAAATCATTTTTCTGGAGCTCCATAACCATGCTTGACTGTAGGCGCCTATTTCCAGCTCTTCTAAGGAGATAACTAGGTGCATTCAAAAAGCACCGAACAGTGCATAGTACGTAGCTCTTTCTCGCAGTGCAGACAATTCACTTTCCCTGTTCGCTACCGACAGATCCTGCCAAGAAACGGTTCCGACAGGACAATGGATCGGTGCTAATTGCCTTCGGTTCGTCAGACAGAAATGAAAATAGTTCGGGGCGACTGTTTCCCAAATTAAATGTAATTGCACCGCAAAATCGACAGGCCAATTTGCAGGCAGGCAATTCACGGCGTCCCTGGCCATTTCCTGACTGGCTGTGACCTCCATCTCCACCGCCAGCTCTGATCCACCTCCACGTCCACCCACTCAATGGAGAGCTAGAATGGGTGCTAGAAATAGCAGCCATGTCCTGTGAAGTGTTCGCCCACCGCACAATTTGGCAGTTGGCCAAAAAATAGAGGAAACACGTCTAAAAAATGAAACATGAAAAGCATTTAAAGCGCGCCCTGACGAACCTAAAAAGGCACTCAATTCGCTGTTTATGGGGCCAGCACTCATATTCATATTTATATTCATAGTTTTCGAAGAGTACATTGAATTATACAAGTGGGCAACAACGATTTGTTTTTTTGCTTTCCAAAGATATAGGGGGCTCGCCCGAAACTCCAATTGAAATATGTAGTTTTGGGATCAGCAGTGTTACTTTCATAACTTTGCTGTTTTCTAGAGCGATTTATTATTAGTTGTAGCTAGTAATACGGCTGTACTTGCTGTTAACTACTTAAACTACACAATTTAAGCTTTAAGCCTGCAAATGCACTAAAGTTAAGGCGGAGCTGCTCTGCTGCGACTTCCATTTAGGGGAAGCTTATATTGCATTCCCCGCATTGCGTTTTGAGCAGAAAATTTGCCTGCCACTGCAACACAAGTGGAAGGGAAAGGGAAGGGGGAGGGGGAGGAAGGGTGAGAGCCAGGCCAAAGCTGCCTTAACTTGGCTTTAAGGATACAGTTGCCGGCCAGGCCATAGCTCACTTCTCTGGCCCCTGTAGAGAAATTTACACGGCGGGAAAATACTCTGAACAAGCATAAATAATTTTTGAGTAAATAACTAACAGCGTTTTATGTGCATTTTTTCATGCTTAAAATGTAAGATAAGAGTGTATAAGATATAGAATGTATTTAAGATAAGCAAGTTGTATTTAAGCTCAATTCTACCTTAAATAAATGTGACTTCAAAACCAATTTCCTATTTACAAATTTAAGTAATTTCTTCCATAGAAATTATTATTTATTTCTCTGCGGTTTTCCCGCTCGATATGCAAGTTGAAAAGCAGCTGGTTAGGGATTTTCCTTGGGTCCGAGTTCCGGAAAGTACCTCGATTCTATAGATCCCTTAGTATCCTCGTCCTTCAAACTCGGAATGCTGCAGCTGCTCCTGCTGTCCTCATTCAGATACTTGTCCTTGAAACTCTTCGGTGGAGGACCGAATTCGGTGGATGAATCTTCATCATATCTGCGTTTTAATCGATTCAGAACTTCGCCAGTTTTTGGCTTTTGCAGAGGGATTTGGAAACGAAACTTTATTTTGTACGTCTTTTTTTCGTTCGTCTTTACTGCTTTTCAATTTATTGGCCCATTTCCTTCTCAGGACGACTGTCAGTTTAATGGAAAGCATCCATTGTTTCAACTAAGTTCCCAGAACATGTGATGATTTGTTTCTGCTACTTTAACAAGTGATTCGCGCAATTTCTCTCAGTGCACAGCGTGTTGAAAGGAGGCTGGCGCTGAGTTGAGCACTTGGGCCTGCAAAATATTGTGCTACTTGCTGCAGTACCTCATCGGTCTGAGGGCCATAATCGGCAATTAGGCCATTTAACGCCTTATTAACGTCCATTAGCAGTCGGCCACCAATGGACGATGATTCGTGGTTCAGTCAGCCAAGCGGGTTAATATCCAACTCCCCCCATTTTGACTGCCTTCTCGGACAGATTTAAGATGCCTCAATGGGCAGTCCAACAAGTTTCACCAGCTGCACAGTGCACCGCTCTCCACTGGGAGGAAATAAATCGAAATAGAATGCTGATGGCCAGGATGAACAGGATGTCGATGCAGCCGCTTGAATTAGAAATGCTCGATAGGATTTCGGGGGATTTTCCAGTCGCATGGTATTGGGGAAATCAAGAGAAATTTGTAGGCCACGGCTCCCCGAACGAACATTGTGCAATCAGCAACAAAGTCTCTATTTAGAAACCAGCAGAAATGCAATGCCATAAAACACTTTAATGCCGCCATAAGCCCTGCTATTCTGTTGCCAACAGAATGACACGAAAAAATTGGCAATCAAATGCATGCAAATATATCATCCTACAACGCCACCTCCTCAGTCGAATTCATAATTGGCAAAGCAAACAAACTGTGAATGAAAATGGAGCAAACAAAAAATGGGAAGCGAAACTTGTCGCTGTGATGAAAATACTCTGATGAACTGTGCATTTCCCCAGTTTTTCCTCACTCATTTTCCCAGCGCTCATCAACTCAACCAACAAACTTGCCGTGCCGAAGCGAAACTTTCGCACAGCTTCGAAAATTGTCTGCATTTCAGGGCCAGGTCCAGGTCCAGGTCCAGGACCAGGTCCAGTCTTAATAAAAACGTTGTTACCTACTTCATAAGTAGATTATAACTGCGAAAGTTTGCAGCGAAAAAGGCAGCGCGGGAGGGAATTTTGAGGTGGAATTAGAACAGAGCGTTCGTGCAACACTCAGTTTGTACGCTCAAAAGCGCTAAGCAGCAAAAAGCAAAAGCAGAAGCAGTGGCAAAAAGCAAAACTGTCACAGCAACAGCTGCTGCGCGAGTAAAAACTGAATCCATAAAAAAGTGTCGGTTTTGAAACTCTCGACTGTGCGACACCGTGAAAGTCCTCTAAGTCCTCCACAGAAACTTAACTCATGTGAGACGTACAAAATGAACTTAGCACAATTTCGAAACTCAATATTTTAATGTAGCTATAAATTTGTTTTGATATTTTTCTTATTTCCAAGCTTAGCCGCAGCCCAACACGCCCGACGTCCAATAGGTGTAAGGGAATCACGGCGAGGACACGTAGCTAGTGTCCTGCCTCAAAAGGGAACCCTCAACGACGCCGTGTTTATAATTTGAAATGATTTTGTACTGCATTTTACTGGCAACAAAACGGGTGACGGAGCAAGGATAGCGTACGTGAAAAGGGAAAATTGAATGGGGAATCGTGATTGGGCGTTTTGCTAGCCAGCTGGCTAACCATTTTTGCAGATAGTCCTGCGAGATATACTTGTAGAAAACATGACCACACAACAAGAAAAGCTATAGACGCCGTTGCGGTCAGATATTGTTTATCGGGTTAGATGAGCACGAACAATGTCCTTGCAAACCAGAAATCAATCAGAATTCACGCAGCACATCCTGCATCCTGCATCCTGCATCCCACATCCTGCAAAGCCTCTGGCAGCCAGTCGGGCACATATGCTCCATCGATTTCAATTGCATTACGGGCTTTACGGTGATTCATGAGTTTCTCTGGGTGACAGATAAATCGGAATGCAAGGGGAGAAAAGCCGAGCAAAATTAACTTGTTTCTTGTTTCTTGATTAATTTTTCACTTTCGGCCCACAAAAAGTTATATTTCTGACTGTAATAATGTTTATTTTCGAAATATAAAAGCCAAGATGTTTGCAAGCTTCGCACACGTTGGTTATTCCATAACAAAAATGACATTAATAAAAGGATTACCGAAACTGTGTTTAATGGCCACATTAATGCATATTTAATATATATGCACTTGCAGAAGTCAAAGTTGACTGTATTTAAACTGCAATTTTAATTGCTTTAATGCCCAAACTACGTTCGACCAGAAATGGCTTAAATTTAACGACACAGTTTTCGCCATTTTCGGCTTCACCGCATCAAGTCGTTGCTAATAAAGTTTGTGTTGCTTTTCCGTGGTATGCAATGCGAGCACCACGCTGCGTATGCGTAATATTTATTTAGCGATAAGAATGCAGTGGCCTGGCATGCAAACATTTTGCATCATTAATTCCAAATGTCAGCGGAATGCAAATGCAAGTCTATTTGTTTGCACTCGTTGGGTGGATGTGTTTGTGTTCATTTTGCAGTTTGCAGTTTGCAGTTTGCAATGCTGCATTTGCGCAAGGCTGAAAGCCAACTTCAGAGTCGCCTTTTAATTCCCGTAAAAGCCATTAAATTCTCCTATTCACCAGGCAGTAAAATGCAGACCAGCCTGTGCCACGCCCCCTTTCGGTGGCCGCCCCCAAGTGCATCGCCTGCTGTGTGCTGACTTGTCGGCTGATGACAGCAAATGACGAGCGACGACAACAAAATGTTTACTAATGCAGCCCCAAAGCACCGACAGCAAAGTGTTGGCCCACATTTCGGAATTTCCAGAGGGCGGAGAGTTGGAGGTGGCAGTATGGTGGGGATTGGATGAGCACATGGAGAGGCCCTTCTAACAAGGCAGATGCTGTGACATCGCCGAAGGAATGCACTCCGCTGGGACGCCCAGGAGGCTTCTCCAGCCACTCGAACGAGTGGCACCGAGCCCTGATTGATGTTTATGAATTATTAAGCAACTACACACGGAGAGCAGCTTAGCTCAGCTCAGCTCAGCTCAGATCCATCTGCTTTCAATTCCCGACGAGGACGAGTTGATGGATGCGGAATGGAATGGTTGGGAACTGCAATTTGAGCAGAGATTGTTGCAGCTCCAGATTAGAAAGCTTAAGCCCTGGGAAGAGCATAAGTGTAACTGATTCAATTCCATGACGAGCTCGAGCTGAGAGCCCTTGGATCCACTTAAAATATGAATTCTTTATACCCGTTGCTCGGGTATACTAGATTCCTTGAAAGTGAGGAATCGCTTCCGACCGTAAGAAGTAAATACTATTTCTATAGTGATCCTAGCCGATTCGTTCTGGCCATCTTCTATTGCCTGCCTGTCCGTACGTATCAGCGTCGAGATCTTGGGAACAATAAAATTAGATACCTGATATGTTGTTTTTATTTGTATACCCGTTACTCGTATAGTAAAAGGGTATACTAGATTCGTTGACCACTACTAGATGCGTTTCCGACCATATAAAGTATATATAGTCTTATATAGTCAGTTTGTTTCCAAATGTTGCCACGCTCACTGTATTACTTGTTCCCCAATTTCTACCGATATTCCAGAAAATGTTAAAATTCCTCGTCTCATTAGCTGAGCAACGGGTATCTAATAGTCGAGCAACTGTACCACAGCGTTCTTTCTTTTTTCCACGTCCACTAGCTGAGTAACGAGTATCTAATAGTCGCACTTTGCTCCAATTGAGTAAACACTTCGTGGAAGTTATAACAGAATTGTAATCTAAACTAATCTAACTAAAGTAGCTTAGTTATATTGAAATGCAAATGAAAACTAAACTAATGGAAAAACCACAAAGCAAATAAAATCTTAAATCTTATTGAAAACTATTACAGTATGCTTTCCATAAAACAAGGTTTGCTGAAGAAAAAGAAAAATACATATATATTCTATTTACGTATTTTATCACAAAACAACTTCAAGCCGATTATAACCGCAAACACAGGTCCCTTAAGGACATAACCATCACCTACGGATTAAATAAAATGTTTGCCAGTAGTGTGCCATTTCGATTAAGATGCACATCAATTGAAAATTCCGCAAAGTTCGCATAAAGACCGAGTTTTAAGTTTGCCATGTCGCAAGTGCCTCAGTGCGCCACGCCCCCTCTTTCCACGCCCACACAATGTAAACTTTGCAGAATATTCCGCATGCATGGTACTTTGGGCTTACTTCTAGCCAAAGGGCAACCAGGACATGTCAAACACTTCAGTCCAACTTTTGGCCCTATGTTTAGATGGCTTTGGGCATTAGCTAAGATCAACAGAGTGAGCCAAACTGGTTGGACAGTTTGGAGGCGATTGAATTCGGCCAGACTCGCCTGGATTTAATGAGACAAGTTCTAGATGTACGAGTGTCTCCACAACCGCATCCTGTAATTCATCTTGCAGTGCAGCAGAGCACACAAGCCAACGCTAAGCCAATTAATCAAAGTCAGCCCGTGGTGCAGTGCCGGGCAACACGGCGTATGCGCAACTCCGGTTGAGCTGTCACCCGCACACTTCTGCTGCCACTCAAGCCGCTACCCCTCGCCTCCACCTAAAATGTCTTAAAAATTAATTAAGCCAGGATGGTCGGAGTAGAGGGGGAATGGCATGGAGAGGAAAGGAGATTAGCTGACGGAAGTGGGCCATAGCCAAAGCCAAAGCCAAAGTCAAATGTAACTCCTGCTAAGCCAAAGCGGATGGCACTGGGTTTCCATATTTTCCAACAGCATTTTCCTGCCTTTAGCCACATTTGCATAATTCCCAGCGTCTGCATGCAGCAATTAAAATATTTTCACTAATTTCATTCGGCAAGGCGAGCATTACTATGGAAATTATAACAATTCAAATGTTTTGAGTGCAACGGCAAATACCCAACCACTTTCGCACCCAACTTTGCATAAACACACCACCCTTTTGCGATTTGCATGCCGTAGATATAAATGGGAATGTAAAGTGTGAGCATCAAAAAACGGCAACAAATAAACGTTGGATTTATTTCGACACTACGAAGCTCCAACACGCTGCACTTTGATTTAATTTGCATCAAAACAAACATGGGAAGTGCTTTGGGCGATTTAGTTTTGAATGGTCCACATGGAAATGGAGTCTTAATGGTCAATTAGAGCAGCATTTTCTGTATTGTGCAGTGTTTAATTAGATTGTACTCTTCAAGGAACAATCGTTTTAGAATATATTCAGTTTAATATGTGTATTTATTGTCTCTGAACCACTTAGCTCTTAGATTATTAAGCTTAAGTTATGACTTCATTTAACGTTCTTACACAGCCAGAAAACCATCATGTTTAGGTATGTATCTCATGGAGGAAAAGTAACAATAAGCAATCATAATTTTGCCCCTGACTATTTTCCAGATTACAGTCTCTTCCTATGGCGCATAGCGCTTGGGATTGAGCTCCTTGGCTACCAAACCAAATAACGAAGTTCTAATGCCCACGACAAAGTTGCAACTATGTAAATTGGAGCAGGGCCGCTCCATTGGGGGGCACGAAATGAGCCTAGGAAACTTTTGTCTGCGGTCTGCACGACTCCTGCCAACTGGTGCCAGTTCCGCTGGTGCTGGTGCTCATGCCCATGTCCCTGCTCCACACCCCAATCCCAGAACCAATTTTACACCCATTCCACTTTGCATGCGAGAAGAATGCGGCGCACTTTGCATGCCTTCCAAATGAGATTCCGCTGCGAGCTTAATGCTATTGTTGCATGTTGCATGTTGCACGACGAGGCCCTTATCCATCGTATCCACCGTATCCACCGTATCCACCGTATCCTGCGCATCCTGCAGCACGTCTCGGTTGTTTACACTCGCAATGTTTTCGTTTTGCTTGTCACCGTCACCGTCACCGTCTGCCCAAATACCCGCAGTTGCTGCTGATGCGGCTCCTCCTCCCCCTCCTCCTCCTCGGCCGCCCTGCTGATCCACTCTGCATTTAACTCCTCCCGCAGGACATGTCCTGACTTCAATACGCACTCATGCAAATATAATCGGGGCACACGCACGGCGCTCTCCATGTGGCTCCTTTCTCTTTGCCGAGTCCCCTGCTATCCGCAGGACATGTCCCCATGCGATGTCATCGGCAGAGCTCTAAATAACTTTTAAATGAAGCACAGGATGCATGCATAACCGCCGAACAACTGGCCACAGTGAGCCAACAAATAGTGGGCACACTGGGAATGCTAAATTCAAGTATTTACCGGGACTTGGATGCTCGCCAGGATGTGGAAATATATGAGTTCTTCAGGCCTTTGCCTAATACTTTAGGAACTATTATATCGGTTTTCTATTTGAGTGCTGCATTTGTTAGGGGCTATATTTGATTTAATTGAAATGTTTCAATTAATATTGAATGCACATATAAATTGATAAACGAATCCTGAGCTGAGCTGTTTGAGCTCCATTACCGGAATGCGATATATTTCGGGAAGTCCTTCCTTTTGTGTAATCCTCTTGGTCCGCCACATTCACCCATTCCCTTGTCCGCAGGTTGCGTTTCACGCATGGATGCTCTAAGCTTCTCTGCACCGCCTCTCCCCAATTTCTATTAGATTTCACTCTGGCTTTTTTAGGATCCAATTCAACTACACTCGGACTCGGTGCACCTGGACATACTGGACAGCAGGTCTCGTGGGATGGGTTTCATTGTTTTAAACTATACAGTCTGAAGGGAGATGTATGCGTGTTGGAACTTTTTCTTTCTCCCTTGCCCTGCTCATGCGTTTATGAAAATTGTAAAGATGTACCAGGACTTCCCCTTTTCCATTTTCCATTTACCATTTCCGCCCACCCCTTTGGACTCGCTCGCGGTGGCCAAAGTGTGAATGTGTGAATAAATAAGTTGTGTGCGAGTGTGCCAAAGTTCCCCAGTTTGCGGTGGCTTATGAAATATTTAAAAGTAATTTTGGCGCGTTAATCAAAATTACCTTAATTAACTGTGTCTTAATTAGGCCATATAGAGAATCAAGGGATGTCCCCGATGAGAAATTGAGATTGCGCAGGTATTTGTACACAAACACTTAAGAATAAGGCCAAAAGAAAATAGATCGAATAAGTGTGGCCTACTTTTGAGGGCAAGCATCAGCTTACCTTTAGAAAATATGTATAAAGAAGCCCTGTGAAGCTAATAGCATTGCACAGTAGTGTGTACTTATAAGTGTTATGTATACTCTCTATTAAAGGGTTGCAGAATAAGGTATTCTGGCTCTTTGGGAATATTAAAGTAATCCGAATGCCGGTCACCACGACACAGGGAATTAATATGTTACTGCTGCTTTCGAGGAGCTCGTGAAGGGCGGAGATTGTAATGCAGCCGTTGGCCCGTTGCCGCTTTTCAAGGCAATTGAATTACAAGTGCAGCAACCTGAAAACACTGCCAGCACTTGGGCTGCAAGACGACAAAGGCGGAAGGAGCCGCGAGCAGGCAAGGAGGATGAAGAAAGGCGGAATCGGAAACGGATACGCCTGCCACCGGAGTGCGGGGCTTCATAAATCCTGACTGGCAACGACCACAGCACCCGACAATCCGCATCCCCCATCCTTCCACTTGGCCCGATCCACTGAAATATGCTTGCGTCAGTGCGATGCCAAAATCCGGCTGCAGCTGCTCCACCAAGCGATACAAGCGGCACGAGTGAAGGTCCAACGGAAAGAAGGTACTTATCCCATACACAAATTATTCACTCTCATGCGCTTAATCCGCAAAAAATACTATAGTCGGACTCCTCAAAAGGGATTTTCCAGGCAGTCCCACTTAATTGAATAATAATAAAGAGGATTGAGGAACGAGTGTATACAGCGCTAAAAAAAACTTGTGGCCAGCACTAACGAAATACTATACGATAGATAATCATACTAAATTGCATAACATGTTGCGAAGGAAAAGAAAAAGGGTTTACAAAATATACATTTCCATTTGTAATCCCACTAAGTTATATTCAGCAAATTAAAAACGAAAGTTTCAAAGGTTCTGTTTAAAGGCGTCCTACTGTACGTGACAGACAAAAAAGGACTCGCACCATCATCAGTTTGCTATTCCATTCTCCTGTTCTTCACCTTCCTCTGCTGCAATTGTTCCAGGATATTTGTGTGGGTTTGTGTGCGTTAATCAATGTGCAGAAAGCATTAAATTGTCAAGCAATTAGTTAGGGGAGAACAAAAATACCAAGTTAATGCCATCAATTAAAGCTTGATTCAATTACGCAGAGTTATGAGTCAGTTGGATTATCGCTCAGCACATTAAACGTAAATTAATACAGATTTGTGGTCCCAGCTGGGGAGCAACTTTTCCACTAATGGCGACAGCTGCAGATGCTGCATGCTTGAGTCCTCGGGAGCAATGCAACTCAGTGTTTCCGATTTGAAATGTTTCTAATTGAATGGCCCGACGAACGGGTGTGTATGTGTGCACTTTGGGGGCATGGGGCCAGAATTCGCCAACAGTGCACAAAACTAATGTTTGTATGCGAGAGTCAACAGGAGTTTGGGAGCCCAGGCCACAAAACCCACCGACATCAGCAAAAAATCTGATTTCGATTCCAATTTAGAGTGAACGGTAGAGAAATGCGACCCTTGGGAAATGTCGCCCTCGATTTTGACAGAATTAGAAATGCAAAAGGATTACCGGGCAAAACATTTGCCCAATAAAATCTGTCAAATAAAAGTTCACAAAGTGGGGGAATCGGTAGCTCCAATAGCGACATTATTCATTTGGTAAACGATTGCCCTCTGGAGGGTCTCCCAGAAAATAGAAAGAAAAAGGGGGCAATCTAAATGTTCCATTTGAATGCCCAAACACTTGCCCCAACGCTTTTGAGTGCTCATTGAAAACTGGCAGTCTAAAAGACCATATGCAAAGTAGGCGAAGCTCTTGTGCTATGGAACTTCAATGGTTTGAAGTGCGTTGGGGGCACCATTAAAAAAAATTCGGGCATCACGTGCACGCTGGGTAAGTTAAAAAAGGAAGGAACAATGTTCCGTTTGTTTTTCAGCCATTTTCGAACTTAACTGTTAAAGCCGTTTAATCCTCTTTCCTCCCGAGTGGCCAGTCAATCAACAGTGCATTTGCTCCAACGGCATGGCGTCGAAATCGCGCGAATTGCAGCACTTTGAACAGCAGGAAACCGCAGCGCACGTAGCGCAATCGCGAACAGTTGCAGTTGCACTAAACTTCGCACTGTTTATGCCTCGGAAATATTGCTTCGCTTGGGGGTTTCCATTTGGCGGCAAGCGGAGGTTCTTGCGCACTAAATGCGTTTCGAACAAACACTGTTATTTTCCGAGCCCCAAACATAAACAAAGGGGTGGCTGGTCACACTGCCAGTGTTAACTTAACAGCACTGCAGTTGCGGACCAACAACAACGTAAATGCATATACACCGGCTTTTGTAAGTCGCCGCTCTAAAGTTTAGCTAAAGCCGGCAATCTAAGCAAACAACTTACCCATTGGCAACTGAGGTATTCGTAAACTCTTAATCATTTAGGCGCACTCTTGAATTATTGAAGAAGTATATTTTATCCGCGAACTTCTACGCACTTCCTTGGCGAATTGCCATACGATACCAATGGCTACGCTGCCAGACAACCTTGGACGAGCCTGGCAACGCCAAATGAGCTTTTTTGAGCAAGCTGGCAGCCTTGTCGTAATTAATCGATTTTCTAAAAAACATAATAGAATTTTGCTTTTATAAACACATTCTCCCACTTCTTTAGTATAAATATTAGTAACTAGCCCTTAACACACGTAAATAATTAATAATCATTAATTAAAAGCACTGCAAATGGCGTGCTTTTAGTAAATTTTAGTGCATTTTTCAGCTCCCAACGGCATATTTGAATGCTCGGAAACGGTCACACTCGAACGAGACGAAGACGACGACGACGCAACTTGTAGCAGTAAAAATATTTATACGAATTTGCCGTGTTTAAACAATTTAACCAAACTAAATGTTATTTGAAATTAAAGTGAAAATGTGAACGTTGTGTTTGCTTTCGAAATGACATCAATTTAAAATGCATTTCAACGCAATAGCACTCTGTGAAAATTTCGTACAGGCAAAAAAGAGCCGATTTTTAGTGGAAGAAGAAGCAGCAGTAGCAGCAGCAGCCGAACAGGCAGTAAAAGCAATCGTCGAATACACGGACAAAGCGCACGGCGAATGAAAGGCGTGTGAAGAGAAAACTTGCAAAAATTACAGCAGCAGCAGCAACAACACTGCGGCGGCAGGCAAAAAAGTGTGTTTAGAAAAGAAATTAAAAACACACGAACATATACATACACACATCCATGCAAAACGAATAAACACACACATACAAGAGAATTGGTGCAAAAGCTAATAATAAAAAAAACGAAGTAAAATAGCGCGCGGTTTAATAATAAATAATTATATGTATGCGCGCAAAACATGTGAATAGCCGGGGAGCCGCTAATACAAATACGAATACGAAAAATCAATGATTGTAATAAAATTCCGTATTCTCGCTATCGCTCCTCCCTCTCGCCCTGCCGCTCTCGCACTCGCTCCCGCTCTCTCTGCCTCTCTCTACTCTCTTTCGCGAGCGCAGCAGCAGCAGCCTCTCGAATGGTGTGTTTGTGTTTCTTGTTGATTTTGTGATAAAATTGCAATCAGCAGCACACGACACTCGCCAAAATAATAGTATTCAAAGTATTAGGGCGCTCAAAAAACGACAGATAGCCAAAGCCAACAGTAAACAACAAAGGTGCGTATGCAACAGCAGCAACAATATCAACAAACGGCCATCTGTGAAGCTGTGCGTTCGAGTGTGCGTGCGTGTGGTGTGTGCGAGAGTGTGTGGCAAAAAGTAGAACGTGCGAGAGAAAACCCGCGTACCCAATTTGATGACGTCTTCAACTAGACAACAACAATGCAGCAATATCGGCACTAATGTAGATTTTACTCATATTTTTTGTTATTGTTGTACATGCCGACAGCGACGCCAGCAGAGCTCCGGGCAGCGGCAGAAAAGAGAGGGAGAGATGGACCGGTATTTTTTGTAGTCACTGCAAGTTTAGGTACTCAGCCCTTGGGCTTCGATGATCACAGGTTTGGGCACTCGAATAGTTTCGCCACCTGGTTTCATAATAGATTCCGATAACACCTCCTGTTTTAAATGATAACAGCTGACAGCCCATAGTTTTCACTCTCTGTGTACATTCGCTAGTTTGAGTTAAGTTCGCCGTCGACCGTATTCAAATCGGTCGTACAGTTTTCCCAGCCATTGGATATATAGCCGATAGTGCCTAGTAAC
This sequence comes from Drosophila erecta, assembly GCF_003286155.1. Taxonomy (NCBI): domain Eukaryota; kingdom Metazoa; phylum Arthropoda; class Insecta; order Diptera; family Drosophilidae; genus Drosophila; species Drosophila erecta. The sequence continues at coordinate 20,932,223 of NW_020825194.1, read as the reverse complement.
TGATGCACCTGTCCGCACAGCCAATTGACCTTATCGCCACGCGCCCTGTCTCTCCGAGTTGTCACTCAGCCAACCACCCACCCAACCCCACTTGCACCCGCTCGCTCCCGCACAGTGTCTCCCATATTTTGGGGCCCCGTTTCATTGCCTCCGGAGACGAGTTCTGATTTGAATGTCTGTTTGACTGACAGGCGGACTATGCTGCCCGCTGGCCTTTAGGCATTTAGGTAGAAACCTACCTGTGTACAATGTGTACTAAGCCGAGAGGCCAAGAGCATCACTGTCTACTCCTCACTCACCTGTGCGGAACGAGGTAGGAGGGAATCCACCAAAGTGGATTGCAAAAGTATTCCACCAAATAGAAATAGAGTTGTTACCTTCAATACATACAATGTATGTAAGGTACTTCAACTCGTGTTAGCCTTATTTTTCGATAGAAACCAGTAAAAACGTGTAAAAAGGAAGAAATTTTAAATGAAGGTGCAAAATCTAAATGGTTATTAGAATAGTACGTCTCTTAGCTTAGCAATTTTATTATTGCAGTAACAAGAATATATTTTTAACTAAAATAAATAAAACTAAAATCGGAGTAATAGCGAAACCTTCTTAATTACCAATTCAATTTAGTTATGGCACACTTCGACTCCAATTGGACGTATTTCCATGTGTCATAATAATTTAAAGAAAATAAATATAACACCATTAAAGTTAGTTAAATTAAAAATAAATGATTCGCCAGTTGTTTAGTCCTGGTTTAATTTAAACATTTTAACCAAATATTCAAGGTGGTACAAAAGTTTTGACGGTTAGTGTGGCACTTGTGCCGTTTTGTCGACAATGCGCGCGCTCCCTCTCTCGCACTCACGCAAGTACGGTCGCACACACTGACACAAATACACGAACAGACCGCACTTCACACAGGCTCACGAAAATTTGCAACACACATACACACGAAATCTCGCTCGCTCTCACTCATGCTCTCTTTTTCTCTCTCCCTCTGCTCTTCTTTTTCTGTTTTTAGTGGTTGTGCAAGAAGAAGCAGCAACAATCAGGCAAAAAAATACCTGAAAAAAATAAACGGTAAAACGAAGAAGTGGCGACACACACACGCACGACGAGAGCGCGCTAAAAAGTTTATTAAGTAAAATCTGAAAAGTAAAGGCACACCACGGTGCGTTCCATTCCCCATTCGCAGAAATATATATTTTATTAAAAATGGTGGAAGTAATAGAGCGGCGGAGAACGGCTGCGTGAGCCAAAGCGCGGCCAATTAAAAAACAACAACAGCACAGAAGTAGCAGCAGCCGCTAAAGAGAAGAAGAAGACGTCGACGACGAAGAAGCTGAAGCTGAAACAACCGAAGAGGAGGAGACAGCAAGAGCCTCGAAAAGTACATAAAAAAAAGTATAAAAATTTAAATACGCTCGAAGTCGGTAGACAAAAAGCGAACTAGCGACGAAAGAGAGGCGAGAAAACCCAAACTCCGAAATCAGACAACCACCTTGCCCAGCGCAACAATAGCAACAACAACATCATCATCATCAGCAGCAGCAACAACCACAACAACAACAAAACGCAGCTACAGCCAACAACCAACATCACACAAACAAAATGTACGGAAAATCAAAGACATCGGCGGTTCCATCGGACGCCCAGGCCCGCGAAAAGTTGGCCCTGTACGTGTACGAGTATCTGCTGCACGTCGGCGCCCAGAAGGCGGCACAGACATTCCTCTCGGAGATCCGATGGGAGAAGAACATAACGCTAGGCGAGCCGCCGGGATTCCTGCACACCTGGTGGTGCGTCTTCTGGGACCTGTACTGTGCGGCGCCAGAGCGCCGGGATCAGTGCGATCACAGCTCGGAGGCCAAGGCCTTCCACGACTACGGCTTTGTAAGCTCCGGCTACGGAGTGAACGGAATTGGACCCGGTGGACCCCACAATGCTGGCGGACCAGCGCCCAGTCCCCTGGGACAAATGCCGCCCGGCGGCGATGGCGGTCCCATGGGTCCCGGCGGACCGATGGGGCCGAACTTCTTCCCCAACTCGACGATGCGGCCGTCGCCACCGACGCATGCCTCCAGTCCACAACCGCCGCCGTCGCAAATGATGCCAGGCCAGCCGCCGTTCATGGGCGGACCCCGATACCCGGGTGGACCGCGGCCAGGCGTGCGTATGCAGGGCATGGGCAATGAATTCAACGGACCTCCCGGCCAGCCCATGATGCCCAACAGCATGGATCCGACACGGCCAGGAGGAGGGATGGGACCGATGAATCCGCGCATGAATCCGCCACGCGGTCCTGGCGGCATGGGACCGATGGGCTACGGCGGACCAGGAGGAATGCGCGGTCCAGCACCGGGACCAGGCGGAATGCCGCCCATGGGCATGGGCGGAGCGGGCGGAAGACCGCCGCAATGGCAGCCGAACGCTTCGGCGCCACTGAATGCGTACTCGTCATCATCGCCAGGAAACTATGGACCCGGATCGAATGGACCGCCGGGACCGGGAACGCCCATAATGCCGTCACCGCAGGATAACACGCAAGGCGGTCCAGTGGGCGGACCCGGCGACAGCATGTATGCCCTGATGAAACCCGAGTTCCCGATGGGCGGAGGGCCGGATGGCGGCGGTGGAGGAGGAGGTCCCGGCGGCATGGGACCGATGGGCGGCGGGCCAAATTCAATGGGCCCCGTACTTAATGGCGGCGGCGGACCCGACGGGTCCGGTTTGGATGGCATGAAAAACTCGCCAGCCAACGGAGGACCTGGAACGCCGCGCGAAGACTCTGGCAGCGGTATGGGTGATTACAATCTGGGCGGATTCGGCGGACCCGGCGAGAACGATCAAACGGAATCGGCGGCCATTCTGAAGATCAAGGAGAGCATGCACGAGGAGGCCAAGCGGTTCGAGAAAGACACAGATCATCCGGACTACTTCATGCCATAACAACATCACCAGCAACAGCAGCAGCAGCATCAGCAGCATCTCAATACGGTGGCAGCAGCTGTGGCAGCTGTGGTGGCGGCTGCGGCGTCCAACGGATCGGCGGCGGGCAGCTCCTCGGCCGCTTCTATTGCGGCTGCTGCTCTTGGGGCCGCCGCGTCCAATCTGCTCAGCAATGGCAACAACAATTTCTGAAGGCAAAGACCACACGCAACACCACAACACACAGCAAATAAGAACGCGGTAGTAGAAATCCTTGATACATAAGCATAAAGTAATTAACATTTAACGCATGTATGAGAAATAGAAAAAGCGAAACAAAAAGAAAAAGCAAAGCCCTTAAATATAATAGACTAAAGCAGCAAATGTAAAATTGTGAAAAGATCAAACGGACGCAGAAGCGTTCTGTTGTCACTGCCCTGTCCTTAGACCTGTATTTCTCGCTGTTGATTTTAGATAAGTTCGTTTCGTTGTTGTATTCTATGCTTAACTTTAGTTTTCGATCGAAAATTCAACTCGTAAAATGGCACTGAAAGTCAGGAGGAGGCCGCAGGGCAGTGGCGGTCAGAATGGAAGTGTTTTGCGGAAAAACTTGAGATAATACTGAAAAGTAAAGAAAACAAAACCAAGCAACAAAAACAGTAAACGTAATGAACAAACAAATGCGGTCGAGCTTCCGTAAGTCGGACCACAACTAGAAACAGTTCGCGGTATGGACGTTCGACTGTATGCTTAAAGTAATGTTAAACATGTATGCAACAAGTTTAGTGAGCCTTGTGTTTAGTTTAGTTGTTGCAAGCACTCACCTCACTGCAAACTACCAAGATCCATTCGCCTGTCCCCTAATTATACCCATTCACTTGCTTATATAGAAAAGAGATACAGACCACATAATCGCAGATCGCAGATCAATTGTTTTTTAAGCAAGGCAGCAAATCGAAAGCAAGCATATGAATGGAATAATTATAATGATATGCATAATACCTAGTTGAGTATATAGTTAGCATTATTGGACTTGTATATGGATAGTCTGTAACCACACTCATTCACATGCACTCATCTTGAACTGCGCTCCGTTTTGCAGAATGGGCAATGTCTAGATCGTTTCGCTTGGCCCAAATTATATTCGTTTTCAATTCTCATTGTACAAATTGTAAACTCGGCACTTTGTGGTCGTTTCCCTACGCTTCTATTCAGTCTGCCGTCTGTGTTTGTTTGGTTGCTTGCTCAAACGTTTTTGTTGTATTGTTTTGTGTCTTTTTGTCTCCCCCATTTGTCGTATGCGTTTGTATGTATTTATATATTTTAACCAAACAACTAATATGAAAATCGTTATTTAAGTTCCTTCCAACGGCGAGCAATACCACTTGTATGAGATGAGATATGTATGAAAACACGATATGTACGATTTTTCTCACTTTGGAGAGCGGCAACAGTTTGCACTCGTTTCGATTTCCTCACGGCATTGTGTGTGCATTAGGGCAGCGAATGAAAATTATATGGAAAGCTAGATATATGTAAACATTATATATAGACAGAAACAGATACAGATGTAGCCTATTGTATGCACTAATTTATTGCAAAATAGCTACGCGCATAACTATAAGATTTAGCTGTTTAATATGCATATAAAGTATATATTATATATTTCGTAAAGGCAGCAGAAGCAGCAACAATTGTAGAAACATAACCTAATGAAAAGTTTACTTCAAATATCACACTTAACTTGAATGCTGTACAAACAAAAGTCGTAAAGTGCATAATATATAAATAAATCTAATATACACACTGTATATGTCTGTGCTAGCATCCTTTCAGCGATACAGCAGCACATTTAGCATTCATAGAGAATCCAACCAACCCGTACCCGTACAGTAGCATTAGAATCGAAGCTAATCTATAAGCCCAGCAACATAAACAAATCAAAAGGAATCCGCATAAAGAAACTAATTTCTTTAAAACAAACACGCCCACATTGACACACACACACACACACACACACACACACACCACAAAGCACACACAAATCAATTGATAAATTAATTAAACAAACAAAAAATGTAAAAGTCTATTTTAAATATTGTATATGTTTAATATGCCGGAATTTATAATACGATCGAGAGCGGAGTGGAGAAATTTATAGTATGTGCTGCATGAATTATATCTAAATTATAGTATGGAATGCCGCATCGATGATGCGACAATGAAGAAGCGAAAAACTTAAATAGTGGCTAAGTTAAATTTATTTACTAACGCTTTGGGTTTGAGCGTTTCAATTGCTGGATCTATATAAACCACAAACAAAATATATAAGTGTAATGGAGCGGAATTAAGTAAACAAAAGGTATAAGTCGCCCAAACCACAAATAACAAAAACAAAAAAATGGCAAAAAGTAACACTGAAAAATCGAAAAAAATGAAGGGAATACAAAAACCGATTGAATATGGAATATGTTTAAATAAGTATTTTAGTGTTAATTATACAATTTACAAGTACACAACACAAACAAAACAACAACAATATAATATAAAAATGAAATAAAGTTTTAAAACAATATTTGTAAAAAGTAAAGAAATAGAAGCGTTTTCCGTTTTGGGGTTTTGGAATGGATTCTCTAATCCTAGTCATCAAAAAAGCTCTTCTGAAGATAATTCAATATATACATTTTAAATATAATGAAATAGGCAAGATGAGTATCTTAGTAATGGGAAGAAATGGAGGAGATCTTAATGATCAGAACTATTTTTCAAAGGGTAGCGAAGGCTTTGCGTTCATGTAGCCCCAACATCCATTTGGTATTCCATAATGGTCTGCTATTTGCAATCACAACACCACCAGTTGGACCCAATCTGCTGATTGCATACATCATCAAAGAGATTTCAGTTCCCGCTGGCAATAATTGAACAATTTTGCAGAAAACGCGTGTGGCCGGCCGGTTGGCTATCTGCCTATCTGGCTATCTGGCTCTGGCTGAGACAATTGGTCCGGCACACGCACATGGCTAATGAATGAACACCACCGGCCATTCGGACAGGGAACGGGTGTGGTATTGGTTGTCGGGGCAACCGGCCGTTCGATTGTGGCCCATACAAATGGATGGGGCTGATACACACACTGACTGGACACTGGGAACGTGTTGACGTTAGGCCTGGCGCTGCACAAAATCGATAGGTTCAGGAGTGTGGAACAATGCAAATACAGCGAAGTTCATCCGAGGGCTGCTCGCGAGATCAGAAAATCGAGTACTGCCACTAATCCCATAAATGCGGCAAAGTGGCGTCCTGTTTTTACACTTGCATGGGTCTGATGCGGACAGTTGGAGGCGTGGGAGGTGGTGGCAGCGACGCACAGTTGCCGGAGGAGCCGGTGTCCACAATCAATCATTGCCCGACCTACCGGCAGATCCCAGGTGCCGGAACGGGTGCGGGATCAGCACCAGCCAAGCGAGTGCCCGTCCTATTTTCCACCAACCGGGGCCTTTATCTGCGCCTAGCCCAACCACTGGCTGATAAGATGGAGGTCCTGACACTGCAGCCACGCGGCCAGAACTACAACATCAGCTTCTGCGACCTGGAGCGCTGGGTGAGTTCGGTTTTGCAGAAAGTAATCTGTGTACGGAGTTCACAAACTGTTCTGCGCAGAGTACCAATCGGGCCAATGTGGTCAGCCTGGAGGACACCTTTACTATCATGCAGCAGCGAAATATGTCGCCGGAGTCTGTGAACTACCAGCCACGCCTGTGGAAGAACAACGTCAGCTACAGCCTGATGCACTGAACTGAAAGCACCTCAAGAGATTATATCTAAACGATACAATAGCAGTATGTCGATACTCAGACGTCTCGTATGTAAATTTAAATACAACTCTTTTTACTTTAATTAATTCCTAAAACAGAGTTCTAATTCGATTTATATACTAGTGGGTGCAAGTGAAGGTTTCTCAGGCTGAGTTGCTGGTCAGTGAAGCCATCAGAAACTCCATTTTGTTGAGAAAGCTCTTGCCCTCGATTTTGTCGAACCTCACCTAGAAAAAGGATGAAAATCAATCCGCTTCCTTGGCCTGTTTTCCAATAATGGACTCACCTCTTTGAATGTGCCCCCCAGATTTTCCCACAGCTTTTCCGGTACAAGTGGACTCGGGAAGAAATCCTGTCGTGGGCTTCTCGCTATATATACCTTAACATCTATCTGGGGATCGCAGCGAATCTGAACGGCAATCATGCGATCGCTATTGGGAGAGGCCAAAAGGCATGAACTGGCATTTCCCAGCGGCTCCACCTTTCCGACACCCAAGTGGTTGCTGTTCGACAGCACAGTCCAGGCCATGTAGCGAGCAAGGGTAATCAGGCAGGAGATCTGGTGGGAGTTGATCTGGCAGAGGATCAGGTCGCGGAGTTCCTGCGGCTCGTAGGACAGCCGCATAACGCGGCCGTCCCGACAAATGCCTTTAAGAGAGCGCTCCTTGACGTGGATCACCAGTGAGGTGCGTCCAATGGCATCGTATCCGTGCGTTACAATGTTGATTTTCACACACGACATGGTGGGACTGTTCATAGCGTTCCAATGCGACACAATCTGCGGATCTTTTACGTCTCTGGCCAGCGTATCGAGCACGTATTGCGTTCGCTTGCGCATGAAAATGTGCTGCGCCTGGGCGATGATCTGTTCGAGTATGGTCTGCGACTTGGTCATGTCCAATAACGTTTCCCGATCCGCAGCCATTGGACCGGCCAGCATGCGTTTCTTAGTCGGTCCCAATGGAGCGCTGGCCGGATGGGGAAAGGGATGGTGTGAGTTCTTGTAGTGCACCTCGCGCAGAAGCTGATGCAGCGAGTGTTCCAGAACATGGTCATGATCGTTTATTGGCGCCGGCTGACTGGAATCGAAGGTGGTTGAGTGGCACAACGAGATAATTAGTTGGATGTTAGGCAGCAGGGTGGCACGAATTTGGTTGCCGATGACCACATGTGGAATTGGGGCCTGCAGTTGGATAGCTTCACGTGCCAACTGGGCGAATAGCTCCTTGCAGAAGAGCACATTCTGGGCGAACTCCAGCGTCTTCTGCCAGACTCCCACCTGGGCTGTTATATTGGGTCCGTGGCCCATCAGATTAACCTGGGCGGTGCACAAGTCCTCCTGATCCTTTTGTGTAATCACCTTAATGTAAGCAACACCCTGAAGCTCCGCTGGTACAATCACCCGCAATGCGGAGCTAGCTTTAAGTTGCATGCCATTGTTGCCGGAGGTGCTACTACTGCTGTTGGATGAGCTGGCGGTGTCCTCATCTCCGGTCTCTTCAGCTTTGGTCACCTCGAAGGTGCCGCTCATGCCAAACTTTGAGCCCGCTGTGCGGTAACTGAGATCCCCGATAATTGCATTGGAAACCTTCTTCAGGCGCCAGTTCTGTCGCAGGCGCAGTAGCTCTATATGAAAATCTGACACATTTCGGTTACGCTGCTCACTGTGGGCGTTCCGCAGGCGCTCCGCCCCACTGAGAAGCACTTGGGCCGCCTGTGAGATGGCTTTCTTGCGGCTGTACACCTGCACAATGGGCTTGGTGTCGTCAGCCTCTTCCAGCAGGGGATCGAGCACAAGATAGCGCTTATCCTTGGCGATGGAGATCACATCGGACAGCACACATATCTCCGTGAGCGCATCCTTCAGTTTGTTGCGTACCGCATCCCAGGGCCACAGGCTCTCTTGGAACTGGGTCGCGTCCTTGTCCTCGTCGGTGGCCGCCGCCGCCGTCTTCTCCTCCTTCTTGAGGTCGTCCAGCGACGTCTTGCTGAAATCTATGCGTGCCGCACATTTCGCCAGACTTTCGGACAAAGTTGGCGGCCTACAAAGAAAAAGACACAACACAATAAATTTTTGAGAAGTGGACCTGCTGGCTTGGAAATACATACGGTTGATACAACTCGGTGCCATCGTAGCCAATCTCACGTATCTGGTTCTCGCAAGTCGTTTCCACTGAAATATTCACGGAATTCGACATATTTACGCCGGGAAACAAAACATTTGGTGTGTCCAAGCAAAAATAAAGAACAGTGCTGGAAAGCGTCTGCGGCCGGCTATCGATAAATGAGTACTCGAAAATAACACATTTTCCAGCTTAGTAACGAAGGTCCTATATATAATAAAATGATAAAATAAAAAACGTGTAACATTTCGAAAATAAACTTGGCCTCGACTTATCAATTTATACGGATTGTAAAAGAAGGCAGCAGTCTTAAATATGTCGCGCCTTTTATATTCGCGTATCAGCAAGCACCTCATCAGAGTTGCCACCTAGTGCCAGTTCGAAAACACACCAACACTGGAATCATTACTTTCATATTTTTGACTTGACTTGAATTAACATCTCCAACTCATTCCCGCCTAGTATGTTGTTTCTGAAGGACAAGCGTTCCACCCTGGACGTGGCAGAGCACACAGTGATCATACCGAGCATTTGCGTGGGAAACGCGGCGCAGCTGGCCTGCGACCTGTTGATCGCGTCCAAGGAACTCCACCGAATTGGTTCCATCACACATCCAGCTTTGATTCCGGTCTACGGACCCTCCGCCTATCAGCACGAGCCCAAAGAGAAGGTCTCCTCATGCGAACTGTACGAGGGCGTGGAGGACAAACTACTTGTGGTGCAATTCCGGGCGCCGTGGGTTGCCCGCCACACCAATCATTTCCAGAAGGAACTGGTGGAGCTCCTCAAGGACGCCCGACGTGTAGTCATCCTAAGCGGCAGTTTCGGCTTCGAGAAACGGGTGATTGAGGAGTCCCCATGGGCTTACCGCGCTAGCGACAATTTCAAGGAGAAGCACGCTGCCCAGCTGGGCAACGAGGAGCTCATCAAGTGGAAGGAGCACAAAGGCGATGCCATCTACGGCGGCGGCAATGCCCTGCAGCTGTTCAAAGCCTTCGATGAGCAGAAGGTGCCCGTCATGCTGTTATTCCGCTATCTCCTCGAGGGCGACAACTCCACAGACGCTTCTCTGATCGTCCGGGAACTTAACGAACTTTGCGAAGACTTCCTTCAGCTGCGAAACGGAGGCGATGGCAGTTTTAAACTCACAGTGCCCAAGTCCTGGAACCTACTTTTCGGCAATGATGTTACCGAACTTCTCTTTTAAGCGTCTACATATATTTTTCGGTGCTTTCAAATAAATGTTAATCTTTTGGTGTAGGATAAAAGAGATTGCTAGACGTGTGCTCCCGAAAGAACTCTCTGCCATGCTCCTGGTGGTCCTGGCGAGTGGTCAGCGTCTGCCTGAAGTTGGGCTCTCGTGCGTGCACACATGCTCCCAGCCAGGCGCTTAATGTTGGCTCATCCGACTCGTAGATGGCGAACTTTGACTGGAACGGTCGCATTGCCATCAGCTCCTTGGTCAGTCGCTCCTTGAGGCCCCTGAACTGCGCACAACCGCCTGTAAGATACACGTGCTCTACCAAGCGCTGCTGCTCATCAGCGGGAAATAGCTTCAGCACGAATGCTATTAGTTCAGCCAGGCCTGCCTCTGAGCAACCAATCATGCTGGGCTGGAACAGAACCTCCGGCACGCGGATGTTCTCAACCCCAAAGTGCAGCTGGTAGTTTTCGGCGGCACTCTGTGCTGGAACATTAGAGTTGCCGTCGAAGTTGGCATCATAGTGATTTAGGATCTTATCGAACTGCAGTAACTTTTCGTTATCTGCATCCGAGTCGCTGTCATCGTTGTAGCGATTGATCCGTTTGTACACGTCCCAGTCATTGTCGTTCATCCCAAAGCCATCATCCTCCTCCTCGCCATTCGCTTTGCGCCGCTTCTCGTTCTTGGCCAGTGATGAAATGATTCGCATCCGCTCCTGCGCTGCGTGGGTGTGCCGCTTGGCCTGCTCGGAGCGCTGCTGCTGGCGGGCCTGCTTGCGACCGAGTATTTTCTCTCGTTTATCATGAAGTTCGGCCAACCAGTCCGCCTGCGACATGCCCTCAGGAGGTTTCGGCATCTTATCCAGCTTCTCCTGCTGCTTGCTGGGACGCGGGGCACTCTGAGCCCTCTCCTGGGCACGCTTAATACGCGACTTTATGGTGGCGATGAGGGAATCTAAATCCTCCAAAGTACCGATCTGCTGTTGCTGTAAAGCTCGTTCAAACTTCTCCAGCTTTTTCTGCTCGTACAGTTGCCTCAGCTTGTTGTAGACGAATAGCTGCTGCTCATCCTCGCGAAGTTTCTCCCGCTCGCGACGATTCTTGATTTCCAACAGACGATGGGCCAGCTCGCGGCGCTTCTCCTGCTTCTGCTCAGCGGTGAGCATGGCATTAGTGGCGGTAACCGCATTGTATGGCAGTTGAATCTTCATGATGTGCTCATCGTAGTAGTCCATCTGGGCCCATTGCACCAGCTCCTCCCTGTAATCCACAGCAATGTGGCAGTGCTCATGGACCAGTTTCTCCATTCGACTGATGGTGATGGCATTCAAATGGACGGGGTACTTCATTTGCATGAGCCGGAAGAGGTAGGTGATGATGTGGTAGCCACCCACATTCAAGCGACGCACGTGCTCCAGCTGGAGTTTGCCATCTAACACGGGGATGACGTGGGTGGTGCTGTAGCCAAAGGAAATAATAAGGGCATCGGATATCTAAGAGAAATCTCGTATTAGTTTGAAGTAAGAAATTGAATGGACCTTTGAATAACCTTTTTCTGCTTTTGCTGATGGTGTTTCCAGCTGTACAGCGCATCAATGCCGTAGGATACAGCCGGAATGCCGTAGCACTCGAAGAGCAGCTCGTTCATCTGCTGGCGGCAAAAGTTGGGGTTTGCCAGCGCCTCTGTAAGGATGATTGGGTGGTCAATCTTATCCTGCCCCTCGAATCCCATCTTGGAGAATATGTAGTCGAAGATCTGCTCCTGGTGATTCCAGTTGGTTATCACATTCCGCTCGAATGGACTCTTCAGATGCGCACGCACCGCCTCGATGTTGGTGATGTCGTTGCCCACCTGGATCTCGGCAGATTGCTCCACCGCTGCCTGCGAGGAGGATCCTTCGGATGAGATGTGCTGAGTAGCTGCTTCCTTTTTGCGATCCTTGCGCGGCTTGGTCAGCACATTGCGGAAGCGCAGCTCCGGCTCCTTGGAGTTGCTCCAGCCCACGCGGCACTCGTAGGATCCATTATCGATGACCAAAACACGTTTACCCGCCATCTCAATAGGTTATTTCATTACTGTTCATTCGACAAACACTCAATTTCGCTTTCCACCCGATTCGTAAACAGAAATGCCGCAAACCAGTGTTGTAGAGTGCCTGTGTTCTAGTTTCAATTCTAAATCCGAATGTGTTGCCTTACAATTTAATTTTCTTAGATCTTCAAACATTCGAGTGTGTTTTTAACTATTTTCGTGAAAAATAAAATTTAAAAAGTTCCAAACTTTCAATACATCTAAAACTTGCTAAACACCCAACACTTTTACCTAAAACAAAATGGTGTTTGCAGTCGCTAACATTGAATCGAAGTACTGCAAGGGTGAGGGCAAGGTATTATATGTATTACTGGTTCATTGTTGATAGAAATCGTAAAGAAATCTGTAAATATTCAGTGTCGTAAAGTGCCAAACATACAGTAAAACAAAAGCTTTTGTGTAACGGTTCTACCGTAATGGAGAATCTCCATTAAAAAAGCGCATCAGCGCAGTAGTCTTGAAAAATTCCAATTGGAAAAAACTTATTGTCTTTTAAACTAATTTTAATCTCTCCTCATATATAAAATGTTCGTCAAAGTGAAGATAGATGACGATGGAAACACAAGCCTGGTATGCTTTTAATTACTTTGCAACATTGAGCAGTTTTCTTAGGCACACGCACATATGTACATGTTTTGGATTCTTCATAAATGAAGATATAATTGAAGCTTAAATTTAATAAATTTAATATTTAGATTATTTATCAACCCCATACAGAAGCCGGAAATGTTTGAGCTCAAGAATAATGCGACCATTGGCGAATTGAAGCAAAAACTGGAGGTGAAGGTGGGTCTTCCATTGGCACGCCTGAACGTAAAGAGCTTCCACAAGTCCCTCGAAAACGAAGAGTACATTACCAATCTGCTCCGTGTCCAAGACAAAAACGATTCCACTCAACCGATGCCGACGCTTAATGGCACGTCCTTTTCGCTGTATCACGAGAAATCCTTCGTTGGGTTTCTTCAATTTTACACAATACCTGAAGGAAAGACCCAACAAGATTTCTTAAATCTGCCCAAAAGCTCTATGCTGCTGCCCGTCGACAGGCTACCTCATTTCTGCGAGGCGTCGGACTCGCAAGATTCCTCTGCTTCGAGTACCTCGCACAAGACGAACACCAGCTTTGAATCCGCCAGCACGAGCGGCAGCGCGGAAGCGCGAAAGAGGAGGGTGAGCGCCTCCGATGAAGAATCTGCAGCCAAAAGGTATGGGTAATACTATAAAATGATAGTTATGCTCAACATTTCCATTCACAGGCTTAGGAGCAACCAAATGAACGTGGTCAAAGTGGTTCCGCAGCAGAATCTGCTCTCTGACAGGCCAGCCGGAAACATGGCTTCCATTTTTGGCTCCAAGGTTCAGATAATGGCGTGCAAATCGGAGACGAGCACCAGCAGCAGCGCAGTGGAGCCAGTCGCGCAGTGCTGGAATAAGAAGAGGGACTGTTGCCTGCCGCCGAATTGCAAAAACAGAGATACCCGGCCGCCGTATGCGAACACAATGCCCGAGAACCGGAAATACTGTCTGGTGATAACAAACGAGAGTTCGAGCGCAGAAGGTGTGGACACCGTTGCCCTGATGGAACACTTTCATTCTCTATTCGAGGAAAGTGGATCGAGCGTCAGCGATCTCAATTTCAATGAGTGTGCCTCAACGCAGACATTCGACTCCAACATGCTAGTGGTCTGCGAGGATGAGGAAACCGCCCAATGGGTCATTTCAGCCGTCGATGGTGTGTGCCCGCCGCATTCCTGCCAGCTCTTCATCGAGTTCTTCGGCCTTCTGAGGGCGTCCTTCGTTCTGCCGCTGGTCAGTCCGAGCAAGTCGCTGTGTGTGATCTTCGCATTATTGGAGTCGCAGAACCCGGGCCTGAATACCGACAAGTGGGCCGTGGTCAATCGCTGCACCCTGGACTGCAACGATGTGGAGCGACAGGTCGCTCAGTTCTGCGACAACATCGTAATAGATCTGTATCTCGACGATGAAAGTAAGGAGTTCATAACCGAAAGATGCTCCAAATTGCGCTACTGCTTCTGGCAACTTCGATTCAATTTTGCTTGCTAGGGGTGCATGTATTTGGGTTTTCCAAATTTCTTGTTAACTTTTTAGGGCTTATTTACTTGAAATAGTAAAATTGTATGAAGTGAGCAAATTAAACGTGAATGAAAGTTGTTAAAAATCCATTGCTTTACCTCTTGCTTTTCAGGCGTAACAAAAATTTTTATATTCATTTCATTTTATACGAAAGCAAAAAGCGCGGCGAAGTGGAAAATGGAAATAGAGTGACCGCAAACTTTTCTCACAGGCCATTTGACGGCTGCGCGCGACGGTCACACTCGCGCATCCAGTGCCCACAGGCAGCAGCAAAGAAAACCACCACCCGAGGATTAGCGGACAGGAGCCTGCCTGTAGGCAGCAGCATTAGCAGTAGCAGCCATACCACATGGAGCCCATAGACATAGTGCGTCTGGAGGAGGCGGTCGTGTCCTTCTACCGCTCGAACTCGCAGAACCAGGCGATCACCCATGAGTGGCTCACCGATGCGGAGGCCAGTCCTCAGGCCTGGCAGTTTTCCTGGCAGCTAATGCAGCTCGGCAAGGTGAGTACCTCGCAGGACCTGCGCATCAATGCATCAATTACCCGGATATGTATACTCATGCACCTACCGCCCACCGCTCACTGCTCACCGCCCACCGCCACCCAATCGCCCGAACGCCCACGCAGAGCCAGGAGGTGCAGTTCTTCGGCGCCATCACGTTGCACTCCAAGCTTATGAAGCACTGGCACGAAGTGCCGCCCGAGAATCGCGAGGAGTTGAAACAAAAGATTCTCGAGTCCATCGTTCGCTTCGCTGGCGGGCCGAAGATCGTCCTCAATCGGCTGTGCATCTCGCTGGGCGCTTACATCGTCCACATGCTGGGCGAATGGCCCGGCGCCATCGAGGAGGTGATCAACACGTTTCAGAACCAACGGATGCCAAATGTCAGCGCCGATGTGCAGTTGTGGATCATGCTGGAGGTGCTTACCGCCATTCCCGAGGAAGCACAGGTCATCCACACGTCTGTCAAGCGGGTTGTTCTGCGCGCCGAGCTCGGCAAGCGAATGCCACTGGTCATCCAGACCGTTGAGCGATATCTGAAGCTGCAGATGAACCGCGTGTGGGATGCCGAGACGTACAGCAACATGAACAGGGCCGTCAAGTGCGTCGGCACCTGGATCAAGTGAGTATTACGTTTTCCAAAAATATTTTAAACATTTTCTGATCGAGCTTTGAAATCGGACAGAAACATCGGCTACACCATTGAGGGCTGCGTTACCATCACCGCCGTGCTCCTGGAAGTGGTCCACAAGTGCTACTGGCCGTGCATACACGCCGGCGATGGTTGCATGACCGCCGATGAGAACGAGCTGGCCGAATCCTGTCTGAAGACGATGGTGAACATCATCATCCAGCCGGACTGCCACAACTACCCAAAGACGGCGTTTGTGCTTATAAAGATGTTCCTGGACTCGCTATCCGAAATCACAAAGACGGAGTGGAAGAGGGAGAACGACAACGAGGACATTATCGTACATATCTACATGCTGTTCGTGTCCTCCGTGGAGCGACATTCGTCGCTGTTGCTCAGCGGGATCACGTCCGCGGATCCGGATCTGTCTCTCCTAGTGCATCGTATTGTGCAGGAGATTCTCCACTGCACGGACAAACCGGGCATCTATCCCGTGGAGGAGTCCTGCAGCACTATGGCCCTGGCGTTTTGGTATATGCTGCAAGATGAAGTGTTCGCCATGTCAAACGTTGAGCAGAAACGCAAGTGCTGGGAGTACATCAAACCATTGTACGCCCATCTAACCAGAATACTAGTGAGAAAGTCAGAGCAGCCAGACGAAAAGTCCCTCGCCAAGTGGAGCTCGGATGATTTGGAATGCTTCAGGTGCTACAGACAGGATATATCCGATACTTTTGTGAGTGGTTGCTACAATTAAATACTCCAATTCCAATGGATTGGCTACCATTTTTAACGAGTAACAGGTATAATTTAGCAATATGCTTCATTTGTTTTAGATGTATTGCTATGATGTGTTGAATGACTATATCTTGGTGATCCTGGCTGCCATGCTGGACGAGGCCATTGCTGACCTGCAAAGACATCCCACACACTGGACAAAGCTGGAGGCGTGCATCTATTCTTTTCAGTCGGTAGCCGAACACTTTGGCGGCGAGGAAATGCGGCACATACCCAGGCTGATGAGAGTGCTGGCAGAGATTCCCTACGAGAAGCTTAATGTCAAGCTACTGGGCACTGCGCTAGAGACAATTGGTTCCTATTGCAATTGGCTGATGGAGAACCCCGCGTACATTCCGCCAGCCATTAACCTACTGGTGCGCGGCCTGAACTCCTCGATGTCAGCACAGGCGACGCTCGGCCTGAAGGACCTGTGCCGTGATTGTCAGCTGCAGCTGAAGCCGTACGCGGATCCACTCCTAAACGCGTGCCACGCTTCCCTGAACACGGGCCGTATGAAGAACTCGGATTCCGTGAGGCTTATGTTCAGCATCGGAAAGCTAATGAGCCTGCTGCAGCCGGAGGAAATACCCAAGTACTTGGATATTATCGTTAGTCCGTGCTTCGAGGAGCTACAGGCCATTTGCCAGGCGGATTCGGTGAGTAAATGGGATCCAAGCAAAACAGACAGTACTTTCAACTTTATACCAAGTAGTTACATTTTTAAGAAAATATATTTATAGATCACAATTTAACCATTTTTTTGTTGTACTAGAAAACTCCCGCTGCTCGAATTCGCACAATCTTCCGGCTCAATATGATCTCCACTCTCTTCTCGTCGTTGAATACGGAGGTGGATGAAGAGGCGACCGACCAACCAGTGGTGCAGCCAGTCCTCCTCGTCATGCAGCGAACGATGCCCATCTTTAAACGAATCGCCGAGATGTGGGTGGAGGAGATCGATGTCCTGGAGGTACAGGAATAAACACACCATTTTTATATAAGTAATAAAACTTTATCGTTTGTGGAATCCATTTATAGGCCGCTTGCAGCGCGATGAAGCATGCAATTACGAATTTAAGGAGCAGCTTCCAGCCAATGCTGCAGGATCTTTGTCTCTTCATTGTGGCCAGCTTTCAGACCCGATGTTGCGCTCCTACTCTAGAAATATCCAAGACGGTGAGCCAATCCAGTATATTGCAAGAGACTGAGGGATCTATTTGAATCCTTTGTTTCAGGCCATTGTTATGTTCTTCAAGGACGAGGGCTGCAAGCCGCTGATGCAGCAGCTTCTGAGGGAGTTCATTCAACACAGCTTTAAGCTGTTTGAGAACACCCCCGAGCAGAACTTCTCCAACATTTCGGACACTATGGAAACCTTCTTCGGATGTCTCGCGCAAATCATTAAGAAAATTCCCCAAGTGTTGGAGGACAAGACACTGGCCTACGATCGCCTAGTCTTTTACGCACAGCGTGGAATGACTTTGCCGGAGAGTGGAGCTATCCGAAACAGCATACAGTTTCTAACCCACTTTGTGATGCAGTCGCGTAACCATACCCACGCGACCGAAGTCGTCCTGGCCACTGGCGAGCAGACGCTGTACACGACGATGATGTGTGTGGGCTACCTAACGCCGCGATCGCAGGTTGACAAGTTTGCAGACATCCTTCTCGCCATGAACAGAAAATATTCCGCTGAGATGGCTGTCTGGATGAAGACCCTAATGGCAACTCCCAATTTTCCCACCCAGCTCATAAGCGACGCGGATAAAACGCGCTACACTGCTCTAATAATCAAGTGAGAGAGGCTTACTCTTATATTTTTGAGATTCCATATGTTAATTTTCGCATTTGTACCCATAGGGAAAAGGTCAACAAGAGATTACTGCAACAGCATCTGTCGGAAATGGCAATCAAGACCCGGGGACTCCCAGAAAAGTTACAGTGAATGAGTATATGTAATAAGTGGCCAAATGACATCTCTATCCATCCGGATTATGATCTAGTTTCTGTAATTATATTTAATTTGTAATTAGGCAGCTCTGTAAATGTTCACCAAACTTAACTTAGGCTCAGAAACTCTCGACTTGATAAACTTTTATTTATAATTTTTACAAAATTACATGCTCCATTTACAATTTGCACATATATATTCTTTAAGGGTGTATAACTCATTTCATTTATTGTTTTCACTTTTAGTAAATATTTTATAGTTTTTTTTTTTCCATATATTCAATTCTTATGTTGAAAAGTTTGATTTTCACCGTTTCCTGTATGAAAAAATCTGCCTTTCTAAGAATTACTTTCCCTTTACCACTCCACTATTATTGTTTTGCAATTTTCCACGTTGTGTATGTATCTATAATGCCAAAAATATGTAAATACATCTCTTTATATAATATATATTTGTGTCTATAGCTAAACTGAAGCCTTTCGTTTTTGGCGTGTACAGCACTTGGTAGTGGTAGCAAAACTTTTGATCTGCTTCGTCGCCTTTCTCTAGATTCTAGAATAGTTGAGAGTATCTGCATAAATCCTTGTCTAACGGACCCGGTAATGACTATGGAACTGAACTAAACGACTGACACGGTTGACACGGATCCAATATTACATAATTACATATAGATTAACGTATAGAAGTAGATGCTACGACCAGCAATGTCCAAGTCGTCCAAGTTGTTGTCCCCGTTGTGGTGACGATGTAAGGATGCTTATAAGTATACATATATATATTCTCCTGCTGGTTATCAACTGTGGTTGGTGGCCCAGAAATTGGCACATCTCCATTCCTTCACGGTTCGGAGGATCCTCCGTGGCCTCAAGACAAACAAAAATGCCTAATTCCTTTTCCACGGTGTTCAGGAACACAGTTCTCCGCACATATATGTCTATATTTAGTGGGTAGTACATACAAAAATACACACACACACATACATACCACAATTCATCTGTCCTTCTGGGCGATTTGTTTAATATATGTAAATATTTATGGGTAAGCTGCTAACTGCTAGGCTAAATAGCATACAATATTTGCAATTTTAGTCGTGGAGTAGTAAACACGTTTTGTATAGTACGTCTGTGTATGCAAGTGGCTTGGATGTTTGGATGTCTGGATGTCATATAGCTATGTATGTCGAAGTATGTGGCAGAGTCGGGGGATATATGTATGTACTCAATCAAGGTGGTAAACGCCTACGCCTTAAGTTAGACAATTCAAATTCAACTGTACAATTTATATTCTCGCGTTTACTGAAATGGTAAGAGCATATTTGTGATACCAGATTATTGCACATTTAGATCGAATCGATAGGGCTACAGCTAAAGCATCGCTAGCAGCAACATGCAGTGGGTAACGAAAAAAATAAGAAAGTCAGTCAGGGCTAAGCTTCACTGTGGCATGCGTTGCAGGTGGAAAGTAATCTTAAAATGATAATTTGCATGGGCAAACAAAAGAGGAGCTGTATAATCGATCTCTTTTGGGATTTTAGATCTTTATTGGTATTGGTACTATGCATGATCATTATAGATAGGTATTTTGTCTGTTTATATATAAAGCAATTGGCTTGCATACGTTGCCACGCCCCCACTAAGCCCCCAAATGCAAATGCAAAATAGTTTGTTCTAGTTGTGCTGATCCTAGCCTTCATCTCTGGGCTTGTTCTGGTGTATATGTATGTATGTATGCTTTCTGGCCTTAGTTTGGAGTGTGTAGGTCTATGTGGGTATTTTGTGGACTGTCCTTTCAACGCCTCGGGCTTTGGATAAAATAATAATGGTGGTGTCGGCTGGCCAGCTCCTTCCTAGCAGTTTCCATCCGGCGGCGGCGTGGTGAGGTACTCATCCCTTCGCTTGTGCTCGTTGAGCGCCTTTACGGTTCCGCTGTCCGATGGCAGGTCCGATTTCCGGCGCAGCAGCGGCTTGTCCTTGTTCCGCTCGCCCCGAACCTGTGTGGAACGGGAAGGGGTTTGGCAATAGAAAATGGACCCGCTTTCTTGCAAAGGCATCGCGGCACACGCACACTGGACGGGTGAGGTTACACGGAAGTGCTGGATGATGGCGTTACGATATCGAGTGCGGGTGCTGGGAGGAGCCCGATGACGAACTTGGTTTTAGCTTTGGCGGTGCCCACCAGTTGGACAACACACGACTGCGATATGTACATCTACTAACCCGACAGTCGAATTGTGTTACAAAGGTCTCTTTGAGATCGAGTGTGTGGGTGTGCATGGTTTCTAGGCATTGAGTTGTTAGCATGATAGATTTGACGCTAGTTTTCAATAGTAACGTGTACGGATTTCTCTAACTTGGAGCCATGCTTGGAAATGGTGAACACTTGAAGGAAAGTAAGTTAAGTGTTATGTCGTTTAAAATTAATAAATGAGAACCACATTTATGTTACAGAAGGGACATATTGTCCCATTGAAATGACCACAAATGAGTTGAAAGATGCACAACAGTGTAATTAACATCTAAGTAAGATAAACTACATATTAACATATGTGTTCCGCCCAATTCGTATGCGCTCGACCGAAAGTGCAAGCCAAATGTAAGACACAGATTAGAAAAGTTGTTGTGTCGTGGATGAATTAGGTTGGCAGACAGTGAGGTAACCAAATAATTAATAAATAAATAGACAAAGTTAAAGATATACAAATATGTATTTTTTTAAATGACATGAGTGTGATTATTTTAACAGACATTCGTTCGATTAGAATTAGAGTTGAACCAGAGTGGGCCTTAGCTGGGCACAGCTCACAGCAGACGCCAGGATCACACGTGGCGGATTAGTAGTTGTTTAGTGTTGTTAGTGTGGCAAGTGCCTGTCTCACCTCTCGGGGCTCCTGGTGCGCCTGTTTCTGGGGCGGCAGCGGAGGCGGCGGCTGGCGCACCTTCTGCTCGCTCTGATCGTACGCTAAATCGCTATTCTCACTATATTGATCGTACAGGGCCCGGCTGTCGCTGACCGGCAGGCAGTCGTTAAACCGGCGCGCCTTTGTCCACTCCGGGTTGGTCTTGGCCAAGCTCTCCACCTGTTGCCAAAGCTCCTCCCGTTGCGACAGCTTCTCACGCTCCCTACAATGCAGAGAAGCGCAGAGGTAAATAGAAAGTAAAACTAGATACTTTCAAGGTCCTAGGGAAGCCAATATAAACTAGAGCTAACATACATTTGCTTCTCTTGCTTGTAGTTCTTGCTGCACTCATCAAAAAGCCGCTGATCCATCTCCATGAACAGCTTGAGCGCATTGTAGATTAGACCATGGATGGTCTTGTTCCAGTGCGTCTTTGAGTTGCGATTAAGCGCTGGGAACATGAGAGGTAATATCACCGCCGAGTTGTCCGTTATCAGCGACATAATGTACTCGTTGTTCCAATAGTACAACGCACGCTCCGCCACCTGGAAATGAGGCGAAGAAACGCACTTGGCTATCTGGCGGAAAAGCGGCACCATCACCTTCTGGAACTCGGCCGGCTCAATCACGTCCAAGAGCTCCTCCAGCTCATTCAAAAACATAACCTCCTTGGGACTGTGCGTCTTGGGCCAAAATTTAAGCAGGCTTCTGCAAAAATATTGAAATAATTTTATAAATTTTATAACAGAAAACGCAGAGCGCCAAGTCAATCACAAAAATTCACTACTCACTTGATGACCGCCTCCGATAAGCTAGGATCCTTCTCCAGGAACTGCACCACACAGTAGGTGAGCTGGGGATGGTATACCGAGAGGCTCTTGGCTTTGTGCAATGGCAGCAATACCTTAAGTAAAAATTGTTTATGCTCCTCCTTGAGCGGCAGAGCAAAGCCATTGATAATGCTACCCAGGATTTCCAACAATTCGGCTATGCCATTATGGTGCTCCGTTTCATAAATAAATCTAAATGCGTAATGCGATTAGTCTGTGAGGCGATGACATTCGAATGCCGAGCTTACCTGTAAAAGACATTGTTGATCTGCTTTCTAATAAATGCTCTCAAGCCCAAAAATTTTCCATAGATGCGATGTAAAACAGTCTTTAGGAAATCACGTTCACGTGGATCCTCCGAATCGAATAAATCCAATAGTTGTAATACAAATTGATGGTCGATAAAACGTTTAGCAATGTTGGGTTGAAAATCTGGTGACTCCAAGAAGCGCAAGAACAGCTCGTAAACGAGTTGCAGGTGCGGCCATGAGGATTCCAGCGTGGGCTCATCCTCCTCCGGATCGAATTCGGCACCATTCGGGTTGGAGGATGGCGGCAGAGTTCGGAAAAGGTTGACAGCAAACTGAACAAAACAGAACAGATAAATTAGTAAGCGTGTGACTTTAAAGTTTGAAGAATACATTACATAGAGATCACAAACCATTCCATTAATTATGTAAGTCATTTATAACTTAATAGGCAGTATTGGCTTACCATATTGATCGCCTCCGGGTAGATAACATCGGTTATTACGCCATTTTGGTTGGTGAGGAAATCGACCATTTCGTGTAGGGCCGCCCGCTTGACCTCCTTGAACTTGAGGTCGCTCAGCGGCTCGGAGAAGTCGAACAGTGTGCAGCATTGTCGGATCTTCTCTATGAACAGCTCCTCTCGTTCACTGGCTGCGGTCTCTAAGGAAATACAAATAGAAACATAATTATTTTTCAGGATATCAGTGGACGTATCATCCAAAATAAACCATACAAAATAGACCTTAATGTAAATTAAAAAGAACCTACAACTACTAAACGACCAACAAAAGCAGGCAAGCGAAACTCAAAACGAACATAATGAAGATCAGAAGAAAGGATCAAGTAGCTGGAGGACCGCAAGCCCAAGGGCAATGGCAGGATCAGCTCCCGCCATCGCCTTTGGCCCGGATCCACTCGGGATAGCAACCTCGCAGTGCAGGCAGCGCCAGGGCAACCGAAGCGGTGGGTGGCGTGTAGAACAGATTCCGGTCGCGAGCCCTTCCCGGACTGCCCGTCAGCTGTTGCAGTGTCTGGGGCGAGGCCTGTAGACCCGCCGGATGACCCGGGAGTATGTCACCGTTCTGCCGGATGCTTAGGCTCGACGTGGTCACCACCAGGGTGGTGTTAGATGTCACCATTATTGCAGATGATGCGGGTGCAGCACCGCCATTGCGCTGGCCAATTCCCAGTGAGATGCTAATGCCGCCCACCAGATTCTGGGCCACCGTCGGACGCAGCTCCTCTGCGGGCACATCGCTGGTGGTGGAAACAGCGACGACGGCGGCGGCGGACGACGGCACAGCCGCCGCGGAGGATGAGGATGATGAGGAGGAGGTGGCCGCCGCTGCTGCCGCCGCCGCAGCACTGGTACCCACACTCTTGGTGGCATTCAGTATGTTCTTTATGGCCGCGGCCGCGCTCACAGGTGACTGGATGATGAGGAAGCGATGAAATGAGAGCAGAGTATGTTTTTGGTTTATCAACTTTCGGTTCGTTCAATTGGGATGAATTTAGTGTGTGGATATTGTGAAATGCTACTAAATGGATTAGCTTCAAGGCATTTTTAGTCACGCAATAAGTCAGATTACTCTAAAAATCGTTGGTTGCAGGTAACGTTACGCCGATTAAATAACATTAAATTAGAAGCAAACACAGCTTGGATCATATATGTAAACTTTTTTTTAAAAGTATTTTTTAACTGATTCAAATTAAGACTAAGATTTATGAAATTATCGAATTAAGTGAGAAAGTAACTGATTTAACTGATAGTCAAAATTCTTTCTTGATGGATAAATGTATACCGAGTTTCTTTATCCCGAAAGCTAATCCAACTAGTGAAAGTTTGGAAGAAAGTGTCATTTCTGTGGTTTGTACTTGGAGGTGGTGATGTGGTTAGGTGTTGGGTATTCAGATCGCTGAGTGTGTGTGTATGGACAAGACCAAGCTGCAAACCTTGCTGGCGGCGATGGAGTTGGCTGCGTTGTTGGTGGCGGTGGATGAGGAAGCTGACGAGGAGGACGCCGCCGAGGCAGAGGATGCCGCAGCGGCTGCCGCTGATGCTGCGGCGGATGTGGCCGCCGAGAAGTGTTGTGCCAAAGTAGACACAAGTGAGTTGCCGCCACTAGCAGGGCCTGCTGTCGTTGTTCCAGATCCAGATCCTGATCCTGATCCTGCTCCAGCCGCGTTCTTCGACATGCCGGCATTCGAGGATAGCGACAGTGAGGAAGTGGAGGACTGCGATCCAAATGGCGAGGAGGCAATCAGAGCAGCTGCAGCTGAATTAGCTCCACCACCGTATGTGGCGGCCGAGGACGAGGCCGAGGAGTTTGCCGCGGCAGAGGCTAGCGAGGATGACGCCGCCTGGGAGAGCGAGGACAAAGCCGAGGCCGAGGAATTGGAGCTGGTGGACGAGGACGAGGGTGAGGAGGATGCGGTGGGTGCTCCGGATCCGGATCCGGCTCCTCCTGCTGCTGCTGCTGCCTCGGGCGGTGAGAGGGGCGTTTTCCGCCCCTCGAACTTGGCCTTTAGCTCCTCCACGCTGCTAAACCTAAACCTGCTGCCGGCCTGTTGCTGCTGCTGCTCCTGACTCTGCTGATCCTGCACCTGATCGTCCAACTCGTCGTCGGCCAGCTGATCTAGGCCGCTGTGAAACGATGGCGACTTGGGTATGCGTATGCCGAGGGCATAATACCCGGCTGCAATGGGCTGCGGTTCCTGCTCCTTGCTGGAGGATTTGATGGCCGCCGGTTTCGTTTGCTCTTGCTGCTGTTGCTGCTGCTGCTGCTGCGGCTCCTGCTGATGTTGCTGTTGCTGTTTGGGACCTTTGAGCCCGTTGCCCGTCAGCAACATAGCACCGAAGACCATCTCATTAGTGCCGGCACTTGGATCAAATGGCACTCGGTTTTAATCTCGATTCGAAACGCCTTCTTTTTTCCCAGCCGCCCCCGCCGACCAACAACACATGAGAAAGACTACACTAGAAACTCAATTTGGGCACGCTAAGTATGAAACTATAGAATCTGTAATGGAATTGCAATATAGATAATGGTTTAGATTAACGCCAAATGCGATTATGCGCTGGTGGGAACACAAACGAAATGAAATGGAATGCAAATGGAAATGAAAATGGAAATGGAAACGACAACGCCTCTGGTAAAATGCTTATTTTGCCTTCTAATGACCAGAATTACGTGAAAAAACTTACGGTTTGAAGGGGATCAAATGAGGGAATAGGACAGGAGAGCAATTAACTTGGGAAACGAATATTTTCAACTAATATTAAAGTTTTCGGGGCACTCGACGTTCACGGTCTTGAAACGGTTCTTTTTTGTTGCTTCGACTGCTGCGCCAATCGGAAAAATCGATATCGAGAGAATGGAATGGAAAGAAATTTAGAGAGCAATAGAGAGTGAGAAGAGAGAGAGCGAATGTGGGTGGGTGGGCGAGAGCCACAATAACAATTAAACCTAATAAAATAATAGTATTGAACAAGCAAAATTTGTTTATTCGATTTGTGAGTCAAGACCGCTCGAGCAATTAGCAGGAAGGTATGTGAATAACACAATACGATGACATTAACGGCACGATGACTGCACAGAGAACAATAAGTAACAATTCAATTTGCATGATGCCCATGTATTACATTTGATGTATAGGTTATACGTACGTAAATATACAAATTTATTACAGAATTTTGTTGTTTTTATTTCATTTGAAAGACTAAGCATTTGACATGTTAAGAAGAAATGACGGTGTACATGTGATGTAAAACGATTTGTGAAATCATTAAATGATGCTTTTTCGCAGTGTAATGAGAGGCTGCGGAGAGAGCGCATGTGTTGAAATTCCGGTGAAGGAGAAAGAGAAGTTGAGATTGAGAGAGGTGCGAATTGCTGCGGCTGCATATTTCACATGTGTGAGTGGCCGTGCGTCAGTGTTGCCACCCACCTAATCAGACGACACTCCCTTGACCTTTAACTTTCGCGTACGTGATTAACAAATAATAAACAAATTACAACAGCTGAGCGAAATTAATCAAGCCCCGGCACTAAATGCGTCCAAGATCCCCCTGCCAATAATTTTTCCCAACAAGCTTGCAGGTCGTAGGTACACTTTACAGAGAACGGCTTTTGTCAGTTATGAACGTATAAAAGGCAAACGTATGATGATGGAAATTCACTGGGTTTAATTGACATAATTACATATGTACATTCGTAATTATGCATCGTTAATGGAATTAATACGCTTTGTCAACATTGAAACTTCCAAACCACGTTGTACCTAGAGTTAAGTTTGAAGTATTTCTGCTGACAATAGAAGTAAATATTCTTAAGTTCCAACCAACCCTGCCCTGAAAAGTATGCTACGACAAGCAGGACCAAGTTCGGTTCCTTACGATCGAACAGCTTGGAGATATCGATCTGAACAGCTGGTAGTACTTATATAATAATGTAATATTAAAAGTAGAACATTCTCCAGGGCTACTCACTCTCGTTCAGCGGACTGAGGGCCGTCAGTTCGCAGTTCTTGGAGGCATTGTATCGGGCGCTGGTCTGGCGCTTCTCCTTGCGGACGATTGGGGTGCCGGTGATGTTCAGGACCTTGCTGATCGGCGTGGGCGGCGGTGCATCGTACGGTGGTGTGGTGTCCTTGAGTTTGTTAGCCTGTAAAGGGGCACAATTGGGAATTATCTGGTTATCTTTGCCCATATCAATGGTATGGCTTATGGTTAGTAAATGAAAATAGTTTTAACAACGAATGCAAAGCAATATACGGTCGAACTAAAAGCATACTCAAAACGTAGCACTTGCAAAATCAGAGCAAAGCAGTTCAGTTCGGGGTGGTCCCTCGTTGCCATTTTGGCCATCGCTTTTACCTTGGACAGTGCGAATCCTTGACGCCTAAGTCGAGCTGCCTGTGGGTGTGTTTTAGTCTGAGTTTAGTATTGCCGAACATTGAAATGTGCTCTGGGGTCAGGAAGCTGGAGTTCGGTTCCATACACATATAGGATTATATTGCTGGCGTCTACCAGGGAATCAGGTGGTGGCATATATATTTTCCAGGCACTAACATGTATGTATTTTTTTGAAGCATTTCATTGAATAATTGGTTGGCTGTTTCAAAAAGCAAAGTGCTCGCCTTATACTTTATAAGTTTTATTAACTTTGTCTTTGGTGACACAAAAATGGCGGGGAATCGTACAAATTCAATAATTTTAAGTTTATCTAGTTAAAAACAGGCAGGTGAATATGAACTTTTTAGATTTATTCCGTCTTTTGTTGACACAAAAATGTCGGGAAATCGTATGAAATCTATGATTTCAGGGCAATCTATTCATTCAATCGTAAATGTCTTATCAAAACGTAGAACCCAAGGCAATCAAATTGAAAAGATAACGATTTGTAAACCAAAAACGAAAACTAAAAGCAATAAAATTAAATGTTATTTATACCTCTTGTCAAATTATTACTATTTCGGCTAACAAAAAAAAATATTAAATGACACATATTTCCAATCTATGAAATCAAATTTAAGTAGGAAGAAAACTAAGATTTTTAAAATAGGAATTCCAATAAGTTTATCGTGGAAAAGGGGGTATGTGCCTATTGGCTTTTTAAGCACTTGCGATACAATTTCGATTCGATTTGTTATCCGAACGAAATACACTAATTTAACAATTGGAAACATTGTGAATCTAATTGGTGTTGGTCAAACTAACTTGAATCGTGCAGGGTGAGGGGAAGCAACGATACAATAACACACATCATTTGCACTGATTAGATAAGATAAGGGATAGGAAGTGTTGCGCTCTGCTGTGTGCACATACACACACTCACACACACAAATGCACAGTTTGCGCGTAAGCATTCCGAGTGAGGTTTACGCTTACGCCGAAATAACGGTAGGCATGCAAATACGGCGACAGGTGAAAGATAGAGGGTTATCGAAAGAAAAACAGAGAGAGACTGTGACTTCAAGACGGCAAGAGAAAGAGAGTGAGTGAGTGGGGGAGGGGAGGGGAAGTGTGTTGGTGGTGGGGCTGGTTGGTGTTTTGGGGCAGAGCTACTCACCAAACTGCTCAATGGAGGAGTGCCGCCGGTCACCACGATTGTGGAGGTTATTGCTGGTGCTACTCCTTCTACTGTTGTTGCTGCTGCTACTGTTGCTGTTGTTGTACTTAAGTTACTGTTACTCTCTTTGATACCGTTAGTGGCCGATGCCGGTATGACTATGTTGTTGCTGCTACTGCTGCTGCTGCTGCTTGTGTTGCTATTGTTGTTAGTGGCCGTTGTTTCGTTTTTGGATTCTGCCGCTGAGGCTGTGGCCGTCGCGATTGTTGTTGTGGTTTCCACCGCTGTTGCTGCTGCTGCTGTTGTTGTTGTGGTCGTTTCTGCCGCTGCTGGCGTCGCTGCCGACGTACTGCTCTTTGTTGTTGGTTCCAACGCCTCGTTATCCATAATACGAAATCGGTTCTGGTTCTTTTTGGCTCTTTGGATGTGCTCTCCTCTACGTGTGTTTTTGTTGTTTTT
Organism: Drosophila erecta; assembly: GCF_003286155.1. Taxonomy (NCBI): domain Eukaryota; kingdom Metazoa; phylum Arthropoda; class Insecta; order Diptera; family Drosophilidae; genus Drosophila; species Drosophila erecta. The sequence goes on along the minus strand of NW_020825194.1, from coordinate 20,903,594 downwards.
TAGAGCGATTTTTGATTTTTACAACATACAAAATACGTATGAAAAGCAGCGAGAACGAGAGAAAAACGTAAACAACCGGACAAACAAACAAATACAACAGCCGGGCTGGGCCGCTCTCAGTTGATTGCTATCTGAAAATTATATTTCAACTGTGGAGGGTCGAAAGAAAGAAATTAACGTAGCAATAACTAAAGGAAAAATAACAATAGCATCACAACACACCGTGCAATTAAGCCGCAAAACAACACACTCAAACACACACACACATTCGTATTCAAGGGGTGCTCAACGTAAATTAAGGGTTTACTGAAATCTACCATGATTCTCATCACTATTATTGCTCATTTCTTATGCATCTTTATCTTTTTCCTTCAATCACTGTACAGGGAAACGTTCATAACTCGAATTTTCTCTTATATATATTACTTGCACACGCTGCTATTCTCCTAACCATAACTGTAAACGCATTGCCAATGGGAAACGGAGCATTCTCGCTGCGCGCTTTCCAATTGGAATTGCCTTAATGGCGGAAAACCGCTTCGAATCGAAGTTCCAAAGTTGTCACAAGATGTCCCCACAGAGCCGCGATCATATTCTTATTCTCTAGCATAGAAAATCCGGTTCTAAACGGTACCGAAAACACGTTCATGCAGCGTTCCTCCGATTGGTGCTGTAACTTCCAATTGGACAGGTGCTGTCGGTGATTTCGAATTTCGGATTCCCAATTAAACTATTTCATTAACACTTTGTACAGGCCTTTAGGCGTTTCATTGTTTTTGTGTGTTTTTCGCATAAAACTATACTCGAAACGGAAATAAATAACAAAAATGCCAAAACACTCGCGGCAGAGAGAGCGCACTTGGAAAGAGAGTAGAGAGCAATAGAGAGAAAGAGAGCAAGCGATGCGAGGGACGAGCAACAAGTTGAGACGCAATGGCCGTCGACCAACTGCCAGGGTTGCCAGACATGCCAATGGAAATGGGGAAGAAGAGCGCTTATGGGTAGTGTTGGTGTTTTTTCATACGTTTTTCTTTACATTTTGGAGGTGCAAGGATGGGCATTCTTCAACACAAATATTGTTAAGGCACCCAGCAAGTACTCATAGGTTTCGTATTTGCAAAGAAGGGTGAAACAGAAAGGGAGAGAGAGAGACGGAGACAGCCAGAGAGCGTAAAAATAAAATGTGTACTAGGCACGATTAATAGTTGTAGTTGCACTTCCAAGACCCAAACACACAATTATTATATATATATACATATATAGGTGGGGAAACAAATATAACTTTGAATGTCAAGGGGCGAGGTTAATTTGTGGGTTATATTTTCAGTGGGGGTTTTCATGGGACTTATTTCGCCAATTTACCGCCAGAAGCTGCAAGAACTTGTTCAATTTGGCCCTGCTGCGATATAGGTTCGCCAACATCAAATTCACTGCTGATAAAAGCTAGTTCTTTACGTAAAATGCGAATTCTAACAAAAACGCTTGCACACGCACACAGAATCACAGCACAGCGCACACACACACACGCACACCCCGCTCTCGCGTTAAAAATTCAGTCGTCGAGGCTACACGAATTATTTGCGCTGCAATTTCTTTGATCGCTGCGATTCGCTTCGATTTTCGCGTGCGAATTCCACAAGGCTCGCTCTCGAATTTCACACCCAATTGCTCGGCGGACTATCGGCACCGGGGTCAAGTTCACCTTTTCGCTCAGAACGCACAACATCAACGGACTGTGCAATTGTAAATAATAATTTATGTAAACTGTCTTATTCACGCAACGTTGTCGGTGCTTAATAGAAAATAGAGTTACCAGGGCTGCAGGCGGGCGGCGGCGTTGCCAGACCCAGCCGGACTTCGATAGTTACTTTAAAGATGATTTTACTAACTTCGTTTAAAAGCTAAGTCTAACTTTCGCTTGTGCCTTGGAACTAACTTAAATCGAAGTCTAAACAGGTATAGTTTAGTAGAGTCCCGGGAATTAACGTATATGCTATCCAATTTTAAAGTTATCTGTCTTATTGTCCAAAGCAAAGGTGAAGCAAAGCATTGAAGGTGATTATTTATTATAATAAAATCGGAAGTTTATAAAATGTTATTTTCTTGTTCTCGCTTATTTTAATTCCTAAATTTGCAAAATAAATAACTTTGGACGCTTTTCAATAGTTTGTCACTAATCTCTATTACCTGCACTAAAATAATATTAATGTTGGATAACATTTACAATTTGGCAATTTCAAAATGACTAAGTAAATAAATCAGAATTATAAAAATCAAAATACGTCATTATATTTTTCCATATTTTAATCGTTTTTTAAACGTAAACTTAATGCATACATATTTCATATGTAAGTTTTTTACAGACCAGGGTCGCTTTACCTGGTGGCAGTATCGGACAAGTGCAGGTGGCAACGCCACAGCAAATTGTTTATATCGCTTGCCAGCCATACTTCTTATTTTTTAATAATATTTACGGCATTGTCATGCAGATCACAATCAAAGTGCTCAAAGGCCAGGACTGCACGATCGAGGTAACAATAAACCATGTGCAGAAAAGTGCGGTCATTAATATTGATATATTCCACGCAGGTCTCGCCGACATCGACGATTCTGGAGGTGAAACACCAGATCGAGGCGGAACTGCAGATATCGGCGGCGAATCAAAAGCTGTTGCTACTAGGACGTCCGCTGAACAACGAACAGACAATTGCATCCTATCCCAATATTAAAGAGGGCACCAAGCTCAATCTGGTGGTGATAAAACCATGTCTGAAGGACAGCATCCTGAGGGGATTCCGTAGGCACTATCCGGAACTCCAGGCGGAGCATCTGACCAATGAGTTTATGGCCGATTTTGAGAGGAAAATCAACGAGCAGAGCCTGGACGATTTGGAGAGATTGGCGGACAGTATAGTCAGCAGAGCGGGCACATAGCGCCACTGAACACCCACCACCCCCCAAATATGACGGAAGCTTATCCTCACAGAATGTTTTCATTTCCCCCCTTAACAAAAAAAAAAAAGATCGAGGTAGTAAAAATTAAGACTTGACTGAAAACGCACAGTCCATATTCTTTTTTCGCGGCGGTCTGGCAACCCTCCGCCAGCCAGATGCATTCTTTTGGCTGTGTGAGTGTATGCCCGTGTGTGTGAGAAGAAGAAAGAGAGGAGAAATGCGTGTGCTGTCGTGCAAATTTCTTGGCCGAGTTGTGAACTCCGCGCTGCCCCAGCAAATCATTTCACTGCGATCCCTGTCCAGAACCAGTGCAGCTATGGTCAAAGTAAGTGGGGGTCCACGGCTAACCCGGATTTCTGGCTCTGCGGCAGTCCGGATCCCATTACATAAGCCGGTGGGCCGAGCTGCATAAATATTGATTGCGGCAGCACCCGGAAATTGCAACGCTTCAAGGTTATCGCCACCATTCTCTCCCTCATTTCTCTAAGTGTGCCTGTGTGCTTTCTGCCCCCCTCACTTCTAGGTAGGTGACTCCCTTCCGGCGGTGGATCTGTTCGAGGACTCCCCAGCCAACAAAATCAACACCGGGGATCTGGTCAACGGAAAGAAGGTGATCATCTTCGGCGTTCCCGGCGCCTTCACTCCTGGGTGCTCCAAGGTGCGTAACATAGTGCATGTATTCGGCACTAAGTGGAAAATCAAATTACTTGAAACTATAGTTTATTAAACAGTGAAATAAGTAATGCCATCTGATTAATGTAGAAACGGCCAACTATGCAGTGCAATTTATGCATCTTTTGTATTCGAACTGAATAATACATTTCCCCAACCCACAGACCCACTTACCCGGCTATGTGAGCTCCGCCGATGAGCTGAAGTCCAAGCAGGGCGTGGACGAGATTGTCTGCGTTTCGGTCAACGATCCCTTCGTGATGTCCGCCTGGGGGAAGGAGCACGGAGCCGCTGGCAAGGTGCGCCTCCTTGCCGATCCCGCCGGCGGTTTCACCAAGGCCCTGGATGTGACCATCGATCTGCCCCCACTTGGCGGCGTGCGCTCCAAGCGCTACTCCCTGGTGGTGGAGAACGGCAAGGTGACCGAGCTGAATGTCGAGCCCGATGGCACCGGACTCAGCTGCTCGCTGGCCAACAATATTGGCAAGAAGTAAATGGATTCCCGACTCCCGGAAACAGTTGAAACTCATACAGTAATGCTAGGCCGCAATGATATCAATTACGTCTTCAAAAGAACTATGTAAAACGTACAATATATGCGATTAGAGATGTTACGTCTAGGGGTTTGCTTTAATATCTAATTGTGGAGGCTTATAGTCTTTATATCTTATCTAATAACTAGCGGTTGTCCGTGTTGGGCGCGATCTTCTGCGACAACAGTTTGCCGTAACCTCCCCTGCCGGCATCGTAATCCGTGCGATATTCATCTCGCACTTGTCCGCCGGTTTTGCCGCGTCCATATTGCCTGCCCTCAATGAAGCCGGCGTCCCAGTCCACGCGAATCAGTCGATCATCCAAGCGGGTGCCATTCACAAATCTGTAATGGGCGGGAAAAGAATGAAGAAGTTTTTTAATAGATATTTTTGTCCTTTTAAAGTGTAGTTTTCATATTCCTCCTTTTATCGCTTCATTTCTGCTTTGTATGTGAACTATAACAAATCCATGTCTTACAATTTGGGGGCTTCCTTACATAAAATATGTTAATTTTCTATTTTGAAAACAGCAGTTTACTTAGAATTCTCCAGAAGTTCATAGGCATTTATGATATTGCAATAAAAGCCATCAGGAGAAGCATCCTATCTATTCGTAGGCCATAACCCAGCTGAATTATATATCCCAGCTGTCAGTTCTGATCCCTTTTACCGGAAAGGATTTGGTTATTTTTTACGAATGCCAGCAGCGATGCAGCTTTCTCTTGCGAGGAGATGGCTCACCTCATGGCCGCCTCCGCCTCCGCCCTGACGTAGTACTCCACGAAGCAGAAGCCGCAGGGCGTCTTCTTATACTTGTCCAAACCCATCACGATCACCCGGACATCGCCGCAGCGGGAGAACAGCTCGTGGATCTGCTCCTCGGTGGTGTAGAAGCTCAGGTTTCCCACGTAAAGTGTACACGAGCCGCGGAGCGATCGCTCTTGCTCCGAGCGGGAGCCCTGCAATTGGGTTATTGAGTGGGAAATCTGTATGAGCACCTTCTGATGTACTCACCTTGAAGTGCTGATCGCGGTATGAGCTTAATTCCACAGATGCGGACATATTTTCTGGTATAAACTATTGAAATATTTTCTACGCGTTTATTTAGTGGCGGCACTCCAGCGATTAATAATTCGATAGCACTGCTGGTATTTCCTTTTGTGACTTTCTGTGACCATCGCACATGCAGTATTAATCGCGGATCCTATTTCAAAAAGTATTTATTGGGTAGCAAAAAAACATTTTATTCTTTGTACATTTATTCATCACCTTCTTGACTCTAGCAAAAACTTCTTATTTAAGATGCTTGGAATACTAATAATTAAAAATATTCACAATGGAAACAAAGCAGCGACTGTAAGCGATAGTTCTTTATATTCGATACATACACTGTTTACGTTTGGGTATTTCCGGCACGCGTTAGTACATTTCCAAATAGCTGCTGTTTCACCCAGAAAGTTCATAGCCCGTTGTTATTTTTAATTTTATGGACTCCGCACACCGTACTTAATGAACACCACACTCAATTCCGCGGGCAGCAAGCGGCAGCTGCGCTTTCGCGGCGACGTCACCGGCAGCCGAGTGGAGGAACTGCATCACCAGCAAGAGGAGCTCAAGCAAAAGGCGCCGCTCACCCAGGATGACGTTGCAGCGACGCCGACTGCTGCGCCGGCAGCGGGCTCAGCGCAGCAGCGACTGCAGAGCGGTAAACAGGGATTTCTGATTGGAAATCTATCCATCTATAATATATAGAAATTACCATTTATTTGGTATCTTCATTGCAACTTTAGTTGTATACAAATATACATTAGATTTAATGCAATCCACCAAGTCAACTATTTTAAATCACAGATATATCCCTTAATTACGAATAATATTGTAATTTGCGCTCTTTAAGGGCGTTTTATTATACATAATAGCACCAATGATAGCATAAGTGCTATGATGTATAATCAAAAGGTATCTATTTTACTAAAATCATTTATCTTTTGTCTGGGCATTTCAGGACCCGCAGAAACCTGCACAAACACATTCTACGACTTCTTCAAAGTGGAGATGACACGCGGCTACATGCTGGAGCACGACGAGGAGCGCTATTCGGCGCGAAGGCAGAAGATCTACAGTTTCATGCGCATACCGCGGGATCTGGAGCGGTTCATGGTGTACGGGATCATGCAGTGCGCCGACTCCTTCCTCTACATTCACACTTTTCTGCCCGTCCGATTTGTGATGGCCATTTGGGCCCTGGTTTCCAGGACGGTGGCACGGATCTTTCGACTTCGCAGCAGCGGACAAAGGCTGCTGTCGCCGGCGGAAATCTGTGATCTGCTGAAGGGCGTCATCTGGATGACGGTGACGCTGATAATGCTCCTAGTGGACACGAATCGGGTGTACCACATCATCAAGTCGCAGTCGATCATCAAGCTGTACATATTCTACAACATGCTGGAGGTGGGCGACCGGCTGCTGTCCGCCTTTGGCCAGGATACCATCGATGCTCTCTTCTGGACAGCGACAGAACCAAAGAATTCCAAGCGGGAGCACTTTGGAGTACTCACGCACGTTCTCTTTACGCTAATCTATGTTTTTTTGCACAGCGGTCTGATCATGTTTCAGGTGAGTGATGTTATATTTATATGTTTCAGTTGATAATCGTATGGCTAATGACTTAACTATTCTTTGAAGGCCACCTGTTTGAATGTAGCAGTGAACTCCAATAACAAGGGCCTGCTGACCATCATGATATCGAATAACTTCGTGGAGCTCAAGGGATCCGTGTTCAAGAAGTTCGACAAGAACAACCTGTTCCAGTTAACCTGTAGCGATGTGCGAGAGCGATTCCATCTTTCTGTGCTTTTGTTCATTGTGGTTATCCAGACCATGAAGGAGTTTGACTGGAGCATCACGCAGTTCTGTGTTATGCTGCCCGACTGCTTTGCCGTGCTGTTCACGGAAATCCTCATCGATTGGGTGAAGCATGCGTTTATCACGCGATTCAATGAGCTGCCGGAGAGCATCTATAGAGAGTACACAACCAGCTTGGCCTACGATATGACCCAGACCCGACAAAAGCATGCCTTTTCAGACCATTCGGATTTGGTGGCCAGACGCATGGGCTTCATTCCATTTCCGCTGGCTGTGGTCTTGATAAAGGCCATCTACACAGCGGTCTCTTTCGAGAACCTAGCCGCCTGGCTGCTCTTCCTGCTTGCCTATTTGTTTGCCATGGGCCTGCGAATTTGCCTGACCATCTGTGCGCTGGGCAAGGCCTGCAAGCTAATGAAGGAACATCAGACAGAGCGGAACAGTTCTACACCGAGCAGCATGACCAATGTGCCTGTTTTGGGCGCAGCTGCTCCTGTCTCAACGGCTTCGACGGGCGGACAGAACCACAATAATAATAATAATAATAACAACAATAGCATTGGCTCGAAGCCAGCACAAGTGACCACACTGTTGACCCCGCCCAGTGCTGGTCATCTCGATGTGAGCAAGAATTTCTCACGAACCTCAATCGCTTCCACATCCACGCCAAAGAAGGCGGTCAGTGAGCAGGAGCTGGATGTTACCAACTCCTTGGAACTGGGCGCCACAGCTCTCTTCTCCAACAGCGATGTGGATCTGGACGATGTTTGTCTCAACGAGCAGGTGACAAACACCAATGCCAGTGCAGCCGTCCAGGAGGTTTACCAAGAGCAGGATCTGGTGCGCAGTCAACCGGATCTGATGCTGCTCAACAATTCCGGCGACGGAGAGGCAAGTCCCAAGGCTAAACAGGCCACCCAGCGGCTGCCCAAGCGAACGCACAAGCGTTCCGAGTCGGAGCCGGGCATCCCCAGCATGGTGGAGAAGGGTGGGACTTCTGGACCTGCGGGCGGCAACCAATCGACACAGCTGTAGCCATAAATCGATGCTAATTTATTATTATATTTGATTTTATCTTATACGTAGTTGCGTTTTTTTGATCTTTTAAGTAACGCTTAGTTGCTCCTTTGTAGGTGTAAGTGAGAATGGATTTAAAAAGTACTTTAGGCCGTAGCTAAAATTACGTTCTCCCTGGAATATCGAATTGTGCCTCAATACCCTTAAGTTGGTGTGCCCTAAGGTATTTCTATAAACTTTGTAAGTCCGTTTTTTGCGATGTCACATTTTGGCTGTTACTGAGCCCTTAAAAAATAAAAACACCTAATAGCTTTCGCCAAACTATTTATTACAATTAGGAGGGTCGATAATTTAGTCCATTACGGAATAATAGTAGAATAGTAGGTCACTTTTTCCTTGTACATAATTTATTTACCACAACAGTCCAATATTAAACATGACAACAGATATCAACTGAATTCAGACTTTGGCTTGGAAAAAGGGCGTTTAGGTGGCGTTATTGAAGGCAAAGGATTGGTGAAAATATTGCTCATACGACAAGTAGCCATCAGATTTCCAATTAACTTAGAGGCAATTCGAAATATTAAATCTCGGTGACGTTCATAACAATTTCATTTATTTTCAGATATTTGTGCGGTGAGCTCACGCATCATTTATCCAATAACCTTTACCATTTTCAAGTTAGCAAGATGACAGTCATCCCCATTCGACTCCCGGCTGAATGAAAAGCAAGTGACTAAGTTTACCACAAATTCCTGGGGGCAAAATTGCTTTCAGCTTATCGCGAAATTGTTTTCTGGACCAGTTCCAAAAATCTTTGGCTGGGCCCGCAGCTTTTCGCTGGGGGTGCGGGCTTAGAAGGCCAGAAGTTTGGAGCCCCCCTGCGCTGGTTTCATGAATGAAATGGTTGCCCGCTTTGTTTGTGTTTGCACGCGTAGAAAAATCAACAAGCTGCAAATGGAGTGCTCGCTTAGCCCCATATCCGCGCCCGATTCCAAGTCTCCGACTCCAAGTGCCCCATCCATGGCCACCTCCTGGGAACTCACACGCGCCACGGCTCTATATGTACGCCCGTTTGTATGTGGACATATCTACGCCGCGGGGCGTATCAGTTTTATGAATGAAATTTTACGCTGACCTTGGAGCAGCGCATTGTGGTTGCGTCAGTGCCCTGAAGTGGGGAAGTTTTCGAAATGGCAGCCAGTTGGAATCCCCTGGAAAATTCGCGTTTACGCTGCGCAAACTCACCAAATTGCCGACTCCTCGCCGGCCACTTTCATTCATGAAAAGTTCGGCCAACTTCATGAATGGTCCTTCCCTTTTCGATTTCAAGGACACAGCGCTCCTGCGGAATGGCGTCCTTATCGATTTTCCCTCTCGCATTTATGTATTTTTCACGCTCGCTCCTTGCGTGGGCGGAAAATGCGTTTTCCTCCTTGTTAAATTTGTGATTTTGGCTAAGATTTATTAATGTTTGCTCTGATTTCTGTTTAAAGTCTCTGCATTGGTTATTCAGTCTAAATGGCAGCCTTTGCAATCGAATCGGGTATCCGTATGGAATATATGCTAGAAAAGAGAGGAGGTACTTAAAAATAATGCTTAAAATGATTGCGAAATGAACATAGTTTTATGAGTAATGTTTAAAGTAAACCTTTACCTCACCTTTATTCAAAATCATTATCATGTTGCACATCCACAGCAATGATCATGAACATATATTATAATTTATTTAAAAACCCCGAAAAGTAGGCCATATAATTATCATCACCTGGGCATTTGTTAACTTTTGATATGTACATAAGTTTAGGTACGCATTGCATTGTTCGAAAGTCCATGCTACAGTTTTTGAGATGCAAAAGAACATCCTTGGTCTGGGCTAGAAGTAGCCAGGGGGCTGTGACCATGCAATATAGACCAATTTCTTATGAATGAAAGCACCGCACCCAGCAGTACCAGGGCAATGCTTCACCTTGCTCTTGACTGCCGCTGTGCCCCATCATGTATCGATTCTTCCCCAACTTTGGACCTGCGCACTGGCCGCGGAAAGATACAGATACAGATACAGATACGTGTACTTATGTAGTTGTTTGGTCCCAGCTGCTTATCGCTGACACATTGACGACAATGAGCTTTATATGATGCAGCCCGAACTGTTGCTTCCGACTGACGTCATGGGATTGGCGATGGTGGGGGTTCCTTGCACTGGATGTACCAAAAAGCAAAGGCTGCATTATCAAGTAGTTCGAAGTAGTTGTGCAAAAGGAGATAATGAAGATAAAAGACACAAATGCGTTGCACATGTACAGGCCAAAGAACCTAGCCATTTAATACGTTGGGATCAGATATCTGTGACTCCCCTTTGGGTGAAGTCCTGGAACCAGTCGAACTGCTCGAGCCAGCGTTGCACAACGCCGCCAAAGACGTAGAGACGCACCGGGACGTAGTCGACCTCGTCGACCACGTCGTCGGAGGAGTCGGATGCCTTACGCTCGTCTTCCGAGTCGTCATTCGACAGCAGGACATCCAGGGCAATGAGGCAGTGCAGCAGGAAGACTACGCTGGCCACCAAACTGGCCGTCGCCTGGTCCCGCAGACTACCGAAGAACGGATGGAGCGGCTTCTCGGGGTACAATATACCGCCCTTCTGCTTCTCGTCATACCATACATAGAAATCCGTCTCGGCATCGTGCAGTGCCATCAGGGAGACAATCGTATACATAACAAATCCGACCAGAGGACGCACCACTTCCTCGACGATCGAAGTGCGATGGCCGGTGCACAGGTTTAAGCTGGCGAAGAGCGTTACCATCGTGTATACGTAGATGTAGGCCATGTAAAAGTAATGGATCATAGCATCGGCCCAATGCATCGTGGTCAAGTTGACGAACACAAATGCCTTCAGTTGGAAGTACATCACGAACATGTTGGCCGTGGTCTCCACCACGTAGAACAGAAAGAGCACCGGGCGCATCTGGTATAAATAGACCCTCATTTTTACACTCACTTCGAACGCCTGACAGGTGTATGTTTGAAGTACTCCGCTTGTGCTTTGAATACGGTTCAAAATTACAAAAATAGAACATTAAGAAGCGAACACAGAACCCAAATCAAAGTGGCCTAAGCCACAGATTTGACCAAAAGGGATGACCAAAACTAAATGATTAAAACAAATGGTGAAAGCGAAATTACCGAAAGAGAGACCAAAACGAAGTCGGAACAAATAAATGGACAAAACGAAATCAGAAAAACTAAATGGCCAAAACGAAATGATCAATACGAAAATGGACAAAATGAAATGAAAAAATGGCCAAATCAAAATGGCCGAAATAAATTGATAAAACGGAAAAAGCAATGCGAGGGAAGACCAAAGCGATGTGATAAAAGGAATGAACAAACCGATGAAAGGGTCAAAAAAATAATAAAATAATAATAATAACACGAAATGATATTTTTCAAATGTGTGGGCATGATAGTTTCGAGCGGCTTGTGGGCGTGGTCACTTTCTTAAAGAAACTTGCGCTGCGTCTACGCTTCTACAATCTGCAAGCTTAGTCTCAACTTTGCATCTTTTGTGGTACCCGAGATTACAGCGTTCAAACGGATGGACATACGGACAGATGGACGGACGGACAGGTCCGATCGACTTGTTTTGTTATACTGATCGAGATTAAATACACTTTATGGTGCCTTCTACGAATTCCACTGATCTAGTGTATTATTCAGATTCTTCGAAAACGTAAAATGAGATAGCGAAAACATATTCATTTGTAAGAGCAAAACCTAATTTAAAGTGTTGCATACAAGCAAGGTAATAAATGTGGAAGTCCTAGGTCTGCTAGAATTTGTTTATGGGTTACATTCTGCCCAAATGGCTCCATCAAGTGCACTTTGTACCCGGAATGTACATAGATACATACATATGTGTGTAGATGGTTCCCATTAGCGAACTCGACAGACACGCTTTTGTTGGAGCCTCGGTTTCTTTCGCGGATGGAAAGTGCTGCTTTGGGCTCGGCTCATCTCATCTGATCATAAAAAACCACTTCACCGCGGCGGTTGGTGCTTCTGTTGACCGGACGGACTGCGTCTGGAAACAGTAGCAACGTTTGCCTGCCAGTTTGATGCTGTTGACTGCTGTTGACGGCGATTACGTTGATGACGCGCAGACCGCAACGAATTTACGCGCAATTCTCCACCGTGCTCCAAGCTCCGATTCGGCTCCATCTCCAGCTCCAGCTTCATCTGAAGTGCCGAGAAGTGGGGTGAGCATTTAAATAAATGTTTGTACACACGAGCCGCTGATGCAACGCCAAAAAGTTAGCACACTTCATTTCATATGTAGTATTCATTTGTTTTTCAAAAAATCCGTATAGCGCATCGATCGATTATGTATGTATATTTATATAAAATGTATTTAAATACTTTTAAGGTATTGCGAACCTTTTGTAAAGCATATCCTTGTAAAATAAATAAATAAATTGTGCTACTTTAATGTTATGTTCAATGCAATCAGTCGCAATAAAATAAAGTGTAATATATACTAAACTATATATGTATGTATATACTAAACTATACTACCAATCATTCCTCAAGTTACAAAAAATGTTGACGGTTTTTGTTAAAGTCTTAAATTACGTTGAATACTTGTATATTTACCCATTTTAACGAGGCGTCCGTAATGAATATTACAAAAAAAGAGTTAAATATAGACTTTTTAAAATTTGAGACAAGTTGGCAATACCCTGCGATACCTTCGAAGAAGCTAATCGATAAAAAGTGATCGATTGTAATCGGTAACCTTAGTCCCTTTTCCATCAAAGTTTCCGCGTGGTTGTGTTTTTTTTTTAAAGGTTAAATCGCGTGCTTTTGTGTAAAATATTTTTCCGGTGGTGTACCCTAATCCGTGTGTTGTACCAAAACTACAAGAACGGCCAGAAAAATCACAAAACATTGTCTGCTATTGTTGTTGTAGCCACTGTATTGCCTGTTGCATGCACATGCCGGTATATATATATATATATATATGTGTGTGTGTGTGCTTGTGCAAAGTAAAAGGGTTAATTCATTTAACCATTTCGACTGCGTCATCTCTTTGTGGCTTCTTAACATAAAAAAGCCTGAATGCTGCTGCAATTTTGACAAGCGAACGCACCGCATTTTAGCGACTTTAAGTGCAACAACAAAAGAGGGCAGCTGCTCCTTACTTACATATGTACATATGTATGAATGTGTGTATGTGCATACTTACGTGCATTCATATATTATCTTTATTTTTTCCGCTTGAGATTCCTGGGATCGCACAGTAGTCACTTGGGACTTTTTCAAGTTGAACTTAAGCACGCGAGCCCTGCCCAAAAAAGAAAACTAGGAAATTTACTTATTTATCAGATTTTGTACTTTTTCTGGCCTTCTGTCTCGTTTTCGTCGCGGCCGCCATATTGAAACTTACGCGTGTGCGTGTATTCGTTTGCTTCTTATTGGACTGCAAAGTAACGGGATCCAGCAGCCAAATAAGAATAAATGATTGGCAATATTTAGATATGCCATTAATTTTTTGGATTGGCATGAAGGTGATAATAAATGGTATGTAATCTTTATTAACTAATTTTTTTATATACTCATACATATATATTCATATTATTCACACAACTATATCGCTTACTTGCTTACACAAGTTTAAAATGCAAATATTTGTTTATAAAAACTATGTACATACTTAGTTGGGCTTTTTAGTTGTATTTTAAAATGTTTATTTGTTTTAAATGAAATTATTCGTCTCTAACAAATTGGCACTCAAAGTTTTTCTCTAAAGTGCCTTGTGATTTTGTATTAAATTTAATATTAGTACATAGATCGGCGTTCCTTTAACTCCTTTTTCTTTTCGTTGATACATTTAATACAAGTACAATTTAATTTTGAGCATCATTGCGGCTCGCTTATCGCCCCACAATTAAGCGTTCCCAACTGTTACGTAATCGGTTGCACAGCGCTGTAAATTGCTGGCGTTACGCCCATCCCAGGGGGCATGGCCGCCATGCGCTCCACATGCCATTACAGGCGGCTAAATGCAAGTGCATAAATAACAATTACAGCTGCAACTGCAACTGCAGCGGCCGCGGCAGCGGCACCAACAAAAATAGCAATAATAGGCAGCTCGGCCGCTCAGGTGTCAATTGGGGGCCGCGCTGACCGCCGGCCATTTTGCAAAAGCGCATTCTGCTGATCGCCACATACATATACTCGTATGTATATACATAGGTATATGTAGGCATATAATGCCCGTTGATTATTATGTTTACACTATATGCGAGATCGGTCTGCTCCGCAAGATTGCCGGCCGCGGTAATGATCCCGGACCGTTCAGATCTCAATGCAAATCAACGGCAATTAATAATTCATCGCCCGCTGGGCCTCCTCCATCCACCACGAATCGCGTCCGAATCCGATGGCAATTATGCGCCACCCCGCCGGCGGGGGGCGGTGGGCAGGGGGCAGGGGCGTGGGGCTGCATAGCTCCCCGGTGGAAAGACCATCACAATGAGCTGGAAAAGTGCACATGCAGGCCAGCCAGAGGGCGGTTCGCAAAACTCTCGCATCACTGGCGGTAATTGCAGGCGAAGTCCCTTGGGTTTCCAGGGGGTCGATTACGGACCACCTTTTTTAGAGCACTTTTTCATTGCACTACTGATAGGCTTTGCTTCGGAAATCACCTGCTAGAAAGAGCTTTATTAGCAAGTTGTTGGGTGTCGGTTTCGCTCCCGCAAAATCTAGACTTTAACAGCAGAACTTGCAATAACTATAATTACTTTTACAGCGATAAACAATTTATACAAGTTAACTTTAGATTGAATATAATAGCATTAGTTGCGGTTGGAAAACAAATATTTTAGCGCACACATTGTGAAAGTGTACAATCCACCCTCGCATATCTAACTAAATCTGCGGCTATATTCAATAAAATAAATTTAATATGCAAAACAGCCGGACAAGAGCGTAGCAGCAGCACTACAAACTGCTCCAGTGGCCGGCCGCCTGTCGTCCAATATCAGCAAATTTGCAATAAAATATTTGTCTGGCCGTCGCTCTCAGTGTTGTTGGCCAAGTTGGCTGAGTTGGCCGAGTTGGTCGAGTTGGTCGGTAGGCCAACAGTGGGTCGTCGAGTGGTCGCCGCCCGGCTACTGCAAATTATTTATTTGCACCTTTCGCCGCCATCGTCTGACTGGCCTCCTCCGCCATTCGCTTGTTCTCTTTCTCCAGCGAACTGCATTTCCATTTGCTTATCAAATCGCTGGCCATCGGCGGAGTGAGAAATGCAGGGCAAATATAAATATTAGTCGGCTGCAGACGGGTGTTATGTGCACTGGAAGAAAATCCCGCAGATATCCTTAAGACATGCTTTAAACTCGGGAAAACTACTCAAAAGCTGTCTAAAAGTATGCAGCAATAAGCTTCAAACGTACCTTCTTTTGGCCACTTTTACAGAGAAGTTTAGAGCCGCTCCCATCAATTTGTGTCAACTTCCGCGCCTGAGGAGCAGCAACAGCATAGTAGCAGATCAACAAACACTATTTTACTATCTTCATATGAGTTATGCGTTTCCAAACATTTTCCCTTTGTGTGGCAGCTAGGGAAACTAGAACTAGGACTGGGGTATGAAATTAGGAGCTGCCAATGCGCCGCCAGCCATTTCGACCTGTCCGATGCATGAAAAGTGTGAAAACGAATTAGTGGCCTAGCGCAGGGATCTGGAAACTGGCTCAGCTCCTCGCCGACTGAGGATTTGGGGGAATGAGGACCGGGGGCAGACAGAGGTCGCACAAGTTATTAGGGCCTTTGCATTCCTGATTTCCGAGCGAGTCGTAGAGGTGAAATCGAATATGTGGCAACAGCTAAACTGCTAAACAATCAGTGATATACAGCCTGATCTACAGAATTTACATCATATATATCTTATTACTGGAACCTTTCCCTCGTTGCTGAAGTACATCAGCTTCCGCTCCTTCAATAGTTAACTTGGTGTAAATTCCTATTCCAAACGGCTCCATTTAGCTATGTAACAACTGCTGGTGTCCATAAATGAGTCAATTCCACTGCGAAAATGTCCCAAGCCGCTTTTCCAGAACTAATGGCTGCTCTTCGCTCACAACTCCTGGAAAAGTATGGCCAAAAAGCAGCTGTCTTCGGAGGACTTTCAACACATGTCGCTGGTTTACTGTTTTACTGGCTTACTCCCCAAATGGCTAACCAGAAAGCCAGGCCAAATTGTCACTGGCACCCGGGCGCCCAATAATTATAACAATGGGTGGCCCCAGCGACAGTCGCCCAGTTGTGGAGCTGGAGGTGGAGCTGGATGTGGGGCTGGAGCTGTGTAAGCCGCGTCATGTTCACAAATTTGTTTGCATTCCGCAACGGTGGTCGCCACCACTGACAAAATGCTCAAAGCTCAAAGCCCAAAGCACCGAAACGCACAAATTGCGGAAAAAATCGAGAAGCAAATAAACCAAGCCATCGTCACATATGACAAATTTTGTTGTTGAAAATCGTGTAGCTGTTGCGTGTGGCTTTTTCGCCCCACTGCTCAGGCGGAGGGGGGCGTGGCGGGCGTAAGGAGGCGTCGGGTGCCACATGCGTGGCGCATGCGTGGTGGAGTCGGTGACTATGACAAATCGCCACATGGCAGGCGGCCAATTAGCAGGAGGAGAAGTCCAAACAGACTGGTTTGATGCCACCTGATAGACTTAAGATTAATTACAGCTAATGGCTAGACTAGCCTTCCATATGTGCAGACTATATCGATCCTATCCTTCTGATCCTATATATCACTACCAAGTAGAGGGGTTTGGCTGCCGCAGTAGAATTGTTTATTAGACTTGTAAAAGAGCTCTTAAAAACCATACATTTATGTAGTACGTTATTAATTTTCAGGAATATCCTTAGATATTTCGAAGTGCATCACAATATCATCCAAGTCATGGCTTTCCACGTTTTCCATTTTGAGAATAGATTCCTTTCGTGCCCAATAAGTCAACTAAAAAGTATAAACTTCAGAAACTACTTCAACTTAAATCAATAGATACTTACGTTCTGTTGATATAAATCCCAAAGATTAGGACTTTTCCCGATTCTGAGTAACAAGCGCACCTGTTTATTGCCACTGCTGCGAACTTTAAGAACACCATGGAGTAGATTTTCCGTCAGTTCTGGGCACTGATCCACGATAAGCTCTTCCAGTTTGGTATTAGCCTTGATAAAGTCCAAGAGCTGTTCGTCAGTGAGATCTGGGCAGTTGGAGAACTGAGCACAGGTTATGGAAACGGGCAGGCACAACTGTGCCATGTCCTGATACTCGAATACGCAATTGGACAGCTTCAGTTGAGTCAGATTCATACAGCGATTTAGCGCCAACTCACTTAGGCAATTCGCATGATCTGCAAAGCTGCAATCAATTTGAATGTCCACGAGTTCATTGCCTTTTTCTTGCACCACATAGGATAGAGCTTTTGCTGTGTCCTTGCTTTCCCGGATCTGGGTGATTCTCAGCTCCGCAAGTTGTGGCAGTTGAATAATCTCATTGTGACCGGTTAAAAAAGTGTTAAGGTGTACCAATAGATTGTTCAGATGTTTGCAGTGTGAGATGCCCCGTATGGGATATGTATGAGCGCCCGGAAGATCCAAGCACTTCAATGGTGCGCCACTCAAGTAAATGGCCTCCATAGCCGGTGCAGAAATCTCTTCTACGATCTTCAGGGCTTCCAATTTGCCAAACTGGTCAATAAAGCAGTCCTGGACCGGGCAGTATATATCAAGCTCAGTCAGGTGGCTCATCAGTCGTGGTAGCGCGAGGAATGGCCAATGAGGGAATTTGGTATTCCTGTTGCTCGGCGAACTATCCCAGGTAATAGCACAACACTTCACGTGGAGCAGACGTCCAATATTAGCCCTTTCCAGGATGTTCAGTTCTTCCTGCAAGTGCTCACTGCGGAATCTAATGCTGGGCATATCCTTGATCATTTCCTGTAGAAACAACTCCAGATCGGATCTACGCAGCTTCCGTTGCATAAACTCGAAGTTCAGTCGTGGATGTTGCAGCTTCCACAGCATATGAAGGGCATCCGGAATTTGGCCAACATGGCGATGGAGCAGCGTCTGATCATTGACATTCAGCTTCCTGAGAACCAGTTTCAGCAGGGCCAGGTCCTCATTTTCCCGCTCGGAATCAATGCTTCCCACCACGCTGTTGTCTTTATTATCTTTCGTTTTTGGCGAAGGCATTTTCTTTTGTCAGTGTGTTTGTTTCGAATTAAGCAGTGTCTGTGTCAAAATTGCTGAAGTAGAGCGCAGGGCTACGTCGTTTTTAGATATCCACATCATTGCTAAAATGATCTGATCAAAGGTTTAAACAAAACATGACTTGCCAAAGGTCGCAGAGCTAGCTACAACGAGAAATTCAAATGAAAATGTCCCCCACTTTCCAGCCAACACTGGTGTCACTGCAACCACCCTGCTGAGATCGGATGCTAACGAGGCACGGATATGTTTTCATTTCGGACTGATTTTGTTTTATGGACCCAGGCATGGGGCCCGACCTGATCGACGGGGACACTTGGGGCTATCCAGTTGGACTCCACTTTTCCACTTTTCCACTTTACCGCTTTTCCTAATGCCAACTCATCTCGGGCGGCACTTCTTGATGCCTCTCCGGTCCAATCCGTGTTCCAAGCTCTTCGCTAATGAGGCGACTAGTTGTTTGGGAACTTATTTATGACACTTGACTGCTCATATCTCGGCTTTTGTTTCCAAAACATTTTGCTGTGGCATCAATTAGGCGATCGGCTGGATTAATACTTGGCATTACAACGAAACTAGTTTCAACGAAATGAACGAGAAAAATCACGAAAACCAGGCACCAACACCAACTCGTTGAAAGTGTGTGCGGCATGCGTCTGGCCGCTGGAAAATATGAAAATTGAAATGTTTTATTAATACACTTCAACAACTCTCGATGCAAGTTAATTAAATAAATGTTTCTGTGTTTCCTCCGCGCTTTATTGCCGTTGTCGACAACCGTTGCAATTCTCGCTACTTCTGACAGTTTGGACACATTCGAGGAGGCGAATAAGAAATGGCTTGCCTTTGGGGGGCTATGCGAACCAAATCCCACCCCAGATGCTGATTTGATTGGATTTGCGAAAGGTGGAACCGTCCAGGCAACCAATTTGTCCGTGGCGGTGTGAAGCACATTTTTCCAAAGTATTCTGAACTCTTACCAGCATTCATTCGAAATTCATCTATTCAACTGAGAACAGTCATAGTAAAACTATATGTACAATCCATTAAGTACATAAAGTTGCATCTTACTTTTTCCATAAAAGATGGAAAACATTTTAATAAACTGCAAAATCAATGTTATATCAATTTGCTGCTAACAAATTTCTGGGATCTATAAAGTTTACACATAACAGCTAATTGGTTTTGGCATA
Source organism: Drosophila erecta (assembly GCF_003286155.1). Taxonomy (NCBI): domain Eukaryota; kingdom Metazoa; phylum Arthropoda; class Insecta; order Diptera; family Drosophilidae; genus Drosophila; species Drosophila erecta. Next base: position 20,884,072 of record NW_020825194.1, on the reverse strand, counting down.
CGAGTATTTGATTCAAAAATTGTTTAATTCCTTCATTAGGGGCATTTTTCAAATAAATAAGTGGATCATTTGGATAAGTAAACGTGTTCATATTCCACATTTTTTCCATCAGTTAACGTTACCAACCGAATCTGCCTAACCCAATCAACGAGTGCTTAACATTTTATTTCTTCGTTCGTTTACTGGCCTTTGGCTAGTGGTCTAGTGTGGCTGGAAAGAAATAGCGTTTATGGCCTTGTCGGGTGGGCCTAAAAGCCAGATACAACTGCAGATACAACTTGAGATACACAGATACAAATGGTGCCTGCCCGCATTTGGGGCGTTTACATTTGGCTTTAACCGCAACCCGTTTAAATGTCTTGAAATTCGGTTAGTTTGGGTTAGGCACAAAGCCTTTGCATCTGGCACTTTTGGGTAAATATTTTAATTATTTTTTAGTCCCAGCAACGCCCATTCGCAGTAGACTTTCGTCATATTCTCGATGAGAATGTATCAGGTGTATCCCCATTTGATTTGGATCTGTCGGGATCTGCAACGATGCTTTTTCATTAGCGGCTCATTAGGCTGGCCAATCAACGCCCTTAACGCCCCACAACCAAATCGCTCAACACGGGAAGCTCGTTATTATGGCCTGGCCAACTGATTACAATACGCTACAATATGCGCAGCCAATCCAAGCCCCAATGTGGCCAAGTGGGCTGCAATTATTTGCACGCGAATAAACAATTGAAAACATCTCTGGGCGTTTATCACTGCCTCTCGTCTTGGCCAAGAAGTCGCCGCCACTTGCCACTTGCCACTTTCTGCGCCTGTTGGCGTTTATTTTACGGCTTTATTAGCAGGGCCATCGCTGGTAGATCGGCCAGTCAACGATGGTAATTTGACGGCCCCCAGGGCTACCACCTGCATTCAGCTCCCACTTCTGCTCTCCGATATGGCCAATATGGGAAGTCGGCAGTCGGCAGACACCTCTGGGAGGTCTTTGATGTTCGGGGACTTTAATTTGTTGCCTGTACGCCGTTAAATGGCACTTATCGTTCAGCTGGATATGTGAGCAAAAAGCTGCTTTATTGTTACCCAGACCAGGGTAATTCTAAGTGTGATTCAGGCTCCTATGGTTCCTACCTGCATATCAGCTCGGTTATCAACTATCATAGTCTTTAGCATATGCAGCTAAAGCAACTTTTAAGAATGTCTTATTTATATTTTAGTTACGTTTTTCAGGGCTGTGCGGACTTTGAACCCAAATGCTTCCTTTCTGGCCAGCCAACCTGCCACTTTCTTGACTGTTTAAATGTACCACTAAACCAAATCATCGGCATCCAACTGCTTTGCAGCAAACAGTTTATCAATCACGTTGAATCTCCACCGCCATTTGGCTCGGAACCTTGTGGGTTCGGAAACTTCCCCTGGAACTCCTCGTAAATGTCTTTATACTCCCGCCACTTGTTGGTTTTGATTTATGCACGCAATTTGCGTTATATAAAACACGTATTTATGCGGTTGGATCTTAAGAGTGGCTTACGGAATGTTATCCCCGATTATGAGCGGGAATTCAATTGGAAAACGCGACCGGACAAACATTTTGTTTGCAGCTTAATGATCAGTCGTTGCCTTGGTTACTTTATGCCATGCGCCAGCACCGAACAGCATTCAATAATGGTAATAATAATAATAACGATAGCAACTGTAAGCGCGTCTTTCAGTGATTTTATGCCTGCAAGTACGGCAGGGGACGGAGGATGGCTTGGACCGGAGTAGAAGGCCTAAACCGGACTTGTTATTACCCACAGCTGGCAATTGGGATTGGCTGGGCGAATGCGTGTGGCATTCGTGTTGAACTGTCAGGCCCAGAAGACGGGACTAAAGTCTAGTGACAATGTTGCCCTAGACGACAGCAACTCTTTCCCAATCTTCCGTGTTCATCCCACTAATTGTCATTTATACCTAAAACGGCCATCAAAGTGACGTTAACTTCTAAACTAATTTGAAAGAGAAATGCGGGAGGAATGGAATTTGCTGCTACCCTAAAATGTTGTAACAATGTTGGCTATATTTAGTTTAATATCCCATATACTCGTCTGGTACCTCAACTTTTACTAATAGACTTAAAATAAAGACATCGCCAAGATGCCTTTCCAAAACTTCATGGTGTAGCATTTACCATTTTGATGGCTCCAACCTTTTATGGATCGTGTTCAAAGGTTTTCAAGAGGCATAGATCGTTAATTTTTCTGGGTATCTCCGCTGGTGAACAAAATAGCAGAAAAACGTTTTCGTATAACTTTCGTACAACCATATGTAGATCCATAAAAATTCCGATTTTTTATATGCAAATAAAGAAATAAAGGTAATTCGCATAGTCGTAAAAAAGGGCAGAAGACAATGGAAAAGACAGGGAAATTCGCCTCAATTAATAACTATTTGGCGATAATATCGATACTAAACTTTATCGCCGGATTGTAAAAAATCAACGGCACGCTGTGTTATTGGATCAATTATTCAGTCGAGGAAGATGAGAATCGCTATCGGCTCTAATGAACACATTACATAAAATGTTGGGTTTTATGCCCCACTTCGGAGAGCGGGTATTCTTTTCTCCTCTAGTTCTTGTTTTTTAACTTTTTTAGCTTTTACTGGACGCGGCAATTAGAAGGGCTAGGGGACTAGGGAACTCGGTTTTAATGGCAATGGGCCAAGCCGTGCCTGGGCCATGGTTTTATTGTCTAGCTACTGATCTGTATCTGTTGTATTACTCATATTCTCATGTTACCATGTCGAGGAGCGGGCCAAAGAAATGTGGCCGCTCCTCATCAGTCCGGTCATTACTTGATTAAGTTCATTTTGCGGCCCAGTTTGGTACAGTTGTTTTTGTTGCTGTTTTGCTAGGGGAAAACCGATATAGGTAAGCGATACTGCCCGATTTTCCAAGCCACCAATAATGCAGGGCGTGTGCGTGTGTGACAAGTTGCAGTTGAGCTACCAAAGCCTCATAAATCGCCGGCTTATGGTGGCTAGCATTTCACCTGCTCTCAGCGATTCATAACTCAGCACTTAATTGCATTCCAAATATTATTTGACTGACTTACACAGAAGTTACCCAGAGTTATGACCAGTATCGAATCGAATTTCAAACAAACAACGGGAAAGATCTTCGATCCCGTCATGTTCAACAATCTGCGGCTGCCGCCGCTGTCTCAGCTCATCAATCAATGCTGGTAAACCGAAATCGAAAATCTATTTTTGCTAATATCGCATAATCTTGATTACTCATTTCCGGCGCACATCTCAAAAACATTGTTGTCAAAGGCAATTGCAGTGGGCCAAAGATCGAAAGGTGAACTGGTGAATACCCTACACAATTTGCTGCTACATGAACTTTGTTTGGTGATGATCTCTAAGACAAAAGAATGTCAAGTAATGCGTTAAGTATTGCAAATAAATGGAAAAGCAGCGAAATAACGCTCAGTCATCGAACTAAACTTGATTCAGAACGCCAGACAAGCGGAGACCCACAGACCGTCAAGTACTCAATAATTCAGAATAAAAAGAGATATACGAGTATATGTATAAGAAAAAAGCCAACAACGTTGGAAATCAAATGATCAATACCAGCGACGTTTTTGAGGCTGGGGGATACCAGAGGCCAAGAGGAATCGACAAGTAAAAGAGCAAAACGCAACAACGAGAAATTGAAAAGCCACAAGTCATCTCAGCTGGTGGCTTAAAAGGCGCGTGCTAAGCCATTCATATTCATAAAAAGAGCCACAGCGAGAGACCCCAGAGCCAAGTGAGGCTGAGCTGAAGAAAAAAGGGGAAAAAGAGCAAAATATATATAAAAAAAAAGGATTGGCCAGACCTGGACTTTGCGGGTGAGGCAGCCCCACCAGACCCAACAGCTCCACCAGACCCATCAGCTCCACCAGCAGCACCAGCTTCAGATCACCAGCAAAAACTGGCCTGAAGAACCCAACGAAAGCCAACAAAAGCCAGCGGACCTCAGGAGACAGACAGTCACTTGGAGACAGGCGGCCCAGAGATTCGGAACGGGGGAGCTCCAAAGACCCACGACCGAAGACCCAAAGACTGAATGTCGGCTACAGTTCCGCAATGTCGCCGGGCGACAGCATCAGCATCAACTCAACATGCCCTCTATATACCGTAGAAAGCAACGCTCTGCGCAGGGGAAAACGGAAAGGGAAGAACGAGGGTATATAGATCTCTACTCTTCTCACAATATTCTTGTTACTTGATGTTCTCTATTTATGATATCTAGTAACTCATTTCATTAAATCAAGCAAATCTTCAATTCTTAAATTCCAAATTTTCAAATGGTTTCATGTTCGGGGTTTCATATTCTCTATCCCCAAATATTTTTATAAAATATAGCAAATATAGCAAATTTACAATACTAATTCCTAACTAAATTCTTACCATACAACATCGTAATGAAGAAAGGATTACTACTACTACTAACTACTAACTTAATATCATTTCACTGATAAGTGATCATTAGATAAATGATTGAAGTGACTTACCAATAGTCGTTTTTGAGTTTTCCTTTATCTTGCTGTACGTTTATCACCTAATTTATCACCTATAGTTCCTGTAGCACTATGTTTTTGGTTTTATTCTTAGGCCTGGTAGAACTCGAACATCGAACTCCACGTTAAGGGTATTCACGAGCCTGACAACTGTGGCTTTACCCTTTCATATTTGTTTCTGCTGCCTTTTTAGGGATGGGCATATCCGATTTTTTGTTACAGCTAAAATTTTACGGACAGACTGCGTCTGCTTGGTTGTTGTGATTGTTGTGGCTGTTGCCGTTGATGTTTTTATCTTGTAGTCAGTCAGTCACAGATGTTGTTGTCATGGTTGTTGTGTTGCCCGATGTTTTCGAGTTACCTGTGGCTGGGCTTTTGGCTTTTGGCGTTTGGTTTCCATGGGCTGGCTGTGTGATTTACCAGTTTGATTGATTGGATTAGGTACTTATGTTATTAATTTACTTCTATTTATAAACAAGCCAGTTGGACAAAGGTCTTTTCTCGAGGGCTTTTGCCCCCTGTCCCCTGCCCACCGCGCACCACTCCCACAAGTGATCGAAAATTTTCAAATTTTCATTCACAATTCAGAGAGACAATCGATGGGCATCCATATCCATGAATGGCGGTGAATAGATGCTCTTGGCCTGACAAATTGTGAACCGAGTACAGTTGACTTGAGCCCCTCGATTAATGCCTCATTTCCGGCCAACAAGCCGCACTGTTGATAAACAGATGATCGGTTGATCAGATCGGTCGCAGCTAATTTATTCAGTTTTCCATGTCAAGTGTAAAGAAATTAATATTTCAGTCGGCTGGCTTGGCTTATCAGCGCAAACAATGGCGCTGTGGCATCTCTAGCCAACAATCAGAGAGCAATCAAATAATCAAATCGTTTTCAACACTTTAGTATAATTGTAAGTTATTTTGCCGCATTTGCATTAATCGATTTTTCGGCATTTTTTTGCGATAAGCATCAGCTGCGAGCTGAGACGAGTCCGAGATTTGTATATTCATTAATTGAGGCACAGAAACGGTACAGCCAACTGATCAGATCTTCGATGCTGCTGTGGCAACAAAATCGCTGATAAGCATCGCTTGGGACGAGGGAAAAATGGGACGAGAGAAATGAAATCAACGGATGATCGCACTCGGCTGGTGGTCCCTCTTTTTGGTGTTTGGTGCTTGGTGTTGGCCTGGTCAAAATGTCAAACTTCTTCGGGCCGAGAGGCCTCATTAGCGTGGCAAGTGTGGAGCAGTCCCAGCCTCCGATATCGACGCCTGGCCAGGTGTAAATGTAAATAGTCTCGGCCACGTTGACACTGCACTAGACTGCGCCGCATGAGGGCTATGGTCGAAAGTCTGCCCGGCGGCCATAAAATGTCGGATATTTAATTAATTATCATTTTGGTATTTTCAACTTTTTATTTCCGAACGAAATTATCGCTGGCCATCGATCTGCAGACAGAAAATGATTTTTGTCTTCGTCGATTGCTGCAGAAATCGATGATTTGTCTATGCTTTTAAATGCAAAGATTAAATTGGGACATATCATAAATCTATAATTTGTTTTGAAGATCAAATGTTGATATGATTTTCTTAAGAAACTCCTTTGGGCAGTACTACATTTTCTAGATAGTAACTAAATTTTGATATCTGTAATGTAAGCATTTGCTTATTTGGAGGAAGTAAAAGAATTGCTATCGTAATACAAATAAAAAGGAGTGAGCTCAGACCATTTAATGCGTGTCAAGTCTTGGCCATTAACTTTGGCACCATGTCTCCCACAAGTAACTAACTTTCGATGCGCCAGTAATGAACTTAGCCGGGCTAAAATGGCTAGAAAAAGGGTTGACTGTAGCAGACTGGCAAGAAACACACAGCACAAGCAGACGCATTGGAGCGTTGCAAATGCATTTTAGCCATTTTGTTACCCGCTTTGGTGACGTGTCGGGATGTCTGCCACGCTGTTACCGCCGTTGCCAGTTCTCTGTTGCCAGTTATTGCCTTTAGGCGTCACTCCCTTGGAGATCAGCGGAAGGAACGACATCAGCATCAGCATCAACATCAACATCAGCATCAACATCAGTTGCAGCAACAGCAACAGCAGCACCCATCTCAACATGACTGGATCTCTGGGTTTGGGCCAAACCCTTTTTCTATTTCCGCTCGGCTCTTACGGAGATCCAGAAAGATGGCAGTAAGCCCCTCTTATCTGGCTGTTGTAATCGAAAACATAAGACTTTTTGGTCAGAACGTGATTGGAGCCCTGTAAACGGGAAGTAGACGGCGTGAGTCTTTTTTTTTTAAAGAATGGAGCATGTGAGATTTCGGATTTATATATCAGAAAATGCTTAAGAAGAAAGGGGAATCCTGAAGTAAAGAAAAGATCCACATAAAAATGTCAATGTTATGTTATAAAATGTCAAATGTACGTGTTCTTCACTCTCAAGGAACTTCCAATCTAGTTTCCTAAATTACTGCAGAAGAATGCGATAAATTAGTTAATTCCCGCACGTTTTTCTATCCCCATTGTTGTTTCTGCTCGTGCCAAATGAAAAATTTGTAAATGAGGGCCTAAAACGGGCATAAAATTAAAGGAACAAGGCGGCAAAAAATAAAAATCGGCACACGGCAGTCGTAAAGTAAATGATCAGTTCGAGCTGAGGAACCTGGCTCCTCCACAGGTACACCGCCTTTTAGGCCCCTTCGCCTATAAGCCCGAAATGCTTGGACCCTTTTGCGTGCCTCGCTTTGGTGACATTCTCGTTGTTGAATTGTTGTTATGGGTTTTCGCTGTTCTGGTTGCCGTTGTTGCCGCGTGTCATTTTCGAAATTATATGTCACACTTTTGGCGTTAAAACAGGCACACGACCGACCAACCTACCAACCAACCAGCCAACCAACCAACCAACCTACCAACCGACCGACCGACCAGAAAGTCCGACCCGTTTCAGAGTCCTGATTTTTATTGTCATGTTTTGATCTTTTCTTATTTTCCCTCACGGCGGCTGGGTTTTTGTTTTATATTGTTGTTTTCCGATTTTACTTTTTGTTTTAGCTGTCTTGTTGGCCAGTTGGAATCGGAGTTAAGGCTGAACTTGAAGTCAAGGAATGCGCATAAAAGTTTTTATGTTGTCAGCCAAGTTAAGACGACGGCTGTTGCTCGGGTCGAAGATGGTACTTACCCTTGGCACAACTCAATTGGACCGTTAAATACTGTATATGCATTCAACGAAATCATTCTGGAAGAAGACAATGGCATCATAAATTCTTGCTTCCACTTGTTGCATTTATTTCGTTATTATTGGCCCTCTTTACACCGTTTCCCAGTGGCCAGCGAAGCGTTTAATTTGAAATTTGTCGCAAACGCAGGGCAGTTAATCAAAGTCCGTAAATTGTGCTGTGAGTGGTGTAGGTGGTCCAGGTTGAGCTCTCCATCAATTTGCATCATTTTGTGGCTCACAATTCGACATTTATATGAAGATCGCCCCCATGTTTGAGCCATGGAATGGGGCTTTTTAGTTGGCTTATGCTGGTAGCTTTTGTTTGTTGACCCAAAATACATTCAGATATGCGCCAAAGAAATCGGTTTGATTTCGGTTCGTTGCTGTTGTTGTTTTGTCGACAACTCGTTAAAGTTGTCAATAAGTGCACCATTTTCGGCTTCTTATCAGCGAACCCAGAAGATACGCACCGAAAACCTAGGAAATTTGAGAGGCAGCCCAAGTAAATTCAACATCAGGTCGCAACTCTCAACAATTTAAATGCTAATTTGGCGATGCGGGAACTTCGTTTTGTTTTGGGTATGTTGTGATAATTACCTCAAGTTATTTTTATTTATATTTCTCGAGATAGTGCTCTTTATTTCCTAGTGGGGCAGGAGATCGAGTTTTGTTATCTATGAGCTTTTACATTAAATACCGTTGGGGGAATTTGTAAAGAAATGCTAATTTCCGTCGCGTGTGTGGTCGCCAGCCAAACTAATTGGTTTCAACGAATCAAAAAAGAAGACCAAGACCTGGTCCCAAAATAAATTTCCTCCTAAATGGCTGATAAGTGTAAGTAGCCCTCTGGAGCAGCCAAACGAGGAGGTGAAATTGGGTGGCCGGCGGAGGAACGCGGCGATCTGGCCACGAGGCCAGCTCCTAAGCAAGTTATTAGAATTCTTGTCACCTGGGCCGAGAACAAATTTACATGGCAACCAATAATTGAACAGCAATTTTCCATTTTCGCCACAAATTGCCAAGGACGTGAGCCGAGCTGCAAGAGGCAGGAGCTAGGGAGCGGGAGAGGTGCAGGTGGGAAAACTAAATTGATTATAACACCTGAGGATTGTCTGAGTGTGTGTGCACTTGAAAAAATACGGCGTTTGTTATTCTGCAAAATATTTTATGTAAATGGGGCTAAAATATATGTAAAATTATAAGAGATTTTCTTTAGTCAGAACTTGATTTTAACAGAAAATGTTGTTTTAACTATCTGTTTAAATTTGTATATAAAATAAAATTAAATTAAATTAGGCGGGGATCATCATATCATAATATATGATCATTGAAACAATTTTAAATAAATATTAAAATCTTTTAATTTGTTATTATTGTAACTTTTTATTATTGTAAATATTATCTGTAATTGTTTTTTTTTTTGAGTGCGTGGTATGCAGAATCCACGTTTGCCTAAGGACACACAGAGAGTGGCTCGAGTTAAAGTCAAGCCAGATTAGCAGCGACCAACACATGTTGCTGCTGCCGCTTTTGTGGCTGCAGCATTTGTATTTGCTGCTGCTGCTCATCAAGGAACGTCGCACGCAAGTTGTAGCTACAAGTTGTACATGGGAGTCGCCAAGCCAAAGGGATAGCAGGAACGGGGGCAGGAAGGATTCCGCTCGAAGCCACCAACCCATGCCAATTCCCATTCCCATTCTCATTCCCATTCGCAGTCTCCTGTTCAACGGCATGTTGCAATTTTAATTGAACCAGCCATTAATTAATTTTAACGCGAAGGGATCGTCAGTAGAAAGTAGACTTTCAAGGCTGAAGGATGATTCTCGAACTCCTTTCCCTAAAAGTAGGAAAATAGCTATATTTCATTACGAATATTCTCCTAATTACTATGTTTACTTTCCAGTTTATTCGATTTTCCTGACTACTTTTGAATGGTGCGATCACTGAGTTACTTTACTCTTTGCGTATCTTGTGTACCTTTTCCTTACTCGAATGCAAATCCAAATCGAGCGGCAATAATTTCATGATTGATGGCCGCGTAGTGCGGTTAACGGCGGCTGTTGATCGCCGATCCAAAACAGTGGATTGCTGATCGCAGATCGCAGATCGCAGAAGATCGAAGATCGAAGATAGAGGGGCTTCGATCTAGGCGATCCAGGCGATCGAGCGATCAACCGTTGGCAGGCTTTCGCATAAATAATAATAGACTTCGGGACCAGTTGTGCTAACATGGCTTGTGGTTAGCGTAATAATTCATCGGCTCCTGCAATGGGGGCCATCATTAGGCAGTCGAAACGGCTACTGAATTCGCGATCATCGGCCGGGCCGAAAAATATAAATCGCCGCGTAAAGACTCATCATCGGTATTTTTGAGAGATTGAGGAAGCACCTGGAGATGAGCCTAAATCGCCAATCCTCGCTTGTATCTGTGAAAATTCGGGGCGTGCTATTGGATTGCAACGATCGGGTTTGGTCTGTGCAATCGCGATAATCAACATTAATTGTGAATCAATAAGTGCACGCCTTGCCTTGGCCGCTCCAGGGGCGGTGGGGGGCGTGGCCCGGACTTTGGTAATTGGCGAAAACGTGAGCAGAACGCGTTGCCAAGTTTGTTTAAAAACCCATTAATTAGCGAGCATAATTGCCGTAGCCGGACTTAAGATTAATTGGAATATGAAGATATGGCCAAGCGATTTTCACGTGACAATCATTGGCCAAGTCATAAATTAAAAGACCACGTTTACTCAAGCCACCTTATTTAATACTAATAAAAAAAACATTCTCCGAGCTGCTGTCTTGGTTTTAAAAAGGAACTTTAGTACTTATTATGTTGTTTATATTTTATTTTCATATTTTATGCCACTATTATTATGATTTAATGCGACTACAAAGCACATTTTTATTTGCCACAAACCTAGTAGCATTCCAAACCTAAAACCAAAGCATTCCAAAGACAGAGCTTGCGTTTTAAGAGGCCTGGCTAACCCATGTCGTTCGGAATACCCACTAGTTCATCTCTGGCTCCGGAAAATCACCGGGCAGTCATGGCTAATTACCGGGGAGCGAGTGAAAAGTCGGGACCAATGAAGTGGGGCGGCAGTTAGCAGAAGGCTGAAACGATAGACAAATTTAATTGATGTCTGCGAGGCGACTTGCGATAGGTGAGCTATCTATTTAATGCTTCGATTTTAATTCTGTGCCACTTCCTGTCACTTCGCAATAATTACCCAAAGGAGCAGCCAACTGCGTAGCGCCAAAGCGAAAGGCAGCTAGAAGGCCTTAATATATATGTACATACATATGTACGGGTTTGGCACGGATGGGCATTTCTTTTATGGGAAATTATTGCTATTTTTAATGCAAATGCGCTAATTACAAACACTGATAAGGCAGGCGGGACCCGAAGGCCCGAGCAGTGCATTAATTAGGAATTCCAACGATCGCTGGCCAGGAGCACAGTGCTGGCACTTTGGCCTTTTTCGAGCTGTTATCAGTGTTTCACTATTCAAGGAATACTTTGAATTTTCTTTTGGGGGAACTTCCTGTTGTAATATTTCATTTGATAGTAAAAGTAGAATGATGATACTAATTATATATGCTGAATAATGTATTATACTGCAATATGCCTCGACTAGCAGATACCCATTATTGAGCTGAAAGCCTAACTTTGTGAACGAATAGCCCGATTTAAGCATTATTTTCATAGGGATTGATATTGATACGCAAGACCCCATCTTTAGCTTTAAACTACATCTGAAAATGTGCGACAATATGTTGTTTTCGTGGTCCTTTTCCCGTTAGAATCTAGCTGGATGCCTGACATCTCTGCAGGAGGATTCCCAAGTCCAACGTCCACTGGTCCACCAGTCCAGTATCGAGTGTCCAGCGGCGCCTTTGGCCAAATGCAAAACGCCCGCGGCACAATGCTCCGTGACAAAGTGGCACGCTTCCGCAAAGTGTCTCCAAAGTGGATCGGGCCCAGTCTGCTACGAAAATGTGTAGTAGAGCAGTGTGTAGCGGAGCGAAGGAAAAACCGAAAACAAATTAAATTGATCTAGTTTCTTTATGGCCAAGAAAGCTTCTGTGCATCGTGGAGCTCTTCGAGCTGTTTGAGCTCTTCCCTGGAGTTGCGGAAGAGACAACGACCGATGACAACAACGACGATGAAATATGTGGCCATAGATACGCGCTACTTGGGGAATACTTTCGGGCAAGGTAGCCATCCTCCATCAGCCATCCGCCATCCGCCATCCGGCCATTCGGCTACCTGGTCAGTTGATGGCCCCCAGTGCCCGGATCCCGGTGCCCTTTGCGAGGAGACTGGGAGCTGCTAATGCATCGGCAGCACCCATGATGAATTAGTTTTGATTAGGCCAGACGCAGACGCAGATGCAGATGCAGTGCGTGTGTGTGGCTATTCTAGTGGCTCTGCCAACTTTCGCTGATCTGACCATAATATATCAGGGCTGTTCAATTAGTCAAATGTCGCAGACAGTGCGATATGGCTGGGATTATTAATAGCACTACGCTACTGACCACGGAGGGGTCTCTAACCCCAAATCGACATTTCTTCACGGGCACGCCCTCAGATCCAGAGTCTGGGTATGCGGGTTCTCACCAGGTAGTAGCAGTGGCAGGCTTTCATTGAAAGTGACTCAATTTAAAATACCGGGCTGCATTTCTCTAGAATGAGTTTATGGAGCTTGAATAGCTCTTCATAACTAAGTGAACTTTCTATTGATCTATTGGAGTATTGATACTGCAATAAATGTATCCCTACATAAAAAATGCTGCAGCATTTTCTTTTACCACTGCATACAGTCCACATATTCTAGTAATTAGATACAGCAATAATAGATTTTTCCAATATTTTAAAAAGGAACTTCCCAGTGCCGAATTACCATCTGCAATTGCCATTCAACTTTTGCTTCGAGCCCATCAGTGTGTCAAGTAGAGCTCGTGTCGATGTCGTGTGTTGCATGTGGCATGCAAAGTTGAACTTGGCTTAACTGCTGGCAATTCTATTTATTTACGAAATAAATCACTAACGGCAACTCATTAGCAGTTAAGCAAAGATATTAAGCCGGGCCGTATGGAGATTGCCTGCATGACATTTCTCCAGTCCCGGTCCTTTTTGTAGTTTTCAAGAGGAGAAAAGAGCAGTCCGGTTTGCGATAGTTTGCGGCCGGTTGTTGAGTGACTGTTCAGCGACACCTCGCTGGCAGATAGTTGGTCCACTTCCCAATCCACATCCACATACACAGCTGCATCCACCTCCGAATCGCCTGACTCTCAGCCGGGTATCTTCTTCTCGGTACCGAGCCGGCGATAAGCCATATTGGTGTCCATATATTGAAGCTACCGAATGGCTAAGATGAAATGTGGCAGCTTATCAAATCGAAATCAATTTGGTGCATATCGGGCATGCCATCTAAACACCTAAACATGTCAAATAGGCGCACTTAAGACGACAACTGCACATGTGTGTGAGCCTCCCCGGACTGCCGACAGTTCATCACCTTGGCTGGCTGGTTGGCCAAGGATTCACCCAAGAACTGGACCTAAGAATGGGGATTACCGCCGACTGTTCGCCGGCTCTATATTCCGAATAATTTTGTTTGCGCCTGTCATAAGCGAAGACTGCGACCGGGTAACAACTGGCCATTGGTAGCCACAGCTCGCGGCTCAAATTGTACCGCAAGCCCACAAATCACCAGGCGAACCTCCAGCTCCTACAGCTCCTCCAGTCTGATCTCCTCCAGCTCCTCTGGCATCTCCGCCCTCCTCGGCCGCTGCTCTCGTTCGATGATGATTGCTGCGCAGACAAGAATTTCTAGTTTCAGAACCTTAACTGTGGCAATCGAGAGGCCGAAGACGTGGAAGCCGCAGCTGTGAAAGCATTTTGCATTTCCATGCCCTAGTTGAAGAGGAATTCCGAATTTACTGATGGGTTTGTGAGGAATTAATGCTTAGTCTTCTATTGAAAAAACTGCATTTTCATAGATGTGTTTTTGATTTGCCTAGGGTTGCTCCTTTGCAGTAAAATAGCGCACAGATATCAGAACAATATATAAATATATAAATATATAAATACAAAATATGTAGATTGGCTTTGAAATATTCCATGAGCGAACACATAGGGCGCTAACTTTTTAATTTATCACATTTGGCGAAACTATAATGTAGTTCAGAAGCCGATATTCTATGAATTAATGAACAAACTTGTTGTAATTTGATACACAAGTTGGGGACACCAAACTGAAAAATCAAAATAAAAATGAATCAAATTCGAAAAGTTGCATAACAACTTGTTTAAATAAAAATTCGTTTTATATGTATAAAACGACTTGGATTGATTAAAAAAAAAACAAAACGAAAAGCTCTGTATATTTGCGTAGTAGTTTCGTATAGTTAATCTAAGTAACTATATATCTTCGATAGCAAAGCCATGCTAGCTTCACGTATGAAATAGCAATAGAGCGTATAAATTTTCACATTTTCCATGGACATGTAGAGCATCTGCAATTCCTCACAGGTTGACCACTTTTGCTCGCCTTTTTGCATTTTTACGATGGAATTGCGCTCATAACTTTGGCCGCGTCCCCGAGACATTGGCTGCTCGTCTTTGGCAGTCGGGAAAACTAAAAACTGAAAACTGAAGAATTTTAGGCCCGACATGCGCCTGTCGCTGCTGGCAGCCCGGCCGGCCTGCTCCTCTTTTGGGGATCGGATCGGTGGCAACAGGTGATCGGTGGCGGTGGCCAGGAGAAGAATGACCAGAGGAGCTGAGTGGCCGAGGAGCCGACCGGAGAATCGAACGCTTCTTTTCTTTCTTTCTGGTCAGGCGACTTTCCTGCTGGTGGCTGCAATCGCCTTGGAGTTTGGAACATTTCATTAGTTTTGAGTGCTGGCATATATCGTTCGTGTCGTCGTCTTCTGGCCCGCTTTGGCTATTATTTTCAATTTTATTGCGCTTTTTATTGGGGCTGCATTTCGCAGCTATATATGGCCACGATATGGCTTATTGAAACGAATGCCTAACTAATTTATATGACCACAACGAAATCCGTTCGGCGAACGTGCGAGACATATGGACATAAAAAATGGAAAGACGCTGATTGGTTAAATTTTAAATTTCGTTTCTTTAATTGGTTCAAAAAGTGTTTTCGCCAAATTTGCATATTTGCACATTTTTTTTTCACGTATTTAATATATAATTCGAATATTGTTAGTTTACTTTGACATAAAATATCAACTTATGCTTAGGGATATATATTAGGTGTGGAATTTATAAGAGCGAACTGATATTGTGGAGAAGGTGGTGCCTCCTCAATTTTGTATGATAGAACCGATTCGACAGACTTAACGATCTAAACACAAACACAAAGACAGTCTTGGAAAATAGAGTTTGTGAATTGAGAGCCTCTTGGTATTTGGTATACTCATTTGAATGGTTTTTAAGTACTGGATGTGCACACAAAAGACATTAACAAACACTTAGATTACTATGTATTTCAACGCACAAACAAATTATATTTGAACTGCAATGCGAAAACTACAAAAACACATTTTTCAAGCTGCCTTACCGATTGAGCATTAAATGTATTTGTATTTGAATTTGTATTTTTTTTTTGGCTTAGCTACGAATAATTGTTGTCTAGCTAAGAATGCATCAATAAAATACATTTATCCAAGTGAATTCTACATTCGTGTAATGTATATATGGAAGAAAAACTGTCCATAAGCAACTCGAGATATAAACACATCTACTTATGTACACAATTAAACACCTATGGATATTATTTGCTTAAGCCTTGCCCTTTGGATAAATGACTGAATAATAATTATTAACACTGAACCATGCATCAAATGAACAATATAAATCACAACGTTTAAAATTTCAAAATCTTTCCTTAGGTATAATTATTTTTCCTCTGTCCGTGTTTTTATAAGCTTCATTATTTTCTTGATGGCACATAAGTTTCACACATTCATTTGCATTTTGGATACTTTTGTGACTTACTCCGAGCACTATACTAGCTAAGAAATGACAAACTTTCAATACAAATATATAGATTAATGTTATACTCCTGGGGGAAGTGGTTTTCAATGTTGGCACTGCCCTTCACCTATTTTCGTAGTTATAAGTTTAAGCTTACTCGGTCCTAATGCTAATTTGTGACTGATTTTAGCGGCTATGCAAAATATATGTATGTTCACCATTGTTTTTGCTATAAAATAGATCCGAATTTAAAACATTCTCAAACCATTCGTATTTCGTACTTTCGTATTTCAGCTATCGTTGCTCTCTACACTTATGTATGTATACATCAACAAATATATTTGTCAAGTGGCACAAGAGTTTCATTTAAGTTTCTGTTTCTGCGTTTTTCGTGCTTTTCCACACTTTCTACTTCGATTCAAGTTCGTTAGGCTATCATTTTTGAGGCGCCAGACTCATTCAGAATAAGCCGAGCATTAAAATTTCGTTATCAAATTTCATTTATACTTATTTTATAGGTATACTGTGTGATTCATAGCCATACAAAAGTTCATAAAGCTATGGAAAATACATAGTTTTGGAATAAGGTTCGAATTAGGACTGCTTGTTTTTCTTGTACTTGTACTGCTGGGTATTCTCAATATTTCTATTGTCTAACACCTTCGAAGTGCTTTACGTTTTATGCGATCCTTATTGCCAAATACTACGAGCCGAAACCATCTACTTAGCATGCACCATTCGTTTTTTTGTTTTGTAAATCAATTTGAACTGAAAAACACATAAATAATAACGCAAATGAAATATGTTTTTTAAAAAATTGTTATATATTTTGCAAGGTAAAGTAAACTAATAATATAGAAATTAATTAAACTTAAAATAAACCGTTACAAACTAAGAAGAAATTGTTTTCTACAGTAGATTGAACATAAACGTATTCAAGATATTTGTATATTGTATAATAACATCTCATTTCCATTTGCCATTTTGATTTCGAATCAATTAAGGAAGTACACTGGGGCATTTTTCAATTTTAAGTTTCGTTTCCGTTTCCGTTTCAGTTTTCGTAAAACAAGTTTCTCGTTTCTAGCACACGGAAATTCCGTTTTTCGATTTAAAAGTAACTTTTGTTTTGAACTTACGCAATTTATAATGCTTAGAGGAAAAAATGATATGCTAAGATTTGTGTGTTCGTTTTTGTGTATTCTGTATTCTGTATGTTAAAACCTAAATCTAAACCTTTAAGATAATAAGTTAATAATTATAATAGATATATATGTATAATTATTTTAAAATGCAATAAATTAGTGTTTGTGTGTTTTGTTTGTGTTAGCATTTTTAAAAAATGAACATTAGCTAGGCAAAGGCGAAAGGATTATAATTTTTAAAATTATTACTGGTTACTTGCAGTTATGTAAAGAAATTAAAATTAATAATTATTACACATGAGATCACAGTATTAGAGACATAAGTTAAATATTTTCCCATTTCAATTACATCGATATAGTTAGTAATCGTCAATTTGCTTTAGTTAGGCTTTGTATGGTTAGTAACTTTGTTTTGCTTGCTCGATTTCTTGATTTCTTGATTTATTGATTTCTTGATTTCCTATCCTGACCATTCTTGGATGTGTGATATTATCTAGGCTAACTGTAGCATATTGTATCTTCTCTACTATTTAATGTCTTGCATCGATTTTGCTGATAGCACAACCCCGTTTCTACGACTACAGTTCAGTATACACTAAGTGATTATTCAGCATCAGCGATTGATTCCTCCCGACGGATTGCCCCTGGTCGAGCTCTACTTCTCCTGGACGCTGCTGTCCTTGTAGAAGAAGGGCTGGCTGGAGTCCTGGCCCACCCACACGTAATTGAACTGCCTGGGACTGGTGAGCGGCGACAGGGTGCCATAGTCGGATGTCAGCTCGAAGGGAAAGGCGCTCTCGTCGAGATCCAGGGCCAGGGCCAGACTAACTTTCTGAGCTGGAGCTGCAGTTGGAGTTGGAGTCTTGGCCTTGGCAACGCTGGATGCCGAGTTCTCTAGTCTCTACATGCTCGCACTGGTGGTGACTATGGCCAAATCGGCGGAGTGCAGCAGGTGATGCTGCTGGTACTGCTGATGTTGCTGCAGGCTCAGGTGGTGCTGCTCCTGTTGCTGTTGCAGTTGCTGCTGCTGTTGCTGCTGCTGCTGTTGTTGCTGCTGCTGTTGCTGCTGTTCGCCGCGCACCTTCTCCTTCTTGATGCGCTGCTTCAGGTGCACCTTGGCGTGCCGCTTCTTCTCATCGGATCGAGCGAACTTCCTGCCGCAAATGTCGCAGCTGAAGGGCTTCTCGCCGGTGTGGGTGCGAATGTGGGTGGTGAGGTGATCACTGCGACTGAAGCTGCGCATGCAGATGCGGCACTGGAAGGGCTTCTGGCCCGTATGGATGCGTATGTGGCGGGTGAGCTCGTCGGAGCGGGAGAACCTACGGTCGCAGTTTTCCACCGGACAGGCGTAGGGTCGTTCATGCACGGGCGTCTTGCTAGGGCGATTGGGGTACTTGCGCGGCTTCACGGGCACCAGTTTCAAGGGCACTGTGCTCTGCTGATAGACCTGCGATAGGATCTCGTGTCCCTTGCTGGTGGATGGGCTGTACTCGGCCAGTTGCACTGCTGCTGCTGCTGCTGCAGCGGCGGCAGCGGCTGCCGCAGAACTGCCACCGGATCCTCCGGAATAGCCAGTGCCATTCGAACTGGGCTGCATGTCGGGGTAGCTCTCCTGCTTGGGTATCAAAACGCCCAGAGCTGCATTGCTGGAACTAGCGGATGAAGTGGGTCCTGGCAGCACCAGAGTCTGCTGTTGCTGCTGCTGCACCTGTTGCACTTGCTGCTGCTGCTGCTGGGCATAGTCCGCTGGTGAGTCCAGCCATTGGTATTTCGGTTGCGATCGCACATACTGCTGCTGCTGCAACTGCTGCTCGTGGCTGCTGTGCAGATCACCCAGGCCCGGAAATCCGGCGGAGGCTCCAGCGTAAGTTGGCGGCGGTTGTTTCAGCAACAGAGGTGTGCAGTCCATGGTCAAGCCCAGGAGCTCGGCGTGCTGTGCCGCTGCTGCTGCAGCTCGTCCATCGTCGTAGGGCGAGGGAGCAGCCCCTGCCGCTTGCTGTTGCTGCTGTTGTTGCTGCTGCTGCTGTTGCTGCTGCTGCTGCTGCATGGTGGCATAGTGAGCGGGCAGGCTGAACAGGGGCGGCTGGAACATGGTCTTGTCCGGACTGGGAAGACCCCAGCTGTTGCCCAAACTATTTGAGGGGGGAGACATAGGTCCGGCCAGGACGCCCAGTTGCGGGGAGGGAAGTTGCTGCTGCTGCTGCTGGTGTTGCTGCTGCGCAGCTGCGGCTGCTGCGGCAGCTGCTGCGTTCATCGCGTTGCCTGTGGTGGTGAAAATGCCACGATATGAGATTTTGCTAGCCTGCTGTTGTTGAATGGCATGTTGCTGATAGTGTTGTTGGTGGTGTTGTTGTTGCTGCTGCTGGTGTTGCAGTTGCTGTTGTTGGTGTAGCGGCTGTTGTTGGTGTTGCTGTTGTTGTTGGTGTTGCTGCTGTTGTTGTTGTTGCTGTTGTTGTTGGAGTTGTTGTAGCTGACTGTGATGGTGGTGATGGTGATGATGATGATGGTGGTGATTTGGCAATTGTTGTTGTTGGTGTAATATTTGGTGTTGTTGGTATTGATGTTGGGGGGAGCTCATGTGTTGTTGTTGCTGCTGCTGTTGGTGACTGTGGTGGCAATTGCTGTTGTTGCTGCTCGTGTTGTTGTGTTGCAGCTGTTGTTGTTGCTGTTGTTGGTGTGATTGTGTGTGGTTGCTTGGTGAGCCAACGCACTCGGTGTTGCTTTCGCTTGTTGTCTGTTTGCTTGTTGTTGTTGATGATGATGTTGTGTTGTTGTTGTTGTTGTTGTTGTGTTGTGGGTACATATTACAACTATTATTACTTGATTCTTCCTTGACAATGGCCAAAGCTGGCGGAGTGCTGCGCTCCTCTTTCAACGGACTGCAATGCGACAACACGGGACTGGCCACAGATATCACCTGGGGTTCCAGAGACAGATCCTCGGATTCGATGGAACCTGCAATTGAGGGACAAAGGATATGCGTGTTAGTTGCGTGCTCCTTCTTTAGGGGATATTTAACAAGGGATAAGGGGTAATTACAAAAAGATAAGATCATCATCATAAAAAATTGCAAGTGATAAGCGACCCATGCCATGTTTCTTGTACCTAAGCACTGTTTTGTGTTTGCATAAAGTTCTAGGGAATTTCATTTCGCATTATGACAGAATGAAGCCCTCTGGCTGATATTTGGGTTATATGAAAGAGTAAATCATTGCCCTGAAAGCCTTGATTGCTTGAGTTGCTTGAGTTGTTGGTGTTGCTGTTGCAACGATATCAATCACAGTTCGCCCGAACGGCTTTGGCATTGGCACTGGGCAACTGCAACTGCAACTGCAGCTGGGCGCGCTTTGATTTCGCGGAAATCGAACGACACGGGAGGTCGCATCATCGCTCATCGTGCCCAGAAGTCGAGAGAAGCAGAAGTGCAGAAGTTGCCACTGGGGGCCAGGCAAAAGTGTCGGCGAGAAGACTAATTACGCGGCTACCAGGCCGGGAATATATCTTTTCCAGCTCTTCTCCCTTTTTCCCCTCTTCTTGTATCTTTTTTTCACTGCTCACGATTGTCGTCATTAATGCCGCTCGGACTTGAGCTTTAGCCTGGATATTGATTGAGTTGCAATGTGCTGCGACATCAATCTGGGTTTCCAAGGGGCAAGAGCAAAGCATTGAGATTCACAGAAATTTTCGCGATAGCGTTTCTATTTTCTATTGTACCATACAATATATTTGCAAGCCCCATTAATGCTGTCAGGGCAAATTATGTGCCCCCAAAGAAATAGAAGAAAAAGTTGACAACAAATTATGTTTCATTTTGTGACAGGCCCAAAAGGAGACGCATTCCAGTCTGGCCAATATGGAGCCTTGGTCGAGCAACTCGTCCAAACCCTCCAATCCCAGTGAGACATGGCCAGCAGTTTCGCCAGCTTGCCAAGTTTGGCGATTAAATGCCGCTCCATCATTGTCATGCAAATTGTTTTAATGGATTTTCATTTGAAAATTGCCCATGTCTATGATTTCTGCTGTTCTGCTTTTCTGCTGTTCTTTCTTTAGCGTTTTGGCCAAGAAGTCGCCGCTGCGTGGGTTGTGGCCAGAATTTACGAGTGACATTTTTTTGGCTTCTGGCAAGCTTTATAGCTAAAACATATTTTAGACACAAATGAATCTGATATATGTTTTTATGCATTTTCAATGGATCTACACGCTCTCAGCGAGTGACGAGGCAAAAATGTGTCATTCTTTGGGGCAGAGAAGAGAGCAATTAAAGTCAATTGTTTTTGATAGCAGCAGCAAATCTAGTATACTTTATTTGCTTTGCCTTAATTCAATTAGAAATGCAGCTCCATATGTCCGCAGATATATACATACGTATCACAATCGTGTATATGTACATATATACAAGTCCGATATGGTACGCGTATCTTGGGGCAGCGTCTAGTGAGAAAATTGCGCTCGAAACATTGACACTGAACGGAAATGTTTAATACATGCGCCGCTGTTGTTGCCTTCTCTAGATTAATTAAGCGATGTTGTTGCTGTTGTATTTCTTATATTTATTATGCAGTCTTAGAAATATGAGAACGCTGCGCCGTGATCATTGCAAAATTCAATTTTATTTGACATTAATGAAAAGTGAGCGCAAAAATAAAACTGAAAATTTTATGACATAAATTTTACGAAGTCTATACGGCGATATAGCCATTGGGATGTCAACATTTTTATTAATTTATATTTATGTGAGCAAAGACCAAAAGTATATATGAAACTCTTGGCTGGAGGCCGCTTTAAATGTCTCATAACTTAATAATACGAAACGAGTGTATTAAGGCAAACGCACATACACAAAATCGAAATATCACAAAGAAAAAAAAGAAATCAAAAATTGAAAAAACAAGATCAACAAATCAGAAGACGTGCAAATAAGAAATACCTCAAAAATTGGTACTTCAACATTTTCGAATGTTTATTTTTGATTTTGAACTTGTTGTTGCTGCTGGGGCAAGGGGCAGCAAAGGTTGAGGTAAGTCGTCCGGTGAAAGACAAAGCCGAGATACTTTGGAGTGGCGCAGAAGTAAGTCAAGATATGGGCCAACATAACGACAGTTTCTGCGCTCTCCGCTGAGGCTGATTTATGTTGAGACTTAGGACTGACAACGGATTAGTTGCAGACTCCATGCGGACTGCAACTGCGCCACTATTGCCACTATTGCCACTGCAACATGTGGCAGCTGCAGCAAGCTGCATCCATTAGCAGCAGATAAAGAAACCTCACGGCCCGAGTTTTCCTCCCAGCCGATGGCGCAGCGGCCAGGCAAAACTCTATAAATGTTTTGAGGCTTTTGTGCCCACGATTTATAGGCCGTATTACAATATTGAACTATCTTGGCGGGGAATATATATGTACTTTCGCCTCGTTCTAAATTATCTCTACTGGCGGATAGTGCTGTTGATCGGGCTGCGGTAGTTCCTTTCTAAAGCGGTATTTATGGAATGCATGAAAAGCGAACTAGCAAACTAGCGAACTGTGCAACTGAAGTTGTGAATTATTAAAATATACAACTTCAACTTTCAATGACTTTAAGATGATCGTGCAATTCCTAAAAGCCCTCTTTTAATGAGCACTACAAGTCTTACATAATTCTATGTGGATGTATTTCAAAGACACACGGTTCATTTAAAGCTGTACTCACCAGTAATGGGCGGTGGCTCCACCACGGTGGTGGGTCCGAAGAACGAGGGAATATCGCTGGACGTGGTCACCGGCGTGTTGAGGTCGCCCGGCAGCGCCTCGATCAGCTGCTTGTGGGCCTCCACCTGCTCGACGGCCGACGAGGTGGGACTGTGCTGGCCACTGGTGTTCAGCAGGCTGAGATGGGAGGCCGAGCTGCGTCCGCTGCTGGCGGTGGCGCTCGGCTGTACGGCCACGTGTCCCGGACTGCCGCCCTGGGTGGGCGTGGCCGTCTGGTTGCGGGCACGGAGCACCGAATTGTTGGCGGAAGCGGCGGCGGCGGCAGCTGCAGCAGCGGCGGCTGCCGAGGCGGTGGTGTAGTGGAGCAGCGAGGACGACGTGGACGAAGAGGATGCGGTCGAGGAGGAGTTCAGGGAGTGACTGCTGGTGCTGGCGCTGGCGCCGGCGCCGCCGTGATGACTGCCTCCGAATTGGGCGGGACTCAGGTAGGTGGCCGTCGACGGACTGCCGCTGCTCTGGGCCGCCGTGCTCGTCTTGAACAGACAGGTGTCGAAGCTCAGCACATTGAAGTGGGCGGCCGCGGCCGTCTCGGTGAGCAGGAATGCGTGATGCGTTGGCGCCACCAGGGTTTCAAGCCCTTCCATGATCATGGCCGCTGATGGAGTTCCAGGGGCTACGCCGCCTGCAAAAAAAGGGGAACAATTTCGCATAAATAAATTGGATAAAAACTTAGCAAAACAAATTGTAGGCAATAGATAGGAAATAAGGATTTTATCTATGAAATGTGACATCTAAACCTCCCATCATCTTCGAACCTCCCAATTGTTGCCTTGGATAGAGTGCCCTTACCATCTGCCAATAACTGCCAACTAATTTTTCCAAACTGATATAATTTTATTAAATCTGAGGCGAAATGTCGAGTGCAATCAAAGCTGGTAACCGCAGACGGCCGCATGCAAAATCATAATTGCGAATGCCGCGCACTTCGGCGTTCAATTGATTTGCCACGACAGCTGTTCGATTGCATAACCAGTCGGTGAATGATTGAGTACTTGGGGTCATCAAGTGGTGAAATTACTTAACAATTTAATTTGCCATCGAGTTGTCGTCTTCTGGGATATGTCGCAGACTTTCGCCTCCTGCGCCCACGATTGCGATCGCAGGCAATTAAATTAAGATCGATTAAGCACTTAGCAGATCGCAGATCGCAGCTCTAAGCCCTGAGAAGTAGAACAGGCGTCTTTCCCATGGCTCATCATCGTCATCATCGTCTTGGCATCGTCATCACCCCACAGGTTTGAGATCGGACCTCGATTCCGGGAAGTGGGTCATTCGGTGACCTTACGCAATCCACTGCCGCGAACTTATGCAAGTCTCTCAATTAGAGATGCGTCTAGCCAATTTTTCTAAACAAATGCCTCATAAACTTGGCTTATTATTTATGTCGCAGTTATCTATGTCCATGTCTATGGCTATGTGTGTTTATCACAGATAAACTAACCGAATTTGCGATTGCCATCTGCAACGAGTTTTCGGCACTGGGTCTGGGTCTTCCCCCACCATTCGATGTGGCGTCATCCGCGGCTCTCGAGTGTTGTTTTATTTTATTATTTTTAGTTTTTTCCATTTTTTGTTGTGTTTTTTGTGCGTGGCAAAGGCTTGACCGCGTTGATTTGCATTACAAGTGCACTTGTGTTGACAGGCAGCTATGCGCCAAAATAACTACCGTGCCACGGCGTATCTGTCGGATGTACGAAGAGGCAACGTCGGCGGAAAAGAGCGTCCCGCTTTTGGCACTTTTGCTTTTTTCTCCTTTATTTACATTTGATTTCACGCATAATTTCCATGGCAAAGTGCACTCGAGCCGGCCAGCGAGTGAAATTACATTCAAAAACGTCGGGGCACAGATACTCCGACTCAGTTACAGATACAGATGCAGATACATTTACACAGCATGTAGTGGATACACATTTGTGTTGGCTGAGCCCGCGCGTGCTGTGCTTTATGCCTTTTGTGTTTTGTTCATTCATAAAATTATGCGCCCGAGTCAATAATTTTTACAGTCGATCAAAGATTTGTATCTGCCTTTTTTCTCTTCGCTGGCTTGCCACATGAATCATCCGCGGGCGGCCGAAATAAAATCCAATACCTCGATCTCGAACCTTTCAAAGTCTGAAAAACTGGTTGGAGTTGAGCATCGAATCGAACCCAACTGCCACCTCTTTGGACTTCTTGGCCCGGTCTTTGTCTTCCCCTGTGGTTCTTAATAACTTGGCTAACAATTGACACTCCCTTAAATGAAAAAAAATCAAGAAAAACCAACAACGGCAAGCGATGCTGTTGCTTATTTACAGTGGCAACTGGCTAAGAAGATAACAATTGGGTATGGAATGAAACTTTAAAGGCATCGTGACTGACTATCCCAATCGTGCTAGAGATCTTGTATGGCTACCATTTAGCATATGACGTTTTTCCGGCGCAACGTTCATCATAGGCAAGTGCCACTGTTTCGAGCCGCTGTCTGCGTTTATGTATATTGTAAATCTTGTCTCCGGCCCGGATCCCCTGACTTCTTTCACTCTGCATATTTTTGCATAGCATTTTTCCTGATTTTGTTTTTAGTGTAGTAGGACAGACAACACAACACATGTCAAGTTCTCTTTGCCATGAATGAATATTGGCAATGGCTGTGCGCCAGAGTGAGATGGATATCCGAAAGATACATTTAACGGCTCGATGAGGAAGAAAAAAAAGCGCTGAGCATGAAAAAATTGTTATGTTGATATTATTTTAATTAAGTTTTGCCAAACCGGTTGCAGCTGTCGCTATAACTCTAGCCATTTCCATAGTCCCACTTGGAGTTCTATACGCTCTTTTTTCCTTCTTATTATTATTTCGCCCCGGTGGAGAGTGTTAACAATCGGATAGATGGGCGCCAATTTGTTTGCTTTGGCAATTGAGGAAGGGGGATGGACTGATGGGCAATGGCTGACCCCCAGGTCCCAGGTTATTTTTCGATTTTTAACCATTTGTTTTCATTGGCAGCATTGAAGACCTCATTGAGGATTAGATTTTGAGACGCACTAAGCGACCTTTGGCTACTTAACGGCTCCAAAAATAAACTACAAGTTTGTTGTCTTGGGGGATATTGTGCAATACTATCCGGTACTCGAATATCGACAGATTTGCATTCCCAGCCTTGGTACAGCACGAAACAAAAAAATATCTCAATTAATAATAACAATAATAATACAAGTTTTGGCTTTGTTTTCTTTTGTTATTAATATCAAAAGAAATTGGAGAAACGTTTAGAGGAGAAGGTATGGCGATCATTAGTCAAGTGTGAGTGTGTGTGTTGGAGGGTAAAAGTATCTTGCAGATACATAGATAGAAAACATGCAAGTTGCATGCGACACGGAGCCAAAACGAAACGATGATGGAATGGCCGGGCGGCAACAAAGTCCATCATTCACACAGCGGGAGCAGGAACCCCATACCCCATACCGCATCTCCCATCCTCCAACCACCCCAACCTCCCTTCACCAGGAGTGTCCAACAAGTTAACATGGACAACATGAAAATGTATCTTTTGCCGCCGTCTTTTGCATGCGTAACACTTTGTCACACTTTTCATGCCAACAGCTCTGGTTGCCTGTTTTCCCTCCTCATGAGAACAATTAATGAAAATAAACAGCCGCGGGCCAGACTACAACAACAACAACAACACGGCAACACATCGCCACAACTCTACACCACACCGAATATGTATATTTTTATAAAGATTGCCTTTTCGCCTCTTTGTTTGAAATCATTTTAGTGGGCACTTAAATGAAAATTTTCTTGTTTGACTTGGCAGCCAAAACGCTCGGAAAAAAGCCAAAAAAGCGCACTACCGCCGGCAACTTCAGGCGTTTCGGTCACTTAAAGTTGAGAAAAATCCAAAGGAGCTGGGGGATTTGGTGTCAAAGTGCCATTTGGCAACTGCGGCAAGTGTTAAATGAACTCTACGATGACCCGTTCGCAGGCGTCGGCACCTTTTGTTTTGATCTCATAATTAATTGCCCAAATACGAAAATTCGACGAAAAGTGATGGAAAAGCTTTGGGATTGATCGATGATCCATGGCTTGGTTATGGGAGGCTGCATGTAAATCATTTTGCTAATTGTTTTTCCATTTCGAACGCGGCCAGGCATTATAAAACCCCAACTAGGAAGTGCATTAGCGGGAAAGCTTTTGGCCGTCTTGGGGGCGTTACGGATCTGAGGATAGGTACATTAATGTGTGGAATGTGGAATGGACGGGCCAGAAACATTTGCCATCAAATTGTAAACAAGTGAGCTGAGCAGATTGCTCTTTTAATTGAGCGCTAAGTGTATGACAATAATTTAATTACAAAAACTGCAAATGGCTAATGCAGATTGCACTTGTGCTTGGCCACATGAATTTGCTAATACATAGTTGCAGTCGTAAATTTTGCCGCTTGGCTGTGTCTCTGCTCTCAGGTGCTTTCTATATAACGTGCAGAAATTTTTATTATGCGTTAAATGAATTTTTATATCTTTCAACTAAATCTGAGAAAAGAAAATAGTCCGGCTGGCGATGATACGAAAGGTAATGTATATTTATGCTGGCAGGATTTTATTTGCAACAAGTTCTGAAACTATGAAATTTATTCACAACACTCAATGCCTCTGGCTCTATAATTTTTCGCAATTTTAACTATGCTAAAACTAAAACTAGCACAAAAACACAAACCTTTTGTACTTAATAACATTTCTAACAGATATTTTTGCCACACTAAATTAGACAAATTTATTTCAAAGACAACTTGGCTTTAAATCATACGCCAATAGGAAGTCTTAAAAATGTTTCTTCACCCAAAATTAAATTTCCAATCGGCAAGGCGGCGCACATAAATCAGCAATTAAATTTATGCTTCACAGCTTTCTTATAAATTTAATTTGCTGACCAATAATTCAACAAAAATCACAGCGAACATTTTTCATTTCACCGAAAGGGCGACTAAAATCATAGAACATATATTTCATGGCGAGCCTAAGTCACTAAAATATATTTTAGCAGCACTTTTCAACAAACACCCACCTGGATCGCAATGGCACTTGCAGAAGAATTCAAAGGGTTTTTCCTTTGGCTTTTTGCTGCCTTCTCGGCTTTTCGTCGCTCTTAGACGGTCTGCTAAATTTTCACAGTCAGTTGCACGAAAGTTTCGTTCTCGTTCTCACTGCGAGGCAAAAATCAATAAAGCACTGCTCGTGTAATCATCTTATAAGGCTGTGGGCTTTCATTCATGCCGTCGCCAACTGCCGCAATATCCTTTCACTTTTACTTCAGCTCAAGTTTGATAAGCAAGAAATTGCTTCTATGCTTTATTTGATTTACTTGCGGTGTAAACTTAATATCTTGCTCTTTGTCACTAATTTATTTCTTTCACTTCACAAACGATTTGATTTTTTCCGGGACTTTCCAATTGGTATTGGTATATTCCGCGTTGAACATATGTATATCTATATATTGTTTGCTTCTGAATTGGCTTTCTTGATTTCTTGCTAGCTGCTTGGCTGCTGGCTGCTTCTTGGTTTATTCTATTTCAACCGTCGCGTTTGCTTGTCCGAACACAACTGAGGCACGAGATGCGCCCTCTTTCGGTTTTTATGAATGAAACTCAACATCGCTGTGCGCTCACACACACTGCTTTGAGTGCGGCACGCGCCCCATAGTCGAATTCGAAAGAGGCGCTCTCTGTGGCGGGGAAATCTCGCTGCTCATCGACGTCATATGTCTCGAACGTATTGTAGATATGTATGTGTGAGTTTCGTATAGCCGGCCGGTTTGGCGGCCCGTTGTTGATCCAATCGTAGGTCTGGTTGCCTCCCTACACTGCAGCCATTTTCATCGCGCACGCGCACTCCAGCCAATCAACAGTTTGCCAGGCCTTTCCGCCGTGGTGAGTTTCGTGGCTCTCCCTCTCTCTTGGGGCAACAGTTTTTCGAACTCGATTCTCTCCGGTCTCGCTTGAGGTAAAAATAATACAACAGGTACCCCCATACCATGCCCATATTGTATAAGTATGTATATAGTATCTCTGGGTATCCATCGATTCGTGCGCTGGTGTGAGACTTTTAGCGGCTGGCAAATGTTATGATTTCCCGAAATACGTCATCAGTGTGCGCGAAAATTGCGGCCCATTAGGCATAGCAATTTTCGCATCGACGTAAACAAGTGAGATCCATCCAAAATGGTTTGCATGAGCCGGCCGCCAAAAATGTACCAATTTCTAAACAAATGATTCACTTGACCATTTATGGGCAGTATTCGGGTCTATGTCTGGCATTATTGCATACTCGAGATACTTTTCACGGTAGCCAGCAAAGGTCAGGGTAGAAATTGTTTGGAAAATAGTTGAGGGGCAAGTGTTTTGGCAAGTATCTGTCTAAAACACTTCACTTAAGGTGTCTATGAAGAGGGTATTTGTTTGGGCCATTTCTGGGTAATTGGGGCACTTTTATTAACTCCAACAAGGCAGTTCGGACAATTAAGTTCTCTAAAAGCTTTTTGAGAATACAAAAGGTCAGTGAAGAAACATTCCTATGAATCCTCCACCAATTTGGAAGATACTTAATGAAATGCGGTTGATTTATACGCGTCAGTGGAATCGTTTGAGACTGGTATAAACATAGGTTCTGGTGACTGATTTTCGTGAGAAACTTATAAGATTGAAGACTTTTTAAGTTGATTGATTTATTTCACTTGTAAAATCTCAAGAATTATAATATGTAGTTCGCTATATATATCTAAAAAAAATAACACGGATATGTTTCTATTTTTCTGTCTTATTTATGAAATTTAGCTCAATTAATAATTTCCTAACATTGTAAATTCCGCGATTCTCTGTTCTGTGTCCTTCTGTATTCCGAAATTGACAGCATTTGGAATTTTGGTTCATATGTTTATCATTCGTTCACATTGTAAACGAAACAACAGTTTTCATGTGCTAAGGACAAGGTTGCACGTCAGATGTGCAATGTGCAGAGGCAATAATTCCGCAAATGTTTTTACTGCGAAACATAAACAAAACTGCAGTTGGAAATAGTGCGAAAATAAAATTGAGGCGACGCTGTAAAGGAATTCCAATAAAAATATTCACAGTCTAAGCTTATGGGTGGGTTAACTAAAGTGATTTGGGTTAATTAAGAAAACCCCAATACAACCGAGACACTTTTTTGTGTGTTGATTAGAGCACACGCCATGACCTAAAAATAAACACCTGAAGATATGTTTTCTTTTTGTTTTTTTTTTTGCCGGCAAAAAGTTGAGCAGCACACAACAACTGAGTACGTCAGATATTTGGCGGATACACAAGGGATACGGATACAGATACAGATACATTTATATGCGCCCCCACCCAAAAATAGAACTTTGCCTCATATGTGAAAGTTTTTTGCCAAACAAAATAAATACAAATCGCATCGCTCCCGATTATTTTTAACCTTCACATAATGCTGACCGATCAGGGAAATCTAGGGGGGATATTGTTAAAATAGAGCGAAGAAAATGGCCAAATAGAAACCGTCGGCCACCTGTAGGCCAACGTACGCCACTGAAAACTTGCGCTTTATATGTGTGTGATTTGCATCAAGTCGGTAGCGAGTAAAATGAAAACTCATTGCGCTAAATTTAGCTAAATCTATTCAGAAATTTTCTATATTTTTTCTATAATTTTTCAACGTAAATTTTCTGGTGACGTTGTTTTTGGTGCTCTGTTGTTGTTTCATACTTGTATTAAGGTGGTGGTGGGTCTAGGGTGCCCAGCCCCTGACAAAACACCCACGAAAATAGTTTGCACAATCTAAAAATACACTTTTGTGGCCATTGTAAATTATTCGCTGCTCGCTGCTCGCTGCCTGCTGCCAGCCTGTCTGATTGCCGTTCATCCAAAGATGGACATGGTTGGCTGCCATTCGGATGCCATTCGGATGGGGGGCGTTCTACTGACTTAGGCCCAGCTGGGCTCCCAGGTGATGACTGGCAGTCCCAGCACTGCACCTTTTCCCCAATTTGGAGGCAGTATCTCGCAGCCAGCGCACCCAGGACAGGTCGGGTCTCCAATAAACGTGCCCAACACAGACGACACAGAGACATAAATTGGCACACATTCATTGTTGGATTGTTTGTGGTTTTAACAAACTAATTACCGATCGCAGACGATGTGGGCCTATGTACACTCGAAGTGAGACATCTAATAAATGCTTGTGCTCAGTGGCGAAAGGTGAAGTTTTATGAAGTTTTCTTACTTCAAAAGCAGCAGTCATATGGGTTACTTTTAACGAAATATCTGTAAAATAATTATTCAAAGTGATTGCAAAGAGTTAATAACATTGTTTACTTTTTATTTATATTTGATCATTGCTCAAAAACTTTTTGATAAATCTTGAAAAAAACAAACCCCTTGCGAGTCGCCATGATCTGCTAATTTATTCACCCTTTTTTGCGTGCTTAGTTCGATTCATGGTGCCTTGCCTATCTGAATATCCAACGTCGCATTGATATCTATATCTGTCTATATGCCAATTTCACAGATGTGTGGGTTTCCTCAGCCGTGTTATCTCATTGAGAACGTTGCTGAACGTGCGTGGGTCAATTGGGGAGACGACGGCTGATGGGGCAGAGGCGTTAGATAGTCGCAAGTCGCAGCTCTCGAGTCGCAAGCCAGATGACACATGGCACGCGCCCAGCGCAGACACAGATACAGATACGGCTACAGATACACGACAAATGCAGATACAAATACAAAAGGCAAAAGCTGACAAATAAACAAACCAACCAACAAACAAACATTGCCATCAATGCCATCGAGTCGAGCTTGTGTCTGTTTGTCTGTCTTTTTAGCCAAGGTCCGCGTTTTGCCGTAAATGGTGAAAAGTTTTGTTAGGGCAACTTTTGAGTTACAGCTCTAGCCCCGCGTAGGCTGTAATTAAAAGCGTATTGACTGGCAGTGCAACTCGTTTGCTGCCATCCCGCTTCCACTCCAATATATAGATACAAGTGTATCTATGAGATTCACTTGAGTTGTGGCTGTGTGGCTTTCTATTCACTTGTTATTGGTTGGCAACTCTTTGGATTGCCCTCGGCACTGAAATTGTTTTGTTTTTTTGCCCTATTCCAACTGCCAATGGGGTCTTTGTAGGGTTTTCACATCGCGTGAAAACGCACTTAATTTCTGCTGCTGCTGTTGCTGCTGCTGCTGCGCATTACGCAAGCCAACTTCAT
Organism: Drosophila erecta; assembly: GCF_003286155.1. Taxonomy (NCBI): domain Eukaryota; kingdom Metazoa; phylum Arthropoda; class Insecta; order Diptera; family Drosophilidae; genus Drosophila; species Drosophila erecta. The sequence continues at coordinate 20,852,183 of NW_020825194.1, read as the reverse complement.
TTTGGTTTCGGCCAAATAGGTGAGAGCCATAAACCAATCGACAAGTGGGCGTCGTCAGCGGCTTTGGATTTGAGGTGTGAATAAATTTATATACCTATGTCGCATATATACACTTGACATATAATTATAGCGAAGTAACCGTTTTGATAGTGCTTAAATTTCCCAACTTGTTAATTGTCAGGACATAAAATATAAATCGAGGCAGAGAGAAAAGTTGAATATTATTCAACGTCTGTCCGTATAATTTTCGTTGTAAAATTCATAGAAAAAATGTTGATTTTTTTTCGTTTATATATTTATTTCAGTTAATTTATGAGCATCATAATATGCTTTATGATCTTGGCATGTTGCCGTAAATTGCTGCAGTCAACAGCAAAAGGGGGAAATACTGTTGTTCAGAGACACAAATTAGAAATTTAAACATTTTGAGACCCTCAAAAAATATTCCATTGGCTGAAATAGAGCGGCGGAGACATGGAGTGGGCGGGGAACTCGGTGGGACACGGAGAATCAGAGAAACTGAGAAACTGAGAGACACCTCCAGCGCCATTTTCCCCCCTGTGTTGGGAGATCGGCGAAAAATGAGGTGAGAATTAAATTTGATTTTCGGTTTTTTATTAGTTGTCAGTATTCCAAAACAAGTGCATAAAACTTTAGAAATTAGTAAGCTAATTAGTGGCATTAAAAATATTGCAGTCGCTTCCTTGGAAAATCCTGAACGTGATTGGATGGTGACAGTTTATGGCCCGTAAATCTGGAAAGATTAGGCTGAATTCATGGAGGCTCTAAAGTTGTTTTTGATTTAACAAACTCTAGGGATCAGGTGTTTGTAGAAATTAAATAAATATTTGTGGTTCAAAATGAAGTAGTGCTTGACTTGTAAGAAGTTCGAACACACAAGTTCGAACTGCTTTCACGTATCGTGGCAATAAGTTTAATTTCGAATTTAATATATACTTTTCAGGATTTTTAGCAATGTGCGAGCTAACACTTTCTCTGCGCTGTCCAATTTGTCAGTCTCGATTTTGGAAAGCGAAAATCCAAATGTCTGGCAATTGTTTAGCAGCTGCCCACAGCCGCAAAGCTCTTGTCTAATTGCAAACTCTATGAGTTTTGGCACAAACATGAATATTCATAAATAATAACTCGGCGCAATCCCAATTAGGAATAAGCCGCTCGACTCAGCCTGATTCGTCTGGTGAAAGTGGGTCAAATAAAATGGCATCGCAAATAGATTGCACGAATGTGTTTGATAAGTACTCATGCTCCTGTTTTTGGCGCACACGAAAAACATGGCAATCTTCTAAATATAAAACGCGTGGCTCACTCGCACTAATTTTAAAACGGCTTGTCGATGAACATATTTAGCCAAAACAAAAAGAGAGCAATCGAAAAGCAAAACAAATCAAAAATACGTTCGTTCATCTTTATTTTACTATTATTATGGCCAGGCCAAAGACGCAAAAGAGATTGACAGCGGCCGCCTGAAGGGGGAAAATTGGCTAAAATGCCCAATCAGCTGGCCGAAAATAGAGAAAATAGAGAAGCAGAGCAAATACGTGTGCCGCCCAAAGGAAACAAGACCTAAATTGGCCAAAGTCAGCAGGCGGTCTGGCGGCGATCTCGCGATCCGCTGGATACGTCAGTAAACAATTAACTGCAGAGAGATTCGAAAGAATCGAATGAACCGAAAGATCCTAGGATCCGAGCATCCCAATGGCAAGTGCCCATCGATCTCACAGAAATGACGTGAAAAGCGCCGCGTGCAAATAGCAAAATAATTACAATATAAATTTTCCACGTCAAGTTCATAAATTCTGTGGCGCTTAATCAGCTCCGCTCGCTTTTGGATGCTCACGCTGATTTCCCCCATCTATTTATAGGCTTTTGTTATTTTCTACACGCTCGGTCAAGGTAATTTTAGGAACTCACACACTACATACTCGTACACTATTTTCCCAATGACGTTCAATTTCGGTTCTTTGGGCGATGGGCGAAAATTAAAAATAGCACACACAATGATTGGCAAATCACATGGGTGCATAAAATAGACCTTTGGCTGCATTTCTCGGCCTTTTCTTTTTTTTTTTACCATATCTCCGCTCGTTTTGATGGATTGGGCGTATGCATTTTGCCGCTCGCTGAAAATTCGTTGAATTCCATTTTAATGGCTTTATTTATGGGGCGTGCATGGGCAGCGTTTCTTTTGGATTTTTTTCTCGCTTTTTGGATATTTATGAGAGTGCCGTCTCGGCCACAAAAAGTTAATCCCACTAAATGCCGTTGATAGTTTATATTACGATTTGTTGTGCTGGGTAAAATGAAAGATTCTGGGGCCTTTTAATTTTAGAATTGTGACAAATGCGCAACTTTTTACGGCTGCATATGCCGAATGATCCAAGTTCTCGTTTTATGATTGATTTTCATTGTTTTTCATTTGGCTTAGTGAGATATTTTCTTAGGAAGTGTTTTAGTGGGCTTTTCGTTCTTACTTTGGGCCTTACAGATTTCTCACTATATTTATGTATTGGGAAAGAAGTCTATGCAGTGCTTAGAAATGAGAAATTCTTATTTTTGTAGTTCAAGAACTATTTATTTAAATAGTTTTGGAAGTATGATGCAACTTTTAATAAAATTGAGGATCATTCCATTGCTTCACTTCTTAATCATAATTAGATAAAACACATTTGTCTGACGTTTGAATGTGGGTTTCCTGACCCAAATTTTCCCCCATCGAGTCGCGAATTATTATGTTTCCTTATCAATTGGCATGAACGTCACAGATTACAGGTAACAGATCGCAGATTAAACTGCGTACGTGTAACCATATAGAACCCTATAGAGATAAGTCGGGCAGCGTCACAGAACCCGCTCTGCAAAGCATTGTGCGTCAATCAGCATAATATAGACGGATATATAGATGTCACACGGCTAAATATAGGCAGACACTGTAGTATACCTTATAGCTGTTATATCTGTTATAGCTGGCGATATCGGGGAAAATGTGTCCGTTTGATTAGAGGCACAAAGGGGGCCTGGCAACCGGGCCAGCCGAATGCGAACCAATTTCCAATATTGTCAGCTGCTAATGAGCAGATTCCTTGGCCTGTGAGTGCTGGGTAAAATATCTGTGAGGAAATGTGTCTTTTGGGCTCTCGCTTCTTGGGGGCATCCGTGACACACTTCGCAGTTGCATCATTAATTTTCAGTTTTCGTTTCGCCTTTTCCATCTCAGCCATATGGATTGGATGGCAGTCCCTCGCATCTTGGGCTAATGACACAAAACTATCTGCTTGTGGGACAATGGGCCAAGGCACACGGCTAGAGAACAAATTTCGTCTTGTTTACGCTGCCAGATTGCCATTAATTTTATATCTATATAGATATATATCCCAGCGATGAAATGAGAGAGGAGAGCTGGTCCGAGACATTCCCGATATATCTTGTAATTTTTAATGTTCGCAGTGTTGTCGAGTGGAATTTTTGATTCAAACTGAAGTGTGTCACGTCGTTGGTGCTGGGTGTTTTTATTGATTTAGTGGCCCATTTCCTTGTTTCCTCCGCTTCCTTTCGGTGTATTTTTAGACGCCCCTTCCTCCATGACGAACCAGAAATTGCAAGCCTATAATTAGCCGAAAAAATCTGTGGAGCACAGACATATAGATGGGCCTTGTTTACTTCGCACCCCCACACATTTATTCGGCTTGTGTTTGGATTTGTTTAGATGGAGGCGACGTCATAGTTGTGTTTTCCTCGAGACTTTCAAATTCTCATGAACTTGACGTCGGCAAATAATTAGCTGAAAGCATTTCGCTTGTTGTTCACTAATAATCAGCAGCTAATACTCGTTACGTGAAACGATAAAAATAGCTCGCGTGGGCTATATTTAGCCCCAGATACGAGTACTCATGGAATCGGCACTATAACAGCGTCTGTCTATACAGTTTTGATCTCTGGGCTAAGCCAAACAAATTGGGCGGAATAAAGAGCAGTGCAAGGAATCTAAAATCGAAAATATAGAATTTAAAATCTAGAATCCAGAAACTACTAAGTTTTGGTGTCTGCTTCTCCACCTCCTGCGATGGCTAATACAATTCTGATGTATTCGTATGTGTTTCGGCTTCCTGGGCGCGTTTTCATAATTTTTCATGGCGGAAAGTCCGGGGTGAATGTGTCGTCGTCTACACGTCAGGCAGGTCTCCATTGGGGCCACATAAATCCCTTCAAATGCCATGACATGTAAATATTTTCCAAGTCTTATGGCCGCAAAAGCAAAAGCAACAGCACCAGCAACAGCAACAACAACAAATCGGACAACTCTCTTGACTTGCAGAGCGCTTATAAAATTTAATTTCATTCTATAAGAAAAATGCAAAGTGACAACATAATTCGCCAGTTTATCATAATCAAAATACGCCTACATTGTTCGCCTTGTTTTTTGTAGTTGACTTTTTTCTTTGCTTTCCTCACTCTGGCATACAAAAACACTTTACTGGCACGCTTTTACAACAAAACCACGCCACGTATAGCCCATGCAACACCAACACCAACACAACAATGACACAGACGAGTGTCAGGCCAAGTTGTGCGAAAATAACTTCAAATAGTTTTTTGGATCTCGGTGCTCTGCACTTCGTTCCATCGCTCCCCTGCAGTATTTTCTCTATCTGTAAGGTACATGGAATTTCCTTAGCCGCAACTGACAACTTGCTGCTTCAAATGGATTTTGAAATACTCTCACGAAAATAAGGTACATCACTCGCTGATCTAACTTGAATTTAAGACCGCAGAGGTATTATTTATTAGGAATTTTTAATAAATAACTAACATAAATACTTCCAACAGTTCATAAAACGGTGCAAACGTGTTTAAATGTCAAATATTAGTAACGAAAGATACCGGTTAGAACCATATTTATTTAATTTAAAGTCGAAGTAAGTGTTTTCTATTTTGGACAACTGTTTTAACACGAATTCATAAAGTGGTTAATGCTTAGAGTATACAGCTCTCGATCTAACTGAACTTCAAAGATGTCTGCTTGCTGATTTAGACTTGATTTCGGACACTAATCTGTTTGCTCCTGGTCTAATGTTGATAATCTCACGGCAAATTAATGCTGAACACGAAGTGGAAAAGTCTTAACATGCATCAGTATGAATCATTGCGAATGTTGTTCTTAATTAACGGCGAATTGTTGGATGCACCTAGCGGCGAGGACAGCGATATAAATGTGCCTCAAGATCTCACTTCATGCCGTTTCATTCACGAGTTTCCAGTAAAATCGAAAGAAACCAAAAAAAGGCGAATTGAAAACGCTTTAATGAAATGTCAGACACTTAAAAGTGTAATTTTATTTTGGCACTCTTTAAGCCGCTGTCGAAAAACAGGTCAAGTAACAAAGTGATTTTAGTGCTCGGACACTGTACGAGCATATTATACAATTCATAAAAGAAACCCATCCAAATTTGGTCAAAAGTAGGCACCACAAATTTAGTGTCTGCTGGTTTTTATTTTTTCAACCATCATCTCGTCGTTTCGGCCTTTTCGCTTGTTTTGCTTGGCTCCCTTCGACTGGTCTTAACCAATTTTGGGCAAACTTTGTGATTTGTGCTTAATTGCGGTTTCGCTTCTCTCCCTCTCAGCACACCATGTATGGTAACATTTGTGTCGAGAGCCGTGAAAACAAGTTAATAATTTCATGGCTGGCTTAATCATCGTTAGCCACGTCAGGTTCTCAGCCGACTATTTTTAACAAAACATTTCACCATGCAAACGTGTTGCGACTCAGTCTGGGAAGATTCTGCCAACAAATTTGCTTTTGAATTAGACGCTCAAGCCCACGAACTAAGCAGATGAATCTAAGCTTGCGGACGAACATTCTATATGCAACAATTATTTGGACTATATTTTTAACTTTGAATCTGTTTAAAATCGATTTAGAAATATTTTTGAGTTTCTTGCGCTGTTAAATATTTATTCCCATTATTTATATTTATTAATATTCCTCGGTCCCTTTCTTTCGCCCCCAAAGGCGTTACCTTTTTTAAAAATAGCACTCCACACTCCTTGTTGGTCCTCAATTACTGTAACTATTTTTATCGCCGCGGTGTCAACTGTACAATCGTCTAATGAAAATTTACGAGACGCGCAACTTTGTTCGCCGCCCGCCCAACTGCGTCAAACGAAATTCTGTGAAAGTGAAAAGGGGGAAAAAGCCAGGCCCAGACACAGACATCTTTAAAATTCCACCTGTTGTGTGAAACTTTCCGCAGTCAAGGACATTATAGGGCCTTGCTTTCGTCATCGCAAACTTCCGCAAACACACCGATAGGCGCGCACGCACACATCCACGCAATGGCGACGCAGGCGCCCTGCTAAGTATGCTATAAATTGCCGCATTCATTCATAAAAATTCACCGGGCCCACAAAAAAGTTTACGCAAGCCAGAGAAAGCGAAATGCCAAGAAAATGAGAGACAGAGTGGGAAAGAGAGGGGGCTAGTGAGAAAGTTGGGGAATTCGCAGGAGAACTGTGCCGGCAATGTTTAGCTCTATCGATTTTCGAACTTTCCGGGCCGAGAGAAAGTGAGAAAAAGGGGGCGATATGCCTTGACTTTGAACCGAGAAATGTTTTCCACACGTGGCACTCGGTTCAAAGTGCACCAGTCGTTATGCCAGCCACTGATTTCATATAGTATTATTGTGTTTTTCAATATATTTCTGCCTACCGGTTGACAGGCAAAACCGGTAAGCATTTATCATCTTTGCCGTCGCCGTACTAGTCGCTCAACCAACCCGATTCCTTTGCAAAGGCCTTGCCAAGAAGGCGTTCAAAATTAAAAGTCGCTCAACTGCGGCATAAAAAACCTACAAACAGCAAGAACAACAAAAACCACAAAATGCATTGCGCAAATGCGAATGATATTAAAATGAAAAGTTTGCCAAGTAATAAACTGATAAAGAGGCGACGTCTGCGCCCGACGTCGACATATCGCAAGAAGGTAACTTATTAAACAACATGGCGCTGGCTTTTGATACCCTCACCTGTGGAGACCTACGAACGGGTAATAACATCCTTTGAGGTCGGTTTGTCATATAAAATGAACGTAAACGAAGTCGTCTTAAAATCAAGCATATACCGAGCAAAATGAAAGATATTGAAAGAAATTTTATTAGAATGTAGCAAATGATTTTATTATGATTGTAAACAAATACAAAAAAGAATAATTCTAAATATTCTAAATAGAGCAGTGCTACTGTAATAAACATAATTTGTATGTCTGTACATTCATGCTTCAGCTCGATGGATTTTCGTTGCCTTGCAAGGACATTTTTAGTTCGACCATGGGGAAATTGACTTTTCCTTTCTTGTTATTAATACACACACGCACTTATGCCGCGATCCAGTTGTTTTTGTTGCTGTGGCACTTTGACTGCCTCGTTGCAGCAGATAAATGTAAATTATTATGTCGTAAATTTGTTGACTGCCATGTTTGTGGCTGCAGCCTCACACTGACATGGCCGAAAGAGCAAAAATATCAAAAAAAAAAAAAAAAAACAAAAAAAGAACCGACTCCAAACAGCCAACAACAATGCGACTCAACCAGTGCAAATTAAAACCCCTGAAAATGCTTAATAAAATGCCTTGATTGAGTCGCCGTTTGCATAATGCGCTAAAAACAAAAAGCTAAAAAAAATGCAAAAAGAACGAGGTAATAAGAAATATTGGGTAGAAATATGCATTGAGCCTGGGCGAACCGGATGCCTAAGATAGGCAGCAACACGTTGATTTATTTGAGTCGGCACACGACCAGACGACAATGACATACGCATCTAGAGTGGCAAAAAGTGCAAGTTGCAAGTTGCAAGCGGCCAGTTGCACGTTGGCGTGGGGGCCAAAATGGCGAAGAGGCGTTCCAGATCCAGATCGAAGCGTGCCAAAACGCCTCCGTCTTAGATTTCTCTGCAGCCTGTGGCGTGTGCCAAGAAGGTTTGCTTCCAACGCCCTTGAACTCATCGCATACAGTATGTGTATCTGTATCTGCATCTGTATCTGTTTCTGCATCTGTATGTGTCCCTCGTGACTGACCGACATTTGGCAGATCAACGCCTCAGGTGGGTGGATATGTGAGAATCAACCACCCCCGCAAAACAAAAACAAAAACAAACAAAAAACAAAAAAACCGGCCACAAACATTTTACGACGTCATCCATACGCTTCCTCTACACTTGTCGATGCCAAGTTCGCACGCAGAATTTTCGCTTTTTGTGTGGAGGTGGAGGTGGAGGAGGAGTGTATGGCCCCACGTGAAAAGAAGGCAGCTCGACAAAACGGCAAAAAAAAGGCAAAAAGCTAGCAGAAACGTAACCGATCTGCCGGAGAATGGAGGCGTTTGCCAATTTGGTTTGGAAAGTGGGTGCACTTAATATGCACACTTTGCTTAGGCGCGATCAATTTTCGTCTAGTGGGGGTGTGGGAACTTTTTGGCATTCGCCGCCTGCTGGCTTTTTGAATTATCACACATAAATTTCACACACAAAGTAGTTTGGCCCGACCGCAACCGCCCACCCAGCATAACGGACCCCAAAACCGAACCGATGCGATCCGGAACCCCGAAAGACCTGGGCGAGATCGCCTTTAATTTAATTAGTTAGTTGCGCGTGCGGCAGCCTCTCCCGATTTTCTGGGTTCTGATCTTCGAGCTGCCGGTTGGCGTTGCACAGAGTCCATACTTCCATGCTTCGGTTGGAACGCCTTGTTATTTATGCGTCGCCTTCTTTATGGCTTCCCATATAAATTCTCATTTCGCTTGTCATCATTTTCCGTTCGTTCTCTGGGCTGGTTTCCATTTTCTGGGCGAGTGCAACTGATGCGTTAAGTGCATGGAATTTGGTTGCGAGTTGAGGATCGCTTCAGAAAATTATGTGCATTTCGGACGATTAGCTTAGGGTGGCAAGTGGTCAGTAAGCGCAATTCACAATTGAGCCTAGTCGTTTTAAAGTAGGTTTCATTATCTTCAAAAATGAGATCAGGAAGCCATTGAAAACATTTGATTTGGAGTTTAAAAAAATTGAATGTGCGTCGGCCGGGAATCGAACCCGGGTCAACTGCTTGGAAGGCAACTATGCTAACCATTACACCACCGACGCCACATTTTTGCAAGGAAATCAGATGTGTCTATAAATTAAAGTATTAAAGAGTTAAGTTAAATAAAAGAATATATCTAATAGAGATAATAGATCTACATTTTTCAAATAAAACAGACCTAGTATTGTTTTTTTATGATAATAGGTTAGGTTTTTTTTTTTTCGTTTTGTACCTTTAATACTTTATTTTCTCGGTTTTTTTTGTTTTATAATTAACATTTTTAGAAATGTATAAAAAAAAGTTAAGTGCGTCGGCCGGGAATCGAACCCGGGTCAACTGCTTGGAAGGCAACTATGCTAACCATTACACCACCGACGCAACATAATCTCCGCGAGCTAATCACAGCATAAAAATTATGTACAGACAATTAGTTGGGAAAACTTCGTTGACAACTACATCTCCATTTGCATTATCAAGCAATATTATAATATTTGCCTGGAAGTGCTTGTGATTTATGTTTTTTACGGGGTGGCTAGCCTTGGCAGTACAAGTGTCGAATCATTTCTCTTCCAGCCTTTTTAATTGGTTCTGTTTAGTAAGCTCTTTCCCTCGGCGGCGACAGGAAACACTTTGTGCAACTATATTTCTTATGAATATAATTAAAACGCATTGAAAACGAATAAAGCAAACAGTCGGCTGATCGATTCACAAAGGCAACCAGCCGATCCGAACAACATCGGCTTCAACTTGACTTGAGTGTCTGTCGCTGGCTGTTATGGTTGTTGTAATGGACGCCCACCCAGTAAATGTCTTTTGCTGTAATAATTTATTATCACATTTACGTCTCGGCATCGCCAGCAATTAATATGAAAAGTAAACGGTGGAAACAGCAACAGCAACAGAAACAGAAAATAGAAAATTAAATGAATGAATCAACAGGGGAGCGGGGGGGAGAACAGCGCCAAGTGATCAATGAACAAAAACCGAGTTGTAGCTCCATCTCCAGAGCAATATCTATCTGTATCTGAGGCCGTATCTTTTGTGTTGGCGTCCGAAACCGCAGAAACAACAATCGGCAGCTTTTGACTTAGTTGGCAAAGCGTTTGCCAATGCAGAAATCCGAAATCAAATTAGCCGCAACACACAGTCGCAGTCTGTAGTTTGTCTTGCGTATCTTGCAGATACAGATACTTGTCGCGTTTGTTGTGCTGTGTGGGTTGCCACTGTGGTGTCCACTGTGCTCTGTGCGTAGGTCGCACAAGTCGGCAGCACCCTGTATCTGCGGCGCAGAATAATAAAATTTAACAATTTATTGCATTTGTTGCTTTAATTTGTTGTTGTTACTTGCCCGAAAGCAAAATCCGAAAAAAAAAGCGAAAATATTTTTTCATTCACAAAACGGCCGCCGTTGTATGCAAATTGATCGTGTGGTTTTTGTTGTTGTTGTCGTCGTCGATGTTAACTTTAGTTTGGCTCTTTGCAGTAGCTGCTCTGCCAACTTCGCAGTCGACACACTTGGCAAGCGATGTTCGATGATTGCAACAGCAGCAGCAACACAGTAACTGCAACACCAAACAGCCACCAAATGAATGAATTGGGTTTGTGCCTTCGGCCAGGGCATGTTGTTCGTTGCCGTTTCGCCTCTGCCTACGTGGCGGCTACGTGTTGGCATAAATTATATATTAATGCTCTTTGAATGGTGGATTTGAATGGTTATTGGATGGATTAGGAGTTGCTTGTGGAAGATGGAAGCACCGGAAAAGTTGATAGCAAGTAAATTGTGCATAGTGGTGATGCTGTTAGTGGAGATAGTAGTCAAAACTGCAGCATTTCATTGTATATTTTTTTATAAACAATTTTTCGGTTTTTTTATTATTTTAATATATATAATATATATTTATTAGAATATTATTGCTGAATTTATTTTAATATGCAAGAAATGTTCAGCACCAACATAATTAACTAAAATAATTACTTGTTTGAATATCACTTCGATTTGAATGCTGCTCTATGCTTGAATAAGTATAGCTTTTAATAGTAAGAAGGGTATTCACCAACAGCTTGCCTTTTAGTATGAGGCTCCACTCGTTTTTTTCAGCAATTGCATGCGCATTTTATTTATTTAAAGCATTAAACAAAGACACAGACATATGTTCAACTATGGCTGTGGCCCGTGTTGTTTGTGTTCCACTGGCGACATGCAACAAATGTTAGACATTCAATTTGTTGTTGACACTTCATTAGCAAACAAAAAATTAAGCAAACGAAGATGCAGCGCCCGAAAACTGGGTTAAATGTTGCTAAAATTAAGCGAGCCAAGCGAGAAGATGCAGCCAGCGGCAAATCAAGATATGGAAAGTACACTCCATTCCATTCCCATTCCCATTCCCTGAATGCAAGACTAACCAAATAAAAGCGAGTATTGGGTTACTAACCAACTGGTCGAGAAGTGAAAGAGATATTGGGATTTGGTTAGGGGAGGGCACGCGTTGTTAATGAAGAGTTTTTTTTCATTCATTTTACTTTATGAATGAACAAACGCATCGTAGTAAACTGCGCCCACATCGCATCGATGATGAAATCATGAATGAAACGAGGCTCAAGACAAAACTTTGGAAAACCCCAGGTGCCAAAAGGGCACGCGAGTCGTAAATGTGGGCAGCAAATGCAAATTGATGGCCGTGGCCAAGATGTTGATGGCAAGATGCTGCCTCTTGGCCATTAGCCAGGCACACCGGAACCGCATTAGCATGTCTACGATCCAAGATCCGAGATCCGAGATCCGAAACTTAACAAAAATTCGGGTAACCGGAAAGTGCCTTTCCCAGCGCATTGTCAATGCAAACAAATTAACTGTCAAATGCGAGATTCGTTCAATGAAAACATTTCGAATGCCATCTCGGCCATCAATGAAATGTTTCTGCGGCTCAAAAGCTCAGTGGGTAGGAAACGAACTAATCGTCTGGAGAACCGTTTCCTCTATCGGAACTATCATATTTCAGGCGTTTGTCAACGGCTACCATTGTTCGGAATATACACTCTTTTTATTTGGCCTAGAATCGTTTCTTTAGTCGTTTTGGTTCTCCACGTGAAAGCGGACGAAGAGTATGTTGTTAAATATGTGAGAAAATGCACATTAATGCGGGGATTATCTTAACGTATCTTCGGCCATAAAAGTATCTGGCACCAGTAAAATCTAAACTTAAGGTTTTTCGTAATTAATTTGCACTCTGGCGCTATTCATTATGGATCGCAAAATCTTATTCGTGAATGGCTTATTTCCCACTCCTCCGCCGTGTAGAATGCTTTTTTTTGCGGCCATTACAATTTTACGACTTGCCACAGCTGCAATAACAGTAACAACAACGTTAACAACAACTACATCTAGCACTAACCACTTCCCATGGCCAGGCTGACGTCATAAATGCATAAATGCAAGCCGCGATGACATAAATTGCATTTGAATATTGGCCAACAGCGGAATAGGAAAAATAGGAAAAACAAACCATAACCCCAGAGTTTAAGTTGAGCTTTGGTTTTGCCGCTTGTCACGATGTCTGACAGCTCTGGGGCATTGATCGATTTTTGCTTGGACTTTATGGGTTCGATGGGGAGAGAAGGGTAGCCCTCCTTGGCACTTGAAAAATTATTTAATATTTAAAGGTGCCTGCAACAGCTGAAAGGAGTCTTGTATAATTACTTACTATATGAGACACCATGCTTTCGAATTAATAAACTGTAGTCACGATTGTTCCTAGGCATTTTAGTTTGTACATTAAAGCGTTAAGTAAGAAATTATTCCAATCAATATAATTATACATAACTAAAAAGTGCAATATGGAAGGATGTGTATGTCTTTTAATATTGTCTAAAATATTATTATTTTTTTTAAATAGAATTAAATGTCTTGCTTTTTATGGATCTTTCGTTTTAACAACGAATTTTAGATAGTACTTTAAAATTCATACAAAAGATCTTTAAAAAAAGTCATAGCTGATTTCTGAAGTCGCATCATTTCCAACATCAGTTGACATTTGCAGCAGCAGCAGCAGCAAGAACTACGGTCGCCACAAGAGCCACTTTAGTATGGACGCGTGGGTTGCTCCATTCATAACGACCGAAAATTCGCTGAATGAATTGCAGTTTTGTATCTCTCAGATACACACGCCACCAGCCACTTGGGCCACATAACGGCATCAAAAGCAGCCAAAAAAATAATCAAATAAAAACCGAGCGGAGGAAAAAGAGAAGAAAGCCAGCAAGTAGTGCACCGGAGGATTAGGGAGTGGTGGGCGGCTGAGCGGGAGCATTCAATACGCTGATTGGGAACCAGCGACAAAAAGTTAAATAAAACTCGTCGGCGATTTACATAAATCAGCTGCAAATTTGTTCCACTGTTCAAATGCAGTGTCGCCGTCTGAGCGAGCGAGAGGTCCGAGGAAGTGGCAACAGCTTCCACCAGAAACTCACACACGGCCAAAAGCGACAGACAGACGGCCAAAAAAAAATATACCAAGTCGCGGCAGTGGCCCAAAGTCAACGCGTGTCGCATTTGGAAAAACTTGCTGCTGGCTTGACTTCTTTTACTTTTATTTATCTTATATTAGACTTTATTTTTGCGGGGGCCCGTTGGCAAAGTTGGTAAGTTTGGTTACAGTTTTCCCCTATTTTTAGGGTCACGTAGGGGGAAAAGGCAGAGAGAGGTAAGCAGGAAACACAGCGATTGCACTGGCATATGTTATGGGAAAGTTGGTACTTAAAGGGGTATCTTAACGTCAATATGCCATTTTATAGGCACTTAGGTGATAACTTTTTTAACATCTTCAAAAAAGTTGGGAAATCGCATTTATCATTGTTTATGCTGCAGAGTCTTAATTGCAAATACTCTTTCCTTTCATCAACTATTTCACACTTGATTTGGACGTAAGTCGGAGGAAATAATTTAACATTTTATTTAGGGATCGAAAAACTTGTGAAAAATTCCCTTAAAAATGCTACAAACCAACCTTGCTCAGTAAAGAGTTTCTGCAAGGTGGAAAGTGCTTTTCAACAACTTTCCGCCCATCTTTAGTTGCCACTTAACCCATCAACAGACAGATGACTAAGAGGTGCTGGCTCTGCCCCATCCTCCCACTAATTGGCCCTCCTTCCTGCCCACTTTTCTGCTGGTCCACAAATTGTCGCGTCTTTCAACGTTTGACATGGAACCGAAAATGCCAGCGGACAGTTTTGGCTTTTGTGCTAACGATATGCGTCTGTCCAAGCCATCAGTTGGCACCAATTGCCAAGGATGATGAGGTGGTGGAGGTTGGTGGAGGTTGGTGGAGGTTGGTGGAGGTTGGTGGAGGTCGGTGGTGCCAAGGGGTTTCGGTTGCCGGCGGATGGAGACGCATAAATCTTGGTGCCACCCGAGGAAAAAAGAATCCGCATTTCTTTCAGAATTTTCCTGCGTGCGAGCCGAATGATTTCGAACCATGGCGATATGCGGCATGGTTGAGCTCATTAGAAAATATGCGCGTAATTTGTGAGTTTCGGACTTTGAAAATGGAACGGGGAGCAGCTATTTTCTGATTTGTCTGTTTCCCTCCATTGAAATGTGTCAAGTGGCGTGAGCACACAAAAGCCCCTTGATGATTTCTTTAATGGCACAAGGGGAGGACGCACTTGAAACTTGGCTACCAGACACTGACCACCAATCGAATTTCTCGCAGTCAAAAAAGCTGTGTGTGTATATAGATAAAAAACCAAACGCAAATCACAAGCACAAATCACCAAACAACAAGCAGCGGCACTCTAAAAAAGGCAATCCTCGAGTGGGCAGCAAGGCGCGCGCTACGCCCACTAAAAATTCAAGAAACAACTAGAAGAGCAATAACATGAAACTTCAAATCACGCTAAACGGCAACAACAACTGCCACAATATCAACTATAAAAGATATAGCGACTTCAGCAAACAGAACAATAAAGAGCACAAGAGCTGATGTAAATTATTTGGCTACCATATTTAGCTGGAAATCTTGCGTGATCTGTGATCTCCGGCGATGATGATGGCTGCCCCTGTTTTTCGAGTGGAGTACCCTTGATGTGCGGCCAGGGTATGATGGACAGGCGAGATCTCAATGAAGGAGAGGGGATTTTTCGAAAGCTTCATTTCGAATCGACTTACACAAAAGGTACAGGTGAAATTGTAATTGGCGGCATTTTATTGCAGAGGCTTGCGAGTCAATTACATTTTTATTTTTTTTAATTTTATTTAAATAAGTTGTTTTAGGAAATCAGAAAATGAGGAGCAAAATATTTTGGTATATTTTTCTTTTTTTGTAGTTATTCTTGAATTATTTTACTTCTTTAAATCAAGGAGTCACAGTATCTTGGCAAAAATGTTTAAACTTTTTTGTACTTCATATTTCTCTTTCCGTTTCTTTTATATTTATCAAAGTCTGCAACTTTCAGCCTGTTGATCCTAAGCAGATTTCAAAATCAAGGGCATGCAGAGTTCAACTCCTCGCATCACCGCCGCGTTCCTTGCGCACTTTTGTCTAAGCCATCTTGGGCAGCCCACGGTGGTAATGGCCGCCAACCGCCAACCGCTAACCGAAACACCAGAAAGTCAGCATCAGCGGCTCAAGCGCTCTAGACTGAAGCCGTTGGCCAGAATGTGAAGTAATGAGAAATATAAAAGGCGACAAACGGACGGACCGACGATGATGGCGGGATGTTGAGCGGTGACTGACATTCAAATGTCGCTTCAAAATGTCAGCCGAAAGCTGGAACTGAATGCTGCTGCTGGCCAAGCACGGGTGTTCCAGCCTGCTGGTCGTCGGGGCATGACAGTTCAAATGTGGCCGAAAACACGGCTGGGACGAGACCATTTTGTGCCGAATGCGCCATATTTGGGCCCAGCTGTGTGTGAATATCCATTGAAGTTGTCATGGGACGAGGACCCCCGCGCCGCCGGCAAGAAGAGCGTGATGAAGTGCAGCTGAGCCAAAAAGCTGGGCGCTTCATATATGCATCTTATATTATTTTTTTTTGGGAACTCCACGGCTGAAGTTTATTTGTGGTGCAGCAAAAGATGAGCGGGAGTGTGCCTGCTGCTGCGGCGAAGGACTGACTTTGGTCGTTAACCGGAAACCCCCAGCGACAGCCTATAATTTGCAAATTTAATTTGCAACACACGCCAACATGTGACCCCAAAACGGCAAAATGTTATAAATAATGTGCAGTTGCAGTTGCAGTTGCAGCTTGCAGTTCGCAGTTTGCAGTATCTCGTGTGCAGTATCCAACTCTCCAGCGGATCGTAGGTGTCCAGTGTGGCTTACCTTAAACTAGAAATGCTCGGCTTATGAATGGAGCTCAGTGCCTCATGAATGAAATCAACTTTGGGGCTTGGTCTTGCTCTTGGTCCCCCAACACACACACTCCTCCGTCTGCCGCATGTTCGATTGCCTGCTACAGACAGCAATTTTTTATGCAAATGAAAAACGCGTTTTGCGGTTTTTCAACGAAAATCCAACCGATTTCCACTGAACTCCGCTTACAGTTCTTTTTTTCTATCACTCGTTCGATTTCGCTATATTTAAATGATTGTGGTTTTGGATTTGGGTTTGTTGAGGGTTTTTTTTCCGAGGCTGATCTGCGTGGGCTGCCACCAGGTTCCGCCACAAGACACCGACAGGTTGACCCCCGAAGTGTGGGCGTTATTCTATCGAGATCAAGAAGTCCACTTAACCGATAGCGATTGATTAGGATCTCTAAGATAAGCTTACCATTTATGGATGTGTTTCAGAGATGCAAAAATACGATGAATGGCAAACTAAGGAAAAATGGGGAATTTCGCCAGTTGTGGGTAAGCTAAATCAACTTCAACTTACAAAATTGACATGTTACTCTAGTCAGCGTAACTGTCTCATTCCCTTAATGAGATTTGAGCTGTATTTAAGCCCGGATAAATCCCACGTTCTTCTCTTGCCTTCAGCTTCTGAGTTAAGCTAGTATTTTTAGATTCGTGATGGCAATTTATTCCTACTTGAAAGTTGTCAAAAAGCTTACACAAATTATAACTTAACTCGAATGCAAACCACAAAAACCAAAAATCAGCCCACATGCTGCGGCTTTCGGTAAATACATTTTAGAGTTCCAAATCGATTTGATTTGATTTGGCCAGAGGCGCAGACTTGGCGCCAACTTCCAGACCGCAGGTGACGATGCAAAATAAAAAATATATACATATGAAAAAGCAAATAAAAGCTGATAAACAATATAATAATAATCAAGTTGACCTGTGCGAAGCCATTTGTGGCACACTTTTTCGGCCCACACGTATTATGCTAATGTGTCGAACCTAACGCAACTTTTGATTTGAACCAGTTCAAGTTGATTATACTAAACTGGCAATGACGAATCTCCCCGATGGGCTCCTCATGCCACCAATGCAAGCGGTGGGGAAATGGGGGCCCAAGCGCCATCCGTCAACTGCATTGTGCCACCAACAAAGCCTGGCCGGGAGCAATCACAATTTAGCCTCCCATGTAAACGGCAATTAAGTTGCCGTCGTCGCAGTCGTGAACTTGTGAACCATTCCAAAAGGCATCATCATCATCAGTACCTCAGTACCAGCGTGAAGTCTGTTGGTCTGCAGGTTTGCAGATCTAGGAGGAAGTTTGGTTCCATTTCCATTTCCACTGGTTCCTGCAATTAATCGCGGCTCAAGTGGCTCGCTGATTGCAATTAATCTTCATTAAGGCCACCGCTGCAGCTTCGGACTGCCAGTTTCGTTTCTTTGGAGATGTCCTTTGGCCCAGGCATTTGACACAGGTCTCCTACTTTTCCCTCTCCCGAAGTGCCTGAACCGCACTGAACGGCTTATCCTTACAAACCAATTTGGCGATCGTGAGGTGTTGTTGTCGTTCGCCAAAACCACAACAGCAGCAGCAGCAACTGCAACAGCAGCAGCAGCAGCAACATCGCCAGGTGACCGCACAGCAATCACCTTAATTAAACATTAGGCAAGCCTCGCTGAGTGCCAAGCTTCTGGAGATTGTGTTTGAGCTTGGCTTGGTTTCCTTGCTTCGGTTTGGCTGACTTGACTGCTGTGGTGTGGTCCATGTCAGCGATTTCCGTTCGGCACAGGGTAACAAAGGTTGTGCTGCACAGTGGGTCAGGCCCTGGCCAAACGGAGGTGCAGAGCTCAGCCTATCCTAGGAAAGCACTTTCCAAAAATACAAGACTGAAGGGAACTAGCCATAATCATAATCACACAGGCTGAACATTATAAAGGAAATGCCAGCGATTTCCCAATTTGCATTCGTTAGTTACTGAATGGTAACAAGTTTCCTGTCTGGTTAAACCAAGGTCACAGGTTAATTGAAATTCTAGAAATTCTGCATGCCAAAAAGCACTTTCTATTGAATAACTATAATATCTTAAAAGGGGTTCTAGTCTATTTGGAATCCAGGAATGCAAGGGAAGCAACTGATTTTGCGCAGCTCCAATTCTTCCAGCAAAACCCAAGAATTCCTCCCAAGAACTGTCCATAGAACCTGCGAACCAGTGTGCCATGTGTGCACTGAGCCCGGATGGCTGCCTTAATTTTCTTGCAGTTTTCTTGGCTGTTGGCTTTCATTCGTTCGTGTTTGTTGTCGACGGTGTCAACGTCGCCTCTCGTTGACAAATGCTGAAAGGCTTTGTGTGCGAGTGAGTCTGTCTGGGATTTTCATTGGAAAACGTGGTACGATCACCCAGGTTGATTTGACAAAAGGAGGCGAAAAGGAGCCGAGTGATATAAAATAAACGGATAAACGGGTCACGTTATTAATTGGTTAACCCTTGCCAAGAGATTTATGAATATTGATTGCCGGTGAAGTGCAGCAGCCAAGATCGCAACAGTGCCAGCTGCATTTGGCCCTGTACTGCAGTTCGCTCCCAGATTGAGTCAGCTTCCTGTCGATTAGGGTCACTCAGCCAGCTAGTCTTGAATGCCAAATGCTGAATGTTGAATGCTGAATACTGAATGCCCCTCGGTCAGTCGGGGTCATTTCCTGGCTAATTAGTTGCCATGAGAGATTTGTTTTTTATTCTTGCCTCTGATACGACTATTGTTTTTTGCTGCCTGCTCTCCATCGGCAATTAAGCGCCGTCGCAAATTTATGATATTAATTAATTAAGACAATTTGTGTGGCGTGTCTTTTGCTGGTGGGGAAATACGAGAACTGCGATGGGCTTGCCTTTAATTTGCCATATAAGGCCTTGGATCCCAGGAGAGCGGAGTTGTGAGCGATTTAACTTTGGATTGGAACTTTGATCGCTTTGAAATCGCTCAAGCAGAACACGTTTTCCAAATCGTTGTAAATGCCAAGTCTTGCTTTCTTACAATATATTTTGTGAGATTTTTAAGCCCGTCTAATGCTTGATTTAAACCTTGAACATTCAAATTGAAAGCTTGTAAAATGGCATTTCCCCTCTTAAGAAGGGATCCGCACAGATTGCATAAATGCAATCCCTTCCGCTTCACGCTTGACACCCAATCGCTTCGCAGCCAAAATTTTAATTGAATTCGAAGCGGAAATAGCGCCGTTAGGCCTCGATCGGTGCCACAAGACATACACGTATACTCGAATAATTTAATTTGTACGCACTGCGAAGCGCTCCTCAGCGCCAACGTGGCCAGCATTGACACACTTTGGGTGGTCTTGGCGGGCTGACTTAATTTTGGCAAGCCGGCTGAAATCCTCAAATGGGAGCAACAGCACCGAAGATGCGGCCACATCACGTCGAATCCGAGGCGAGTAATCGATGAGACGTGCGATGGGAGCCGAAAAGGCAGCGGTGTTGCATGCACTTATGCCTGCGCCGAGCCGTGCCACCTGTTGAAAGGGCGCAGCCGGAGCACCGTCGAGGGGTCTCCGGACGAGGCACTGCATCATTTGCAGCTGAAATTTCAATTTCAGCCTTTTGGCAGTGTTTCAAAAGAGCGAAAAGTCTGACTGAATGGCCGGCCGAACGAACAGCTCAAGTAGACGGCGGGCGCCAAGGCGCCAGCGAGCGGCATTAAAGTGCGCGAAAAATCTCATTTTATTTCTATTTTATTTATTGAGCCATTAGAGAGGGGCGCAGGAGTTTCGCCTGTCAGCTCATTCACAGATTAATTTTGGCAATTTATAGCCGGCGAGATAGTTTTTGAGTAACTGCATCATGGACATACTTGCAGCATGGAGTGCGCAGGCCGTGAGTTATGTAATGAGTGGGGAATGGGGCACGCCGGATCGCCAATTTCTGACTCCCATGTTGGCGACAGACTAACAGAAATGTCACGATACCCTGGGAAAATGAGCCGTCCGGCGTGAGTTATTGATCGGTATTTTTGGGGACGGGGCCTATTGGCTAAATTTCGAGCCACCAAAAATATTTGCATTAAATGCAATAGCTTAAATTGCTGATTGACACCAAACATGCTGGAATTTTTTCCCATTAGTGAACAGTTTAATTCCATTTTTAATGGTCTAATACATTGAAGGGTGAGACTTGCTTTGCTGCCGTTTGATTTATTTTATAAATAATTTAAGTCACAAAGTCGGTTTCCTGTATATAATATGACAGAACTCTACCCCATTTATTCCTTGACTTAAAAACTCTTTATTTTAGATTTTCGTAAAGATTTATCTTCATTTATAACCATGAAATCGATATAGATAGTTTATAGATCAGCGATATAGATTATTCCATAGGCTTGTGGAATGGATTTAATTGTTTCAGTGTACAAGAATTCTTTCTTAAGGAGCAATTAGATACCAAATGGTTGTAATCAAAGTTAATAACTTAGTTGATGTCAATCCTATAAATCCTTAACAACTCCTGTTTCGTTGAGAAATAATTTAAAGTAAGCTGCAGATCTTTTTATCGTATCATATCCAACCAACTACTCTTCAGTTAGATACTTTATTAAGGCGTGAGTTGAGGACTCACCTGTGCCATTGCTGCCGAACCAGAGGGCGACTAGGTCCTCACCTGGCGGCGTATGGTGGTGATAGGGATTGCCGTACAGGTAGGGACTCGGGTAATCGAGCAGGACACGACGCGAGCCGGGCGAGGAGGACTCGGCTGGAGGGTCAGATATAGGTATATTGGAGTAATGATGGCTGATCTGGGGGGCTATAATGCGTGCGGATGTGAGTCCTTACCCTGAGCTAATTGAGCAGCATACTCGGTGGCCTTTTGCAGATTAATTCGCGGTCGCGGCTTGGCAAGAATTTGTTGTGGCTGCTGCTGTGCTTGCTGCTGCTGCTGCGGTTGCTGCTGCTGCTGCTGCTGTTGCTGCTGCTGCTGATTTTGATGTTGATGTGGTTGCACCACAGTATTTTGCTGCGGCTGTTGAAGGGATGGTTCGGTTGTCGAAGGATTACTCGCCGCCGCTGCTGCTGCCGCCGATGAGTCCAACAGAAGTTGCTGAACCTGCAGTATGTCTACGTACTCATCCAGTTCCACCGGCGGTTGTGGTGCGTTGGCAACTTCAGAGGTGGCCGCCGGCGAGTGATGAAGTGCTGGTGCCGCACTCGCAGTCTGATAGTAGCCGAAAGTGGGTCCAGTTGCAGGAGCACTTGGCACCGCGATGGGTGGCGCCGGTGGTGGGGCAAACTGGAGTGGATTGCGACTGAGTCCCAGCAAAGGAGTTGTGGGTGTATTCAGGGAATCCTGTGATGTGGCTGACGCAGAAGCACTTCCTGCTGCTCCTGGTACTAGAGTGAGATTCTGTCCGGATAATCCTGGTGAAGTGTTGGCTCCAGCTGAGGAGGATGCGGACGAAGTGGCCGATGGATGCTGTTGGCTGCCTACAATCAGTTCATTTTGACGCCGCATTGTCAGCAACATTTTTGTGGTTTTGCGCGTTGCACGTCGATCGGTACGAAAATAAAAGAAAATATGCGGAAAACAAAAAACTGAAACACAAACGTATTAGCCGAGACTCCATTTGTTTGGTAACCGTTCACTTTTTGGTTAATATATGAATTGACACATTTTGTTCACTTTGTACTTGGTTCACTTCTTTTTTGCTGCTTGATTGATTTATTGGAAATATCAAATCAGTCTTGTTCCATTTACTTTGATTGTATCTTGAATTAAATGATGTTGTCGCAAAAGCTGAAAAGACAGAATGACCGTTTTTAGTATTTTATCGAAACATATTACATCTAAACTAATTCTAGACAAATTAAAACTAATTTCATATCTTGTTTACCTCTTCTTAAAAATTTTTTTTTTCAGCTTACGATAACTACATTTATTTATTTAAATATAACACGAAAAACATTTATAAAATCGTACACTACAGTTGATAAACACTTAGATATTGATAATCACAATAAGACACTCAGAAAATGATTAATATACATATTTTCTTAAAATTGACGCTCAAAAATACACATTCAAATAGATTTCAAAAATGTTGGCGAAAAATATGCCTTGTATACTTTCACTTTGCCGTCGGCAAATTTATTTATTTAATTTTCTTAGCTTTTATTTTCTGGCATTCAATGTTTGCCAAAAAATCCGTCGATCGTTTTTCACTTCGCTGTTTGTGCCTTTGCTTAATATTTAATAATTATTTTTAATTTCGAAAATGATTTTGATTAATTGGTTTTGACCAGACGCGCGCGATTCAGTTATTTCGATTTATTTTGGCAAAAGTGGCGAGACGAGCCGTTGAGCCGTCGAAACGCTACTGGCGCGAGCGGTGAAAATTGAAAATGAAAATGGGAAACTCGGGCCATCGGTGAAAAAATCATGAAAACAACGGCAAATCGGCTGCGTCGGCGTCGGAAGCATCGGAAAATGCCTGAAAATATGTGCTTAGCTTTTGGCCATCATCATCTATTTGCCGCCCGAACGCTGTTTCTCTGTCTGCGTGTAACTTTGATTCATATTTGTACTGAAGCATCTGCTGGCTGGCTCTCGTTCCTGGCCCACACACATACATTTCTCTCATTTTCTCCACCGATTTTCCCGGCCGTGCATGTGTGTGGGCGGCTCTGTGAGAGTGAAAAGCAGCATTTCCGATTCCGAGCGGAGCAAATGTCAACAATTGTGGGTGGCGGTCTGCTGGGAGCGAGTGTGAGAAGCGTTGAGCATCGATGAGCTGGGGAAAACACCAAATAAATGAAAATACTATGCTATTCGGAGCGGAGCGGAAAATGTGCCACTGAACTTGCCAAAAATCTACGTAATAGTTGTGCATTTTCTGCGTGCGTGTATTTCGCAAACGTATTTCGCTTATCACCGCAGATAAGCTGTACGATTTTCGGCTTTCACTTTCCGTGGCCATTGGCGTCATCACACGGCGTATGAGTAATTTATGATAATTATTCATACGCCCGGTTGTATCTGATCCTTTAGGGATACTAAGTACAATCGAACTACTAAAATAAATGTTGTAAGCGAGAAACCTAACATTTTAAATATTAAATAACATTAAAATATTAAATTACATTAAATATTAAATAAATTAAATAAAATTTTTTAATTCATTTTTAATTTATATTTATTTCTTTAATAATTACAAAACATTTGAAACTCTTACTAAATTAACAGCCTTAGGCCAATTCGAAACTAAATATATGAGTTTGAATTAAAATCGCCTAGGAAGCTCCTTCTTAGAAATAATTACGAAGCATGTGAACTTATCAGATGGCGCAACAGAAGCTGTTTACTGAAAGTAAATCCTACGTTAGCAACTTATCACTTATCAACTGACATTTGGCAAAAAAGTTGTGGAATTCCACGAAAACCAAACACTCGAACGGCCAAAATACCAAACTTTAGAAGGCCGAAAAAAACGGAAAACATGCAAAATGCTAAATGCTAAAACGCCCCCGTTCGCTTCATCACAAAATGGCAATTAGAGTTGCACAGTGGAAGCTGAAGCTTCGTCCCTGCGATGACATTTAAAGGTTAGAGGTTGCGAGCATCAATCAAAAGGCAGCTACAAAAGTGGAATGGAAGTCCCTGCCTGTGCTGTTCTGCTCCATTACTCTAGCTCTGAAACAAAGGAGCAATAATACAAATAATAATCATAATAACGAAAGGACAGCGCTTCCTGGCAGGTGGAAAAACAGAAGGGACATTTATGTTGGCTGGGGAAACGAGAACAATAAGGTTATCCAAGCTGGACCTGTTGATTGCCTGCCTTCATTTCGCCAAATGTGCTCCACTTCTACTTCACTTTTCTAGTCCAAATAATTTCCAGCGTGGGCGTGCAAGAAAATGCTCGGCTGGGATGCTAATAGATGCGATTAAACGCCCACACTGTCGGATATTATTGACTAGGAGACGAGGATGAAGTTAAGGGCAGGAGGCCACAGCCCAGCTAAATGGCAGATACTGTACAGTGGGCTAATACAGCCTATGGGTAATTTATTATCCCTATGATTCAGAAAATAGAAAACCATTTTTTACCATAATGAATTATACAACAAAATAATTTAAGTGCTTAAATATAAAATAAATAAATTAGTTTATGTTGACACAAGCTGGCTTATTTTCGACCCTTTTTTATTACTCACACGCAGTGTGATTATAATTATATACATTGTATACCAAATTAGAAAGTTAAAATAATAATATTGCTTAAAATGGAAAATAGCATATGACATCATTTGCTCGAAGTATAGGCTGATTTGACCCACTGTGCAGGTGAAAGCCAGCAGCCACTCGCACTTTCCACTTGAGGAGAGTCTCTGGAGAATGGATACAGGACGCTGGTGCCTTGCCCTTTTCCCGAAATGCCTGCCACGTGTGTGGGATGTCCTGCGGCTGGAGGCTCCTGTTGCTCTTTGCTGCGAATCGATGGCAGACCAAAGGTTCCCGGTCATATCCGCAAAAATATATGAATGAGTGGAAACCGAAACACTGAATTGAGCTTATCAATGAAAAAAGCTCGCGGTGACGACCGCTTCATTCGAAGTTCATTCATAAATACTCCTGCGTCCTGCCAAGCGAATAGAGCAGCTGAACCAGGGAAGCTCGCCCTGTTATCCGGTTGAACTTTGATATTTCGGCACTCGCAGGAGAAAGTCCGGCTTCACATTTCTCTGCCATTGGGGGTTGCCTTCAAATGTCAGCTGCGACTCCATTTAAACCGCACTATTTGGCCGGAAGCTTTGACTGGATTCGTTACACCGCCGTGTTTAATTAGCCAGGCAGTTTCAACTTGTTGCAGCAAATTTGCGGCTGCCAATTCACGGTTGACCTTATATGAACGCCACCCCCCACAGGCCCCCTCACTCATTCGCAGGAACATGTGTGCGTGACTTTTAACCTTTTAATGTGGCAGCGCTAATTGATTTGCTTTACGCACGTGTCGCTCTGCAGGAGTGAAAATGTGTATCGCGTGGGCTAACAACGCAGGGCTAACGTCTTTCGTATTTTGAGCATTAGCCAGCAATTGTACAAGAGTCGTCATTCAGTCAAAATGCTTGAATTTGAGACGAAAATAATTTGCTTCAACGCTGCTCTGTAGCTTTCCATTAAACACATAAACCATAAACCTATAACACTACACTTATAACGACCAAGTAGTTGGAGAAGTTTCAACAATCCTTATCCTAGAATTCTATATTTGTTAACTTCTAAATTACCGTATACACTGCTTTTATTTCCACTCATATTAAATGGAGGTAAATCACGAAATTGTGCTGACTTCTCGAACATTCGACGGTTTCATAAGAAACCTGGTTCGTTTCGAAATCCAAATGGAGTCTATCTGCAAATGGCGTTTGGCTAAAACGGCTCCTCAATATTAAGGAATGTGTAAATAATTTTATGCAATATGATATCATTCGATTTGGCTTGACTTGTTGGCAGTTGGCAAGAAATTTCGAAGATGTGTATTTTTTTTATATTATTTAAGACTAGAAATGTAAATATCGTCATATTATTTCATATTATCTAATTGAATAGCAGATTAAATTAAGCATAACTATTGACAAAAAACGATTATGGCTCGGTAAAAATGAATTTTTTCCTATATTGAAAACCTCTCCTTTCAAAATATGAAAAAACAAATTATTTGAAGTTAATTATTAAATTGCAAAAAGAAGGTAACTAATATAATAATTTAGATTTACGAATGTAAATACAATTTATGGGTAAATTAAGACTAATTTAATAATGCCTTTTATTATGTTTCCGTACCAATTAAAGGCCATTAGAGGCCATAACCGAACCGAGAATCTCCCCTTCCCCGCTGTAACCATTAATATACTTGTTCAGATGTCGATGGTGGATGGCGGTGCAATATAGGCAGGGTCTACTACTACTTACCAGCTATAAAAAGGCAATCAGATGTCGTCGATTCGGAGGCAAGTCGGCGACAACAGAGCACGCAAGCGCCCAGAAAGCCGGACTAGGAAATCAAGATTTGGGCGCGTAAATCGGCAGGATCGTTGGGGTTTTCCCCTGTAGTCCAACACGGGGGCAGTGGGGATTGCGCGACTGCGTTTGTAATTAATTACGAGGCGGGCCAAAGAGGCGAACGCACGCGCGACTCACTATAAACCGCAACCGCAACTGCAACTGCAACTGCAACTGCATCTACTACTGCCAACTGCAACTGAAACCTCAGATGGCCAAGCAGCGATAAGATCCGCAGCTAGAGAACGTGGCCAAGTCAAAGGATGCGACGGAGCTACTGCGATTACGCGAAAGATATCCACCGGCTGTAATCGCGATCTCGTTGGCTAGCGAAGAGCAAGGAACTCGTTCCCGGCTTCTTCGTTCAGATTATGCAATTTTGATTTGAAACACGCAATTTGATGGGCTGGTCGAGATATTGGGCTACGGGCTATCTTTCGGCTTAATTCGCTTAACGATCTCATGCACAGGGCGCGTAAATCGGGTATATACGAGTATAACCTCTGCTCCCTTCTCTTGCTCCCTTTTTTCCGAATTTATTGTGCTCAACTTATTAGACGATAATTTCCTTCCGGCTGCGATGCGTTTTTTGCGATTCAACTCGTCGTCCGACTGTCGGCGGTATTAAAAAATACGGTTTGCTTCGCTTTGCAGCGCTGCCTTGACTGTTTTGCCTCGGTTTCACTGTATCTGTACCTGCACATGGCTTTGTATCTGTATCGGTTTGCGATTGCAGAGTGTGAGTGTGGCAGTCGTGGGCCGATCATCGCCTTACTTAGAGATCTGTCGCCCAGTTGAGATGCCCGTCTTAGTGTGGTTGTTGTTACTGCCGTGTGTGGGCACAACTGTACATGCGAACGGGCTAGCTAGCCGTCTCCGTCGCACTCATGGGCGGCGGATTGACGGTGGGGCAACGAACAACAAACACCACAAGCCACACACACAACCCCCGCAACGCCTCAAAGTGCTTTTCTCTCTCGCTGAGCTTCTATCGCCTAGTATAAGGCTATAACACCTTTGGATTACTCCTAAGCCGTTTTCCTACACTGAACATAAAAGTTGGTGCCATGGATGTCCTGGCTGCTTAGTTGAATAAAGATTTTTGTCGGGGGAAGGCTTTCTTAGCAATCTTATAGCAACCTAAAAGATTGCCATAGGACTTCAAGTACTTATACTCAAGTAAACTCATCTTAAATTGTTTTAAGTGCACCGGAGCGTGCCAAGTTGTGCGAGTGGTTGTGTGGGCTTTCCTCGGTCTTAAAGCCCACACATTTAGCCAACACTCTTGATCGCAACCCTCTTAGTAGAATCAAGCCCCCTCCACGTGTGCAAAACCCTTTCGTAGGGGTACTTGCAGAATTTGCGTCATTCATTGCACTTGTGCAAACAAACATACATACATACATATTTTAACCAGGATTTTTACGGATGCAGTGAACTTTTAGGGTTTTCCTGGAATCGAAATCAAAATTCGTCTATCAATCCTGCAAGCTTTCGCTGTAAAGCTAGTCAGCTAAAAATAACACCAACGAAAGCTAATTGGGCGAAAAAAGCTTGGACCCCTTAGAAAAAAGCTTTAGACAACGGCACCCACAGAAACGCACACCCACACACAAAAGAGCCCCAAGCACACACACACACATCTATATACAAAGGGGTCACGTGGGTGGTTTCATTGATAAATTCGTACTTTTACCTCTCGCTCTTGCAGCTGACTGCAAATTGAATTGCAAAATACTGCAGCTGTGCCCGCGGAAAGAGACAGAGCGATAGAAAGGGTGCAGGTGGAGAAAGGGAGGGGGAACGAGATAGAGCTACTGGAAGAGAAAGAGACAAGGACAGAGCCCCTTTGCACTGCTCCACTTTAAATGATGTGGGTGTGATTCAAGCCAGGCATTAGATTGTGAATGAAAACTCGAAAAGAGACAGCGAAACGCGCCTAGAAAGAGATGGAGAACACAGTGGAAAACGCCCACCAAGCTCACCTCACACAGACACACACACACTTACACACTCACACTTAGTCTTCTAATCATATTCATATTTTACCCCTCCCCTTCACAATTGAAAACTCGACTTCATTCATTCACAAAATGCTTATATATGGAAACTTGTCAATTAGTTCAAGTGTCTTACACT
The DNA here is from genome assembly GCF_003286155.1 of Drosophila erecta. Classification (NCBI taxonomy): domain Eukaryota; kingdom Metazoa; phylum Arthropoda; class Insecta; order Diptera; family Drosophilidae; genus Drosophila; species Drosophila erecta. Next base: position 20,823,554 of record NW_020825194.1, on the reverse strand, counting down.
GAGCGAAACCTAAGCCCCAAGTCAAATTAATTATACTTAGCCGAATCGCCCACATCCACCATTTGACATTTGTACTCTTATTAACTGTAATTGCTCATTCAGAATGTGACACAAGCAATAGCAATAACAAATGCCAGCACAATTAGCTCGCACCTTATAAGGCTTATACTTTGCCAGGGAAATGAATTTGAGAAATGGCACTGAACAGAACTAAGGGGGTCAAAGTACTGCCCAGAAACCCAAAAAGGCCTAAGGAGCTTATCAGAACAATGTCCAATATAATCTGGGAGTATATATTTTGAGATTCAATAATATTAAGATTCAAAACTATAATTATGAATTACCTATGACAAGTGACGTGCTTTTAAACTATACATTAAATGAAAAATATTATGAAATATCAGTCAGCAATTAAAATCTTAAACTTAATTTGATGATTATATTACTGAAATTCCAATCAGCTTAGCGCTTGATTGACCATGTTAGGTCCTTCACAGCAACTGACGCTGGCTTCCGTTTTTAACACCTTTTAATGAATTAATGAGCGACTCTCAAGTCTGCAGACCCGCAGATTGAATGAATACCCTAGGGCTACGCCATCGACATCGCCAGAGGTTTCTGTTGTCGACAGGTTGGGTAAGAAGGGGTTGCTCATTAAACGGCAACTCCTCTGCCATTTGGCTGTCAGTCACTCATTCAGTCACTTACTCATTCATTCATTCGCCTGGCAGACAATTTACAAAAACGCGTTGCATTCATTAGCATGACTGCCAACTGATGTTGTTGTCGTAGCTTACTTGACGGTTACTATGGACAACTCCTTTGACTGGAATTTTCACTTATATTTAGTTGGCTTCGGCCATGCTCTGCTAACAAAGTGTACAGATTTTAATTGAATTGCGTTGAAAATTAGTTATAAACGCCTACGAGCATTCTTCAAGAGACATAAAGTTTTTTATGCGTTATTTGGCATGACAAATGTGTACCCATCAAAACATAACTAAAATCATAGAACCTATATATCTTTAGAAATACATCAACATTTAATTGCGTGAATGGGTATTGCCCTTATTCATTAGGAAACTTGTGTGGAAAGACAACCTCCCATTCGTGGTATCCATTTCCGAAATCATGCTGGTGGTCTGCTGATTTGATTTCGATAATTTAATAGCCTAGAAAATTTTATTTTTCAAGTCGTAAATTTTCGAAAAACATTTCAATTGGACTGCGGTCTGTGTGTGGCGCTGCGGCATTTGTTTTCATCATCATCCATATAGTCAACTGCTTTTGGGTCTAGATACATGGGCATCTAATAGGTAGGCATATACAGGTGACACTTTTATTTCGGTCGGTTTTGCTTACTTTATTGGTGATTTACGATAACGCGTCCCATTCATTATATGCAAATTTCATTGGTCGAAGGAAAATTTATAACAAATATTTTTCCTTTGTTGCTGGTCATATTTATTGGGCATTCTCCCAATTTATATTGTTTTATTAGGCTCGCCACACATGTTGATTGTCTAGGGTTTCCAATCTACACCCGACGTATATCTCTTCGATCGTCGAACATCTCTCATAATAATCATAACTGAGGGATCTTGGATTAACAGCTTATAATTCTTCAATTAATAAATGTGACACTGCCTTGCCTGTATCATAAATCTAGAAATGTGGCAGACTCCAGAGTTTCACACTGCAGCGAAGCGGCATAAAATTCCTATCAATTTTACGGGGCAACCAAAAATTTGCAATTTCAATTAGTGCAACGCCCTGTTTATCATGCCTGCATCACTGGTGAACTATGTCACATAAATCATAACCAACACGGATCCAAGTCTTTTTGGCCTGGCGTCAACTTGCTCAGCTCACTTCCTGTGCCCCCATCATAAATATTTACAAAAAATCCAGCAAAAAGCGAAATTTAAATAAATAAATTGAGTTACCACCTCAAAATGCGCTTGTCAACAAGTTGAGCGCTGCTCCAAAGTCTGCGGTGTAAAAGTAATTGTCAGTTCGGGTCCAATTACGAAAATTTCGCCATTACCTCAATTGTTGGTTCTATGCAAATGGGATTTCCCCCAGCATTTGTTTCATAGTTCTTCGTGGATATCTTGTGGCTCTGCATGGATGATTGCCCCTACGATTTCTCTATTAGCCATAACCAGGGTAAATAGGCAATTGACTTGAAATTGGCAATTATTTTTTGTCTGTTTCGGAGACAGGCGAAAAGTTAAATGGTAAATAGAGACCCAGACAGACGTCCATATGTGAACGGTTGGGCTGTCCCTCTGCATTTTCCCCCTCCTCAGCCACGGTTTTAGCCTCTGACTTTGCCTTCTGCCTCGTGAAAAGCACAAGCGCATTATGAATGAATAATGTATGAATGAAAATTGCATGCACGTGCCCTCGAGCTATAAAATGTTGCACTCTCCGCGGTTTCTGCTGCCGATGTTTGCGGAGATGAAGAACTTTGTTGGAATTGAACCCTGAAAATTGAAAGCCATAGATTTTCGTTTAAGAGCTGATCTTAGGTTTTCTATACGTGAAATAACATATTTTTGTACACTGGATTTTTTTAATGGAATTTATACTTACTTCCTACAACTATTGAATATCAGCAATGTTGTCATTCTGTTCTTTATAGAACGCCCTAGATCGAAATCGAATTCCCGCTTTTTATTTTAATAGGAAAATTAACTATAGCTTTCTTCTGAAGTTAGTGGGTATAAAATTCATTTGATTTCCTTTGCCGGATCAGTGACCAAAGCCAACATACGGAACCGATCGGATTCAAGTCTCGCAAAGAGTTCGTCAAGTTCGTCACCTAAGTCTTTTGTTTTGCAGCGCCTCTGTTGATGTCTTCATTAGCGAGGTGCAGCGATAAGCGTGTTTAATGCTGGAAATTTGTTTTTAATAACCCAGGAGAACGCTTTTAATTAATTGTTTGAAAGAGGAGAAGTCTTTGTCACAAAAAAATCATCGGCGGTAGCTAGACGATTTAAATGCAAATCTGAGCTGCCTGTGAGTGCATCGGATCGTTAAGTTGCCCGAAGATATTCAATTTGGGCACTTTGCTGCTTCTTAAGCATTGTTAGATGCAGTTATTAAATTTGACAGTTTACAGTTGGCGATAGCTTTTGATGCTTTGCCGCCGCGGCTACCAAATGACTTCGATTTGGAGCATTATCAGCCGCGTGTTTGATTTTCTGGTGCAGCGACGGTAGTAGATGAAAGGCGGCATGCCTAGGAAAAGCGGCAAGGAAAAGCGATTTCAATTAGCATTTTGATGGCTCTACAAATGAGCGGACAGAACAAAAATCGCCGCCATTGATAGGCCATTGATAGCACATCATAAAGCAGGCGATCATTTGTCCATCGCCGTTTATCTGCTCCATTACACTAAAAAAAAAATAAAAGCGAATTTAATTAAAAATGTATTCAACACGTATTTCAAATGTTAAATGTGTAGCTTTAACACAAAAAATATACACTACACTTAAAATTTATTGTAAATATCTGAATATAAAATAGTCCACTCTTCTATTGGCAAATATTTATAGGCAACTACCGCTTCCATGGGTGAGTCTCGCTCACGGTATTAAATCATTTGGAATTTATGATACGTCACGCGATTTTCGAAAGACACCAGCCATCAAAGTGGCCTCCAACTGAGCCAGCTATGACAATCTTCGGGGTAATTAAGTTTTTGCCAAGTGACAAATTAATCGAACCGCGCCAATTGCCGCAATGACCGTCTGGGTTCGGCCCGCCTGTCATTAATCAATGAGATGCCAATTCAACTGTGACTCGGGGATGCAATTTTCCTTATTTTTTTCCCCGTATTTTTTTGAACATTTTTTTTTTTTTACCGTTTTGACCGAAAACAAATGGCAGGCTACGATTGAGGTTCGAACGAGCATTCAACGAACCGGCGACAAGACGTCAAGCTTTCGGTTTGGCAATAAAATTGTAAGCATTTATCTTGTAGTTCGTTGGCGTTGTTGTTCGCCTGTGTCCGAGGTCTTTGTATTGTGCGTAGACCCAAAATAGGGACTTACTTTTCTCTTTTTGCATTGCAAAAGTATAGAGTTACCAAACGATTTGTCAACGTTTAGCTAGTTATGCGCCAAACTGGGGGGGAAACTGGCACCGGATCCAAACATTTTGTTAGCTCGTTAAGATTTGTTGACACCCGTGTTAATGTTTTGTGTTATTTTCGTTTCTGTGCTTTTTTCTTGGCTCGATGGTGATGCAAATCAACGCGGCTGGCCACCTGGATAGCCAGTTCATGTGTGAGACCTCGTGGAAGAATACCGATCCATTGGGTGTTCTATGGCGGAAAATAATAAATTAACTTCAACTATTATCAACGATAATTTGTTTAATTCAAGACTCAACACTCTTGTTTAAAAAAGTATATTTATATATTTTAAATGAATTAAATTTTTCCCAAATATTGCCCTAATATGAAAGGATAGAATTGTTATGTTAAATTAAAAATAGTTTTTTACATGATCTAAATTTAATGTAAATATATTCTGGTATTGATTTGAGCAAAATCACAGAACCAGGATAGGAAACGTTGGAAAATTTGTTTAATATAATAAACAAAAGAAATAATAGATGTTGCTTGTGATCATAAAGTAATAGTTCGGTATACACAAGTTTTATTAAATATATAATTTATAGCTGCAATATGATCACTCTGCAAATTAATAGAAAAGAAGAATGTTGGTCTGAATTATAGAGTATTCTTTATGGTATATATCAGTTTTAAGTACACAATTACTGGAAGGGTGTATAAGCTTTAGTATGTTGAAGCTAACGAATATATTATTTTTATATATTATTATATTGTTTGAAATGATGATTTCTGTTTAAATATTTTGTACTGTATTTTGTATTGTATTTATAGAAAAGCGCATCTAATTAATTTTTTTGTAATATCCCATAATTGATCACCGATCATTACAAGCTCCAATTTCACCTTAGCCATGGAAACAACAGCCACTGAATTTTCCAAAGCAAAATACAATATCAAAAGCAAGCCGCATCGTCTTATCGCCGTATTTATGGTCTGAGCGATCGGACTTATCCGACACAGTACACCACTTAAGGGCCTCCGGGGATTTTGGACCTTTTATGTTTAATTTAATTATGGTAAAATCAGCTGGTGCTAGGCTGCCTCATTTCGTTTAATTTGATTTGATTCGATTCGATTTCATTAACAAGCCTACTCCACGCAACTCTGCAAATCCCCATAGTTGTGGCTGCGATCGAATTGGGGCCTAAAAGTCAAGAAATCCTCGCAGTCGCGTTCCAATTTCACCTACAAATTCGTTACACTTGGGACAGGTTGTTGAGGTCTTTTGATTGCCATCACCATGACGAATTGTGTGCCCTAGTGTCATGTTAAATAAAATTGATAGAGAAATTAGGCAAAACGCCTGAGTTGGCTACAGTGCGAAGATGTAGCGGACCGGCCTTTTAATTGGGTCGCATTAGTTTTGGACCTTAAGTGGTGCATTTGTCAAAGAAATGCCCCTGCAATTATTCAGTTAATGAAAACCGATAGATATGCGGCTAACACTGTCGATAGCCAAAAAAAAAGGTCTGTCCCCAAAAAGCTTTGGAAATGGCAACTACGCCAGTTGGTCGGTCAGTTGGTCAGTCGATCTCTGGTCTCCGTTGGCCATAAATTAATAGTCCATTATTTCTAAATTTTGTCCACTCGAAACTGTCGTCGCCAAGTCGCCCAGAGCCAACTGACTGCCCTCGTTTGCATTTTAATCTCTTGATGGGGCGATGGGGGCCACAAATTAGTCCGGACCCGACTTTGTGTTGACTTGCCAGTGCGGCCAATAATTTAGGCCGACGGACGCGATCGGCTCACGTAATGCTGGAAAACGAAAGCAAAACTAGGCTCTTTTTCCAAAAGCCATATTTTCGAAGAGAAATGTTATGTAAATCATTTGCTACGCGTGCAAGTACGCATGGAATAGTAGGTATGTTATGGGAAAAGGAAATCCAGAAATGTGAATTTCCTTTTCATTTAGATACCTCATAAAACAAGTTATCATTTGCCTTTTAAGGTAAAAATTTCAATATGAAATAAGGAAACTTTTATTTAAATTGCTGCACTTTGTAGTTAAACATATATAATCAAGCGTATTTGCAAGTAGTTGTATTGTGCCAGCTCAGAAGTGAGAGAGCCAAATCCAATGCCAAGTCAAAAAGCCAAACTTCACTTCTTTTTGCCAGTTTGCCAATAGTCGGGAGGTTCGGCGAACGGGGAACTGAGTTGGATAGTCGGCAAAGAGCTTTGGGCACTTTGCGAACTCATTTTCCGACTCAATCAAATCAAATAATTTATGCCTCGCGAAATTAACTGGCCATGTTAGTGGAGGTCATGCCACATGTGAGGAGAGTCCAAGAAGCCAAGAAGGCAACTTGGGGCCCAGAGCACAGTTAAATCTTTTGGCTGGCCATAAAGTGTGTTGATTTTTCCATTTGCCAGACCCTAAAGCGCAGCAATGCGAAATAAATAAATGTTTGCCGTTGGAGGAGACCTCTTGGAAAATTGCATGCAATCGGGGAGTGTTTGAGAATGAACATTTTCGTTGCTTTTGATTTAGTCAGTGCGTCTCATTTATTTACAATACAAAATAAAAAATAATACAAAATTCATGAAAAAAAATTGATTTTGAGTATATGTACAATTGGCAGCATTATTGTTGAGCTGTTATTTACTCAAAATCAAACTCGAAGCCATCCTCCTGGTACTCGTATTCGCTGCTGTCACAGGTGACCTGAACATATTTGTTGCTCTGCCAGTGATAATACTCCTCGGGTGTGAAGTTGCCCCACATCATGTCGCTGAACACCTGCAGGGGTCTGGGATTCCTCTCCTGATTGCGGATGCTCACGAGCTTAGTGAGTTTCTCCCAGTTGCTGTGGTAGCTGTTCAGAGCCAAGTGCTCCAGGTTGACGCACTCGGCCACCAGTTCCATGAGCTGAGTTTCCCGCACGATCTCCCAGCCACTGAAGCTGAGCACCTCCATTTGGTGGCAGGGCATGTGCTGGCGATCCAGGAAGAAGTCATTGTGGCACCAGTTCTCGCAGATCACCCTCCTCAGCTTGGGCAGTTCCAGGAGCAGGCTTTGCTGCCAGCGAGCTGGCAATTGGACCACTTCGTTGTTCAGGGCAATTCTGGTGATCCTCTCACTTTTGGCCACCACAATCTGCTGGAAGATGGTCTCCTGATCTGCGTTCAATTGCCGCGAGTCATCAAATCGCACGGATAGTTTCTGCAGTTTGGGCAACTGTAGGACCTCCGATAGCATGCATTCCACGGTGCTCAGGTTGATTTTCAGCACTTCCAGATTGGGCAGTTTGATGTCTGTGAGTCTCACGCAACTGTCGAACTGATCGGTGATGTCCAGGACCCGCAAATTGGTCATTGTCAGACAGATATCCTGCATCCAGCGGCTGTCCAGTGGCACCGAGTGGTACAAGGAGTTGAAGACTAGCTCCTCCAGCTTCTTGAAGCCACGCATATATAAGCCAGATAGATTCATGCAGGTCATCAGGCGTTTCAGATTGGGCAACATCACCGTCAAGTCCCGGATGTCCTCGTCAACCACAGTGTTGGGATTTCCCGCCAGTATGCAGGTGTCCACCTTGGGAAACCTGGTGATATTGATATCGCACAAGTGTGTGATGTAGTCGTAGAATTCTGAAAAGGAACCGACGCCATCGTGAACATGCAGATCCGTGAAGCTATCAGCCATGTGTTCCATGAAGAAGACATAGTCCTCGATGTCCAGGAGTCCAAGGAAGGGCGTATTTGGCCCGATGATCAGGTGCAGTCGCCTCTGCCAGAACTTGAGGATCTGGGGCATGAACTGTGGATAGGCCCTAGCCATGCGAACCTGATCGATCAGGTTGTCGATCTCTTCGAAAATCTGCTCGAAGAATATGATGTGCAGGTTGTCGATGTAGTTCGGTTCAAGTTCCCTCATTGGTGAACAGGTATTTTGCTGTGCATCCAGAGCGTCCTTGTAGAATGCGGTATTGTGCATTTGCGACATGTTCAACTATTGAATGTATTAGTTGTCAAAGGTGATGACTGTGCTGCTTCCTCGATGGCTGCCGTTGGTTAAATGTGCTCTTGGTTTAATGATCCTATGATTTTATGCAAATGTAGGTAGTGGATTGGGGAGTGAGTCAGGTAGTGGGGGAGGATTACCCAGTGTCCTCATCTCCTTTGCAGGCTAATCCTTTTGCAACAGCTGTGCCAGCGTTCAGTAGTAGTTACCTGTAATACCTGATCTGTAGGATCGCGCCGTGATTTGCCGGTCCTCATAAATCGCGCCGTCGCATACTGCCTGCAATTTGTAAGTCCGTGTTGTTGCAGAAGAACCCTATCTGTACAGTTATCGCTAGAGAGGCTCACTAGTTTGCATATTACACGAGCCCAGACGTGTTCCCAACTACCTCCTCTAGCTGCCCTGCTCCAGTGCAGAATCTTGGCCGGATGCGTCGGGCAAAACGTGGTCAGCATTTGGCTTGGCCTGGCTTGGCTTCCAGGAAATGCTAACAACTCTCGCAGAGGAATCGTACGAGAAGAGCAGTCCCACCAAATGGAATAGAATGCAATGGATTCCGTGTGAGCTTCAACGATCTAATAATCAAAGCCGTGTGTTTTTGTCTGGCAGCTTAGCGAGCGATTAGAGGAATCACAATTGGAACCAGAACGAGGCAGAATGCACTGGAAAAAACTACACATTTTATTATCCAAATGACCACATTTTTCTAAAGATACGGTGCCTGAATTATCTTTATAAACGAAGCAGATAAATACGGCTGAAACCTTGAAATCGAATCCTTTTTAATAACGTGTTTCTAGGGAATAAGTTAAAAGTAAAAGTTATTAGGAAGTAAACTTATAATCATTTTAAAGACACAGTTATATATCTTTGCACCTAATTTAGTTCACATATAATCGAAGCGAGAAAAATATCTACGGAAGTAAAACAACAGAATGGTTTGAAGGACGACTCTCCTAGTCTGGTTTTTGACAAATCTATTAAGATCTTTCTTACATCGACTTATATGAAATGCGTAAATAGTTAATAACAATTTTTTTGAGTGTTCAAGAAGGTTCACACTGTTTCCCAGCCAAACTTGTACAGTTGCCCTGCGTTTCCCATTGATATTTTTGGATACCCGTCGTTGTCAATTGTCGTTGGGCTGGCTTTTGTCCAGGGACTAATGGCATTGTAGTCAGCCTTGTGTGTGTCTATGGCCTGTCAAAGCATAAAACTCGGGAACAGACAATGCTGACAATCTTGAGCGGGGAGCCAACTTAATGTCTATATAATGCACATTTCTGTTTTGGCCTGGTTGGTGAAAATATTTTCATTTGTTCATATTTTTCAACAAGTTGTCCGGTACACCCCAAATCTCATGTTTATAAATTCTCAGCGACTTTGTTTTCTTCTTTTGGGAAAACGTTGCTTCACACGAGATTTGGAAAACGGGTTGGTGGAGATCGGGGGATATCTCTGATGCAAATGCACTTGTCTCTGGTGTTCGGTTTTTCGGCTATAATATACATTTTTTTTGGTTGGCTTGCTGTTTGACTGTCTTATCTGAGATCAGTGTCGATCACGGCAGCAGACGAATTGGGAAACATGACGTACAGAGTATGAGGGACTCGAGACTGTTTTAATAATTTTGACGTAATCACATCACAACAATCTACCGTGGAGGCTGTTGGCTTTTGACTTTTCCTGGCTCCCAAGTGGACAGTTCTTTTTAGCCTCGATCTCTGCCTGATTTGTTCATTTAAATGAATTACAATATTTTATCTTTACACAGAGATCGTTGGAGCTTATAACGCTGTTCACATACAAATACAATATATATTCCTCCTTACTTGCAGGTAAATGAAATCAAAAAGTTGAGAACTTTCCAAGCATCTGCCTGAAATTCCAATAGCCATAAAAACCGGGCCAGCACAAAAGGATCAGGCGGCGGCTGAAATACAGCTGCCACTGCTAAATCAGGTAAGCCCTTTGGGCCAAATTACTTCACACCTCCACACTGACAAGCCAACACGATCGGTGGCCGTTGCTGCTGCCAGAAAAAAGGTAAGTGCACGTTTTTTAATTCATTTGTTCTAAAACTTAATCAGCCAGCCCGAAAAGAGGAAGACTGCGTTTTTTGGGCAGAGACAAGAAGTCGTGATTGCGCAACTCATAACTCACACAAGCCAACTTGAACTTGGCTGGCTTTTTGTATTATTTTGTAGCTTCTTCCTTGCCTTCTGCTTACATTGTTTAATTAAAAACGAGGCTGTTGTGGCCGCCGCCGCCGCTGCTGCTCTTGCAACACGTACCAAGATGACGACAACAACTGCCGCAGCAGCAACTGCAACACCAGCAGCCGCAACATCAAGACACACTCTTCAGCTGAAGGGGCAGCACTTCAAGTGGCTCAAAAGGACGACACGTTTTGGCTTCTGTGTAGAGCCGTTGTTAGCTGCGGCTTGCAGTTTCAGCTGGCAGTTGCAGTTGCAGTTGCAGTGGCAGTTTGCTGCTGCCATGGTGAAGTGGAAAGCAGTAGCTGCAACGGCAGCCACAAGAGGCGCACCACTTGCCACAATTACCGGGACGGGACTTTCAGCGAATCTCCGGAGTCGTCTGTCTGCGCCGGCTGCTTAATTTTCAGACAGCCAGCGATTATATTGCTCCAGAAATATACGAAAATGATGGTTGAGATACCCTTTCTAAGAGGGTATGCGACATTAGCTCTTAAGTATTACAAATGGGAAACTGGAAACAAGCTCTTTTCAATGTTTCACTACTTTTATTAAAGAGATGTATGTATTTATACACACAACTTCTTAACTTGTTCCATTTCTCAAAAATAAAAAGTTAAAAAGCTGTTGATAGTTGCACTCAGAAAATTCCCAAGAAATTTAACCTAGAAATGTAGAGTCCATTGAGTACCTTTTGGTTGATAGTACGATCCCAGGGTATTAACAATTCGTAGATCGGATCCCCTTTGCTTAGCATCAGCGCGTGGTGTTTATAATTCGCGAATCATGTTGCATTGTTCGGAGCGTCTGGTGGAGCTTTTGCCTCGGGAGATTCTGATTTTGTTCCTGTTTCGGTGGCGATGATGAGGAGCTTCACTTTTTAAGGGGGCCCCTGGAAGCTGGAAGCTGAAGCTGGATGGCACCTGGACGGCCCGACATGATGGGGCACATTTGCCATGTGGACTTGAACTTGGTTGGCTCCTGTGAGCTTGGCTCGCCTTTAACAATGACAATTGTTAGTGCCGCAGATCCACTGCCGACTGCTGATTATTTTGACTTGATAACGAGCTAAACAATAAAAACAGGCATCAGTCCAAACAAACTGAACAAAACTTTTCGCCAAGTCATGTTTATCAGAAGACCTGGACAGGATTCATCCTCGGGGCTCAGAGTGTGTTCGCATGTCTTGGTTTTGTAATCAATTTGAATGGCTTGGTGATTTTATTTGCTTGAATTTGAGTTTGTTTTGCTGCTTGTTTGTTGTGTTTTCCTAAGTTGTTGCAATTATGTTCGGTGCACTCTGCATAAAAGTGAAAACTAATTGAGACGAGTGGCCATGGGTAGGTGGCTGGATATATGTATGGCCAAAGCAAACAATTGAGAAATTAACATGTTCTCAGATGCGGATTTAATGGTTTTCCTTCTGCTACCTTAATGTTTGATAGCACTTTGTGTCATTCGACACGTTTCCTTCTTAGCAGTCGTAAATTGGCGATCCATAAACTGGCCAAACAATGAGCGGCTAACAATCGGCCAACAAAATGTGGACTATGATTATGATCTCCTTTGTTGGCACTCCAAAGGCGATTTGCATAAGAATGCAGCCAACCTGCGAGGTGGTAGCTCCACATTTTCCAGCTGCATTTAGCCACAAATGTTCCTCGGTCATAAAGTGGAGTCCACAGCCGAATTATGCATCCAACACTTGATGTTGTGTTCCCCAAATGGACTCCAGATGAAGTGTATTGTGTTGTCTTTTCAAAGGGCGGATATCTATTGTACGCTTTTTGGAGCGCTCCAATGATGGGATGCTATTTATTTTAGTGCTGTTTTACTGCAAATTGTTTTGCTTCTGAATGTCCAAACTATCGATTTGAGATTTTAATTCCATGGAGCTTTGATTGTTTTGCTTCCGAATGTCTTAACTAGGGAATCCGTTTCAGCTCATTAGAAAGACAGTTTCTTAAATGGTCTTTTCAAGTCTTGGCGATCATTTAGTCACTTGTTTTGGGGCTACATCTTTACAAATCGGCACTGAAAAGAAAAGCCCAGTATTTAATGTTAAAACTGAAGCTGATCATGCAGAACTCATCTACTGTCATCATCTTTCCCAGTTCTCCATGATCGGTTTCAATTACTCACCCACAAAATTCCCAAGAGACCCCACAGACAGCGAACAACCCCTGTCCTCCTCACTCTGGTTACTTTATGTTTTCGCCTTCGTTTATCATTGTACACTTGACTTGACCTCCCGGTCCAATTCATAAATCAACAAATCATTAATTTTTCACTCCTCCGAGGAAACTACACGCCTGAGTACCTTACCAATTTCTTCTTGGCCGAGTTGGAAAACCACACCGAGATCGTAGAGAAGGCATGGGAATGGGGGAGAAATGAGAACCCTTTCGCAGTGGGAATTCTTGGCTCCCACAATTAATCAAATTTGAATTCAGAGCTGAGGCAATGAAATGGAACACGCACACCCAGATAATTTGTTTATTGATCCATTGTGTTGAGCTGTGGATATATACGAGTATAATTGAACATGCTAATTAAATGTGGGATTTCGAAAAGTGGGGAGTGTGGAGTGGGGGATCTTCCGACATGGAAATCCATAAGCTGTGACCCCCACTACTGGAATTTCGTATCCTGTCGGTCCCTAAGATCGCATACCTCCTTTTTCTGCGGCATGCTACGTAAGATCGCTTATCGTCGCTTCTTAATAAATATCAGTGCAAGGCGATAGCACTCACACTATTTATTATACAAACATATTGTAGATTGGCCGCTTATCGGCGCATATGATCAGCCGAGTATTCCTGCCACAGACTTTCGATCCAGCCAACCATCGACCATCGACCATCGACGATCGTCGATCGCCGATTGATTGATAATAGCACGAGATGCTGTATTACTGTGCGGCAGAACGGGTTGGCTGGAGGGAAGCAGAGCAAACAGAAAACTCATTAACGCAATAATTAAGACGACAACAAGGTTTTTAAGATAACAGACAGCAGACAGCGGCTGCGACATGCTGCAGAGTATTTATTTTCGGTATGTCTGCACTGGGAAAATATTTGAAGAGATAAAATACTCGTGAGCATTGATACCAAATAGTACATAGATGATAACAGCTTTAAAAGTATTAAACGTTGTTCAAATAGATATTAAAGTTTAAGAATTAATTAAGTTAATTATTTTGGTACGTATGTAATTCCTTTGGTTTGCATATGATTGCCTAAAACTCATGTTGCTTTGTTTTGCGTAAGATACTTGAAACAATTTCCAGGAAAAATATCTAAATTTTAAAGGAACACAAATTGCTGTTAACTAGCGAAGTGAGCTAGACTTTCTTCGAGTGTACGGCGAATCCGCTTTGCCGATCTGGGCCAGACTCTCCGACGCTGACGGGCTGCTTAGGCATTTGTCCTGAGCGGGACACGCGGCGATTCCCGATACTTGATTCCTGATACTCATACTCGATTCCCGATTCTCGATTCTCGGTTTTCTGTCAATGTCTGGTACCTGCCCCGGGCCAGATGTGATAATGATAAAGGGCTGCTACATCAATCGCTGACAGTTGGGCTACCACACTTTTCATTTGTCCCTCCAATCTTTTCGATGCCCGACTCTCAGTTCGCGATGCCCGATCTTCAGATCTCCAGATCACCAGATCTTCAGATCCTCATCCTAAGTACCACTTCACGCTCCGCGATGCCTGGTTGTGATAAGATATTCTGGTTTCCTCTGGTTTCCTTCGCCGATCGGATCGCTGCGGAAAGAAGAGATATTTATTGTGAAATTGATTTTTTATTACACTGTCACATTTGCAGAAGAGGATCGCACATTCTTCTCGGTTCCGCTGGAGTGTGTGTGTGTGTGTTGTGTGTGTGTTTTAAGAAAAACCGCATTCAAGACCGGCAGCAACGGGCAATTTTACGCTTCATTTAGCGTGACGTTTAATTGGAAGTTGCTCGATCTTTCGCCCAACTCGTTTTTCCATTTTTATTCGCTGCGAGATCAGGTGGAACAACCACAGATATGGGATGGGGCTAAAACGGAGCGATCTCCACAGGGTGATCACTATCTGGCACTCTCTCCTTCTCAGTCCAGCAATTGCCATTGATCGATTATTGCGTTCGCTTTAATTGATTTTTGTTTTGACTCGCTTATGAATTTGGTTGGTTATTTACAAGTATATAGATAAGTGCCATGACTGAACAGAAAATTTTGAATATCGCAGGCTCATGGCAATTAGAAGAACATGATCGGCGATCACAGTTGACCGGAGGTGTTAGTCATAACTGAGTGCAGGGGTTTCTGGATCTGACTACCTCCTGGCGTTATTTAATTATGCCGCTGATAATATTCCGCCTAGATGGTGGCAATTATTCATCGGGCGGGTTGGGGATGCGTACAAACGGCAGCAATCCCACCAAGTTGGGTGGAAAGGATTGGTCTGCAATAAATAAACCAAAATGATAAATGGGCCAGCGCTTTTTTAAATGTATTTTAAATGCAATTCGCATGCGGCATTGGGTAGCAAAGGGGCATCGAAAGCGGCATCCACAGCGGCGCCTGTTGAGTCTCATTACGAGGATAATTTATGATGGCCGAGTGCGAAGGACGCCGATGCCGATGAACCAATGCAAACCTATAAACCTGTCCACAGAATGGTGGGAAAAACGTAATTTAATTTGTTTAATATATTAAATTTATAAATTCTAAGCCTAACTATATGGTTGCTTGGAAGATGAAGGATTATACTAGAAAACAAGATAGAATGAAAAGAAGATGGAAAGAAAAGAAGATAGAATGTTCCCTTGGGACATTTCTTATTTTTTTTGAATTTGATTAAGATAAGTTGAGCTATGGAGTTTAGACTTCAGCCTTGGACATTTCTTAATTTTTTTTTTAATTTCTCCAACATTATAACATCAAAAAAATTACAAAAAAATCCACCAGCCTGTTACATACGTTTTCTCTACGAGTAACGGGTATAAAAAACAGAAACTGCATTGAGAATTTTGTCATACAAAATAAATGGAATTTTAGGAAAATATATATTGTAATTGTTCATTTGAGTTAGATTACAACAAATTCACATTTAAAAATATTAATGATTAATCTAAATAAACTTGTTAATTTTGTTGCACATAGCATTATTTTCCCTTTTTCAACTTGATTTTAAATCCAGTTTAATCTTGGCAAATAAATGACATGCTGTACATACGTCACATTTCATTTGAAACAACTTAATTAGATTGCTAATAAGTCACCCAGCTGTGGCACTCCTCATCGGGGGGATTCCCAATCCCCATCATCTTTTCCACTTGGCGCCATTGCTGACAAGTGCTTGGGTGGCAACAAAGGCAAATGCCACATGAAAAAGGGTGGCGGTCCCCCAGAATTTCGCACATGTTTATGGCTTGTAAATCGTGTAAATGATTGAGGGTGCATCATTAGCAGTCACTGGGTGAATTAATGAGCACTGAAATTAACCACACAAGATCATCACGATCTTTTTTTAAAAATGTTTATTCCAAGCAGATCGCAAGCGGGCAATTTATTATAAAGATATGAACTATTAACGCCGCCGGCGCTAGGTGGAGCTAGTGAGCAATCCTTGCATTTGTCCGTTTTTTCAGGAATTTCCATTAGTTGATGGCCCTCGAAATTATGTATTAGATCTTAAGTGTATTAAGACCCAATCACAAAAAATATATTCGAACTATTTTATACACAGCACAACAATTTACTTAACTGACTTAGTAGGCATACAAATGTAAGCGGACTTAGTCATTCTAAATGCTTTCGATTAGCCAGCTACTTTCATCCATCCTCAGATAGTTGTCATTTGGAGCATGCTGTGTCCCATTTAAGACTTACGAATGTTTAAGCTGAAACGCTTTTGTAAAATGGATGTGTCTATGCATTATTAACGAAACATTTATGAAGCAACTGGTGGCCGGCTCTTCTTGTTTGGCTTTGTTAACACCTGCTGTTTACATACCGAAATCAGCATCTAATTGTGAACTGCCCATATTCCGCCTCTTGCATTTGGACTATTGGATCCATTATATCTTGGAGCTACATAAATTAACATATGCTTTGCTCCAAATAAACTGACATAATTGCCGTTGAATTTATGGCTGCTGCACAAGGGTTTTTTCTCTAAGACAAAGCCAAAGTGTCAAAGCAAGTCATTAGGTCGAAATTTTTGGACCTCTCGGTTCAATTAATTAGATATTCGTATGCCTGTGTGCGTTGTTTTTGTTTTGGTAGAAATTTTTCACTTTGTCGCCTGGAGATGCCGACACTACGATCGAGATAAAGAGATAAAGCCACAAATAAAAAATGCGATAAAATCTGATCGAAAATATTTTCCCCCATTTAGTTTTCTGTTCGGCCTTTTAATTTTATTCCAATTTGCATTTTTTTGGAGACAGAGGGGCAAACGGCTTAAGCTAAAATAAATTGCCATCAAATATATTAGATGGGTGGGGTAAGAAGGGGGCCGGCCGGCGAATAAAATGAAAACCTTTGGAGATTGTTTGCGGCAATTTTCCGGGCTAATTTGCCAATTTCGAGGCACACCAAGTGAGATTGATCATAAAAATTGATTTTTTCTTAGCTCAAGTCGTGCCTCGGCATCGAAAGCCAATTGAATTCAATTGCCTGGTGGTTAGACCGCTTGGATAGAAGGTGTTGGTTTGGAAGGCCTGGAGGCTCGAGTCAAGCCGATGGCTAAGTGATTTGCTTGTCATATAAATATGTTTGATTTCCCAACTTTTCCACGAGCCATGAAAATTTATGAGGTCTCGGTCGGAATGTCCAACGAATGCTTAGCTCCGATAATGAGGCTTGGCTTGGAATGAACTGAGCTCTGAGCTTTATGACGGACCCAAAAATTGTGCCGTCCATAAAATAATTAAATACTACTTAAAACACAGAAAATACAGAAAAGGTTTAGGATCATTAGAGCTAAAAGTCTTTCCTGAGTTGTGCTTTCTGAACCCGCATGTTTGGAGACAATGTTAACAAGGCTGTTATAGTTTTCTAATGAAGTCATTTTGGTCGATTTCTAATTGGGGGAACAGCGAGCCTGCGGCTCCAAGATCCGAGCTCCAAGCTCCAAGATCGCTTTCTAATTAATGAACGATGTTGAACGCTCGTCAGCGAAACCCCATCAAATGTACTGGAATCGAATATATCTGCCCCGAAACATTTATATGCATTTATTGATTTGCTCTCTTGCCGCGTCTGCTGATATATTTTGAATTTTTATGGGAGTTTAACAAGCCAAACTTTGATGCGAGTTAATAACTTTATTAGCGGTTAAGGCTCCGTTGATGGTTTCTGCCGTCGTGTTGCGTGCCGTAACTTAATGGCCCCCGCCGGAATTTATAACTCCAAATGAGTCTGAACTATATTTTACAGTAGTTTAAGCTGGTTTTATGATCGCCATGTACCGTAACGCCATTACCGAGATTACCATAGAGACGCTTCAGATCCTAGGGCCTGCATTTCTGGGCCTGTCTCTTGGAAGAAGACCAGCACATCCGAGTTTGTAGTCGATAAAAAATCGTAACTGACATTTTTCGTTTACGAAAATGTCACAAATTCACAGCGGGACTGTTGCCAATACAAGTGATTTAAATTCAATAAATCATTGGAAACGCTGTCTCAGCCGAGCTGCAATCCATTGATGGGTCCACCAGGTCCTCCTCGAAAGCCCTCGTGATTCTCTGGGAGTGTGAGTGCTCTTGGTTGCAGAATCCGAGCGTTGGTTACCGCAAACTGGGAGTTGGTCTTTGGCTCTGAGCCTGGCTAAAATGGCTGGCTGCTGCCAGAACAGCGAAAAATATTTATGTAGCTTATTGCGCTTTAATTACAATTGGGGGCATTCACATTGCTTCCCCTTCGCCGTGGACATTGTCTCATTTAAATTGGCTATTAAGCTAAGTGGAGGGGGAATGGCAGGCGAAGTTTGCATTATGGTTTAGATAGTTCTTAGATGATGGTAAAAGCAATGACCAAGGAGGAAATTAAAGTAGTCGGAGACTGGGTTGCCGATCATCTATAATCTACTTATTATGTTAGAAGTAATTGGTAATAATACTATATTATCAAATCTGTATAATCTTTAGTCTGATTTTGGCGAAAAGCGACAACTATGTGCCCCTAATTAAGTCATAAATCAGTTTCAAATGAGTGCTTTTATTATTTTTATGGAGACATTTAATGATAAACAAGTAATTACATTTTATGGTAAGGTCATTCTAAGCACATAAAAACTTGTATTGAGTAGTTAGCTTGATTTCAAGTTTATCCACGCCCTGAGAGGCTTAAAAATACCTTGAGGACCCTGACCTGCCCATCGAATCGAATTGAACTCTTCTCCTTAATGAGAAAGTCGGATACGTCTCTGTATTTTTTTTCGCTGCTTCAGACCGCACAGCACCAGCAAACTTTTGACTTTGACTCTTAACATATTTATGGGTTTTTGTATTGCCGCGTGCCGTGTGCCAAGTCAACCTCACAGATACTCGCAAAGCACATCCCAGAGATGGCTGAAAAGAGGAAAAAATATACAGACGCCCAGCAAGACTCGCGGATGGAGTGGAGGGGAAAAAGGGAGGAGGGAGGAGGGCCGCCGCCTTTTTGGCATTCATAAATTTGTAACTTCACTTGGCGTGACAATTGCAACACATTCGTGTGTACATTAGCCCGTCCTCCAGTCCGTCCAGATCCCAGTGTCTGGATATGTGGGGAAAATAGACGTTTCATTGTCGCCTGGCACTCGACTTGGAATTGCAGTTGGAGTTGGAGTTGAAGTTGGACCCGACTCGGATCTGGGCCTGATCTTCTGGGATCTGGGATCTGGGGTCTTGGAGCCAGCGCCGCTTTTATTTATCGGGGCCGGTGCACCGGCGTGTCCAAAGTGGAGGTCGCAGGAGCAGGAGCAGGAGCAGGAAAACGCAAAAGACGGAAAAGGGATCATCGATCGTCGCGCGTGTGGCGTTGCCCCGCAGCTGTGGGGATTTGTTTTTGGATTTAGTTTGGGTTGTGGTTTTGGCTTGGTTTTGGACCGCTTTTGGCCTGTCCATTATAATGTTGTAGCTTTCATTGTTGGCCCGGCCGCGACGATAAGAGCCATGTCCGCTGCTCCGCCGCTCCATGGTTACCAGATCGACCAGACCGAGCCCTTTCATGTTCACAACATGTACCTTTAGCTAGTTTTACACGATGTTTCCTGTCGTCGCAGCCGCATCGAATTGTTGTCAATATGCACTGGGAGAATATGTGATTTAATTTAGTTAAGCTAGCTAATCTAATTAAGGATCACACCATTTATAAAATGGCAATCATTCAAGCAATAGATGCATTTTTCATACAAAGTGTATGCTGTAAGCTAGCTGTAATAATAATGGTTTATAACTATTATTGATAAATTATCATTCCCCCTTTTTCTAAAATATTGTTTATAAGGGCATACCATTTTATGAAACATTTCTAAATGCATATTGGTATATAACAAAGATCTACTAATTTGATTTAAATTACAGAGATAACCCTATCTGAATACTTATTACCCGTTTTATTGCTAAATATAAAATAACAATTTTTAGAAGTGCACCAGAATAAAATCCAGCAAAGACAAATCTCAGACCTCCTATTTTTGTAAAGACTTTGCCATTTCCAGAACGGGGACATTCTTAATCATTGATTTAGACGTACGAAAATTGATTAGATGCAAACCCCCATCGCAATAAGCGAAATATGAAATTGTTGCATGCGGGAATTTATAGAGCTCCCCGTGATAAATAACAATTTGCGGGCGAAAGGAGAGCTGAGTTGATGATGAGCGCGAGATGAGGACACTTTTATGGCCATGTCTGTTTGGTTCACCTGGTTCTCCCCCGGAGCTTTTCAGCTGATTGCAATGGCAATGGATGGCAAAAATCAGCGTTTCATAAATTCCAGCCGCAAATGGCCAAGCACTTGGTGGCGCAATTTATGCGCCTGTAATTGGGTTCCCTCCTTAGACCAGAAATGAAATGCAGCCCCTCAGTCGGAGGTTGGAGGAGCCAAAGTGAGACGACCTCAGTGCGTTATCAATAAATTCAAATTGACACTTCACACTCGATATGTCACACGATACCCGCCAACCGACACTTTACGCCAAGAGTCCAAATGAAGAACGCAAAACACGAATACCCAACTCAAAAGCACAGAAAAAGGAAAACTCTGCGACAGATATGGTATGGTATGGCAGGACCAGAGATTGGGCGCTCCAAGGAGTTGGGGCAATCGCAGCCTGCACCGTCCTTTGGCAGAGAAAAAAGAAGAAATTAAAAAATATGATTGCGATTGAACACTGCAGGTTCATGTAATCTCTTAGCCAGAACAAACTTATTAAATGAGTGCCAAAGCACCAAAAACCGGCCGATAACCGGCCGCCATCGAGGGACAAAAAGATAAACGCGTATGATCATGTAAAAAAAGTGCATTAACCGACCATCCTCGAATGGGGCGCCAGTGGAGAACCCCATGCCCCATGCCCCAATCCCCAATCCCCCCTATTCCCCTCCCGCGAGATGGGAGCATCATTAAAACAATCTGCAGAGGAGCGCCGCCGTCAAATCAATGGAATCGGGTTAGGTTTCTCTTTATACGCGTACACATATGTATACATACTCGTACATATAGCATTTGGGTTGGAGGAGCGGTTCGCCAGTGGTTGACAGGAAAAGGCAGCGCACCGATTGGCACTTATCGCCGGGGTTGGGCTTTTCCGCCGCCCCAATGCCCTGCAGAAAGAGAAAGCTGATGGCTCAATCATTTACTTGGTAAGGGGGAAACGTGAGATTAGAATGAGATCAAGTTTCTATAAAATAATTTCGTTAATCGTTATAGTAACCACTTTATCCTGCTATTTTAGTACAGAAGTACAATAGTAATCTTGTTTTCAAAACCATAGGCACAGAATAATTAATAAAATTTCCAGTTGTCTTAATATACATTTAGTTTATGGCAATCTTGGTATGAAATATCTCAAATATGTTGTACATTTAACTAAATATACCTATATATTTACCAATAATATTTGCGGTTCGTACCGCACTTTACCGAAATGTACAGCCTACCCGGAGCAATTGCAAATGCCGGGGCCTGATAAAGTTCACATTAAGAGTCTCGTTTTACAAAATGTAAACATGTTAAGGGTTAATAAACATAAATAATCTACGCTTATTAACGGGGCACCGAAGGGAAATGGAACGGGCTCGCCTTGCCGAGTTATCAGTGCTCGAGTGCATTTTGCAAAGGTGTTTGTCTGTTTTGATTGGAACACCCTTTTTGGACGGACGATGCGCTCCCGAGTGGCGGCAGGGAGTGCAACCTGTACAGGACGACTCCGAGCGTCAAGCATCATGAAATATGTGTGTGCCAGCAGCAGATAGCGGTGCCAAAGTGACTTAATTAGCCGGGGAAAGCCGAGCGGATGGGGCCAACTTTATCGCCCTTTAATTAAGTTGCAGCCAATTTGTCAGACAATTAAAAGGGATTCTTTATTTGTCCGCATTTCTGGCCTTTGGGCTAAGGATTTGCGGATTTGTGGATCTGGTGCTCTGCCTTGTGGCAGGTCGGGGGCCCAAAGTCCAAAATTAATGCAAAACTGGTAGTCCAACATGCAGCAGCACTCGGCGCCACTCCGCATCACAACCGGACTTATTGGCAAGCCAACCAGCTACCGGCCAAGACTACCGACTAAGCCAAGTCAAAGCATTTAAACATCACCTTAGGCCTCATTAAAAACAAAATATTATGTAAATTTCATTAAATTACACACAAATCAACGATGGTGGGGCCACGCAGGGGCGCCTCTATCCAGGGGGCAAGGAGTCAGGAATGGCTTAGATCCCAGGAGCCACTGCCAGCGCCAGTGCCAGTGCCAGTGCCAGTCTGGGGCCTAGCTGCTTGTTGAGCCAATGAGTATTCAAATGGACACTTGTCAAGCCATGCATGCGGCTACTAAATCATATTAAGACCAGACAAGGATTTCCAGACTGAAATTGGTGTAACATGTAAGCACTTGCCGGGGGAGGAGATTGTCCGGGGACTGGGGCTTCTACTCGCTTACTTTTTTGGTGGGGAGAATCCGCCAAAAGGGGAGACTCTGCGCTACGCATGATGTTCAGTTGACACGCAAGGCGACACCGGCCAAAGGAGGAGCAAGTGGGGCAGGCAGCGACGTTGGGGCATGAGGCGGTGGCAGCAACAAGATCGCTTTGGAAAAGTATATATTTTCATTTAATTAAGTTGGCTATTTTTCCGCGATTTTATTTCCATGTGTGACTCTCTGTTTTATACCCTTGCTGGGGGGCCGAAAATGTGGCAGTAGGTTTTCAGATCATCTGGGATTTTCAACTTCAACAGCTTTAGAAGCCATGTAACTTTTCATAACATCAAAAATCTCCATTATGTATAAAAATCTTTATATTGTGCTTATATTGATTTTTGCAATATTATTTTACGATTTAAATGTTAGGTACATTGACCTATATTTTTCTGTGAAAACTTCTAAAATGTTATCAATTATGTTTTATGCAATTGTAATATTATGAAACTGATGGAATGGATAGGGCACTCGGGTCTTCGTTTTCTCCCCCAATTTTTGCCCCTTGTTTTCATTTTTCTGTGACATCGACTGGCGACGGGGAAATGTAAACATTTAAACTCCTGCTCCGCAGTCCAACTCTCCAACTGTCCGGCTGTCCAGCTGTCCAGCTTTCCAGTTGTCCAGTTGTCCGGTGTTCCAGGGGCGACGGACAGCTCTTGATGCTGACCTGACACCGCATCATCATGATGGTCGCGGATGCCCGAGGAGAGCGCGAGATCTCTTCCAGCTTAAACTGACGTGCCCCTGTCGCAACATGGCAAAACTCTGGCGGCTAAAACACAACCCGCTCATTAATCAACATGGAAATGGGTTGCTGGTCAACTGGTTATGCAATGTGCAATGGGTTTGGCCTTTTATGTCAATTCCATCCACTCCTGCACTCCGTAAAACAGCCGTTCCCAAAACTGGCATATGAAAATGTAATTGACTAATAAAAATACGTCTTATTACTTTGAAATTACTTAATTTTTCTAATTGTAGGTATTATCATATTCTCAATGCTCTTTTATGAGCTATTCTATGCATTATTCTAACCGAAACCGCTAAGTTAATATAGTTAAGCTATCTATTAAGAAGCCATAGGTTTTGCATGGGGTTTACTACAACGTTTTACATCCTTACAACATATTAAAACTCCAGAAACGAGTGAGTACCTACAAAATTCCAAATCACTTTTCTCAGTGATTTGAAAGTGGCCTCCGGAAGTCTGTGCCTCCTGCTGCACCTGAGTCTTGGAGTTGGCCACTCCACTGCACTCCAACTCCACCAGCCAAATCTGCGGCTCCATCTGGGGCTCCATCTCGGCTCGGCTTTGCTTTGTCATTGCCGTTGGCTCGGATCTGATACGAGGCAGAAACATATGTTGGCCCCCAATCCGGCTGCTGCCCCTCTTGATTTTCGGGAGGGTATCCGTATCGAGGCGGCCAGCGCCATTTGAGATTAAGTAACATGTTTGCGGGGTCTGTGCGTCCGCGCAAAAGCACCGGCTCTAAACCATTTGGTTAGCCAATAAACGAAGGCTTATCTAAACAAAAAATCTTTAAATTGATCTAGCGAAACCTTTTAGCATATTTTGTGCGATTTGGCAGGCGATCAACGCACCGGCAGCCCCATTACCATGGCCCAAACCCAAACTCAAACCATCCAAATGTACCAGCGACTCGATTGAGGTCCAGTTTTTCCGGGGCGTAAAAGAGTTGTTGTCTTAGCCGACGTTTCGTTTTCTTTTAGGCAACATACTCGTACATAGTACCAAGTCCCGATCATCGAGAGCTGCTCTCTAGGACCGCAAGCCGCCACATTAAAAACTGCCTGGCCACAGTCATAAACATCTGAGCTATCAAATTACAGAACGATTTGTTAGATGCCGACGATGCAAAAATAAAAAAATATCACAGAGCAGAAAAACGCATCCAGAAAACCCCATGGAAAAGCAGCGAAGAAAACAACGCAGTGGCTAATGGATTGCCTGGACTGTAGCGGGTTCGGGTTTGGGTTTGGGCTTGGGTTCTTCAGGCCCTGACTTGGTTTCGCTGAACTCTAATAGCTCATAGCATGAGGTAAGGCTATACGGAGTCTCTACACTGAGAAAAATATTTTAATATTAGCTTTCTTTGATTGGCCTATTCGTAAAATGTATTGTATTATTAAAATTGTACACGTATCATAAATATATATCTTTATGTTAATTAAAAACATTGATTGTAAAGGACAGCACAAATCAGTTTTAAAAAAATTTCATAGCGCTAAACAAATCCAACAAAATCCAACAAATCCAAAATCAAATTAAAGAAACAACTTACTTGCTTAAGATCTTTTTTAAAAGATGCTTTTCAATTTAAAAGATCGAACTTTCTATTGGCAATGGCAATATATGATACATTAAATTATACTGGTGGAATGTAAAAGTAATCCACGCTTTGAGGATGTATCTCAGTACTTTGAAGATTGCATTTCTTTCAGTATCTGGAGGCTCGGAGGAGACGACGCAGCGTGTCGGCTTTGCGGCCGATATCTTTGTTATAAATCTGTGAACCGAGTTCAACATGGTCCGGGGGATCCATGCTGGGTTTGTTGGTGTGGCCCACGAGGAGAGTTGGAGGCAGGAGGTCTGCATCTCGTAAAAAGCTCGTTTGTTGCCTTTTGGCACGCGCAGAGAGCAGCTAAAGGTTAAGCTGGACAGCTTAACCTGACTCCACGGACTAGAAAAAGAAGCGGAGAGCTACCCCCAAAGCCCCAAGAGCCCAGAACCAAGTCGAAAATGAAAACGCCATCATAAACGATTGATGGAAGCAATTTTACAACTTTATAACAGCAGCGTCCAACTTTTGACTGGTCGACCGACCATAAATGTCTCGCCGAGCTGCCAAATGCCGTCCAATCTCCGGCAGCTGTCATCCCAAACTGGGATCTTTTGGGGGTAGAGAGCCGAGCCTTCCGCCAACAAATGACATCATTTGCATGCTACCTTGGAGCTCCATGGAGCACTGGAGTCCGGCTAAAAGCAGCTAAGAAACAAAAAGCTCCGGCTAGAGTGAGCCATTAACAGTGCTTTACAGCTGGGAGCTCCGTTTAATTGTTGTCCGCGTTTGGGGCCCAAAAATCAATAGTTGTCTGTTCCGCCTGCTGGGAGCGAAAGAGGCCCGCCTCGTAAATAAATTGTTTCCTAGCCTTCTGGCCGTCTTTTCCCAGTTTATGGCTTAGACAAAAGCGGCCGTTTGGAGCTTTCTGACTTTTATGGCTACTGCTGGTGCTTGGTCACTCAAAACATCCATCCACTGCCAGTCAAAAGTCACCGCTCACGGTTGACTGACTGGCGACTGGAGGGCCCAAAACCTCCCAAAACCTGGAGTGGAATGTTTAGTACGAGTATCTCACATCACCGGTTTCGAAGGGGAAACATCTATGAGCTGCATTTCGAAATCCGAAAAAAGGTCGCAAAAGTAGGGGAAAGTGCCGGAGAGAGAGCGCGATCCGTGAGCTGTGGGGAGTTTTCAAGCTGTCGTGGTGAAGAGCAGCGATCGAGACATTGGCTGATCGCCACTTGAATTCGAATCCAATTCGAATCGAAGTTTGAATGGGTTTCTGGTTGGAGATTCAGAATAGAGTTGTCTTCACTAAGAAACAGCTTTGATCCAAGTTTATAAAGATCTTATAACTAAACATTTTTTTAAATTTATAGCAAATAAAATTAATTGCTGTCCTTAAAGCTTAGATAAACACCTTTATGATGTAGAGCGAATATAAGAATTTATTTTTAAATAAAAAATTGATTTGGTTTTTTGTTGCTTGAAACTTATTATTATTGTATAATAATGATAATTTCGTCAGTATTAGTTGTCCTGCAATTGAGACGTTTTCTTCCAGTGCCATTAACCTTTCCATAAAGACTTCAGTGAGTAATGGCAAGTAGTCAGCAATTCACTTTCATTTAAAGCAACTAGCAGCGGCGCCGGCGCCGTTTGTCAATGGGTCCGTCTGCGAAATACGATCGCGGATCATCAAGCCTAATCAGTGACTAACCCTAGCGTAGAACATGTATTTTCACGCCATTAAATTAGCCAAGGAATGCGGAACATCCAAGCAAGCGGCCAGCAACTAGTTTCAAGTAGTAATACAAAACGTGAAGGCAACGCAACGGCAGCGCCAGCGACTGCAATTCACTTTGTTTAATGTGCAGCCTTTGGTTTTTGAAGAAGTTTTGCCCTCAGCTACTTACAGACAATCAGCACGAGGCCGGAGACCCCCAGTCCCGACTTCCCGTGTCCATTGCTGCCCAGTTCCCGGCTCCACCAATAATTCCTCCGCTGTTATCCACCATTAGAATTTGTCTCTGCGGCTGCCGGCGGCTTTGCGCACGCGCCATGGACGCGGACTGGGCTCGAGATCGGGGATCGGGAACTCCAGCTGAAACTGAAACGAGAACGGGCTAAATCAGTGGGTATTCTAACAGCACGAGGGTGTACACGGCTGGGCAAGCAGCCTAGTTTTCTAGAATAAGTCTAGTTTTAGGAGAAGCATAGGGTCAGTTGCTTTAATACCTTCTTTTATGACCACCATTGCAAAAAATGAATATAATTGCTATGAGTACTTTTAAAAAGGCTTTTTCTACAGGGAAAATATGTATTTGCTTTAGTTTCTGAAGAGTAATGTACCAGGTACCTTTGCGGTCGCCATCCTCGACTACTCCATCCAACTTACTCCCATTCCCGAAGTGCATTGCATGAGATGCTGGCAGCCACATCCATTCAGCCGGGCTGGCTGTTTGTTATGTGCACTCTGTCGCCGGCGGTAGAATTATGCTCAAAGTGTTAATCAGGAAATCGTTGCATGCGCTCCTATCCGAACTCCTCCTCGATGGACTCGGACTGCGACCTGGACTGTCTCTACGAGGTCGGTCAGTAGTTGGACCCTTATAATGGCGTCTGCTCTACTGTCTACTGGGCATTAACTTGCTGATTACCGGCGACTAGGGGGAGCTACTTTTCAATTGAAGCCGCAGCAGTGAAAGTCGAGCGCTGCAAAAGAAGTCATAGGCACATTATCGGATTTATGAACAGACTACTGTGTGGAACGCCCACTGCAGTGGTAATAAAGCAGCAATGATGGTGATGATCATAAATCAGGATCAACAAGCCATGATTGAAGCACAGAGCCGTGATCGAGGGACAGCAAATCAATTGGGATGACAGTTTAACAGCGATCAAAACAAAACCAAAACAAGCCAAGGGGTCAACAGCAAAAACAAAAAACAAAAAAAGAGGCTGTGACCGCACCCAGATATCTCCAGAGACACTAAACTAGTTGAATTTCAATTAACAATAAAATTGAATCATAAATTGGACAAAGGCCACACGCAACCCGCAGCATCCAGTGACGATTGTTATGATCGGCTGCTGTCCCCCAGACAAAAAGAAGATATCGAGATCGAGATCGCTGGTGGTCCATAGGAAAATGAAGTCGAGATAGCCAGTGGGGGAAACGTTAGAAGAAATTGAATTATCAACGCGCGACAAGGAAAGTGGTCGAATGGCATCCAAGTTGTAACGACCGTTGGCAGCGACACCTCGACAGCGCCGCACCACCAGCCAGTCCATGGAACCATGGAAACCACCAACCACCAAGCACCAGGCACCGGTGGATCAATGATCGCCGTTCGGTGGATTGCTGGATTGGTGGATCAGATCCCCAGGCCGTGTGTGTGGCCCTGCTTTAAAATGTCACATAAACTTGAACGCTGATTAGCACAACAAAGTCGGTGCATGACGACGGGAGGATTAGGGTCTATATAGCCATCGATGTCGGCTGGAGTTCGGTTCTCTCGCCCGATTTCCTATATAAATCAAAGAGCCGAAAGCTCGGCGCTCCATTGTTTACACATTGTGCGTCACAGACATTTTGGTGGCACTAACTCATTTGATTTAAGTAGCCGACCATCTCGGTGTTATGACAATACTTTAGTCGCTCCTAAGTCGTGTGGGGTCCCAATAGGCCACCCAAAGAGGGGAAATTTCCAGGGCTTTAATATAGACCGTTTAGTACTGCTTTAGGTTCGAGATATTCGGGAATCAGCTTAGCTTTTTGTTCAGAAAATTAATGCGAAATGTAGTGAGGTTGCATATGTATATTTGAATTCAAGCAATATTTTGGCAAAGAGTTCGTTTGATCTCTAAATAAATATTCAAATAGTTTTGATATGGAAATAAGTGGCTGAATTGTCGATAGCCAAATAAAATAAGTTCGTTCGCCTTTATTATGATTTATTATGACTTGATGACAATATTGAGACTACCAATGGATATTGATCGCATTCCCTGTTATCTTGGCAGATCTTTATTTTAATTTCGTACGACAAACTGGCGTGCTCGACGAGGAAGTTTATTTCGATCGGCCCAGAGCTAGACAAAGTTGGTATTAATTTTTAATTGATCAATTATGTTTGGCGGCAGCAACAACAAGTGCAGCAGTAATAACAGCGCAACAGTAGGAAACCGCAGCTACAACAAGCCCAAACAACCCAAACAACCAAACTACCCAAAGTGGTAGAGCTCAAGGAAAACATAACGCCGAACGATGCTGTTGCTGATCATAATCGCAACGATTTAAGTGATTGCCATTCCACGTCTGGGATTCCGCTGGATTGGTTCACTGCAATTGATCACTGCAATAAATAGGTCCTCAAATGCATGTATTTTATTTTTACCACAAATCTTAAGAAGCATTTGAGGGGAATCTGTTTAGATGGCTTTTATATATATTGTATTTAATGATAGCTTGAAGTATTATAATTAAGTACTCTTCTGCACTTGAATTACCGGCTCTTTTGTTTTAAATAGCCTTTTTTCGCAGTGTAGGGCCGCGCAGTGGGTGGAGCTGTAGACTCCAACGGTTAATGCCACAACAAGCCCCACTGGGGAACTGGGATCCGTATATAAGGCAAAAGGCATCCGCAGATCGTGCCTGCACCTGTTGCACCGCTGCCTTTTTTTTTTTTGAGGGCCGCCGCTGATCGCTGATCGCTGATCGGTGGTGTGAAAAGGCATTTGCTGTTTGGCCGCCGCTAACGCCAATGATGATGATGATGATACCGAAATGATCACGACCACGAGAGCGCTGAACGCAAATAGGCGGAGTTTTAATTTAATTAAAAGTTATTAGCAGTCAGCCAGTGGGGTTTTTCTACGGCTGCAGCGCAAAACGATCATTAATGATCACTTTAGTAGCTGGCAATTGGCCATAGAAACACAGATGGGAAACCATTTTCAACTCACCGTACTTTTGGGGTATAATTGGGGGCCGCCACGATCGGCGAATCTTATTGATCGCCCCCCATTGATCGCCGGCTGATGAGCTGAGCGACATGTGTTAGATCGTTGGACAACTCATTTGGCTCAGTTGGCCTTCTTCAAATGCCAGACACGTACGAGCCACGAACATGGCGATCAACACCGAGCGAAACTGGGTGATCATCGGTGATCGGAGATCGGTGATCGGTGATCACTGATCATGATCAAGTCGATCAGCAGCGCCTGATTAATTTGTGGCGCTGTGTTGTCGGCCGTGCTGGGAAATTGTTTCAATTAATTTAGTGATTAATCCCAGTACGTGATCGGTGTAACAAAGCCGGCAGTCGCTGTCCAACTGGGTCGTAAAACGCAGATTAAGTGCACCCAAGTGGCAGGTAACGTGGTTTATAACTCATTCAAGGCGGCCCAGAGGAATCGTAAACTAAATTGCTGCGGCCTATGTAGATGCAAAGATGACCCAATTTCCTTTTCGCCATTAAATCGAAACGTAATTTGGTGTTAATGCGGCTCGGTCACAAAAGGCGCTGATTTTGATTGCCCCTGGATTGGCCATAAACGGGCATTGAGGAAATTATAAACGCATAAAGCGGCCAGGAAAAAATAAAAAAAAAAACAAAATCAAAAAAAAAGAAAAAGAAGTATAGACTCGCATGCCAGGATCTCAGGTGCAGCCGGCTGTCCCATGCATATGCATTTGATTTATTAACCTTTCATAGCCATTCGTGTCGACAACAACGACCGGCTATGCAAAATTAATGCGCATTGAAACGCCAAACATGCAAAGCCTTAGACCCGATCCGACCATATATCTACTCCCCTAGATTCAGATACCGATTCAGATTCAGATTCAGCTTCAGATTCCAGGTCCGCGATCCTTTCATGTGCCTCGACATGTGTTTGATGCCAAAAACAGCGACGTTCGCCGAAATCTGGGGCTGCCGGAGCAGTGGTTCTCGAAAACCGCCGGCCAAAACCACCGAAACCACCAGCCACCAACCACCAACCACACACCACGCAACACCACTCGGTGGTTGGTACAGTTATGTCAGCGACGTTTTTGGAAGGCCTGCCCAAATGGCAGACAAGCTGGCACTGGCACGCAGCTCCAGAAGATTTCCCCCATTCTCCTCTTTTTTATTGACAGTGCCGGGTAATTGCGGGGGTTTAGGGGTTCCAGTCTTGGGGGGCAGGAGGCCAAGATCAAATACGGTAGCCTTTTGCGGAATGGATCGCAAATCGGCGGTTCGACCGACAACAATAAATTTACCAACACTTTTGAGCACACTATTCAACGGAGAAGGGTATAAGAGTTTTCATGTTAAGTGCATCCTTCTTTATTGCAGAAATGTAATTTATGCTTTTATAAGGCATGGAAATAAAAGTTCATTATACGTAATAATCATTTTTCAGAATTCACACGGGTTTCTTAACACTACTAATATTATGATAAGTAATATTTGTGTTTATTAAACAAAATTTCAAATATTTGCCTATAATTATAAGGTCTCAAATTTGTGATATTTTGTAAGTTTAATTTGCTATAACTACTATATTTAAATCCAAAGAAATGCCCTTGGAAAAAGCATATGAATCAAAGCTGCTCATGAAGAGCATTGGCTCTTCGATTCGTGTTATTTCGGCCATTACCTTAACTGACTTATGCGAACGCATTTGCATTGTGTGTAACCTGCCCGACATACGTGTATGGCCTGTGTAGTGCCATGCTCTTGGTCCGTGTAACGACGCCGGCGTGTGTGGGAAATATTTGTTGAGCCATCGGAGCATGGTCGGTAGCAGTGGGCACTTGGATCACAAGTCGCAGGGATCCAGGGATCGGGTGTTCCTGGTCGCCAGATTCCAGGCTTCAGGTTCCCGGTTCCAGGTTCCAGCTGCCCCTTTTGCCAACCCAGGTGCAGTTATGATTTATGCGATACTCCTTCTCCGCCTCCTGCTCAGCGGATTGAGGTGAGGCTCCAGTGTTTCCAACGGCGTAAATTATATCGGGCTTAGCATAAATCGTCAATTACAGCACATGATTATTATTAGGGATTATGGGGACCGGGGCTAAAAACCAGGGAATATAAAGGCCACGCCCGCGCGCCAAGCCCAATCCGGCCGAAAGGTCTGTTTAAACGCACTTTTAAGCGCCAGTTTTAGCCGCCCCAGCCCATTTTCCTGCTCTGGCCCCCCTCCTGTCTAAAGAGCCAGCTTTAAATTATGGCCTAGACCGCGACGCAGGCTAAGGCCCTTGGTGGAACAGAAAACGTACAGACAAAACCACTTTCAGGCCGAGAACGCGAACAGTAGCCAAGAACAGGGAAGATCGTGTTGCTGGGAATATCTAATATAATTAATACACCTTTCATTAGATTCGCCGACTCGACTCGACTCGAGATTTCTGTGCGCTTGTTTTCCAGCCGTTCGAGCGTCGTGTTAAGAGCAAGATATCAACGATCGCCGGGCTGCTTAAGCTGATTTACTACAGATCCAGAGATACATCATCCAGCCAGCACAATATAAATCAATCAAGAGCATACAAGTTCATTGACAGCTCGCACAGCTTGCCGAGCCCCAAAGCGCTGCGATCCATGATCCATGATCCTCCGTTTGGATACCCGAACTGCTATCTCTGTGGCAGGCCAACTGGGCCCGAGCAAGCCAAAAGCTAAAGAGCCAGCGAAGAAGGCCAACCGCCCGGGCAACCCGCCTGTCAAATTGCCGGACCACATTGTAAGTTATGATTAGCTCACGCGCTCAAAGATTTAAGACCGGAAATGGCGCGGCGCGGGCAAGGTGGAGCCAATAATTCACATTCAAATTCGAATCTCCAATAGTTTTTGAGTGATTGGAAATTTGATTTGGATTTTTTTCTTGCACTTTGATTTTTGTTTTCCGCTTGTCTCGGGGCTTATTGCATTTGCATTTATTTATTTTTGCTATTTTGCTATTTTGCCATTTGTCTGCTCTTGTGGCAAATGCAAACACACCCGCATAATTCCGCCTGCCAGCAGCCCACTCGGTTTGGATTGCGAAGATGCCAAATTGCCACGCATAGTTTATGCATAAATTATCATCGACATCGGCTCAGCCATGGAATTGGTCTGGTTTTGTTAGCGGGTTTTGGTTCTAAGCAGAGGTGAATCAATGTTTTGTGTGCCAAGAGCAGGCTCAACTACTTCAGTGCATATGTGCTCAAATTGCTCATTGAACCATGTTTCATTCATTTCAATTTGAATTTCAAAGAATACAATTTATGTCCTGCTTGAGCTACTTTCCCAGCATACCCTATAACTTAATTGATTTCCCAAGTTACCTAGCACTTTTGAATATACAGCTCTTCCTTATATTCATTGACAGCTGAAATAGCCCATCTATTTACCTATTGCACCTGAATAAGCAGCAGATATCCACAGGATTTGGTTTCCTTATTTTTTGGGTGTTTAATCTGCCGGTCGAAAGCGTTTCTCATTGGCATATTTCGCATATAATTGGCTATAAAAATTCATGTTAATGTGCAATTAATCATATTAGCAATTAACTTTATGCTGTTTGGCTGCTCTGCACGAGATCTCTGCGAGCAGCGAGTTGGTTGCGGATCGTGTCGCCCAACTCGAAGATCGTGTCTCCAAAAGCCTGTTCCCGTTCCCGATTTTTCATTTCCCATTCCCGGATTCCCAGAGCCAAATGGCCAAAGGCTCGACCGACCAGACTTTGAGCCAATTTCCCCATATTTATTTCTATGTTCGAAACGCTAACAACTTGCGTTCCGTTCTGGCCAAATTGAAAAGCCATACGGAAGCTAAAGCTGCGATCGGCAGCCCCGAGGAGGAGCACTTTTGGAAGCCAAGAGGAGCCAGGAGGAGCCAGGTGGAGCCAGGAGGATTGCCCAGGAGTGCATAAAATTTAAGTATTATGACCATACACACTGGTCGTTGGCTGTCTTTAACCCGAGCTTTCCCCGGGTCTCTGCGACTTTACGAGGTTGTTAACTGTTGAAGCTATGCTAACCACTCATGGGGATCCTCCCATTCCGGGGAGCATCAATTAATCAGTCAGGCGTAACGCCATTTGGCACAGAGCGGGCCCCTTCGGCCACAATTGATGGTCAATAATCGTTAATTGTTTTCGATTTTCGGCCAAAATCCCCTTCGCAGCCCATTGTTTGGCTAACCCCTTTCGTTGTTTCTGGGTCTCCATAGAGACAAACGCTAAACGCTAAACGATGCCATTGTCTTTGGCGCACAGCGTGTGTGCTTTGATGGCCTTTTCTCATCGAGTGTCATTCATTAGAGGGGCTTTCTTCCAACGCTACTTGGCTACTGGTTCTGATGTGGCTTAGGGCTTTTATATTGGCTATAAGTAGCTCATAATTAATAACTGCTAACTTACTTAGCGGGCTATTGTGTCGGCTAATGTATCCCATTCCGCATTTTCCACCTCTAACGAATCTCGAAGAAATGCATTGGGTTCTGACAAAAATCTGGCAAAGAATTTGTCAGTGGTTGTTGTCTTTATTATAGACAATAATAAATATTTGTAAAACATTTTAACCGAATCCAAAAATGAATTATTCAGCAGAAATCGTAGTGAATATGTTAGTTAGCTATTCTTTATTATAAAAATGTATTATTAAACAAGAGAGAACGCTATATCGGATTGAAAGTGTTATTGCAAAATGATTAATACTATTATATAGACCTTACCATAAGGAAGTTCTTGGCACCCTCATAATGAAATTCATGAATTTCCCCAGTGCGCTCGAAACTATGCAACACATTGTGTCGCTGAATATCTTTGAGATATTCCATTCGACTCAATTGAACGAATTTAGAACGAGTGCGGTCTGTGCACTCAATTACATTTCACTTTCCAAGGGAAGGCCGCCACTCAGATACACACATGTGTGTATCCCCTATATAGGGTATAGCCCCTATACCATATACTATAGTACCATATACCGCTTTTTTCGACCCTTCCTCTCTTTCGCTGGGGATTATACAATGTGTGGCTGGCGTTCCGTTCAATTTTGTGTGTTTTCTGTATTTGTTTACGCGCCTGCCGCGAAAATACATTGCAGAGATGTGTTCTCCAGCATGTGGATGTTGATGGGGGAATGTGAATTCGTTTCATTTGTTCCCTCATTTAATTGAAGAGATTTATTTCGCAGAGCTGGCTCGATTCTGTTCGGTTCGCTTGCTTTTGGACTCAGTTGCGATCGGACTGCGTGCCGTTACAGTAGGCGAAATCGGAGGAAAATCGTTGGAAAATCGGAAGAAAATCGGCGAAAAAAGTAGAGCGAACGATCGATCGATCGATCGGAGATTATCGCCATATAATTATACTAATAATAATTAGAAATGACTCTCGGTGAAAACACACATGTTGTGGATGGAAAGAAACAAACCAGAGCCAAGTGTGCAACAGTTTCTGCTTCTGTTTTAGTGCCTAAGTGCCATATAAATGCGTACTAAAACATTTCAGGAATTTTAAGTGGAAACATTCTCGAATTCTGTGAACTTTTCCAATTGTGTTCTTAGTGAAACACTTACAATTTAGACGAAGGCAAGGAGAAATTCCAACGCAGAGACACTTTGGATACTGGGCTATTTGGCAAGAAGCTTTTTGTTTTCTGCTTTC
The DNA here is from genome assembly GCF_003286155.1 of Drosophila erecta. Lineage (NCBI taxonomy): Eukaryota > Metazoa > Arthropoda > Insecta > Diptera > Drosophilidae > Drosophila > Drosophila erecta. Next base: position 20,788,099 of record NW_020825194.1, on the reverse strand, counting down.
GTGGAGCAACGCACTTTGTGAGGTAAGTCTTTCAAAATACACGCCTTGCATCGCTTATTTTAGTTATATAATTATTTAGCTTTTTTGCGTAATTGCGCAAATTATTTGTTTGGTCTACTTTTTGATTGACCGCGCACAGCAATTTGACTTTTCACCCAAAGGCCAAAAAGTGTAAAATGTGCAGTGGTTCCATGTTGGTGAACCAAAGCAATTTGTGTCGTTTATCCCGCTGTGTGTGTAGTCAATCGTTCAATTATCTATTCTCTGGCTGCCCCATTGCACAGTGAATATGGCCAGTTGTGGGCTCCCAAGCCCCATAGAATGTGTTTTTATTTTTTATTTTGTTCGGTTCTGTTATGGTACTTGCTCAAACTGAAAGCACTTTTCCACAGGGTTCCCATTCTAATTTATATTTATTTATTTGCTTTTAGTTGGCTTGATGCCCCAGAGCCCGGAAAATATTTCAAACTCATAATTCTGTTATTTTCTACCGCTCCCTTAGAGTGAGATTTTTTGTTTATTAACCAACAGCATCTAGCATCTAGAGTCTAGATTCTAGATTCTAGACGGCATAGGAACATGCAATATTTTCTAGCCGCATAAACAAACATTTCAACTTGTCTGCTCTTTGTCCGACTTGCTCTATATCTGTGAGTATATATGTAACTAAAGATATAGCTATCTGTGTGTATATTTATCGGATATCTGTTTTGTCGGTCGGGAAGCTTTACGATGCCATCTTCTCGGTGTTTCGGCTTCTGTTTTGTTGCCTTTGGCAATCACTCAATTTGCTGGCCGACAACCGACGCTCCTTACTTTTCTCCTCCCCGGTCTGCAATTTTATTTATGAATGATAATTAAGGTTAGGTTTGTTTAGCTAATTGTGCGGCCAGTTCCCAGTATTGTTCCGATCCGATCCCAGGTGGGAACACCGAAGACCTTCGGGATGGTCCTTTGATCTTTTAAGGTTTTCAAGAACGAATGCAACGAAAGTATATGCTTATGTGTTATATTTAAACGTGATTAACATTTTAGATAAGAGCTCTATATAGTATTAATTGCTTAGTGAGCTGGGGTCAATTAATCTGTGTTTATTAACTCTTGATATATTCATTCCAAGTGTCAGCACTTGAGTTATAAGTGAAAAATTAGGTTTTTTAACAATAAGTGATAATGATAATGGGAGCTGTTTTTTTTTTTTTTTGTTAATATAATAAATTATTTAATGCTGCAGCAGTATTATATTGCATTTCGATTTCAAAATGTTATCAACAAATATCAAGGGTCAGAAACACAAATTCTTTTTTTAAGTGATTGCTGCAATTTAGTTATTTTTTATTTAAACTTTTACTGAAGAATATCAGAACTTGGTAAAAAAAATCGTTCTTTCTGTTGGTGGTGCGTGCTTTATGTTGCTGAATTGTAAATCAAATCGAATATTCTCCACTGGTAAACATTGTGATAATAACATTGTGACTTAACGTAGCTCTGCTTTTTGATAAAGTCGGCTTACCACAATCGACCTTTTGCTCCATCTGCTTCATCTCGCTTCCCCCATGGGAGGCAACCTTCTCGCCGTCACGTACTGAATCGCATATGCTAGATGAATGGATGGCTGGATGGATGGATTGGGTGGCTGGTGGCTAGTGGCTTGTGGAACCTGCCGACGAACCGTGCGAAATAACAGACTCGTGCCGGTCTCCACTTGGTAGCGGATACACTGAGCGGCGGCGGGGCTACCAAGTGCGTCAATTGCGGGTCAACCCGTGCGATTGAAATGGATGCGCCAAGTGACCGGCAGCTTAAATTCAGCGCGAAATGTTTGTATACTTTGCAAATACTTTCCGGAACGTGTTTGTTTATACTCACCGATTTTGGACGGCACAGGAAATATACTAAAATTGCGCGCTGCTTATCGATGGAGGTGAAGGTCGGAGGGAGATAGCGATGCGAGACCTATATATATATACAATTTTTGGCAGTTTCCGATTTGGCGGATGCATTCCTGGAAGTCAACATTTTGGATAACCCCATCGTTCTCTCGCTGGAGTCGGGTCTCGACTTCCCCTCGAGAACCGGCGACAATGTCTGTGCAACACATGTGGCACGATCTTAGGTAGACATACACAGTACTATACTCGCACTCGCACGCGTGTGTGTTCGATGCTGATGATGTGCCCACATGTTGCAGTCAACAATAGAGCACCAAATGCAAGCCGAAACAATATTTGCCCTTGTCTCCGACTCTGACTGTGGGCGTGGCCCGGGGGGCGGGAGAACAGAGACAACTGAACACAGTAGTCTGCGTCTCTCCGGCCGTTATTTTTGTTGCTTTTAATTTCTTTAAATTTTTTGTCCGCCAGATGTGGGCTGAATGTTGAATGCGACTGGAGAGATCAGAACCAGAACGTCGGGCGAAACTGTGTCTGTTTTAATTAAAGATGAGAGTAATACTCGCGGCAAACTGAGAGATACTGAGATACTCAGATGCAAAGGGAGACGGGGCTGGCATATGTGGAAAATTAAGGCTGCCGTTGAAAGCGAAAAGATGCGGGACGCTAAAGGCAACGACCATCCAAACAGAACCGCAACACGATTGGAAAACCGAGTCTGTCATTTATTGACTATAGCATACCTGGCATTTCAACAACATTGCTCTAAAACATAAAATTTGCAAGACAAAAGAATATATAATTGAACGAACTAAGCTATGCTGATAAATGAGCTCTATGTGGTGAGCTCTATACTAAAGAAACTATGTATAGATATAGGTCCTTTATAATTATATATATCATAACCATTCCATCATAACCATTATGCTTTAAACAGAAAGAACAAACCTATGCATTATATGATATATTTAATAATTGAAAAGTGATCTGTGCAAAAGGGATGTTTTGTATCGCACTATGGTTCCTAATATGGTGCACTCATGATCATATACCCCACATACCCCACGCGCCCTAGCAATACAGGGTATGGGCATTGGAAATTTAACGGCAAAAGTGGAAGCGACTCGAGGGCCCACTAAATTGAGTCGCCTTTTCCGACGCCGGCGCATTGCGTAGGACATTTGTGTGAGAGAGAGAGAGATGGTGAGAGAAAGAGAGAGAGTGAGTGTGGGAGAAATGAGAGAGGTAGAGAAGCGTCGCGATCACCAGTAGAATTGGAATCGGAATTGGCATTGGGCATATTCAGTACATCGGACTACGCGGACCAATTTGGAACAGTTTTTCGCTTTGCTCCGTGAAAATTCACAGTTTCGAAAAGCGCAAAAGTCGGCAGACAGATCTGCGCAACCCCTCGAGAAAATCGGAAAAACGTGAGTGAGTTGTGCGAAAAATAGAACCACATTTGAGGGCGCAGTGTATATATAGAATGCCGTCGTAAAGTAATCTGACATCAAGTTGAAAAGAGTTTTCCCTCGCCAAAAAGGTAAACGAAAAGACAGTTCGTTATTTTATGGCAGTATTAAAGAGTGCCAGCCGAAACATTTTTGTGTGGCCATAAAGCTATTTTGAAGATCGATAAAATATGCAACGCGTAAAAGATGAAAAACCTGAGTATTTGTTGTTATATGTGCCGCACATTCTGAGCTCATTCCTCTGGACCATTTTTAATTTATGGCACGCGCTGGACAAAAATCAGAAACGGGTATACGAGAAATGCTGAACAAGTTACCGGAAATGTGCGCGACATTTTAATTAAGTTCGCCAAATGGAAATGGCCTTTAATCGAGTCAAGACCAAAATGAATCTCTGCGAAAGACCCGAAAGTTTACTCACAACCCAAGTGAATGAGCCTATAAACAAAATAGAAAGGAAATTTATTGAGTCAAAGAAATCGAGCGGATGTATCCAGTACACTTCCGATTCCCCACTTATTTTTGCACTTGTTCTTGTGTCTTTGAAAGTTTTTTAAGCATTTACCTAAACTAATGTACCCAATGTGATCATAAATCTAACCGCGTGCATTCTTTCAGGTGTTGCAGCAGTCACATCAAACACGATCCGAGGAATCCACCCTCCAGAAGCCAGCGAGTGATCTATGGAACCCACCGTCATCCACGCCCACGAGTGGAGCTCCTTTGGTGACAAGATGGCTGCCATAAATCCATCAACCCACTGAGTACATCACACGAGCAGCCATCTCCCCCCATAAGTAGAAGAGCCGGGCGGCATTGTTTTGGGGGAAAGTATTTCCGTTACACCAACGAGAGATAGGTGATCATCGAGAGGATCATCTCGGCCTCATCATCAACAGCATCCGATTGCAATCGTGGGTGGAGTGGAGTGGAGCGGAGTGGGGGATCACTTCAAAGGCACACATGTTGCACTGAAGAGGCCACTGTTGCAGTTGTTGTTTCCATTATAAATTAGAAACTAGAAGATCACCGATCTTCTTCCGGCGCAAGCGAAAGAGGGAGAGAGCGAAGCACTCTAAAGTGGATTTCCGGTGAATAAAAAACCAAGCAGCACATGCGACAAAACTCCGACAAGGGAGTTGCCGTTGAAGTTGCAGTTGCACATCCAGTTGCAGTTGCACATCCAGTTGCATTGAGGGTGCTGCCCTGCCGGCAAGAGTTACAAAAATAAATATCCCAGAAATGGCTGCCAACTCCCGGAGTTGGCGAGCCAGTCACTCAACAATCACAATGACGAGCGGATCGCTGGTGGTGCTGTTCCTGTTCCTCTCGATTTGGCAGCCAGCCGTGCACGTTGAAGGACGGCGCCAAATGGCCAACAGCCAGGAGATGATCAAGGATAATGTGGGAGCCAGGAGTCAAGTCAAGACACCAGCCAACACGAGCAATGCTAATCAATCAACCACTGCGACGGCGGATTTGGATGATGCTGCCGCGGATGATGATGACAACAAGGCCGATTTGCCGGTGAATGTCAGCTCGAAACCCTACTGGCGGAATCCCAAGAAGATGAGCTTCCTGCAGACGCGGCCCTCGGGCTCACTGCTCACACTCAATTGCCATGCCCTGGGCAATCCGGAACCCAATATCACCTGGTACCGCAATGGAACCGTCGACTGGACACGCGGCTATGGCAGCTTGAAGCGGAATCGATGGACCCTGACCATGGAGGACCTGGTGCCGGGCGATTGTGGCAACTACACGTGCAAGGTGTGCAACTCATTGGGCTGCATTCGTCACGACACCCAGGTGATTGTAAGCGATCGAGTTAATCACAAGCCGATCCTGATGACCGGCCCATTGAATCTCACACTTGTGGTCAACTCCACAGGCAGCATGCACTGCAAGTATCTGTCGGACTTGACCAGCAAGAAGGCGTGGATCTTTGTGCCCTGCCAGGGGATGGGCAACTGCTCCAACAATCGATCCATCATTGCCGAGGATAAGGATCAGTTGGACTTTGTGAACGTTAGGATGGAGCAGGAGGGCTGGTACACATGCGTCGAAAGCAACAGCCTGGGCCAATCCAATAGCACTGCATATCTGCGAGTGGTGCGAAGTCTTCACGTCTTGGAGGCCGGTGTGGCCAGTGGTTCACTGCATTCCACCAGCTTCGTGTACATCTTCGCCTTCGGCGGCCTCATTTTCATCTTTATGACCACCCTGTTTGTCTTCTATGCCATCCGGAAAATGAAGCATGAAAAGGTGCTGAAACAACGCATAGAAACCGTTCACCAGTGGACCAAGAAGGTGATCATCTTCAAGCCCGAAGGTGGCGGAGACTCCAGCGGTTCCATGGACACCATGATCATGCCGGTGGTTAGGATACAGAAACAGCGCACTACCGTCCTTCAAAATGGCAACGAGCCGGCTCCCTTCAACGAATACGAATTCCCACTGGACTCGAACTGGGAGCTGCCCAGAAGCCATTTGGTATTGGGTGCCACTTTGGGAGAAGGTGCTTTCGGACGAGTGGTCATGGCGGAGGTCAACAATGCCATTGTGGCCGTCAAAATGGTGAAGGAAGGCCACACGGATGACGATATTGCCAGCTTGGTGCGGGAAATGGAAGTGATGAAGATCATTGGCCGTCACATAAACATTATTAACCTGCTCGGCTGCTGCAGTCAGAATGGGCCACTCTACGTGATTGTCGAGTATGCGCCACACGGCAATCTCAAGGACTTCCTCTACAAAAATCGACCTTTAGGCAGGGACTCGGATAGGGACTGTTCGCAGCCGCCTCCATCGCCACCAGCTCATGTGATTACCGAGAAGGATCTGATCAAGTTTGCCCACCAAATTGCCAGAGGAATGGACTATCTGGCCTCGCGGCGATGCATCCATCGCGACTTGGCAGCCAGGAATGTGCTCGTCAGCGATGATTATGTGCTGAAGATAGCCGATTTCGGTCTGGCGAGGGATATCCAAAGCACGGACTACTACAGGAAGAACACGAATGGCAGGCTACCCATCAAATGGATGGCACCGGAATCACTGCAGGAGAAATTCTACGACTCCAAGAGCGATGTCTGGTCATATGGCATCCTGTTGTGGGAGATCATGACCTATGGGCAACAGCCATATCCAACTATCATGTCCGCGGAGGAGCTGTACACCTATCTGATGTCCGGTCAGCGGATGGAGAAGCCTGCGAAATGCTCCATGAACATCTACATCCTGATGCGGCAATGCTGGCACTTCAACGCCGACGATCGGCCACCCTTTACGGAAATCGTCGAGTATATGGACAAGCTGCTCCAGGCGAAGGAGGACTACCTCGATGTGGACATCGCCAATCTGGACACACCGCCCTCGACGAGCGATGAGGAGGAAGATGAAGCGGACAACCTGCAGAAGTGGTGTAACTATTAAACGAACTAGGAATCCCACGGATCCTTAGAGGAGATCAAGCAATTCAAGCCCGGTTTTTGAACCGCAGTCAATGGCCGCTTAATTTGTGAACTAGAGATTATGGAAAACGGGTTCAATCGACAATGTCCCATTTAACACTTTAAGGTGAATCCTAAAAAATCTTCGAAAGATCTAAGGCTTACAAAGAAAATCCTATAAATCGTACTACACTCGAATTTATGTACATATAAAACTATCATTTAAACATTTTAACAAAATTGCACCAAAGGCGTAAAACCAAAAACAAGCAGCTGCTCGAATTACTTCTAGCTTAGAATTTATTTAAGATACATTATAAAACAAGTACTAGTTTATGCGTAGTACTAAGTTATGCTTAAGGCTCGGTTGTACTGCTGTTGTATTTCATATTGTACTGATCTTTGTAGTATTCGCAGTTTTATACTCGCTAAATTATACTCGTAGCCCCTAAGCACACAACAATGTTCTATCTAGCGTTAGTTGCATGCCGCAGTGCCTTATGAAACAATAAATGTTGTACACGAATCCCAACGAAAAATGATGGTACACCTAAGCATAACCGATGGCACCGATGGAACCTATGGCACCGACGGGCAGATCATGACGTCTCAATTTGAAAATCTGTGAAAAAAATAACACTCGATTTGAGGCGCACGAGGCACGCGCGTCACTAAACGAAAAATGATGAATGGAACGGCCTGCGGTCCACTCTGTTGTTTTTGGTTTTTTCCTTTTATATATGGTATTTTTGTTTTTATTTCCATCTTTCAGCTGCGAACCGCTGCCGAGGTGTGAGCGGATTAAGGGGCTGGGGGTGGGTATCTTTGGGTTTGGGGTCGCGGCGGCGGCTCGTTTGTTGACGCGCTAAATGCCACGAGCGTCGACGATGCAATTAGGCGATAATACAAGACCCGCCGCATTGGGGAGACGAAAAATATGTTTGTAAAGTATTGTAATTGCGGGAGATTTGTGGAGTGTCCGCTTTATTCGGTGGGGTATTCGCAATGAGCTGCGCCCGCTGCGCCGGCGGCCTGAAGTTGGCCGACTTAGATCTGTGTGCAGCACAGCGATGCGATGCCAAAGATCTTGCAACACTGTGGGCCTGATACTTGTGAGATAAATGGGCATTGGGGCAAATTTAAATTAAAACTTGTGTCTTGATTATGAGCCGCTCTAAGCCAGAGATCAACGGCAATTGCCACGACTGGGTGTGGGTGTGGAAGCCAACAGAAGTCTGAATTGATACTGCCTGGGATATTTATTCACCGATTAACCCGTTGTGATGCACACGTGGGCATATTTTTATTGAGTCTTAGTTAATTGGGAACTTCGGTCGAGTCTGTTGAATTGCTACTTAAACTGCTCATCAATTTTTAGCTATATTTATTTGCAATTATATTACATAGCTACCAGTTAAAGTAAAGGCAAAAGTAGTGATATTTTACCAAACCCAAGAATTGATGTACTTTGCTGTCTTACAACTTTTAGGAGCGTTTAGCTGTTGGCATTTGGAGACATGATAAGCGCTTCTGATTTAGCGTGCAACACCACCGTCTCGAATTGTCAAATATTTCATCATGGGCCGCCTTTGTTTTTATTGTTTCTATTTTCCAGTGACCTACTGGATTATACAACGACATCGATTTTCCTTTACTCTTCCCGAGCGTGGCAATCATTAATTAGGCGGCATTACCGCGTAGCACCGCCAACGCATCCGATCGAATGATGACGAGCGGCCTGGTCCAGTGATTAATCTCAATATCTTTTTGTCCAAGGCACACGCTAAACTGCATTTCGATAATTTATCAATTCGAGTGTTTTCCATCTTCGAGGGCCATAAAAGTAAAATTGTTTTGTCTGTTTATTAATTAGGCCCCTCCAGCGGTGCGAGTGGGCGTGGTGCGATGAGCGCCCGCCTTCTCCTAATGATCGGAAGTTTGACACGTGTCTGCTGGGGATTCGGGACTCGGGATTGGGGCTCGGGGTTTGGGGTTTGGGGATTCGGGCGTAGGTGGCTTTTTCTATTCACTGGCCGGCCACAAGAGACGTGGGCCGCTTGGAGACCCCTGCAATTATTGCGTGAATATGTTAATTGAAATTTGTCCATGGAACCATGGAAAACATGCTACATTTCACCAGCCTAATCGAGCCAGCTACCTCAGGAAGTCTGCGATCAGCCCGAGTATGCGGGCACTTACCACCAGCACCAACTTAATTCGCGGCGATCAGCCGGCCGTCGATCGATCGATTGTCGGGTCTATAAGACTATAAGTCTGGGCTGGTCTGCAATCTCAGCAATGTTACCTGTCTCGAGTGATCAATTAATTTTTCGGCCACAGTTGGCTATTAATTTGCATGCGCCTTTTGCTCTTTCAGGGGGGATACGAGATGTGGTATCAGGCATGTGATCGACTTCGGTGGCATCTTTGCCTTGTTTCAATACAAAATAAATGGAAATTTATTGAAAAAGGTAGACATTGTACTATACTCTCATTTCATTTATGTTGTAAAGGAATTTTCCTATTTCATTTGGCCATTTTGCAATCTTTCTGATTTCTAAAAATGTAATCAAAACTTACTCCGAGTTAGTTGGCTAGTAATCAACACTGAATGTTGGCCTAAACAACTTTGGCGTCTTGCTTGTGTAAAACGGGATACATTAATCTTAAGGATACATTATCTTATAATTGAGAAGTAGTTCTCGCATACAGAATAAAAAAGTAAAGTAGTACGTTACTACTACGTTCTGCCTTATGGTTCGAAACTAATGATTCAGTTATCGATTATAAAATATCTAAACCTGATTCTTCAACAAGTTCATAACATGTAAGAGTATTAGAACCCTCGGCTTGCCAGTGCATCGAATCCTTATTGTTGTGTTTGCTGTGGTCAATCGTTTCTGGCGATCGGACAGCGCACAGGTTGTCTGGTGGAGTTGGCGGGCTGGCTGGTTGTCTGGGTTCCATTTGAAACTATTTTAAAAGTCTACAAATTGCCTGTCTAACGTCGATCGTCCAGATCGTGGCCGTCATTCAGTCAGTCAGTCAGTTGGTCGATTGCACAGCTTGGGTTTGACCTCGTCTTGGGGCTTTTTGTTTGGAAAGGCGGACCGAAGGCAGATATCAGGGTGAACAGGCGAGCTGAGGTATCATTTCGCCACCGACATAATTGGCGCCATATTGTGGGGATACTTCAATGGAATGGGACAAACACATGGAGGGGGCAAGGTTTGACAAGTGCTTGAAGCATTAGATGTGTTTGCACTTCTATAGATACATTATTTATCGCTCTGAGCTTGGCAACAACACTCGAAACTGAATAGCACCGGAAACAATAAATTAATAATAATTCAAATTGCTTATTTGAATAGCCAAGCAGATGAATCAGTTTGGCGCACCTGTCAGTGAAATGTTGATTCACAGTGGAATCAGCCGTTTCCCCAGGAACACTGAATCGCTATTTCTTTGCCAAAGTTCACGGGGCGTATGAGTAATCTTGAGTAGTACTTCACGTGTTTCAAATGCAAATTTTACGCTATTTCATTCATAAAACTTCACCAAAACTCGAAAAACAAAAACCCCGCAAAAACACACAGCCGCTGAAACTGAAAAAGTTTCATAACCGGCAAACCGGTTTGGCAATTCTCGGGCTAAAAGCTTTGAATCTTTAACGATTTGGTACTGCCTGTTTTACTACAGCAGCCGCGATCACTTGACTTTGCTTACGAACTATGCAAATCCAGCCAAAAACATTGGGACATGTGGGCATCAGTCGAATCCGAATCCGAATCGAAAACTGTGACAGAGTCTCTGTCGGATTTTTATGAATGAAACGAGCGTGGAGTGGAGGTGACAACGCTGAATGAATCGAGCAGCGGATGTGCCTAATTAACATTGCTGATTACATTTTGTGTGTTATTAATTAGAAATACTCGACTGGTCGCATAAATTTCTGAGTCTACATATTGTATATGCATTATAATGAGCGAAAGGCAGCGAATCGATAAGTTTTCTGATTCAGTAATTCATTTTCTCGGCGAGAGAGTTTTTTCTTTCTTTTTTTTTGTCGCCATGGTCCGGGTTCGTGGCATCTGTCGGATTTGTGAAATCATTTTCGCTGACTTGCCACCAAATGGCGGACATGGAATGCCCTTTGTCGCATATGCAGAGTACTCTACAATTTAATGGTTGCTGGGAGTTCTCATAAAACAGAAAGAACACTATGTTAGACATTTTAATTACAGAAATCTTCATAGTTGAAAAAAGGTTGTTTTACGAACTATATTATGCTAATAATTTAGTCTATCTATACCTTAAAGGGCATCAATGTTAGCCTGCAGACTCAGTTTCCGATTTGCGATAATTTCAGTTACCCAATTCCTCGGCCACAGCCTTCAACGATCTTGTATTCGACTGACTTTAGTGGGTCTTTTCTTTTTTTTTTTTGCTGGCATTGCCGTTGCCTTTCTGCTACTGTTAAACGCAAAATTTATGAACAATTTTCAAAAGGAGTCACGCGTTAAATGTACGACACGAACTCACGCGACATTCCCAGGGGCGGAGGTTCGAGGGGCCTCCACCTGGAGAAGATCTGGAAAGGGGCCGAGCATGTGGTGGATGATTTCGTTAACGCATTTGGGCCTGAAAGCAGACAGAGAGCTCGGCTCGCAGCCCGGTTGGCCTTTTGTATTGCGCCTTGTAATATATTTTATTAACAATAAAATGTTAAGTGCCACAAGCAAGGGGCAACGGCGGAGCGAGGGATCGGGGGATCGGAGGATCGGAGGATCCAGGAACAGCGCGCCGCTTGGAGCTCCTCCAGAAAGTGTTCGGATTTCAGGCCTTCATGCTGGGCCAATGCTACTGTGCTGCTGGTCAGAGGAAGAAATAAGGAAAAACCGTAGAGAAATAAGAAAAGAAGATAAACTGCGTGCGCACATATAATCGCGCCATGAATCAAAATCACACCAGTTGGCTATATATAGATATCCGGCTAGCTGCAACTGCAGCGTGCTGAGCTAACGAGGGCAAAGCTCGCAGGAGGACACGTCCACGAATACAGCGGTGTCACCACTCCAAGTGCCACCTGTGCGAACCTGGATCAGAGTGCCCCACTCGCAAATGCCGCAGGAGGAGCATTAGGATGGCGGGTAGAATATGGCATACCCTTTTATATGCGGAAATACCTGTATATCCTGCTATACCTGCTATGTGAAATACGCTTTCTTTTAACCATTTCATGTCTGACAGACTCGATTTCATTGCTTGCCACTGCCTATATTATACTTCTATATAATATATATAATATATATATCTAAAATAAATGTGATGTAGAGGAAAATGATGCCTGTAGAGAAACTGAAAACGCAAGGGTTTCGTTTCCGAACGTGCCGATTAGACAAACAAACTAGCTCAGCCGTTTAAAAAAACAAACAATATCTGTGAGGTGATGCAGCGCAAAATATATATTCCAAATAATTACAGATTTGAGGAAAATGACGATACCCTCAAGTAGAGAAAGAAGCAAGCAAGAATGGATACCTGAGTTTTTTATTTTGGGATATGCAGAATGCCAAGACATGCCGAATTCGGTGGCTCGGTGGTGCTGGTGGTGCAGTACATCTGTGGTGCGGCTGCCACCCACAATTGGTCAACAAATAGCGGTCACAATTAACCGTACGATGCAAATGCGTCCCGGGACATTGACAATGCCCATAAAGAGCCGATGCAGATGATGATGGCCAAGGCGATGATGCAGGGGGAGCTGGACCTGGAATCCAGACTATTCCCATTCCTGAACGCTGGCTCTCTGTCAGCATCATCAGTGGAGCATTTATCTTGCGCCCGCTATTGAAATCCAAGGAGCAGGGAAGCAGCGGTCGGCCCAATGGGCTTGGCCAACAGATTGCAGCCAACAGAAGCAACTGAGGCAACTGAAGCAACAGCAGGTGATCAGCTCTGCAATGGGGGACCACACAACATTTGCCATGTGCCTGGTCATTTATCTATTTCGGATTTATCATTGATTAATCGGCCGGCGGCAGTCGGCGGAGATGCCAGTGGCCAGGAGCCAGTAGCCAGTAGCCAGCAGTCAAAAGTCAGTCCAATCCAGTAACCAGTCGGACTGCGGAGTCCTAATCGTCGGCATATTTGCATATGCCACTTTATGTAGCAAATGGTCTAGTCAATGATCGTTAAGCCGACTTCTGAGTTGATATACCCTTTCGTAGGGTTACATTTACATTACAAATATTTACCTATTTTAGATAAGCTAAGAGTAGTTTTGCTTAAGATACCAAACTGCTTAAAGCAACTTATTTATTGGCTCCCTAAACATCAGCAATTATAATTTACTGGACCATGTGTTTCTTTCTTGATTTTTTCTAAAACAAATAAATTCAGAACTACGCAGACACCACTTAATCTCCTCATATTTATTTAGGCACTAGATTATTTCATTATATTTAATAGCCGGAACCCGACAGCTGTTAATCCAATTATCAGAAAAACAATAAACCTGTTTATTCTTTCTTAGATTATAAACAAGAAGATGCTTCTATGAGAGGCATCACTCACAAATAATAACAAATGGTAGCTATTGTTTACATAAACGCTGAACTTTCGCAATGGAATTCTTTCAAGAGTATTCCCTGGTGCGGATCCCGCATTCAGCTCATCTTCCAGTCGCCTGTTTCGGAACCTCCCCGAATACATTTATGTTTGTCATAGATCGCGGCTCAATTAGCACACCCGGAGACAGCCAGATGGAGTGGCATGCACCTGTGTCTGTGCCCCGGTCTCTGCGGGTCAGTCCCCTGGTTTCTTTTCCATTTTGGCCACGTGTTAAATGGTCCGCTAATTGGCCACGGTTTACAGCCGCTGGCCACATTCGCCATGGCCTCCGGGGTTCATAAGATCTTGGGCTGTCTCCCGGTTTTGACTTGTGACCAATCAGTTTTCGTGCTGCCTGTCAGCGGGTTTTTCTGCTTTGCTGACCCTGTTCCCGCGTAATCCTGTCAAGCTGTTAAATTAATTTCTGTGCCCCCAAGTGCAGGATGCCAGACGCACTTATATGCACGAGTATATACCCCTCGAATGTACACGTATGTGCCACATGCACTCGTACATACGAGAAATGGCAATTGGGAGCTGCCCTGCCCCCAAGTGCTGCCATTTGTGGCGCCCATTCAATTTCGCTGTCGGCCGGTCCAGTTTTACTAGCCGCCAGTGGTCGAACCACTGGCAAAGTGTTATAATCCATCATCGTAATCAACGCAAAAAGTTGATAATTGTGCCTGGTTGAGCCCGGTTGCCTCACTCTCCGTTTCGGCCAAATAACTGTAACTAATGGAAATTGTAACACTTTGGCAATGTTTTTTTAAAAATGCAAAATTACCAGCCACTATCTTCCTGCCCCTCAGTCTTTATCTTCGGCATGAGCGCATTTATGACGCCTCGTGAGGCGTTCAAAAATGATTAGGATTAGGAGCGACTTCCAAAGACAGTTATTACACAAGGTACGAATACATTTCGTGGGGTATATCGGATTGGTTATACATAGATACATACATATATATATCTGCTGCTTATCCATAGATTGGTTCATATCAACGCATGATTTATTACCGCTAAGAATGCTAAACAAATGCAAATATTTCTTTTTACGACTACTACATTTTTCGGATCAATGGTAATTCGTGCAAGCAGGCAAATGTTTAGATTTAGAAAAATCATAAATGAAAACTTTTAAATGAAATTTGTATTTTGAGTAATAATAATAACTATAAAACAAATATAAAACGTAATTTTTGAACTATGTATGTTTTAAAATACTTTAAAAGCCTAAGAGCGGGTATCCCAAAGTCGCCATGCAATGCACAATAACTTTAATTTAGCCCGTGATTACCGACGGCCGCTGAGTGGAGTTGGCCACGCATTTAAGCCAAATTATCAGGCCATATAATGCCCAACTCCCCAATCGAGATACCCAGCTGGCCGGGCCGATCCATCAAGATATTGGCTTCGAGACACGTGACTGCGAATCGCGGAAAATTGGAGCTTGACAAACGCTTCGCGGTTTTCTGGCCTGCTGGCATTCTGGCCCCAAAACATTCTCACGCAACGAGGAGAGGCTTGGTCATGAGGCTTTTGGCCATAAGTGAGACATTAAGCACAGTTTGCAGTCGGCTTGACCTTTGACCCAGGCCATATTTGAGCAATTTCTGGCGATAAAGGGAGGGGTGCAGCACAGAGTACAGAGTATAGAGTATATGACCACGGCATCATTAGGAGTGGAAAACATTTGGCCAGGCACGACCCAAGGCACTTGATTAATTGCGTTTAGTGCAGAATTTGACTTTTTTGTTGCTCAAATTGCAAGGCTGCAGCGGGCCAAAAGGCTGCCTAGACTTTTTAGCCAGAGTAATTACCATGCCAGCACAAAAGCTAAAAAAAAACGCCAATAAATGCCACAATGGACTGCGACTCAGTTTCAGTCATTCGGTTCTATTTCAAAATGCACTTAATATGGAATTTCAAGTTCAAACATTGCCTATGCTTTTCGCATGCTAGCCGCCGATAGACAGCGAAGCATTTGGCCATTTAGCCGAGCGGCATAAAAATCCATTTGATCTGGCCGTTTTTTAGTCATGGCTTAGTTAGATGATGTCATCTGCCGGCTCAATTGGCCCCCGAGAGATCAAAGACTGTCAGATTGGCAAATCTTTTCACAAACTGTTTGTTGCCCGCTAATTTCTACTTTAACTAATTGAATTATTTATGTGCGAGCTATGCGATGCACGACCGGAACACTGGGAGAAACATATCATTTACATATCTAAAAATAATGAGCTTTAAGAAATAAACTTTAATTTACCATTTTCCATTCTTATGATAATGTGAGAAAAATAATGAGCTTTAACATATCATTTATGTTTAAAAATAATGAGGTTTAGAAAATAAATTTTAATTTACCATTTTCCATTCCTATGATAATGTAAGAAAAATAATGAGCTTTAAGAAATGGATTTAAAGTTACAATATTCCATTGTTATGACCTAACTGCGTGAATAATGATTTTGAAAAAAAAACATTTTAAATGGAAAAAGTTAAATAAAAAATGAGTTTGTTGAACGAATGAATTCAATAGCTTTGTCCACCAATTAAGCATATGTTTGATAAAGAGTCCTGATAAATCGAACACAAATTTCGCGCAGTGCACTTACAAAGTGGCCTAACGATTTGCACACCATTTTTGGCTGTTATCCGGCGTGCGTCGTCTGCGTTTCACAGTCAATTTGCATATGTCGATTGTCGCTGGCAGAGTTGCGAGCCTCAAGTTGCATGTTGCAAGTTGCCTGCCATTTGGCTTCACATGTGGCCTGTGCTGTGCTGCTGATCCTCGATGTTGGCCAGATCTGTGGCCAAATTATGTCGTTATTTGTGCCATTTTTGGCAAACGCCTCCACCTCCACCACCGCCACCGCCACCGCCACTGACGACGATCCATCGCCAATGATAAATTCCATGCACTTAGAGCTCTCCTCAGAGTCTGTCTGTCAAGGAGTATGTCAATTGGCTTGCTAATGGCTGCCAACGACTGGGTCGGCAGTAAAATCCTCTTAAAGTGTTGTAAACGATGCTTGGGAGACGGCTAACGAGCCGAGTCGGATTCAAAGCTGCAGAGATCTTGGCATTTATCATAAATTTCATGGCAGTCGCCTCATAACTGCATAGCCAGCAAATTTCCAAAAGGGTGGAGCATTGGGGGATGGGGCGGGGCTGGCGTTCGGCATCCATTGCCGTGTCTCGAGGCAATAGGAAGCAGCAAAGTGCAACAATTGAATAGATAATAACTCACGCCCCACCTACCCACCCACCCAGCGATGCCAACCGGGCAAAAGCAACATAATAACCGAAATACTAGCCGAAAGCCACTGACCGTTGACCACAAAGACTCCCTATAAAAACGGCAAGAAGTTTGCCTAGCCGGCTCGTTGAATGCTCTTTAGACTGCATCTACTGGCTGAAACACATGTTACTGCTAAAAGGAAAGAGGTATGATTTAGTCGAGACTCCTTCTATGATTTGCTTTGAATGTGCTTCTTTTGTTTCCATTGATTGCTGCTACTACTTCCTCTATAGTAGTTCCTTTCCCATAAATGTATGTGTGGTGTGTGCCCAAGGCCTCCCCAAAACCGATGTACCCTCTCTGCAGCGCACAAATAAAAGCAACTACAAGGCCTGTTACTGTTTGGAGCTGGCGCTGTCATATTCAAATTGCTAATATGATTGGTGTTTACAGATTAGAAAACAAATATTTCACAAATATTACCACTAATAATTTTGCCATGTAAACATGGAGCGCAGGAGAGATCGGCGTCATTATCATCGTCGTGATGATCATGCCACATGATGAGGCCGCATAAATGCAGCAAGTGTGGCGATAACCTTTTGACTCCGATCCCCAGATCCTCCTCCCCCAGAAGTGGGTTTCGACTGGGTTTCGTTTTGTGCTAGTGCAAAACTGACAAATTGAATGAATAAAAGAGCAACAAGTGGTCTTGCGGCGGGCTGGTTAAACATTTTGAATGAAAATGCCGCGCTCGAGAGTCGGCCAGAGCATGTGGCATGTAGCATATAGCTAGCTGTGGCGGCCGAGGCGCAAAAACATAAATCGAAACACTTGCTGCGTGGCGTACACTGAGCGAAACTATCACTTTTGAATACGATTATAGCAATCCGATAGGGAACAACCTTGAATCCAAACCAAGCGAACGCTGTAATTCATAGTACTTCTTAGCAAACTCTAAAAAAGTCGTACATACACTTCAACCATTCCGATAGTCCGATTCCTAGATATATTCCCGAATTAGGTGGGATTTTTTCCAAGTGTCTAGTCGCCTCCCTTATGTTTCCTGCCTCAGTTTCAACCGCCCACCGATGGCGCAGCGGGCTGTTTTGTTTTTTGTTGTTTTGATCATTTGGTGGCTTGGTGATTTGGAGCCTTGGTGCTTTGGAGCCTTGGTGCTTTGGTGCCTTGGTAGGTGTTGCCTTGTGCCTCGAACTCGAGAAGAAGGAGGAGGAATAAACCCAAAGCCAGCAAGGCGTTCAGAGCCTGGAAATGAAGTCGAAAATTGCAATTCCAAAATGCTTGCCCTCGGCTACGAAAGTAACAACAAAAGTGGAGTGTGCAGTGCATCGGAGTGGTCAGTCATGTGGCATCTATTCCAGTTCGTACACATGTGGCATGGGTCCTCGGAATAGAGCCGGAGCTCTTCCTGCCTCTTTTCTGATTTCGGTCTGCCTGGATTCGTTGCAATGTTTTCTGTGGTGTGTGTCGTTTAATGCGTGGCCGCCTCGCAAGGCGCTTTATTAATTCACTCGACGGTTGTTTAATATTTTTACCTCTCCGCAATACTCTCATTTAGTGGGCTATAATACCGCAGAGATCTGTTTTGTTGCACTGAAACATTTAGGAGCACTTCAATGGGAACATCACATCTCTACTTAAGATACATGGTGAACTGGAACTAGGAAGATAATATGTTTAGTCATAAAAGATATGTAAAAAAAGATGTATTTCTCACATACCCTGGGAAACCATCAAGAAGTTAAAAGTCCTCTTAAATCGTACAGGAGTAGAGCATTTCTAAATCGACCTTTAATTGGGATTTGGAATCGCTGTCTCTTTTGTTGCGGGTGCGGGAAAGCAATGGTTGTTGTTTCTTTGTTCGCTCGTTTGTGGCATAAATCGGCCCCAGGTGCCTCGGCGAGCATTTCCCACGGATTAGCGCATAAATAAAGGAGGTCAGGGCAGCCCCAGAGTTAACTAGATATTTCAAATGTTGTGGCCCAGGGGTCGTCCTTCCAGGCCATTCATTTCTTTGCTTTTCAATAGCTACCCCTTAGATAGCACCGTCTTTTTGCAATCAGAGCGAATTGCTTTATTAGCCCATGTCGAACGGAATAACAGCTTAATTCGCACTAACAGTCAGTCCAAGGTGGTCCTTCTGGCATTTCCTTAAGCTCATTAACACCCCCTGAAAAATATATAAAAAGCAACTTTGGCTAAAAGCCACACGCGGCGGTTCTCACGCTGCGAAACAAAAGCGAGAGGCTCGACTTCAATTTAAGATTAGCAACAGTTAACACACAAAGGAACTGGCGGAAAGGCACCGGGATCTCATGATGATAGTGCCCTTAATAACAGCGGTCATCCTGCGCAAGGACCACACCAAAAGCCATCCCGCTGATAAGATGGCCAAGTGAGCGGTCTGCGTGCTGGCCGAGATCCCTTCATCGATAATCGCGCACTAAGCGTGCGTAAGTCACGTCACACACAGCTGAAATCGGAGGGACCAGTCCCGCTGTCCCGGGATGAAGATCATCCGAAGATGCCGGATCGGGAAGACCTTGCCCTGGGTGCGATCGCGATAAGCGCGACTTTTGCCTCGGTACGTGCTAAGCCCCTGGGCTGCGATCATTTTAATTATACCCTATATCGGCCCGACCGGCCACGCCCATCGGCTCCACATAGCCCCCCTGATCCGCCCCCTTCCTTCCCTTTTGGCGCTGGGGTCAAGCAACGCAAATTGCAGGCTGGGTCAATGTTTGTTTTAGCCAACCATAAATACTTAATTTGGGCAACGGTTTCGAGCTGACGAAAGCCTCGAAAAAGAAGGAAATAAAAGGGTTGGGTGCCCCTGCAGACCGAACCGAAAATACTCTCATGTTATTTAATCATATCTGTCAGATAAGTTTTTCTGCAACTGGTAGTGTTTTTGCAAGTGAAAGGTCAGTTAGCAGTTAGAAAATCCATCAACTATAGGTATTTGATGGGAAATATAGATGGTAGAAATATAGATACAATATCGAATACGTCTAATTTATTAAAATTCATGTAGCCGAAAGGGGCACACACGGGGCACAGTCAGTTGAGCGACTCTTCCTCCGGATCGGAATCGCGTCGCGAGGTGGGAGCCGATGCATCCACCTCCAGATAGTCGTGCACCAGCTGGCAGATGTTCTCGGAGGCCTCGTTGAAGTTGCCCTCCTCGAGTCCTTCGCCCACATAGTGATAGACGAAGGCCCGCCGCTGGTAGAGCTTGTCGAACTTGTTGACCAGGCGGCACCAGGCGATCCGGATGTTCGTGTTGTTCGAGATGGCCACGCAGGCGCGATTGGTGGGCGCCAGATCGCCGCCAGGAACATAATACGGCGGCATGGGGCTCACGCCGATCTTGAAGCCCGTGGGCGACCAGTCGACAAATCTGAAAGACCTGCTCCGCTTGATGTTCTCCAGCGCCATATTGATCTCATTGGGTGCGATGTCACCGCGGTAGAGCAGCACACTGGCCATGTACTTGCCATGCGAGGGATTGCACCTGACCATTTGGTTGCTCATCTGGAAACACTGACCCGTAAGCTGGGCCGTCGACATGTTGACGAACTGCGAATGCGAAATGGGCACCAGTGGCGCGTAGTTGATCAGCGGATAGTGGATGCGCGGATATGGCACCAGGTTCGTCTGCAGCTCCTGGAAACTCACGGTCGATCCGCCGCCAAAACGCTGTGAGGCAGTAAAGCTGGACACCACCTGTGCGATGATCCTATTTAGATTTGTATATGTGGGAGCAGGGACATTGAGTGTATTAGCACATATGTCGTATAGGGCTTCGTTGTCCACAATAAACGATACATCGGCGCAGTCCATGGAGAAGTGGGCAGCCAGCAGTGCGTTGTAGGGCTCCACAATAACCGGCGAGATTCTGGGAAAGCACACAAAAATGCAAGTATACCAATCAGAGCTTTTAAGGATTTCTCAACCTACGAAGGCGAAGGATACACGAGGAACTCCACGACCGTCATCTTCTTGCCAAAGTCCTCCACCAGTCTCTCCATGATGCGAGTGCCCAGGCCGGAACCAGAACCTCCGCCGATTGCTCGAAAGACCAGGAATCCCCTCAGATTTCTGCAGCGATCTGCCACGCGACGAATGGCATTCATGGAGCGATCCAACAGCTCGCTGGCCATCAGGTTGTAGCCCCTGGCGAAGTTACTGCCACTGTCATCCTTGCCCGTGATCAAAGTATCCGGATGAAAGAGGTTGCGGTAGCAGCCGGTACGGATCTCATCTGGAAGGGCAGATCCAAATTATACCACACATTCCAGTGCTGTGGTGCAAACATACCTATGACTGTGGGCTCCGTGTCGATCATGACAAGTCGAGGCTGCACGCACGGCTGATGGCTGGTGAACTCAAAGAACGTGAGGAACGAGTCGTCCACGGGCGACTGGGTTAGTCTTCCATTGGCCAGTATGCCGTGCTCCAGGCAGAAGAGCTCCCAACAGGCGTTGGCTATCTGCACACCGGCCTGGCCAATGTGGATCTGGATGATCTCCCCCTTTCCGGACATGTGTCATATCTTAATTTAAACCATTAATTTCCTATCTGTGGAGAGATAGTTTTCCAAAACGTACTCAAACCAAACTCTTGACAATCTGAACTAGGGAAACTTGCCGCACAGCTGTATAAGTACATAACATTGATTTATTGTCCGCGCGCGGATTAATCAGTTTTCGAAGCGTTGGATACGTGTAGATACAATTTATTTGATATACAGATATATTCTTATACTTAGTTAGGTGATTCCGTGCTCGAGTACGTTGCCGTTGTAAATTGGAATGTGTATGATGTCAGAATTGAATTGTAATCACCTAGTCCTACAAAAAATCCATCTGTATCTGTATGCAGATACGTACATATCTCTGTGTATAATACAATTGCAGTCGCGAGGTCAAGCTACGTAAATAATTTACAAAATATTAATAAAATAAAACCAACACTTTCGGTTTGGGTAGTGCAAGGACTAGAGTTTACAAATTTATACACCTGATGTCTAAATGAGAACAGCACAGTGCATTTTACAACTATAAGTAAGTACGAAAGGCAATTAACAAACTGGCTTAAAAAGTAAAGTTTCAGGGTAAAACTTTTTCAAACGTTTTCTTTTTGACTAGAGGGAAAATGTGGCAAAGGAATTGCTAATACTTTACTAGCATGTTATTCGATAAGCCCTACACTGAAGGTTCATCTTTTAAAACTTAATGTATAATGTAATCAAATATATATAAATTAGAAAATCAAACAAATAAATTAGTAATCAAGACGATTGGCTTGCTCTAAAGCAGTAGCACATAAAAGCTCTTAATTGTTGGAATAAAATGCGTCCCTAGTCCTAAAATGCACCGTCCTCTTGCTATTCTTGTTAATTTTTTGTTCTCAAGTTGCTAATTTGTTCAAGGCTTTGTGTGGACTATCTAAAGAAGGGACTGTTCCAATAGAATACGCTCGAATCCAGGTGGTGGTCCGTGCGAAAAATTGTCCAGGATGATGTCCAGAATAGCGCCATTGCCCACTGAAAATGGTAATTAGGGCCAAGTGTCTCTTAAGAGTGCGGAAACTTACCATAAATGACGGGAAAAAGTGCTGCTCCTCGTACATTTCGGAAGGGAACCTCCAGGTTCTTTCCATTAAAGTAGAAATTCAGCTCCACATGGTCAAAGGCGACGCCCACAATGTCTCCCTCGTCGGGAAAGTCTCGCTGTGGCGTTGCTATCAACGAATCACCCACATCAACATCGGATGGTGCCACCCCAGTGGTCATCAGCAGATCTTCCTGCTGCAAGTCCTCGATGGCGATGAGTCCAGCCGCCTTGGCAGCGCTGTTGTTCAGGATTCCATTGGTCGTTCTAGCCGGCTGAGTGGTGCAAGCAGCCTGCACCACAGGTCCGAACTCCTCTCGATCATTGTGGCGTGTGGCATTATCGGAGCACAGGCACCAGGACTCCCGATCCCCGCCGCCGCTCTTGCGGCTGAGATCCGTTTGCCGCGTCGCCAAGCCCACCGACCAGCTGCCTCCGTGTTGGATCTTCACCTCGAAGTAGGACTTCGACTGGACCAAAGGCGCCGTGGCCAGGACGCCTCCAGTGCCCGTTACGCGCAGCTGGTGCGACAGCAGGATAACGTCGGGTCCTGCAAGTGGATGATATATGAAGCTTATTGAATTAGAACGGCAGCACTTCTATAGGGCTGCATATATCACTATCTGATCACGTTTCTGATGTTGACGATTGAACTAGGAACGCAGATATCTTTACTGGCATCACCTTCTATGGAAACTGAATATCTTTTGGAAAATGAATAGGCGCTACTTCGGAATCGCTTTAGTTGACCACTAATATGATAGAGCTGCTGAGTCCTTCCAAATTGAATCTAATTTTACCCATATGCGCTGCATCCAGGTGAACATCGGGCTCCCGGAGGCGACTGGTTGCCGTGGGCTTCCTCATGTGTCCTCCATTGAGACAGGTGCGTAGGCAGCAGAACATCCCCAAGTCAATGATGTTTTTCCGACTCTGCTCGTGTGATCTACTTTATTTGCTTTTTAAAATTCGCTAATAATTTTCGCTTCTTTGCTTGGTTTTGTTTTTGTAAACAGCTGTTTACGCTGCATATGGTCATACTGAATTTGCATTTTCTGGTATATGTAAAAAATCGGGTAAAAAGTGATAGCTGCTAACAATGAATAAATGCAATAAAATGCAATTAAAGCATTTACAAATTATTTATACAACTTTATAATTATTTCAATGTTTTTCCGCTAACTTCGTTTGGCAACAGCTACAAAAATATTAGGTTTGACCTAGCGCCACCTATCTTTCACTGAGGTGAATGTCGACCGTTGTAGTACCTAAAATGAACGACAAGAATAGATAGGAAAAATGGCGCTAGCCATTGTTCGACTTAAATTATTTGAATTTATATGCAAATTAGTGCAATAACGTTAACGTTTTTTAAATTTATTTCGTTTGATGCAACGGAAACAAAATATAAATTCGCATCCCACATAAGCCTCAGCTGCTTTATCTCCAGTACTTAGATTAATATAATAGAAATAAGGTATTTAAAAAACTTCAAAAAGCTTTTTTATTTTACTTCTGAGGGAAGTTTGCAAATTGCCTTTGTTAATCCAGATGCTACTCCTGCTCGGCGCACTTGTCGTAGTTGGTGACCAGCTGGCGGTACAGATTGGATACCCTGGCGCTCTTGTGGCACACGGTTCCACCACCTCGTTGCAACTGACTTTGCTGCCGGTTGATGTCGCCCACACAAATCCAATCCCCGCCGCCCACTCGCCAGTGGTAGATTAAAATGCCTGTGGGGCGAGAAACCGCCCACTTGGAGTGGTCCTGGGTGGTCCTGAAGTCCACCGATAGCTGCGGATTGGAAATGGACTCCACGTTGAGCACCTTGTCGGACTTGTCGCAGCTATTCGGCAGATTGCCGGCGCCATCGCGCCACGCCTCCACGAAAAGACTGACATCCAAAGCGGGGGCCACCACATCGGCGTACAGCTCCACATTGGCACGTCCACTCTTCCCAAACAGCCGGAACTTCTTGCCATTTAAGCTGCGCAGCTCTACGTCCTTCTGGAACGGCGATTCCGTACGCCACTGGCCATGCAGAGCTCTTTCCAGGCTCGGGAACAGTTCATCGGAGCGACTGACCAGCGGATTCCGCTGGTAGTAGAAGTGCGGTTCATTGTACACCAGAATCTCACCCACCTTCTCCAGATCCTCGGCCTTCAGAGTGATGCAGAGCATGCTCTGTGCGTACGTCTCGCCGGAAGTGGGATACGTGTAGTCCGGGACCGTGGGATATTTGGGCACAGAGTGCACAATCCAAATAGCCGTCTCCCCGTCACTGGCCACCACTCCTTTGGCGTGACCTCCGTTGCTGAAGACAGTGCCATTCGGCTGCTGATCGTTGTAGGCGGCCAGCAGAGTGTGGCTGGGATCGGCGTTCAAGGGGTTAATGGTCTGGGCAGGCAGCGATAAGGGGTCGCTGATGAATTTCCCCGACATCTGCCAGGTGTCGTAGCTCTGGCTGGTCACGTACAGGTACTTCAGGCCACTGGTGTCCTTGCCCAGATCATTGTCCTGGTAGTGCTTGGGCAACTTGTAAAGGTGCCACCTAATGAGAAGTAATATATCAAAAATGTATGAGAGAAATAAGAAACACCTGATAACTTTGTTCTATAAGCCCTAGAAAGAGTATCAAATAATTATTAAAACTATCTAAAAATGTATAAGACTTGTTTTGAACTAATTTTCTATAACTCAAACAAAAATGTTACCATGATTCGCCAATTCAAAAACTACGTAATGCTTTGATTTGGGAAACAACAAAATATGAATTGCTTTTTAATTTTTTTGTGACATTGTATTTGATCATTTGTTTGCCCGTCTAAAATTAAAGTCATTATATTAAATTTGTATTTCCCGTTTGGTTTAGAATAATCAGCACTGTCTGTAAATAATTTAAATACGTTGTGTTTGCAAATTGTAATGATATGCAAACAGCGACTTCAAAGAAATGGGACATGCATGGGAAAAGTCAATATTTATAAAAGACTTGCTGATTGGCCAACACATTTACTTAAGAACTTCACTAATTTGGTTCGATCTGCTAACCGAGTACTCACCAATCTACATCGTTTCCAGCTTCATCCTTACAGGAAACCTTTGACTTGGCTTCGGTTTGGCAGACAAGCCAAACGATCAGCAAAACGAAACACACAGATCGCATTGTACAACCTCCAAGTTGCTCGTCCGGAAAACAACTAAATGAGGGACAACGAATCCAATCCAATCAACGTCTGTGCTCAAACAGGGTGTCTCAGCCGCAGGGAGATATTGTTCTCCATCTTTTTGGATTTCTTCTCCAGGTAGCAAGGTTGAGGCAAATGAAAGTTGGGGTCCTTGCTGTTTGCCTGCTTTATCAGCAGTTGGATTTGTAAATAGAGACCGTGGGTCGGTTTTTACCCAACCTATCGCCAGATTGTCTGCTATCTGAGGGGTCAGTCACCATGCCACAGATCAGTCGAACAGAGCGATTGCTGATAAGCCAAGCAACGCAACATGCGGCTATAACGAATATAGTATACCCTAATAACTAGGTAATTCAAAATGATATTGGCCTATCTGAATCCCACAAGAAATACCAATCCTTGCGAGTCGATCCGACTTTGCAATTATCACCCCATCCATCTGACGGCAAAAGAATTCCATTTCTTTACAATTACACAAAACAATTGTTAAAGTTTTTATTTATTATTCGTATTATATTATAATAATTTGTCGCCTGCTGAAAACTGCGATTTGTTGCTCTGCTACCCTTTGCAAAGCAGGGCATATCGTTTGTGCCTTCCTCCTCGATCGTGTTCGCATGAAAATATTATCGTTATCAAATTGTATAATTTGTCTTGCGGGCGAACCCATCTGCTATTATTGAATTATACTGGAAATAATCTGCCTGGTAATTTAATTGAATTCAACTTCGTTAGTTCTTATCGCTGGTGGCTGTCTGTGAATATGTTGTTCACCTTTCATTCTGTTTTGGATTTCATCTGATCTGATTTAATCTGTCGGTTCTATTCTGCTTTTTCTTGTCAATCGAGAGTCACTGCCAATCGGTTGGTATTGCCATTTGGATTTATATTTAACTTAGGTGTACCGATTTGTTATGTCGTTTCTTTGGTTTCGTATGCAACAATACATTTAAACTCACAATACAATATTTTCGCTAAATATTTTTTATGTTTTTGTATCAATTTTTTATAGTTGTTAATAATTTATTAATATTTTGTATGGTTTTTCATTTTTTTGGTTTTTCAAATATATATATAAAGAACAAGGCTGATATTTATATTTATATATATACGAGTTTTGTTTCTGCTTTATGTAAGTTTTATAATAATATTTAGCTATACGTTTTTGTTTTCATTTGCTTGAAAAATCAATTTGTTTTTTTACAATATTAGCAAAAGATCTTGATTCGATTTGAAAAAGAAAGTCGTACTTGGTTTCGCGAAAATGTTAAATAAATGAGCCTCAAAATAGACAAATATTTGCCATTTCTTTTAGTTTTAATATCTCAATTAATATTAATCATTATTTTCGTATTATTTACGGATAAAAGTAGACTCAACTGTTGAGTTATGCAAATAAAATTGCATTTCCCGTTAGACTTTTGGTATATTTAATAATGTTATCATTTTCCTTCTTTGTTACCTTTGAAATTTGCTGCGCCTAATTTGCGGCTGCTTCTCATTAATATATATTGTGTATATATATGTGTATATATAGTTTTAATCGGGCACGAGTTTGATATGTTTTGACTTGTGTTATCTTCATTTATCTGACGGTATTTCGATACCTCTCTGCCTTGATATTTTCAATATTCAATATCAGTTTCCTTTCCTACTTAACCCTCTAAAGATACTATACATATGTCTGTCTGTATATAGATATAGATATGCATAGTACTTAAGTATTACAAATGTACAGCGATTTTCTCAGACCTGCCAGGTTGAGTTCAATGCCTTCTAGTTGGCTCTCCCGCAAATGACTCAAATCTTTAAGTGGGGAGAGATGCATATATGTGGTATAATATACTCGTATGTACGTATGTAATTGTATAGTTGGTTTTAATTTTCTTGCAAAAATGTTCACTAATTCAAAATTCGTTTCTTCAAAGGTTTATCGCTTGTGTGTGAGTGGGAACTCAATGAAACAATAATGGGTTTGTTTAACGAACAAAATATAAAGTTTTATTATGCGTAATTAATACCGTCAATTGAAAATTTCTAAGTTAAGGCTACACAAATGATATAAGTATATTTATATAAGGGTTTATCATAGAGGTATACCATACATATACATATAAATTACTTAGAAATTAGTATTTAATTGATTGTAATTTTAGGTTTTTAGGCAAACATAAGGCAATTTCGGGGGCAACTTAAACTAAACAAAAATCAATCAAGTATTTTCGAGACACAAATTATAGCCGTACAATAAATACAATAGAGTAGGATATTTACTGTTACTGCTTTATCGTTATTTTTACTGTTACTGTTGCTGTTACTGTTACTGTTACTGTCTTTCTATTACTGCTGTCACGTATGTAGATATGACATTACTAGGTAAGCATATAGCTAGCATTATGTAAGTAGTTCCGTAATCTATTACTAAGCTTTCAATCAGTTATGCTTGCTTCCCCCTTATTTTTTGGTAACTGCTTTCTGCCTTTTTGCGCTTACAATGTTTAAAAATTTAAAAACCACATCAAAACATATCGGCTTTATGTTCCTTAATAATGTTTCTTGTAAAAGTTTCTTCTCATTTTGTTCTTTATCCATTTGCTGATATGTATTTGTTATTTTTTCTTCCTTTGTAATTATTAGGTTTTCGTTTGTTTCAAAAATGTTTTAATATATGCGTATGTATATTCATATAATGTTCCCATAATTCATATTGTTTAGTTTAGTTTTTCTTTCATTCATTTTAGCTTTCTCTAGTTTATCCATTACGAGCTAGATCTTCATCTTCTGTTGTTTTCGAGATATTCTCAATTTTTAGTTTAATATTTGCCTGCTGCAGATTTGTAAAATCTGGATGTATATAGACCTATGAAATTTAGATTAAAGAATGTCTGGAATTCAATCCTCGAAATGGTTTTTAGGGGGTGGGGACTGAACAACCTTGCCAACGCGCTGGTTTTCCCTATTCCTATCGCTTTCTATCTTCAATGAAAATTGCACAAGATTTTCCCAGATGCACACACACGCACACACACTTGCACACTCACACACTTATGCGTACTTCCATTGCTTTTGTTGCATACTTTTGGGCTCTTCGACCACACTTAGGCGCTAAAAATTAATTTCGAAAATATTTGTTTCGTACATTAGCATCTATAGATTTTTGTTTCGTTATTTATGCTTATCTGTAGTTGTAAATATTTTGGTTTTCCATCGTCGGGCTTCTTGTTTTTTTTTCTTAATTGTTTTGAAAGGCGCAATTTTATGATATGCATTAGTATATTATGTATAATTAAACATTTCCTTGCTTACACACTAAAACTTTAACTAATTTACTTGTCTTTGTGGTGAGCGTGTGCGTGTGTGTGTGTGTTAGGATTACAGACTTATAAGTAGACCTCTGTTCTTAACTCCGAATGATGATGCCTCTCAAACCAACGCGATGCTGGCGAAGAGATGATATTTTTGGGCAAGAGGAAAGCACGAAATGTAATTGGACGGAATATGCATTTTACATTCGACTAAAGTTAGACGGGAAATAAAATAATTAAATATTAAAAGAAAAATTGTGTAGAAAGGGGCTAAAACAGTACCAATTAGTAAATGTTTCTCTTTTTCATATTTTCCTCTAACAATTGTGGTTTTTGTTTCAAATATGCCTTTGGTATGTCTAGTCACGTTTACCCTAAACTAAGCTTTAAAAACGTTTAAAATTAGTTGATTTACTCGTGGGTTTCCTCTGTTTTTGTTCAACAAATAGTGTGTGAATTGGTTAACATAACTTGTTTAATTAGTAAGGACAACTTTGGTAAAATTTAAAGATTTTATCCGTATATATATACTTATATTGGTTTAAACAAGGCTGAACGAACTCTTTCAAAAACCATTCGAAAATTATGATGTAAAAAGCTTGCTTACAATTTGTTTTCGTCTTTAACTATATATAGTTGTTAGCCTTTAAGCTTTACATTGTTTTATAATTAATTGTAGTTGGTTTCTGCTGTGTTCTTGCGTTTAGTTACAATAGAATTTGTCTTCGTCCTTTTCTGTAGTCACACATACATACTCGACTTATGCTTTGCTACGTAAGATGATATGCCATTGATTTTATTTACTCGTCCTTGTTTGCTGTTACCTCTTAAACACTCTCCCCACCCTCACACGGTATCCGATATTCGATCCCTCCTCACCCGATCTCGTCCTGCCTCCTCCCCCCACTAAATCGATCGTTGGTTTAGCAAGAAATGTGATTTGATTGTTCTAGCATTTCGAAAGTTGGTTAGGAATAGTTTCTCATTATGTAGATGGAGTCCTGCAGATTGGGGCCTCTAGTAAAGTTCAAGTCTTTGTAGGGGAAACGCAGAAAATGCTCAACCAAAAGTGGCGAAGGAAAACATAGTGTTCTGGGCGGAAAGTTTGGAGTGTCCTGTGCCAGTTTCAGCATTTCTTTGTTCTTAAAAAACGTTTTTTCGAGTCTTTGCTTCACTACAGTGCACGTGCAACGTTCATCCCATATCGTCGATAGGTCCTATCGGGTAAATTTGAAATTCACATTTAAATTTTGTTATGCTTACGTTTGTAACAAATAAATTTCGAAACCAGCTTTCAGTATTCCTCAATATAAATTTAAATTTATACGATGACGTCGACTACTCGTTGTGGTTGTTTTGTAGAATTTTCTTGTTGAGTAACATTTTGAAAATTTACCTTACTAGTTATACAATTATTACATTAATGCATACATTTAAATTGTTTTCTTTTGGTTTTGTTTCATATTACTTTTCATAATTCTAGAAAGAGAGCTATTTAAAGGGCACATTCGGTTAAGCTATAATTATATACTTTTCTTCCTCCCTACACTTTGTTCATAATTTATTCCCTTACGCTGTTTGATATATCGAAAATTATGAAAATTATAAATTATGAGATTAATACGAATTTCATGTCTCAATTCCTTGTGTTAAAAGTCGGTTAGGTTCGGGTTTGAATGGGGGAAAAGTAACAATAAGAGAACGCAAACAAAAGTTTCAACAAAATCAATGCATCAGCTACAAAAAAACATTAAATGGATATAAAATAACCAACAAATTCTCGATCAGCTTGCTATATATATATTTATATATATATATATATGGGTTTATGTATATATGTGTATTCGTTTATAGGGGGATATGCGCTGTATTGCAACTAACTTAGTTAAGTAGTTCGCTCAGCTTTCGATCTATGGTAAATTGTATATTTTACTACAAGTTTATCCCGTTTTTGGTTTTCACTACAAATCTTTTGTTGCCTGTCGAAAAATTTCACTAAACTGGGTTAAACGGGCTCTGCTGATTCCTCGCTGTCACATATAAATTAACTTCTTTTTGCATTTTTGTTTTGTTTTTAGTTTTTTTTGGGTTTTTAAACATTTTTTTTTATACCTAGAACTAAAGGTTCTTACTTCTCGCATGAATCCGTTGCATGCGGAGCTCTTTGCCCTCGATTTTCAAACTCAAATGTGGCTGCTTCAGGCTGCTATGTGACTGACTGCCGGCAGCACGTACGAATAGATGTGGTGCGGCTGCAACTGCTGCTGTTGGTGGTGCGGCTGGTGGAGCTGATGTGGGTGGTGGTGGTGCGGCGGCGTCGTCGTCGTCGCGTAGTGGTGGCTCAGTGTGCCACCGGGTCAGGTTGCTGTCGGCGTCATCAAGAACTGCTGCTGATGGTGGTGATGATGGTGGTGGTGGTGGTGGCTCAGGTGTTGCTGCTGTGCCTGCTGCTGTTGCTGCTGCTGCTGTTGTTGCTGCTGCTGCTGGTGGTGCTGGTGGTGCGCTGTCTGGTGGCTGTGGTGGTAGTGCTGCGCTGCTGGGTGGTGGTGCTGTTGCTGCTGCGTCTGGTGGTGCACTTGCGTCTGCTGTTGCTGCAAATCGCGCTCTAGCTTTTTAGCGAGCAGATCATGCCGTGATTCCATACCCGCTCCTCTGAAAATAAGTTTCAAAGAGAGAGCCACAATTAGTTTTTGTCAGTGTAAGTGGTCCAGCTACGGGTATCGGTGGTGCTGGCTATTCTAGTGGTTATTTGGGAACTACTCATGCGTGGGCCTAACTTATTTTTAAACCACTTTTGATAGATTCCAAATTTATTTTTATTTTACTTATTCATGGAAAATACTAAACAGTAGGATAGATGAACGAAAATTATTTTTGTAAAGCGCTAAAATTAACAAAAAATAGATGATATAGAAATACCTGTTAAAGTGGAATAAGGGAATCTAGTAAATCATTTTTTAAGCAGTAAATAATATCAGCAAGTTCATGCGGGTAAGAAAATTTTCATTTTAAGGCTCTGTTGGACTTGTACACTTTATGAAACTGAAATTTCCAGTTGTTAGTGATACAATTTATGGCATCTCGGGCATGTTTACCCCTCAAAATGCAAATTGATTTGCAAACAACCTACAACAAAGTAAAGGAAAGATCACGCCTTGAACAAAAGTGGTTTAAAGCTCAAACGTTTAAGTTGGTGGGGCAGTCAGGTGGGTTCTGTGTATGGAATATGGGTGTGGCATGCCGCGTTTAATTTTGCATTTTTTATAAAGTTGCTGCCACTGCTGCTGTAGCCGTTTCTTGCAGCAAATTGAAAAATATATTTATGTGGCCGTTTGGCATTCGAGTACGTGAGTCACACCCCGCACTCTGTGGAGATAGCGAGGAGTGGTTAGTGGGGCAGTCTCCCAGCGGAAGCTGGCATTTAGGAAACGGATGTCTATGAGGAATTCCCAGCAGCACCTCTTTTGGCCTTCGCCCCCTCACTCCACCTCGTTATGGCTGCCAACTTTCTGTGTGCTACAATTTGCGTTTAAATGCGGCTCAAATTGTTATGGCTAAGTGAGTGTGCGAGTGCTGCGGAGTACGGGCCAAACTCATATGGTTTTGGCCATCCCTTAGGTAGGTTCTTACTTGTTGTTGCTGATTGCTGCTGGATTGTTGCTTGCTGCTCATGCTGCTGCTGTTGCTGTTGTTGTGGTGTTGGTGGTGGAGGTAGCATGCAAAGTAAACGGGCAAGCTTAACAATAACAATTTGCAAAATTTTATAAATAGTTAATGGGCTTGCCCCTTTTTATTTGGATTTGGGTTTCGGGTTCTGGGTTCGGGGTTTTTGTTTGGGGTCATGCATGTGAGGGACTTTCGGGCCTGTGAAAACCTTTTTGCGGATTGAAAGGCTTATTCTAATATTAATGGGCTAAGGGCTAAGCGTGTGTGCAGTTTAGTGGAGCAACTTAATGATAATGATAGGGTTAGATTACGCTACACAGACATAGAAGATACTTGGTTCATTTGGTTCACCCAGAATAATACATACGTCTCTAAAGAGATGATTTTGGTGGTGCTGATTTGGATGATGAAGTTGGTGGTGCTGTAGTGAGTTAACAACAACGCTAGTGGTGCTGCTGTGGGTGGTGGTGCTTGCTGCGGTGCAGGGTGCAGCCACGGTCAGTTGGAGTTGCTGCTGCTGATGCTGCTGATGTTGCTGCTGCATGTGCATCTGCTGCTGCAGTTGCTGCATCTGGAGTTGCTGCTGCTGCTGCTGTGCCGACGGCGGTGGTGCAGGGACCAGCAAGTGCTCCACCCCTCCGCCGCCGTTCAGGATGTACATGGGTGCTGGTGGTGGCGGTGGTGCAGCAGCAGCAGTAGCAGCAGTGGGTGGTGGTGGTGGTGGCGGCGGTGCCTTGGTGTTCATGATGGTCACCTCGTTGATCATTTTGCTGCGCGCAAACTCGATGCGGATGGAACCGCGATCCGAGCTGAGCAGATATTTACCCTGCATTTGCTGCATGGCCTGAGACGCGGTCGGTGGGTCCTTGAACTCGATGAATGCCACCGGATGTTGCTGCACCGCAGCGCTGTTGTGGTTGCTGTTGCTGTTGCTGCTGCCACTGCCGTTACTGGTGGAGCAGCTTGAGCCAGTTGCTGTTGCCATGGCTGGTGGTTCAGGAGCAAGCGTAGACATAGTCGCATTCGCATTCGCAGTCGCAGATGTGGTTGTTGTGGAGTAGGAAGTTGAAGTTGGTTTGTTTGAGGTCAGAGTTGAAGACAAAGTAATAGGCATAGAATTTGTGATTGGGTGCGTACCTTTTGTGTGCATTCGTAGGCGACAAAAGCCAGGCATACTGTGCATATTATTTATCATAGTTGGGTATATATAATTTGTTGTTAGATATATATGTCGGTTATCATGTATCATACAAGAAGAGTGATCGGGTGGGATGGTGGGCAACAAACGAACCAAGGAAGAGAACGCAAAAGTTTTCGGTTAGTACTCGGTTAAGAAAGTTCACAAAGTGCCATCAAGAGTGGTGGTTGTTATGGTGGTATGGTGTGTTCGTGATCGTGATCGTTATCAGGTGGTTTATACTGTGTGGTGATGGTTTCCAGTGATCCCAGTGCAGTTTTCATTGTGTCTCAAAAAGATTACAAAGTTTGTTTGGCGTTATACGTGTGCAATTTACCTAGAGAACACCTCCTTCAGCTCGTGCTCGGACACGAACTGCCCCAGATTGGCCACAAACAGCGTGGAGCAGGGCGCATTGGCCGCGATCTGCGGATTGCCCGGATGACTGGCGTTGTTCGTGGATCCAGCCGGGCTGGCCAGCGCCGGACTCGACAGATAGTGGTGGTGCGAGGCAGCAGCGGCTGCAGCGGCACTTGCAGCGGCCGTCGCAGCAGCACTCTGCGGTGCCGCAGCAGCGGTGGCCGCGCCCCCACCTCCCCCAGCTGCTGCAGCTGCCGCAGCCGCAGCCATGTGAGCCATCGCAGCTCCGGGATGAATAGCAGTTGTCTGATGATGTGGCGGCATGGTCATTTGAGTCTGCAAAGTGGGGAAATAGTATTAATAGTTTATTTTTAAAGTTGTGGTTTCGTGTGATCCACTTACTTGATGCATCGGCTGCTCCATTACTTTGTCTGTATTTAGTCAGAGATAGGAGCGCACTGGCACCTGCGGATGCAGGGCCGGATGCACTAGTGTTGCATGCTGCAGTGCAGCAGCTCCTGGCAATTCGGCGGCGGCGGCTGCCGAATAGGCTAGCGGATGATGCCATAGCTCCGGTCCGCCCGGAAAGAAGGGCCCGCCCAGATCTGCGAGTCGAGAAGAGAAATAGTGGGGTAAATCAGATGGCAGCTCACCTAAGTGGGGTACTAATTGAGTATTAAACACTGGTTTTAGTTGACAAAAATCTAAATGGTAAAAACAAGAACGGTTTCCAAACGAAAAAAAAAATATATTAAGAAATGGTTTTTTATTTTTAAAGTTCGTTGCCTCAGTCTTTTGTTAAAACTTCTTATATGTCAATGGCTTTATGGCTCTAAAGTTAATCTCTGTAAGTTAATTAACTGTTTAAAATATTTTGTAGGATGGCGATTTAAAAGCCTATTTACTCAGTACTAACTTTAGCTCTTTGACTTATTTTTTTCTGTTTTTTGTAGGCGTGTATGGTCTTTTTGTGTGTGAGTTGCACAAAGTGTGGCAAGTGATCAAAGTGCAGTACATTATATATAGATGTAGTTATCGTGGCTGTAACCTAGTTGGGAATATAAATATAACTCAATAGCGACTCGAAGTATGCAGAGATAACAACTTGATATGGTAGATATAGCATACAAAAGTATTTACGATATATATTTGCTAATATATATATGTATATGTATATATTTTAAGTTGTGTGCACTTGAAGCTAGTTTGGTTTTGTTTTGGTTTTGTTCGTTTCCATATATAACATTTTCAACTGCTCAATTGTTGGATAGATCGGTGTTACAGTGTGCGAGTGTTCGGTGTGTTTGCTGTGTTTGTGGTGTTTGGTGTGTTTGTGTGTCAATAGTTAGGAGGAGGTGCTCGAGTACGCCTTCGGTTCGGATTTCTTGTACCCTTAAACATACTATCGGTATTTCATAGATATCAACTACATACACAAAAGGAAAACAAAACAAACTCAAAGAAATTAGCAGCTGCCGAGTTCTCATTTGCTATTTGGTTTTACTTTTGATAATTTCCTTTACTGTTTTTATATTTGTTTTATTTTTTGTTTATTTTTTACTTACGTCCAGTGAGTGGGTGCATCAATGCAGGATGTGAGGCTGTTGTCGCTGTATTGGGCTGTGGTTTGGGTTTGCTCACTTTCGTGTTACTCTTGGCGAATTCCAAGCGAATTGTTTGGGGCATATCGGGATCGAAGCGTACACCCTGCTGTAAATGATCAGATCAAAATACAGCGGTTTGTATTTTCCATGGTTTTCTTTTTTCAAGTAATTTATTCTTTCAGCAAAGTTCAAAGGTTTCGTGGGAGTCTTTTCAAGTAGTTCTTTTGCAACAATTCGCCAAAAATAATTTTGAATGTCGCGTGAAAGTAACGTTAACAAAAAAACCGTGTTCAAAATTGTGTTTCTCCTTTTCTTTATTTGGAGAGCTATTGCTTGGGGTTTCTGGGGCGGAAGACATTCAACGTAGAATTTGTCGGAAATCTGAGTTTTGGTTTTGGGGGTCGTGACAGCTGGTTCTGGCTAAGTGTGGCTATGAAGTGGGGTCTTTGTGGAAAACATTTTGAGTCGGTACAAGCCCTAGCAATTCTTCAAATCAAAGTTCAATAAATATTACTAAAATCCTATACTGCTTTTAGGAAAATCGTTTTTTAAAAGAACTCAGTCTGATTTTTCTAAACAACTGCCAACCATTATTTCATATTTGTTACTTTAAAAAAAATTTAGAAAAAATATGATTTGGTGCTAATTGCTTTATAGGAATATAGTCTCTTCACACCTTAAAAGATGTATATATAAAATTCATTTAAATATATAAGAAATGTATCTTTGAACAAAGAAGATGCTATCTGCTCCTAGTTATATTGCAATGAATCAAAAATGCTTTCAGATTGAGGGTCGTCAGGATCTCCAAGGATAATTATAAGTAGTTTCAAGGAACTTTGGGGTGCACTTCCAGGGGCGTCTGGCTTCAGGGGGCGTGGCTGGGGGACATGCTCCACAGGCTTGAGACGTTGCTTTCTGTTTGTTGGTGCTTTTTGCTTTGCCATTTTGCAGATTATTTGCCAGAGATGGAGGTGTGAGTGTGGGTGTGATGAGTGTACCAGTTTACGTGTGTATTTGTGTTCTCTGCGTGTCAGAAAGTTTTCGTAGAATGAGCAAATAATAGGGAGGGGATGCAGATACCAAAAACAATAAGACAACTCAATGGCAAGTTAGAGAGATATGTAGAACGACAGAGAGAGATATAGAGCTAGAGATAGAGATAGAGATACATAGACAGAGCGGGACAGCAAAGGCTAGACAGAGAGGGAAACACTTAATGCGATTGGGTGAAATATAAGATTCTTTCTTTCAAATGCAAGCACGTGTTCGTGTGGATCGTTGTTTGTTTGTTTGTTCGTTTTTTGTTATATGCTATCACTTGTTTTTTGTTTGGTGATTTTTGATTTTGGGTGATGCAAAAGGAGCTTGAAGCTCGATTTTTGAGCGGCAACGGGGGCCTAAAGGTATTTAAGCCAGGCAATACGAGTATACAAGTATTTTGATAGTTTTCGCAGTTTCAGTACTTTTTCATTGGGTGCTTTACAGTTCTTATGTTAAATGTGTACGTTTTATTTGCTCTTGTCGCTGAGAAAATATTTCTGGGATTTTCTTTTTGTCGCATTGCACATAAAAATTGCTAAATCATTTGGTGTTCTTTCGATTATAAAAGGTACAGGGATGTAGGTGTATCTGGTGTGCATATTTACCTGCAGATCCTGTTTAGCTGCCTCAGCTCCAGCTCTTGTATGGAATGTCACAAAGCCAACGGGCTGTAAATATTTATGCAAGTTGTTAAAAACATTGAAAAGCGTTTGAAAAGTAAAACGAGAAATTTGCAAGCAGATTTAATCAATGATAATATTTAAGTTTGGAAGGAAACGTTTACTCACCGATGCAGTTTTGCCATTTTTGCTAGTTACTTTCAAAAGAGATCCTTCATAGCCCTGTAGGTGTATAATTGATGTATCAGAGAAGGGTTTATTTAGTTTTTAGATAGGAAACTCACCTCGTAGGCTCTGAATAACAAATAGAGCTCGCGCGGCTTGGCGTCCATGGGCAAACCACTGACAAAAAGTGTGCGAACCTGCAATGATGACAAGATATAGATAGAGAATCGTTAGATGATTGCCAGTTCGCAAAACCAATTTCCCATGATTACATAATTAAGTTGAAACTGTCACGTTGTCGCTGCGAAAACACAAATACAACCTTCAGCCTCAATTTTCAACTTCAAATGTTTGTAATGCGCTTTGTGCCGCACCAAGCCCTTGCCCCTCTCTTTTGGCCAAAAAGTTCATGCCACCACCCCCTCGCCCCTCGCCCCTCACGCACACGACATTGCGGAGGGGGTGGCAAATGGGTGCGGTGGGGTCACATGTACCCACTGATAATGAAACCAAATGGAATAAGCGCCATAAACGCTGAATTCATTATGACAACGCCAGAGACGTGACTCTTGTTCGTTGGAGACAGGGGGGATTGGTGGGGCAGATAGGAGGAGGGGGCCAGGGGAATACGTAGGTGAGTCAGGTAAAACCAACTGACACACATGTGCTGTGCTGCAGGGACTAAATGAGTCCCCAGCTCTGACAGCTTTTTATTTTTAACACCTAGGCGAAAATGTTTGAGTCGAGGTGGCGAGCGTTACTTTTGAGCGATGTGAATACCGAGTGTGTGCAACTGGGTTACATTTCCGCTCCCTCCGCTTTCTTTCGTCCTTTTTCGGGCTGGTATTTTGTGCTGAGCGGGTAAATTTACTTTGTTGCTGGTCCTTAAAGCTGTAGAGTCATTAGCTTAAAGGTAAAGGTATAATGGTTTCGGGAGCAGCGAAACACAGCCGTCTAATCAAGAAAAACATGTTCTGCTTCACACAGTTAACCAGTTAACGCTTTTAGCTAATTTGAAGCATGGTGCATTGCAGCTCAAGGCGTTGCTTAAACTTAAATATTTTCTTCTTATTTGGGAACCAACTAGTTTACATTCTATACATTTCATTAGGCATTTCCTCTCCTATTCAAGTTTATTTCTGATTCCGATCAGGGACTCGACTGGCTTTTTAAAATGTACAGCTTCCATGACAATGAAGTTTACATTTTTCTGAGCAACTGATTTTTTCCCGGTTTTCATCCCCTGGCGGCGAACATGTTGTGTTCAAAATTAAAACGTGTTCTATCATTGCCATCTAGCTTCTTCTTTTGTTTTCCCTGCTGTAATCTACTGCAAACTCTGTCCTTGTGTGTTTTAAATTTGGTTTTATGGAAACAGCGATACAGGTTGGCAACATAACACTCATATTGTCTATTAGGAAAGTTCAGAGTAGCTGGATGCAGGGGAAAATCCTTCATTACAGATGAAAATTCAAGTGCAGCTAATCTGGATAAGAAACGCCGACGAGAGCAGCTTGTATTTGTTCACTGTCTCCTCGCAGAAATTCTCATAAATTAATTAGCAAAAGTCCTGCCTCAAACTCCAGCGGAAAAACAAAAACCAAATTCTGCTGGGGGAAAGGAAGAAAAGCCTAGGTGGTTTAGGAAAAGGCTGAGCATGGTCAGTTAAATAGCAATTTAAATTAATTTTTATGCACTAAGCGGTCGGCTAATTAAAGGCAATAATGAGGCTGCGGGTGGAAAAGGGCAGTCAGCCAAGTTAGCAGGCTAATTAGAAAAGAGCTGCTTGGAATTGGTGGCGGGGCTAAAAGGCTTTCCAGCTAATGGCAATTGAAATGCAATTATCAAAATGCTCCAGAAAGTGTAAATCAACTTAGCGTAAGTGCTGGAAAAGATGTTGAAGTTTTTATTCATTCTTGTTCGAGTTAAGACTATGAATTTTCCGCTTTTCCTCCCCCCCTCTCTGCCTATACACGGCTTTATCTCTGCGTCTCTGTCTGGGAACGTGGATTTGGATTGTGTGCGCTTGTGGGCATTGCGGATAGACATTTAGTATTTTGGCAACTTCAACTGCAATTGCAACTCCAACTCCGTCGGCCAACTCTCAACTTTAAATGCAAACTTTGGCTTACACATGCAAGCTACATATCGAAACACTGAGAAAAATGCCATTTAAATTATTACTGCTACTTAAGTACAAATATGAAAAACTAAAACTTACGAGTTTTTAATTCGATTAAGCATACAGTTCTTTGCTAACATATATATGTTTATTCCTTTTAACCTTCAATTTTGTAGAGCAATCTCTTCTAATTAAACTTCTCAGTGGTTGTGGCTGATTTCGATGCTGTGGGTGTTTTGTTTTTGTATCCGTATCTGTATCTGCAACTGTTGTTGTTGCACTTTG
This sequence comes from Drosophila erecta, assembly GCF_003286155.1. Classification (NCBI taxonomy): domain Eukaryota; kingdom Metazoa; phylum Arthropoda; class Insecta; order Diptera; family Drosophilidae; genus Drosophila; species Drosophila erecta. Next base: position 20,748,261 of record NW_020825194.1, on the reverse strand, counting down.
CGGGTTTGTCCAACTCCAGTTGCCAAAATCCATTTAAATACAGCAAAACTGTTGTTGCTGCTGCTGTTGTCTTTTGGTCAACCTTGCAACTTGGCTCTGATTTTGGCTTGCAAAACATGCACTCCACTCCCCCCTGTTGTCTGACTCTCTCTCCGTATGTTTATTTTTGCTATTTGCGGTTTGCTGTTTGTTGCCAAGAAGTTAAATTCCCCCGTCCCCCGTCCCCCCTCCCTTTCCCAACTCTCCCGTTTGCCGCAGTGCCTGCCACGCCCACCCCTTTTTGTCAGTTTATATTCCTTAGCCAAACTTTGTTTATAATTATGTCCGATTCCATTTGTTGTTCCGCCCGCAATTAATGTTCTAACTCTGGTGATTTAGCTGAGTATTCCATACATTGCGTATACGCAGTGTTGGCCACTGGGAGTTTGCGGTCGAACGGCGGAGGCCACCTTGTCTTTCAACAATGTTGGGCCAGCATAAACAGTGAAAATAACAACGTTTATAAATCACTCGGTAGTCAAGTGTTGACTTACAATAATTAAGCATGACATACACACTACCACATGCACATGTACCAGCTCAGGCCGCTCACTTACGCCCAAGCACCGCTGACGTGGGCGTGGCAATGGCATATAAATGCAAGCAATTTGCCGGCCATAGTAGCCTCCAATTACTCGAACGTGTTGCAGTCGCCGCTAAAACTATTTAGCCCCAACAATTTTGCATATAGTATTCCCATGTGGTGCGGATTAATGAGAGAGGCTTTTGAGCCACTTTTAAGCTGATTTGTTGCTGATTTTTATCGCTCGGCGGCTTTTTTACAAAGCAAACAGCATGGCTTCAATAGCTTTTAGTTTATATATGTAGCTGCTATTCTGGTAATTAAATTGCAATTGATGCGTGCTAAAGGCTGATGGCCATGTCGAATGTACGAAATGGAGAAATATTCGCATTTGATTGATGTTAATTTATTTGAAAATACATTTGGTTATAAATGAGCTCATTTAATCAAAACATATGCCACCTTTTTAGACGAATCATTTGAATTTTAATAACATTAGCTTACTGTGTGATTATGTTGACTTATAAATTATTCAGCTTATTATTCAGCGAATCAAACCGAATTTAATTGTGTAAATATTATCCAACATTTGACGTTGCACATATTTGCACTACAGTTACCTTAATTTCTACTGGCTGACTTTAATTAACAAATTGTGCTCAAGTTGTGTTTTCTGTGCTTTTATTCCGTTTTGTTAGTGTTCCATCAATATTTGCGTTACATTTTTTATTCGCATAGCTTGCACATATTGTATTTTTATGAATTTCCCCGCTGATGGTTTTTAGTAAAATCTGATCGCAATTTAAAGATGTTTTTGTGAGCGTTTTTGTTAACCTGATTTGTTCTATTTTCATGTCAAATCGGGTCAGGCCAAAGTCTTTTCAATAGTCTGCCTCTAGTTTTCAATCCATCTGATTTTCCCTTTTGTACTGTATTGCCTTCTTCCCTCGACTGTTAGCCAATTAAGTCGAGCATTTAGTCAACTCAAATGCCAGCGGCTAAAAGTTTATGTTACAGTTTGTTATTGTTGTGTTGTAGCTGCTGTTGCCGCTGTTGTTGTTATTGTTGCCAGCTACTTGTGTTTGCTTAGCCTTTCTTTGCTTTCTCCGCTCCTTTCTCCTTTCTTTGCTCTCGGCAGCGGAACAACAATAATAACAATAAGATTGCTTTGGTGGCAACAAAAGCAGCATCCGTGGAAAATCTTCAAGTGTGCTGCAGCAGCGATTGTTACCAGTAAGCCGGAAAAAGTAGCGTTAATAAAGGATACTTGGTGTTTTAATCGTTTTAACTTTTCATATATATTTTGTATAATTCTAATTTAATTTTTGCTAACTCCATAAACTTCTTAAAACAACTGGTAGTCATTAACGACTTTCGGACTAAATTAAATTGAAATGAAATGAGATGAAATATTTTCCCCCAGTGTAATCTTCAATTGTCGTTGCAAGTGGAAAATGCTGCAATGGTAGAAAAGAACTGCAACTAAATGAGTAAACCAAATGAATGAATGCATGTGGCTTGACTTTTGTAGTCCGCATTGTTGTTGCCTTCCATTGTATTGTATTTTTCCCTTTTTCCACCATTGATGTTGCTGTAGTTGCTTTGCCGCATTTTGCATACAAAATGTGAACTGAAGTCTCGGTGAAAAGGATAAATAAGAATACCAAATGGCTGCGATTGCCTGTCTCTGTCTGCATCTCTATTGCCGTCCCTGTCAATGGGTGCATTTCTTTGCGTTGCCACCGCTGCATCACAATGCCGAAAACGTTTTGTATTTTCCTCGATTTTCCTTCTCTCTTGTTCGCCCTGCCATTCGGTTTTGGCATTTAGCTCACGCGTCTGGCAAACATCGCGTATACGCGATGTGGATTGCTGGCTCCTTCCCATTCGCCGCTCCTCCTCCGCTCAATTAAGCCTGGTCGCGGTTTTAATCTCTTCACAATCTTAGTTGTTGCTTTAGCCTTGGTTTGCTTTGTTTTTGTTTTTGTTTAGCTTTGGCTTTGGCTCAGCTTCCAGCCATTGTTTAAGCTTGTTCCCCAGCCTTTTCTTTTCTTTTCTTTTCCTTTCTTCTCTTTTCTTCTGCTTTCAGTTTTCCTCACTTCTTCCCATTCCCAGTCGCCCCATCCTGGCTTACTTGTTTTCTTCTGGCGCATTTCTTTTCTTAAGCAAGTGAAACGCGGGGCGTTGCGGGTAATTAGCGCCTGTCGCCATTTTGCATTTAATTAGAGTTTATTTGGGCTGGCCAAATCTTAGCATAAGTCGCTTTTAAAACTAATATTTTAATTGTGATCCGCGAAGAAGCATCCGCAGACTTGAAGCTTTGCTTGTGTTGCAGCTTATTTTATACATTAGCCTACAATCTGCATGGCAACTTTTGGGAATCCCAGGCAGTGTGAGATACAGATACTGGGTGAGATAAACAGCTGGGGGCAAAGCCACGCCTCCTCACGCTCCCACACACACACTCACTGGGAATTTCCGTAGCTGGCAACTTTTGATTGCAAATTATTTGCAACACACACACTCGCACAAACCCCGAATTTTATACACTGGCTTGCAAAAGTTAGTTGCCAGCAGTGAAATATAGTTGTTGTTGTTGTCTGTGTTGCTTGGCAGTTTGAAAACAACAAAAATTTATAACAAGATAAAGCCAGGAACAGCAGTTTGCGACTGGGAATCGCTGCAGTTAAGCAAAAGTCGCAAAGGGGGCGGTGCTGCTTGTATCCCCCATGAAATATATAATATCTATAAATAAAGCCCAGCTGTCCTTAAAATTGCAACAGCAGCCGCCGTGGCAGTAGCTTCCAAATTTTAATAATTAAAACTCATTAACACTTTCGTTTGCGAGCGGACGGTGGGCGTTAAGGGTTAAGCAGGACAACAGCAGCAGCCGCCCCTTGGCCGAAAAAGGATTACATAACGAATGAGCGATGACTTTAGCAGGGCATATTCGTTGCATACTTTTTGGGGCAAGTCGAGTGGAGAGATTAAGTGTTGTGTCAGTTATGCTGGCTTATTAATTATGAACTGAGCTGGAGCGAAATCTTCCCCAACAGCAGCAGATGCTTCTAATTTATGAGATTTTCTGTGATTGCAATGAATAAACTACAAACTGTATCAGGCAGTTCGTAGGTGGGTAATATCCCTACCCGAAAACCAGGACAAGGCCTTCGGCTTGGCGGTATTAGCAAACAATTCAACGTTTAGGCCAAGGTAGGTGAAACAAAACGAATGGTTTCCGCCTGCGGAGCAGAAAGAAATGGAACAGAGAGGCAGAAACTCAAACAAAAAATTAAAGCCCACAACGACAAATGACAAAACAATAGAGAAAATGATTTCTACACAACAAATAAATTGCCAGACAATTTGACAGGAAGCATTTTTCAAAGTAAATGACTTTAATGTGCGAGAGGATTAGGATAAGTGGCAAGTTTAAGCAAAAGTTGCCACCAACATAATCATTAGGACAGTAATTAACTGCCCGGTCTTTAATTAAATTGATATTACATTTTGGCCAAAAGTTATATCCATTTATATAAAACAAACTTAGGTCATTAATTACTACTACAATTTGATATTTTGATAACATCTGATGTATGGATAGATCTTCTTCATTAGACGAATTTACGCCCATGTCTGCTAGTTGCTAATTGCAATGCAAGTGCCATCGAATAAAATGCATATGCGGCGTATACGTGATATGTGGCCACATATACAGGACACATTTACCATGGCCGTAACGCCGGATAACTGTAAACTGCGTCGACATCAGTTAATTAAGATTGAAGTTGCCGCAGTGCCAAAAGCAAGGGCGGTGGCAAGAGCAGTAGCTTCAGCAACCCGAGCAGCTAATTTATTATGCCAAAAGTATGTTGTGGCAGGCCACAGGGGCAAAAAGGGAGATAGAGAGAGCGTGAGCGAAGGGGAAAGGGGAAGGCGAGGCATAGGGGAAATGGAAAATGGGAAAATTGTGTAGCTACTGGGTACTGTGTATGTGTGTAAGGTGTTGAAGTGCAGGTGTTAAATGCCAGGCTTAGAGCTGATTCTGGCTAGTGATCAACAGCGTTTGGCTTCTACAGCTAATTATGGCCAAAACTTTTCCACTAAGTCAATTGAAAGTAATCAAATCAGAAAAGGCAGGCACCGAAAACCTTGTGAGCTGAACAAACTAATGTGATTCGACGTGCAATTTTGCCATCTATTGTTCGTCCTGCAAAATTCGCTCATTGAATTTTTGGTAGGCCAATTGAAAAGTTCGCCTCGAGCTATATTTTTGTTTTCAATTTGCTGGAGAGCCGACAAAAAATACAAGAAAAACTTGTTTAAGCAGCAGTGGATGCGGAAAACAGAGTGAAAAATCAAAACGAATCATCGCATTTTTGGGTCAATCACAGAGACAGCAAAGCGAGGAGATGGAAAGAGCGAAAGGAGGACATGGATTACGTGCCTAGGAGATGTCCTGTTTCCACCTTCTCCCTTCTGGCCATCTTCCCGTGCCAGATTTGAGCCATCTTTTTGGTTATCCCCGGGCTAACGAGCGCCACTACTTTCGTTACTTTTCCTTTTCCGGCATGTCCTGTTCAGTTCTGCTCCGATTGACCAAACAACAGGGTACGCATATTAAACACGCCCCTCTTAAATAAATAATGTTGACCTAAGCAGCGCTGCGGCTTTTCAATCAAAGTCAGTCTGAAAAAGCCTTGCTTCAAGTGCAGCAAAAAGAAAACTCAAAAGATTGGGAAAAATATAGAATATAGAACTGGGCATTCGCTGTTCAGGATTCTCTTGCAGTGCGACTGCTTAATGAAAACTACATACAAAAACCACTACACATACACTACACTGACTGCTCGACCGGTAAGAGAGATTACTTGAAATATTTTGCAATTGTGACTCTAAATAAGAAGACATGCCTTACAGTCTTCACTAGAACTAGTTGGGCATTATAGGGCTACAAGAAAATATGTTTCCTAAACAAATATTAAAAGCGGCAATAACTATATGTTCCGATAGTAAGTTAAACATTCTTCAGGCTTTATTTAAGACAATTTTTACTACTCACTTTAAAGCAAAATTGTTAGACTTTTCGGATTGAATCCGAAAAATCTACAATTTGCCAAAGAAATTAACATTTTGCAGGCAAAATTGTGAGATTTTTCGGTTTAAATTATTAGGCGATCATAATTTTAAACACTTGTATAAATAACACTTACCTGGTTATTTGTTCAAGAGGGATGCCAATGTCATCTTGCAAGTAATCAGGAACGCATACACTACTACACACACACTACATTCACTGCTCGACCGGTAAGAAAGATGACTTGGAATATTTTGTGACTCTAAATTAGAAGACATGCCTTACAGCCCTCACGAGAACCAGTTGGGAATTATAGGGCTATGGTCACGAAAAATCTACAATTTGCAAAAAAAATATTTACACTTTGTGGGCAAAATTGAAAGATTTTTCGGTTTGAATTACCAGGCGAACAGGAATTCCAGAAGGTGGCCAACGAGCGTTTGGTTTTCGGTAGCAACCTGATGCTGAATATGACCAAACGCACATATGTACATACATACATACATACATACATACATACATCCATACATACATACATACATACATACATACATACATACATACATACATATATACATACATACATGCCCACAAAATGTAAATATTTATGGTAAATTGTAGATTTTTCGGATTGAATTACCAGGCGATCATAATCAGCAGCAGGATGCTACCGAAAACCAAACGATCGTTGGTCACCTTCTGGAATTCCTGTTCGCCTGGTAATTCAAACCGAAAAATCTACAATTTACCATAAATATTTACATTTTGTGGGCATGTATGTATGTATGTATGTACGTATGTATTTTTGTATGTATGTGTATGTATGTATGTATGTATGTATGTATGTATGTATGTATGTATGTATGTATGTATGTATGTATGTATGTATGTATGTATGTATGTATGTATGTATGTATGTATGTATGTATGTATGTATGTATGTATGTATGTATGTATGTATGTATGTATGTATGTATGTATGTATGTATGTATGTATGTAAGTTGTGTAACTCTACAATTTGCCATAAATATTTACATTTTGGAGACAAAATTGTGAGACTTTTCGGTTTAAATTACCAGGCGAACAGGAATTCCAGAAGGTGACCAACGATCGTTTGGTTTTCGGTAGCAACCTGCTGCTGATTATGATCGCCTGGTAATTCAATCCGAAAAATCTACAATTTGCCAAAAAAATTAACATTTTGCAGGCAAAAATTGTGAGATTTTTCGGTTTAAATTACCAGGCGAACAGGAATTCCAGAAGGTGACCAACGATCGTTTGGTTTTCGGTAGCAACCTGCTGCTGATTATGATCATGATTATGATTTAAATCCGAAAAATCTACAATTTGCCATAACAATTTACGTTTTGCAGGCAAAATTGTGAGATTTTTCGGTTTGAATTACCAGGCGAACAGGAATTCCAGAAGGTGACCAACGATCGTTTGGTTTTCGGTAGCAACCTGCTGCTGATTATGATCATGATTATGATTTAAATCCGAAAAATCTACAATTTGCCATAACAATTTACGTTTTGCAGGCAAAATTGTGAGATTTTTCGGTTTGAATTACCAGGCGAACGGGAATTCCAGAAGGTGACCATACATACATACATACATACAAAAATACATACAAAAATACATACGTACATACATACATACATGCCCACACAATGTAAATATTTATGGTAAATTGTAGATTTTTCGGTTTGAATTACCAGGCGAACAGGAATTCCAGAAGGTGACCAACGATCGTTTGGTTTTCGGTAGCATCCTGCTGCTGATTATGATCGCCTGGTAATTCAATCCGAAAAATCTACAATTTACCATAAATATTTACATTTTGTGGGCATGTATGTATGTATATATGTATGTATGTATGTTTGTATGTATGTATGTATGTATATATGTATGTATGTATGTATGTATGTATGTATGGATGTATGTATGTATGTCCATATGTGCGTTTGGTCATATTCAGCATCAGGTTGCTACCGAAAACCAAACGATCGTTGGCCACCTTCTGGAATTCCTGTTCGCCTGGTAATTCAAACCGAAAAATCTTTCAATTTTGCCCACAAAGTGTAAATATTTTTTTTGCAAATTGTAGATTTTTCGTGTCCATAGCCCTATAATTCCCAACTGGTTCTCGTGAGGGCTGTAAGGCATGTCTTCTAATTTAGAGTCACAAAATATTCCAAGTCATCTTTCTTACCGGTCGAGCAGTGAATGTAGTGTGTGTGTAGTAGTGTATGCGTTCCTGATTACTTGCAAGATGACATTGGCATCCCTCTTGAACAAATAACCAGGTAAGTGTTATTTATACAAGTGTTTAAAATTATGATCGCCTAATAATTTAAACCGAAAAATCTCACAATTTTGCCTGCAAAATGTTAATTTCTTTGGCAAATTGTAGATTTTTCGGATTCAATCCGAAAAGTCTAACAATTTTGCTTTAAAGTGAGTAGTAAAAATTGTCTTAAATAAAGCCTGAAGAATGTTTAACTTACTATCGGAACATATAGTTATTGCCGCTTTTAATATTTGTTTAGGAAACATATTTTCTTGTAGCCCTATAATGCCCAACTAGTTCTAGTGAAGACTGTAAGGCATGTCTTCTTATTTAGAGTCACAATTGCAAAATATTTCAAGTAATCTCTCTTACCGGTATATAGTAGTGTATGTGTTCTTAGGTGTGATTACTTGCAAGATCACATTGGCATCCGTCTTGAACAAAAATCCAGGTAAATGTTATTTATACAAGTGGTTGAAATGTTATAATATTTATTCATAAAACATATTTAAAATAAAATATAAAATTCTTGTTAGAAAATTGATTACCCTACACTGAAAGGGATATATGTATATTTTTATGTTTACTCGTATACAAAGTGCTACTAGATTGTGTTGTTTCCTTAGTTGCTGTTTGTATATCATTTTGTATTTTTCTCCTTCCTAACTATTGTTCAATTATTTGCAATTTAAATCATCTGCTTCGAGCTGGGCTTTTAACATACTACAGAATTTTTCATTGATATCATAATATACAGCAATATTTCTTTATTTTAATTAATATTACATCACTTGAATTTGATTGTAAATATTTACTTGACTGCATTACATTTTCGCCATTGATCAATTATATATCAAATTAATCAATGTTTATATATGAGTGCATTTGTTATGCTTCGTTTTAATTTAAATAGGTTGAAATATCTTAGCTGAGCATTTCTTAAATTTTCTGTGCTCACTTGCGAGTTTCTTTTCCCCTTTTTGTGCCACCAAATTTTAGCTGCTTTTCGTGGCACTTGCTTTTATTGCCGCAAATTAGGCAAAACTTTTCTCCCTCCTTGTGTTTCCGAATTGCTGTCCCTCTTTTCGGGTTTCCACTTTTTTCCACATTTTCCACCATTGTTGAGGAAGTTTATTAGCTGCTTGGCAGGTGGCCAGGCGGAAACCAGAAGGAATCTGAAACTTGCAGTTGGGGAAATGTTCGTTGCAGCCTAGTTTTCTTTTTTGGTGCGGCTTAAATGTGTGTCTGTGTTGCAAGGCTTGTTTTCCAGGCGCCTATTTATAGAGAGACCAATGGGAGGCCCCTCGAAATGCTAGGGGGTACAGCAATTTTCACACTCACTTGAGCTGCCATCGATGTGCACACGCATCTGAAATCCTGTGTCTCTCTGCTCCGCTTGTCAGTCACAATTAGCCGCTTGGCTAAAAATAAGGATGTGCGATGTAAGGATCTAAGGATGTGAGATGGGGACCCCTTCTGATGGGATGGAATGGCATGGAATCGCAGCGTATGGGGCTGCTGTGCTTCAAACTGACTTGGGGCTAAAACGGGTTTGACAGCGTGTGACAATACAGAGAAACAAACACACACTCACACAGTCACACACACACTGGCAAACACTTCAGCTGGCACTTGTTGGAAGAGGACGGCGATAGCCAGCGCTTAGCTTATATTTTCCATTTTTTGAAGCTGAAGAGAGGGACAGACACACTTGGACACAAGGATTCAAGTGTCCTTCAGTCTATTTGGATACTTTGCATTTTCTAACGCTTTTTTTCCATTTTTCCGCTGCTGTTGTTGGCTAAATGTGCTCTACTTTTGAGCCAACGAGTGGGAGGGCTAGCACACACACAGACAATGCCACTTTGGCTAATGAAATGCAAACGCCAAGGCAAAGCCGTGTATCTGTGCAGCAGTGTGTGTGCGTTTTTGTGTGGGAGCATGAATATTTATATAAACAGGAGTGTGCGAGTGTGTGTTGCAAATAGCTGAAAAACATGGCTTACACTAACAGGAGAATCTTCAGTTGCCACATTAATATTTATGCTCGGTAGCCGTTTTGTAGCTGAAACACATACCCGATTCATAACCGCTAGCTAAGCGTTGCCGTCTTGAGAACTCCTAATATTTGAAACAGTTTCCCGAATTCCCAGTATTTAAGAATGCATTCATTTAATAAATCGCCTGTTTCCTGGTGTTTTCTCTTTAACGCGTTAATTAAGGCATGCGCTTGCAGTAAAGCAATACGATCAAGTTCAAAGGATTGCCGATGTAATTATATTTCGATATATTTACAAGCGGATTGCAAATACTTTCTGCAATAATGAATTAACACTTTCCAAGTACACTGGTCGCTTTTCGCAAACGTCTGAAATTTCTAAACTGTTGTTTTCTAAACTGAAAATTGGCCAGTCCCTGCAGAGAACTTTAATTTCTTCTCGGAAAAAAGGGGTGTTCAAAAAACTTGTCGTCAAAGTTGAAAGGTGAAATTTTCCGCCCCTTGGCCAACTGGCAATTTGATTTGCAAATTGAAAACGGAAATCTGGTTTTGAAATCAGTGGGGGGAAGAGGTCAGGACCCCCAGATTTTGAGATCTCAACTTTCGGATGGGTAGTCGATGATTTTAATTAGCGGTTTGCTTGGGGAGCGGGAAAAGGCAAGTCGACAAGTGATTTATACGCTGATTTATTCATAAACTGCAACTTGAGGCAAATATACGCGGAGTCTGGGGAATACTTGATTGAGTGCAAATAAAAATGTTGCAATTGCATTTGAAACGCTGCGTGTACTTATTTACTTTGCTTGCTTTTTCTGCTTGGCCATGCAAATTAATTGAAATTAATTACTTCATTTGTTATGGCATTTCTGGTATGGCCAGCAGCAATGGAATGTGTTTTTATGTAATTTTTCATTCCGTTCCACGCTGACTTGCAATTGAATTAAATTAAAATCGTTAGCCCAAACTGTGTTTGACTTTAATTTTCGCACAATTTAATTTGCATTATTTCGGTTATTTGTTGTAATTAACGAATGTGGTCAACCGTTCAAGTGAAAGCTGTCAGCGCCAGAGTTTGCAAAGATTACTTAAGCTTCTGTTCAAAATCCCGTGTGCTTGAATTTAAAGAGTGGGCGGACTGGATTCAATGCCAAATGGTCATCCAATTGAGTTTTTATAGCGCAAATATCGACACAAACAAGCGCGTAATTGAGTCTGCACTGCAGTCCACGCCCTTTTCCCCGATTTTTGAGCAGTTCAAATGGCACGAAAATGTAGCAGAATAAACAAGAATTAAGCCGGGAAAAAGGGAAATGATGCTTGTTGGCTAGCAATAACAAAACCCTCTAAATCTAAGAGTCTACAGGGCAATAAAAGCTTAAACTCAGACTTGCTGAATATATCCGCATTATAATTCTAGATCTGAAGTCTTTCAGCGATGCACGAAATTCCAATGGAATTTAATAAGTGGCTTTATACAATACTTAAAAATTGTGTCCTGTTCTGATTCTATTTTTAAGCGATAGATATGAATCACAAGGGACGGTCACCGAAATATTGTATTAAATATTTTAGAAATTAGTAAAAGAAACAGGGATTCATGAACTTGTCATTGACTCTGGCTTATAAATTGAAGGCGACCTCTTCATTTGGTGAGTGTATGAAGTAGCTTTTTTACTGGCTGGTCGCCAATCGCGATGACAGCTAGTATCCTCTGCGCATCCTGTTCCCTCTCCTCCAACCTACCCATCATATCGCTCTGTCAATAGACATCAAAAATGAAAATTGTAATGCGAACAGTTCGGCAAACGCAGCCCTGAGTCCTCGAACCCGGGATCTGTCCGGTTCGCCAGGCAGTGTGGATATAACATGGTGGTGGCGATGGGTATCCAGCAGGAGGACTCTCCGGTCCCGCCCGTTTGTTGTTTTTATGCAGTCCTGCTGCTCCTGCTGCTCCTGCTGCTCCTGCTGCTCCTGCTGCTCCTCCTGCTCCTGCGTCCTTCTGCCATTTCCCTACTCTGGTAGTTGGCCATATTGACAGCGGCAAATTCATTAATGTCAGAGCAAAGTGGTGGGAGAGCGGGGCGAGGCGAGGGCGGGCAGGTATTGCTGCAGTTTCGACGAGGTCCTGCGACAAGGACCTCCCACTCGCTCATCCACCGCCTTCGGTAATCCAAGTTTATACTCCTGGATGCCATTGTTAAATGGTTTGCATGCACAGCAGGCGAGGGGTAGGGAAAATTCCCCAAAAAAGGATAGTGGGTGCTACATACAGAGTGAGTTATTGAAGCACCACACAGAATGCCGGTTGCAGGACGCAGGACGCAGGACAATGCGCGTAATGAAGTGACAGCTTTATTGACAAATAAATTCTGTTTGACAGCACTCAACGTGGCCGGGGCGCTAAAAAGTACGAAAAAATGCCGGAAAAGCATTGAAAACGAAAACACTAGAGAATGTACTCCAACCGACTGCTGGTGGCCAATTGTGCAATTTGCTTTGATCTTTGGCTCTAAAATAAATTGCGTAAATATAACAAATGGCCAAAGGGAATCCAGTGCGAGGCGAGGAAAGTTTCATTTAAAATTCAAATCATCACAGAAATGATGGGCAATGGAGTTTTGTGCATCTGCGAGGGAATAGAGGGGCTGGTGCCACAAACATTGCATCATGAACACAAAAACAAACTACAATTGCTGCAGTTTCAGTTGCAATTTCTGTTTCAGTTTGCGACGTGGCGCCATGAATTATGCAACAAATGTGCAGATTAAACACAAAATGCCAGAGCACTTAAAATGCCCCGAATAACTAATGCTGCCACCAGGGTAGTGGGGTTTTTTCGGGACCGGGTGGGCTGGATTGCTATCCTATCCTGGATTGCCATTCAACATTCGACTCAATGACAATGAAATGCCAGCAGGGTTAGCCGAAAACTCCCCACCGGAATTTCCATCTGTCTATTGTCATTAGCCGGCTGAAGCGTCGAAAGACGGTGCATTGGCACAGACCATTATAATTGTTTGAATTATTTAGGCACATAATAAAATGCAAATGGGAGGAATGGTGAGCAGGAGGCTTTGGGGTAATTCCCCGACCAGGGAACCCCGAAGTGAACTGAATGCCAGCTCGACAAGAGCTCAGGAACTGGGTGAAATCCTCGAGAGAAAGCTGATGACTTAGATACACAATCTGCCGAGTATCTCTTCTAATCGCATAAGTTGTATTTTAATCAAGTTTTCATTAGACGGCAGACAGGAAGTCACAATAATGCAATGAACTTAATGGGCTCGCTAGTCTATAGGCAAATTGGAACAATGTGACTGCTTTTGTGTTTGAAAGCTAGTTGAGCAATACAGCTGTCGGTAAATTAACTTTTTGAACTGGAGATTAATGTGCTGTGTAGCAAAATTCTACGGGCTGAGTGCCTCAATTAATTTCAACGTCTGATTTAGTGTCGAGAGTGATAAAGATACCAAAAACTAATAATTTAAATTGAAGCAGGTTGTCTTGAGTATGTGGAAGACTAAACTAGCGCCTATTGCATAACTTTCAATAACTTGCGATAACATGAGATTCCATTATACAAAGGTTAGATGTGCAGAGGTTATTCAATTGGTCACAACTGATGTGTCTTAGTTTAGGTAAGCCGACCCAAAACTATCTTATCTACGGCAAAATACCCAGATCTTGAGCTCAGTTCCGGTTTCTTTATCAAGCGGAGCATGCTTTCGAGCCCCCACAACTTTGTGGTTTACTATCAAGTGAAAATCCCCTTGAAGCCGGGCAACTACAACCAACTTTTCTCCCCGACAATTGCAAAACTCAATCTGGAACCACGAGATGAAGACATTTTTCATCCATGTGTGTGTGTGTGTTTGTGTGGCGGAGTGTTTAGCACTGCATGTGTGTGCGTTTGGCCTCAAGGATAAGGATTCTTGTCGCCCAGCGTGTTTGCGTTTGTTTGCTTGACTCAATGTCTGTTTGTCTGCCAGCCTGTCGCATTTTATCTTTTGCCTTTTTATGGGGATCCATTTTTTTTATCGCTTAACGTGGCTGAGTTGATAGAACACCAGCCGTACCGCCCTATCCATCTCCTGGCTTATCTTGCCAGCGACGTTTTGTAACCATTTTTATTGTTTTTATTGTTTTTGTGCCGCCATCGCCTGGAGTTTGTGGCTTTTGAGCAGATTTATCTTGGCGGTAGTAGTAGGAGTAACTGGAAACTGGTAACCGGGCTTAGAGCTGCGGCGATAAGAGTGCCAAAGAGCTTCGGGCTGGCCAAAACGTTGAACGATTTATTTTCTATTTGTTGCCTGCGAAATGAACTCAAAATTAAATCAACCGCAATGGCTGGGGAAAGAGTTCGAGCTCGATTCGAATTGATTCGATTCGATTCGATTCAGGAAAGCAAAATGCGACCCATATTTTCAGGCTCAGCACGTTCGCTTCAAGTAGGCACAGCTACACACTCATTGTCCTGGCAAACATCCTGCATCGCACCACGAAATCCCCGGAGTCCTGGCAGCTGCAACAGCAGCTCCTGATTTTATGCGATTTCTGGCTTATTTCACAAATTTACCGCGCGCGGCAAGACCAGAAAAAATGTCAACGGGGAAATCGGTGGAATCAGGTTGAGCACCCAGTCACGTTTCCCAAACTCAAACCGCCTCATCAATATTATGGCTTTCCATGACTTGTCCTCTCAGCGGGATATGGAATTATGATGCAGTAAATTTAATGCCGCCGTTGGAGGCGGGCCCAAATGTCATACATAAGTATATACACACGCGCTATTTACATGTAATGCAAAATCAAATGGCAACTGACGACATTGAGTGACAATGAAAATGCAACCAGCAGTGTCTGCCAGTTGCATGTCAAAGTGAAACCGAGCCAGAGGAACAAAAACGGGAAAGTGCCAGTGGATTTTCTCGACATCTGACAGCAGGCGACAAAAGGCAAATGAAGCAAACTCTTGGAAGCCACGACAAACAGGAAAAAAGTGCCACTCCCCCAAGTGCAGTCACAAAAAATTATGTACAACCAACATTTATCACACTTTTCTTCCCTTTTCTCGTGGCAGTGGGTGGAAAATGTTTTCTTAGCTAGAAAGCCAAAGTGTGCGACATGTGCAAACTTTAGGAGTTTTTCTTGGATCCAAACTTTATTGCTTTTCACCGGAAAAAGTGGCAAAAGAAATTTCGAAACGTAATCTGTCAACTTAACCTTACTTCACGCTTGAAGTTCCCATTTAAGTGCAATGTATATATATCTCATAACGTATCTGAAGCGTTCACACTCTCTCGAAATCATTGGGAATCAATCAAAGGACATAAATATGCTCAGGTAGCTAATAGTAACGTCCTTCGCCATCGAAATAAATGAGCAGTGTGCGTGCTCCACTTGGAGCCACTCCACAGACGAGGTGGGCGAAATTTAATCAAGTTTCCATGCTACGCGATTGATGTGCATATATAAATCAGCCTATATCAAGGCTTGAAAAAGCGGCAGTCATAAGCGTCAAGCAGCGTGTCAAACGTGGCGTATGCGTGATCTCAAGAAGGCTTTCCAGTGGCGAAAGAAGAGACTTTGCCGAACTGCTTGGTATATAATAAAAGCGTGTACCTTATTTATACCTTTCTTGTAATATATATCATCGAATATCATGGCTTAATAAATGTCTTTAAATAAAATTGTAAATTTCAAGCAAGTACAGTGATTACACCGCCGCAACCCCTGGGATGTAGCCTGTAGCTAATTTCCACACATTACGTATACGCAGCGGGTTCACGGCAGCCGCAGAATTGCCTGTCCGTGGACTAGTCTGCCCTGCCGATCCGATAGCATTTCCCAATCAACGCCAATCAAATCAATGCCGTCTAATGGCATTAACCCATCAACTTCAGTGTCAGACTCCTGCGGCCTGTTCTCATATTCGTATTTACCCATATGCATCCCCGATTTTCAATCGATTCCCGCCGCCCGTCTGGCGCACCGAAGTTTTCCACTTTTGCACTTTGCGTTTGCGTTTTTGCCGCGACTCCTGCAACTCTTTTGCAAACTTTGCTTTGATTCGATCAGGAAATGTTTTTCGTTTTTCCCCCTACCTTTTTCATTCAAAACCCACACTTTTTGCCGCCTGCTCGTCCACTGGGTTCTGTAATTTCGCCAGTGACCAGTGGGCGTGGCAGGCACGAATTGGAAATAGTAGTTGGCCAAACGTCGGCGACATCCGCGGCCAACGACATTTGCAGTATTCAAAGGTACTTCGGCATACCCGTTTAGAGACTTGGGAGCAAAAAATTGAACTTGATTTTAAAGGCATATTCCAGTTGGGCCCTGGGAAAATGGTATTTGTCATCCTGGAAGGGATAAAAGCACTGATGGAACGTGTCCAAATGCCAAATCACGTAACACCTCATTGAGCTCATTAAATGGCCACGCTGGGGTTAATCTCAGTTTACTTTCGCCATACCGAACTTAAGGTTTCTCAAATTTTAAAGCGCCTCGGTTTCATAAAATCTTAACGACTGCCGCTTTCTAAATCCGCCAAAAAGGCGTCGAGAAACGGGGCTCGTGAAACATTAAACAGAAAACAAGTTGCGGGGTTGGACTGTTGGTTGTTTGTCCGCCATGTTATTGATGAAATGTTGTCAGGCGATTTTTTCTTGCTCGCCTTTATTTTATTTGTTATCATGAGCGCAAAACTATGGCAACGGCAAACAAAAGGCAGAGGCGTCAGGCGCCAAAGAGCACATCAAATTTTAAGGAGGGGCGAATGGATGGTTGCCTAGCAATTCAGCAGACACGAAAATTTAATAGCCTCCGCAACAACAGCAAACTTGATGGGCCAAAAAGTTGGCTGTGGCGGCTGGGGGATGGCGGGCGGGTGTGGCCCTTAATACCAAGGGGGAGCGGAGGGACACTGTGCAACAAAATTTTCAACACTTGCCGGAACATGTCATGAATGCGAACATGAGGCGACGTGGCCAAAAAAGACCAGGGCGTTTGGATGGGGGTGCTGTATGGTTCACCCCCAATGGACACAAAGTGGAGCACCCAGACACGTGACAGGAACCAGCTTTGTGGGCTCCAAGTAGTTTGTCATAAAAGGGGCCAAAATATCGCTGGAAACACAGAGCGAAAGAGGTTCCAAGGCTTCGAAGGGCGTTAAGCAGGCGGCAGAGGGAATTTTAACATTATATAATATCCCAAACATATTGTTTTACAACATTTTTGGCCGTCAGTCAAACGTCCGAGCACTGAGTTCAACGAACCAAGCGCACTAAAATAAATAATAATATTTTGGCAGCCCTTTGCCCCAAGTTGTACGAGTATTTCTGTCCTATTTGACTTTTTGTTGGCAAGCCCGAAGAATGAAAATTTAATGCCAAACGCTGTGTGCAATTTTAGCATCAAATTGCAATTAATCAGCGACCTAGTCAACTCTCCTTTCGAATTTGTTTCCCTCTTTTTTTCTGGTTTTTGTGCCACTTGCCTCGCATTGCATGTGTGCAACATTTGCACTTGTCGACGGGGCAAGCGAACTGCTGACAGCGATAAATGTCCTCGCATTTATAATAATTTGCGACTAATTTATTGCCCAACACATTCCCTTTTCGCAGAGTTCGTTTCGGCTGATCGGAGGCGAATTGTGTGCTTATATGCTTAAAATCCATGACGTATTTCGGTGGACTTACAGAAAATCGAGTCGAAAAAATCGAGATTTATGCTGTACATACCTGCAACGAGAATCGGAGAAAAGTGTAAAATTAGCATTTTATTTCGATTTGGTGTTACAAGAGATCTAACGCTAAGTAGGTTAATTGATTTGAATTTTATCTTTGTAAATGTAAGTCCCTCTTGAAAATTTGTCTCTAGTAAGTGATTTTATCGAGTTTTTTGTGCGAATTAAAATGGCTTCAAAGAATTTATGACAACTATTTTTTCCCTATTTTTATCTCCTTTCAACCATGATAAAAAGGCTTTACGAAGCTTAGAATGGCTTCCCATATTTGCTGCAAAACTTAAAGCCGCTTAAATTCCTCACATCAAGTTTCCCCTGAGTTCTTAGTATTTATGCACATTGTCGCATAAATCCTTTGCATATGCATTGAAATGCGTCTAATGGGAGTTAAAGTTGCCATAAATAAGCAGGAGTTCTGGCTTAAAGGGTGGCAGGATCTATGGCATGTGGCAGGATGTGGGAGCGGAGCAGAGTAACAAGGACTTGTTGTGGCACGCACGTTTTCTCCTGGACACATGTACAACAACCGCTGGGTAATAACTGTCCTCGCACGAGGACGACGCTGTTGCTTGTTGTCCTGTTCGAGAGGATATCCTTCCCAGTCCAGTTCCGCCCTTCCAACACCCAACCCGCTGCTACTCAGTTTCAGTTCTCAACTGGGGTCCTGTCCGTCTGGCTGGAAAAACATATTTCGTATTTTATGCAATGCGGCGCATAAAACTTTGCGCTTAAGCCTTCCTGGCGAAAACACATTGCCAGGGGGAAGAACTGGGAAAAATTCTATCGAAAACAGAGTTAGCTGTTAGTCCGTGTTTCAAAAAGCCAAAGTGTTTTAGCCAACTACTCTTGCCAGTTTTTAATGTTGCTAATCAAGGGGTTTGCAAGTTGCCACTTAAAGGCAATGTATTTTTGCATAATTTAATCAAATAGGCTGTGCAGTCCTTGAATAATTTTCGTGTATATCATAAGGAATTCATTAAGATTTCTAATACTCTTTTCCAAAAATGTTATTATCTTGATTTAAGTAGTTAGCTACTTTGAGAGCAAAATTAAGGTTAGGTTAATCAGAAACGAAGTTAAGCTTGTAGATGTTGTTTTCAGCAGTCATGTGGCTTTTCCCTCAGTGCAGTGGCGCCGCATCTGACCAACGTCCCCGGATCCTGGCGCGTATTATCCTGGACCCCCTGCACCCCGCTCCATGTGGGGGGCAGTCCGTCAGGCGAGTGTCTCAACACATTTGGCACGGTTCGTTGGGGGCGCGTGACATGTATATGAGAAATTATTCCGTCGACTGCCCCTTTCGAGTTCCGAGCGCCAAGGATGGATGTGCATGTGGCGCACACTGCTGTTTTCATGCTCGACTGCCAGTTTTCCCCCGCATTTTATTCGATTTTCCTTCGCCGGCTACGTTTTTGCACCTTTTTCGGCTGGGGAATAATTTATTATGGCCCCATTGCCATTGGATGGCTGAGCGGCCACTCCTTCCTCGCTTTTCGCCAGTTTTTTCCTGAGCGAATGCATAATTCTTACTTTTTGCTTGGCCACAGGATTTACTCCACTCCTTTGACCTTTGGGCTCTTCATTCCGGATGGACATGTCATTGTAATGAAATTATTTGTCAGCTTAAATGATTTTTTCAGCTCTTTAAGTAGCACTTTCAGCTATTTAACTTTTTGTTCTCTACACTTGACTTTGCTTTATGAATATTTTATTATTGTTGGGCCAGTTGCAGGATTTTCACTGAAATATTTGAATGGCGTTGGGAAATCTCTGTGGAAAATCCACCTTTGCCACTCTCACTCGCAATCACTTTAGGCATTAAAATATTAATAACAATTTTGTGATGCATATTTTCAGGCTGATGGGCAGCGAGTCAATACCAAAATACAGGAAAAAACCGAGTGCAAAATAAATTGACAAAATGCAAATCAGCAGAGCAAAATGTTTTTCTATAGGAACCCGAACTTTCACCGGGGTATTTGTGACCTATGATCAATGCAATTCCGATTTTCAGATTGTCTGAAATTTAAGCCTGCGATTTGCTGTGCTAAGTCCTATATAATTATTTGGCTTTGCAATGAGTGGTATTTTAATGCGTCAAATATTTAAAATTTGAAAAGAATAAAAATATTTTTATTTTATGGAACGAAAGTGCCTGCCTTATTCGGTGATGGAAATTATTTATAGTTTCCGCTTCATTAATGTTGATATGTGTATGTGACTTTTGAGCCGCATCGATTTACATTTTTTCCACTGTATTTGGAAATGAGTTTTGCTTTTGGATGTGTAACATAAATGACTTTATGGCAAGCAATGGAGTCCCCTGAGCGAATGTTCTCAGAGGAGGAGAAAGAGGAGGGGAGGCGGTCGATTAATTGCCACCGATAGCGAATGGTAATGAGGCACGCCCCTTCCTTTCCCGCCTTCTACCGCCCCCTCGTGTGGCATGCATTGTGAGCACCTAATCACTGTGAAATCTGCCTAGGCAATGATCATTGGACCAAAACGTGACATAATTTGGCCTCCAAAATGGGTGGGGATATCTAATTGATGTTGCAACTGCTGCTGCACCCTTCCTAATTAAAGCCCGCACCCATTTCCTCGACGAGAACGCATTTAGGCCATTAAACCGTGTCTATGCGTCCGCTTTTTTAGCCATTTACAAAGTTCTGTTTCGATTAATCCATATTTAGTTGACATGGCGACGAAATTTATTGCAAATCCTATTAGATGATAATACTTTTGTTGCATCACACGTATTTGCCTTGCCAATTAGAATTGGCTTTTGCGCAATGTGTATTTTTAATTAAAGTTTTCATTTCGCATTGGCAGCATAATTAGCAATCGATATGTGACATAATTTAGTTGCATTAAAAACCTAGTTGCAGCTTTGTGGTGCTTGCAGGTTGAAGGCAAAAGAAGTGGCTCACTTACTTATTACTTGGCTTGGGCCAGCCTGACATTCATTAGCCCTTGAACTGAAGAGCCTTATTGCATTCAGGCCATCGTTTCCTGCACTTCCGGTTGGACTGTCCGTTGCTCCCTCTCCCACGATAAGCATTTGATTGGTTGGTTTCCCAGGAAACTGGGCCAAAGGATGCCTTTATTAAAAATTCCATTACTTCGCCACAGAATGCGACCCAAACTGACAAATCAAAATTAAAGTGAACTGTTGTAGTTCAGGGTAACTAGCGACAATGTTAATTGCAATTGTAATTGCTCTCGCACACACACACACACAAGCACTTCCTTGCAGCAGTGAAAATCACGGCAAGGAAATCAGCTTTTTGCTTTTCGCTCTCAGCTTCCCTTTCCCTCTATTTGCAGGTGAAATATGCGCTAATTAGTGTGCGCTCCGCAGAAGGGTGCAACATGGCTATTTCGGTGTGGTAGGCGAAAAACTGGCGCAGAAAGGAATGCCATTCACTTGCGAAGTACGCGAAAGCAAGTGGCAACAAAAGCCTAGCAGAGACGACAACTGCAGCAGCAGCCATATCAGGCTACCAATGCAGCAGCAACAATAGAACAACTGCAGCAGCACGAGCAACATGCAGCAGCAACACGCAGCAGCAACTACAACCATCATCAGCTCGAGCAGCAAACAAAACCAATTACAATTATATCTGCGCTTGGTTAATCATGTGAGTCCGCCGGAGAAGCGGGTATTAACTGCTGCTGCTGCTGTTGCTGCTGCAGCTGCCGTTCATGTTGCTGCTGCTGCTGTTGCCGCTGCTGCTGCCGCACTTTGCACGTTGCAGCTTGTTCCGCTTGGTGGCCATTGTTATCTGGAAATCCAGACTGGGTGTAGGCCAGTTTGCGGCAGAATCGTTCTTGAAAGGGTGACTCCCAATCGAGTCGAGTTGCTGCCGCAGCAGTAGTTGCAACATTTGCCTGTTTTTTGCAGCTCACTTCCGCCCAATTGTGAGCTGATGATTTGGCTTGTTTGTCTTTAACTTCCTGTTGGCACTTGGAAAATAGAAGCATGTACTCACAATTAATCTGTCAAATTTAATAGGCCAGTTCTGCTGGATAACATTAATTTTCATTTTAAGCTAAATATTTATGAATATTTATTAAAATGACTTGTGTTCTTTCTGGTCCAGCATATGGAAATTATTGCTATAAATAACATAGCATTGGAATTTAATATAGTTCTAACGATTTTTAGCCAACTGAAAGTTATGCCATTTAAGTATCGTTTTCCCTACTTCTCATTTAATTTTAGATCTCTGTTTATGAATTTCCATTGTTAGTAACAGCAATTTTTAGTTGGAATTTCATAAAGCTCTAAAGTTTTTTCCCAGCTCATTTGTGTGTCCTTTTTCTTATTTTCTCCTGTATTTTCCCATACTTTTATTCTCAGTCAACATTAGCAATGACCTTTTTTCGTTCTGTTTCCTTGCAGCATTTGCGGCACATGGCGGCTGTGGCACGTTAGATAAGCGGTAATCGGCATGGAAACATTTTGGGCAAATATGACGCGGCCGAAAAAAGTTATGCTTCTGTTGCAGAACCAATTTGCATTCATTTCGGACCGCCATTGATAGGGTGGCAAATTCCGCGCATTACGCATACGCAACGTGTTGCGCCTGCATCTGGAGGGCGGCGACCACATCAGAAACACCGATCACGTTGCCTAATCAGGTTGCCAAATCATTTAATGATGCGTCATACAGGGTCGGTGAGTATTTCAGTTGGTGTGTGAGTGTGTGTACTGTTGTCCTCGTCCAGGACATTTTAAATATGCGTCCATAACTGGGGCAAAAACTGTTTGCAAGCCTCCGACGGAATGCCATGTGGGGGTGCCTGGGTAAATGGCGAGTTAAGGTTGGGGGTCAACCTTGTCTGGTCGTTGCATTGGCAAATTGACGTTGACAGGCGGGCACAAGAGTGGAAACAGGATGAGGGAAATCGATCCAGCAGCAGCTGACAACACATGTTCCATTGATTTGTGAGTAGGTTTTGCTGTTGTCGGTTAGAGCTAAATTAGTTTATGGCCCCAAAATGTCAGATGTCCAAACTGTCGGGCCGTTTTACTGCAGCGATTTTTGCCAACAATAACAATGACGTATTTTTTGAAAATGATCTCTGGCTTTATACTTTTTGGAATTGATTTTATTTCATTCGCAGTCAGCTTGACTTTTAGGGCCATACATTTTTAACCAACATAAAAAATGTGCACACTTTTTCAATGGCAGTAGATATAGCGTTTAATATTTAATGGTTTCTTCCTATTTCATTTGAATTTAATGAGCTTTTATTGGTAAATATTAATGTCCAGCAGGTTGGCCTTTTTGTTTCGCATAAACGAGCTTAACGTGAACCATTTGTTATCCTTAAAGCCCACACATGTATATTTATGGCCATTTGCCGTACTTTCCGCTTCAAACTGAATCTGCGGTCTAACCACAATCCATGATTCAACAACAAACTGGCGCCCCCGGCAACCAGATTTTTGCAATTAATTTAATTAGCTTTAGGACACCGACACGGAAAAAACTGCATTTAAAAATGCTCAAAATGCATGGCAGCAAAATGGAAACATTTTAATAATTAAACCGCAAAAATGCTTACCTTGCTGTTTTTATTTGTACCTATTTGCGTATGCTCCTCTTGGCCCAAAAGAAAAAACACAGAACAGCAAATGAGCAATGCGAAAAATGCGAAAAACGCCGGCAAATAAAATATTTTCAAGCGCGTAATTTGTCAGCCTGGCAGGTAAAAAGAGCAGCAGGCGGTTTCGGCCAGAAGTGGGCACAACAAAAGCCCCTGGCAGGTCAGTCAGGCATTCTAGGCTTCCAAGGGATCAGCTCCTGCCATAATTAGCATCCCACTGTAGCGAACTGCAGAAAATGCAGCAGTAGAAATATCTGGCGAAAACGTCCAAAAAGCTCATTAACATAATGTGCGGTTACCTGGCCTGAAAACCCCTATTTCCCTAACCTTTTAGCCCGGCTGCTCCAGCAATTGCAGCTCGGAGATTTTTATTTGCCTGCTTAGACACGGGCTTTATGAGCAAATCTGCGGTCCACTTAATGGGCCACAAAAAAGCAACATAAATAGTTTTTAGCATGGCTGCGGCTGCTGGCTACTTTTCACTGAATTTTTAAGTAGTTAACGCTGGGATATTGTTTTTACAATATATTCACAGTTTGGTTTAGTGCAGCTGCTAGGCATTTTCATTTAATTATGCTTTAAAGCGATTTTAGCCGATTCATGGGGATTCATGATTGATTGAATTGAGAACGAGAACAAATTACTAGGTTGCTTGGGAGCATTAAACATCGGACTGCCTTAAACGGTTTAGCCCATTAGGAGGCTGCTGCATATATTCTTTCCCCTTTTACATCTTTAAGTGGCTGGTTTTTATGCAAGACATTCTCTTCTTACACATTTAACTTTTGCATACTATTGAACCTGGCTTAGTCCTGGAACAACGTGCCTGGCATGCCGAGCACTTCCTCCGCCATGCAAAAATTCCCTCGACACCCGCACAGACTGGAGTGTATCGCACATTTCACTTTGGTTTATGAAAAATTCATAACAAAACATTTTTCCCTGTCACGGGCCACGACACAACAAATTTGAAATGGAATTCGCTGCCACCCCATACACACACGTTTCTATTTAAATGTTAATGCAATTGAAGTACTATGTGCCCCTGCATCGCATCCTCTTTCTTAGTGCAGAATCCTTGAAGTTGTGCCACCAAGTTTGTGCCACAATTTTAATAAGCCATGGAGCCCCATCGGTGGCAACAATCACATGGCTGTAATTAAATGAAATGACGTCGACAACTCTGCAGAGAACTTCAAGCCAAGACCAACGCATTAATGTTACTTATTTCAATCTCGAAAACATTCAACTCTGAGCAGCTTACTGTTTCTATTTCCTTTCTATTCAGTTTTTTTTTTTGCATTTTTCCTTTCGCTCCTGGCAATTGGCGCATTTGTATTGCTAAACCAACAGCGATTCACAACGCCAAGCTGGCTTAAACGATTCTACATAAATATGACAAGTTGTCGCCGGCGAAGGGGGAAAGCCGCAGCCAAGGATGATTCCCACTTTTCCGCAGTTTTCCGCCCTGAGACATCTCAGGACATCCTCGGCCAGGACAAGCATCGCTTGCAGGGCGGGGGAAATTCTGCTCAAGTGTCGGGCGACGCTTATGAAAAGTCATGTGATGTATTTGCGGCCATTAAAGTGGCAAAATGGCTGCCACACACACAATACGCACACAGTTAAGCAGTTTCAGGAGTGCGTGTGGTAAAATGAATATTTATGTTGGCCATGTGGCGTACACATAATATTTTCATGGCATTTATTAGTTTGTTTGCAAAGCGGATGAGGGGAAATGGGGGCCAGATGAGCATGGGAAAACCTTTTAGTTAAATGTCAAGAGCTGCGGACAGTTTTCATCTCCGCAAATCATTAATCAATTTGCCGCAAATGTCATCGTCACCTGGTCAGAAAAGATGCAAAAACGCAACTGAGCTAAAATTATGAGGTAGACTCATACGGGTACGAGTATATGCTGATGATGATATTTCCCAGGCGTTAATTAACAGTAAAAACCAGACAGAGTCGACTCGCCTGGCAGGCGTGACCCGGCAAATAAACTTTAACCCCGTCAGGCAGCATATCTTACACTGCAAAAACCATTTACCTCGAGCGGAATTTAAGCATTGATGCGCATAAAACTGATGAGTCTTTTAATTACTCCCCATTCAAATATCGAACATCAACTGGTGAAGTGCCAAATTTAATTACAAAAATTAATCTGAGATAAAATTCGCCATTTGACGAGCCATTAACCAAAGGTATTTTTTTCTCTGGACTAGCGTGCCCTGTCAACCAGTTAACCTTTTTCCGCCAACTGCACTTTTGCATACGAGTATATGCAACATGAATGTGGCAAATGCAGTATTTTTTCAGTTTTATTCCCTGGCACACATATGTGTACATTTTTATGGTCTGCTGACAAATTACGCGAACTTTCCATTAGTGCGAGGCTATGACGAGGGAATGCCTTTAGAAGGAGGAGGAGCAGGAGGAGGAGGAGCTTCGTCCATGACTTGTCATTTAATGTTCAAACTCCAAAGTGGCTATGCCGAACGTATAAGCCTATTCCCAGACGCAGACTCCGTGCAACTGCCTTAAATTGCTTTTTAATTGTCTAGGACAGGGTGTTTCTTTCGCTGAAATTTCAAAGCTAACCAGGCAAATACCCCATGCCGCCCGCATGGAGCACCTGTCGCCGACAAAGATTAATCTGTTGGAGCTCATTAAAATGTCAGTTTTAATATACATACAAGTATATAGCAAACACCCTCCTGCAGGCGGCAGATTTATTCCAGGGGCCTCTAAATAATATGGCTACACGCCAAGTTCGAGGAAGGATGTGCGGAAACCTGGGCTTTGTTTCAGGCTTCGGGCGTAGTACTACACCCAAGTATACGAGCACAAACATATAAAAAAGGCCACAGCTCTCGGAGCCCTTGATATATGGTCCAGCTATCCAACATGCATCATTTGCCGAGGCAGCAGGCGGTGGGGCGGGATACTAATAAATTTATTACATCCACACGCATGCTGGCGGAGTTTGAAAATGGCGATTCCAGGGGGTAGACACACGCTAATGATGTAACCACATTTGGTTAGAAAATTATCTGCACATCAAAAGGTGGCGGTGTGTGGGAATTTCGGGCGGGAACGGAGGGGAACGACATGTTTTTAATGAGCACTTTCAGTGGTTTTCATCAGAGACTTAAAGTTTGACTTTAAGCCACCTTCGCCGCCGTCGTTGGTGGCTTAAAAGTTTCACCATCTCATCTCGTTTCATCTACATACCATGTACCCCCCCACCCCGCACTTCCTGTGGACAAATTGGCTTAGTCGAAGTTGCTTAAGCAAAAGTTTGGCTTTAATTTCGGCTTAGTCTGCCATTAGGCAACAGCTGGCCACGTTCTGGATTCTCGGTTCTGGCCGGGCTATTAACGGACCATTTACCGAAATGGTTTTCTGATTAGATGCCAAAGCGGCCCGGCTAAGTCTCTTATCAGGGAAAAACTACGCCTCTGGTTTATAGTTGCAACTGCCACTCAACTTCTGGCCCCAGACGCTGCTGCCCTGCCTAGTCAGTCATGAGATGATATTGCCGCGATAAACTTGATGGAAGTGTCTGCTCGTCTGCTAGAAAAGGGGGAGTGAAAAGCGGTGGGTGGGGCTGGGTTAGGGAAAACTCGCAGAGCAGCATAGCAGAAATTTATCAAAACTGGGCAATCTGCCGGAATCTGTTTCCGTCTCTTCGCTGCTGCCGAGTGTGTAAAGTAATTTGTTTACCAAATGACAGGCTGGCGATTCTTTCTGATTTTAGGGGCGGGCAAGTCGGATTTCAAATGAAATATTTAATTATGCGCCAACGCAACAAGTTCGTTTACACCATCTTGCAAATGCGTTCAGAGTTTTGCTCCGGCAATTTGGGGAGTGCGAAGTGGGGCTATTTTTAAACAATTTCAAGGTGGGCCAGAAATGTATAAGGCAAGCCGAAGAATTTATTTAAAAACTGCAGGCGAAGTAGCATAATTTAATAGCTTTTTATTTCTATTAATTGAGGACTGCTCTTTGTGCAGCGCATTCATTTGGATTGCAAAACAATTGAACCTATTTGATTTGCGGTCGTTTTTATTTGATTTGAAATGGTTTTAAAACCATTTGGCCAGTGGGCCGGCAAAACTGGGTTTAATTTAGGAGAAGGAATTTGTTTATTTGCTTTTTATTAGGCTTGCAATTTCAATTAGAATGCGAAATGGAATTGTGAATGCATTGCTTGATGTCTAAATGGCAATAGGTTTTAGTTCAACTGTTAGACGAGCTGATTGATGGCACGATCTTTGGCTGACATAAGCAAACGCGATTCATCCACTTAATTGGTTTAATTAGGGCTTTGCCAAGCATTGTTTCACTTGAGATGATGAGTGAGTGGTCATAGTCACAGCCAGATTCGAAATCGCTTTCAAGGCAATCAACTTTTGAGCCAAACCGAAGGCGCTTGATTAATATTTATTATTTCATTAGCTCATTACACCACATGCAATTGTGGGTGCTTCTCGAATGGGATTGGATCCGAATGGATTGAATTGTGGTTGCTGGTAATTTGAGCGAGAGGCCTAAGGCTATGGGCGTGGCCGAAAAGTGAATAAAAGTAATCATGGCTGAGTGTGTGCCGAGGTAACTGGATAAGTTGGGCAATTCCTCGGAGGGGAAGGCTACTTTTTGTATACAAGTATATTGGGTTAGCAACTCGGCTTGCATAAGTCGCTTTTGTAATTCGAGTCAACACCTCGAAGCCCCCAGCTTAACCGCACTCGAATGTAAACATTATTTCTCCCTTTATGCATAAATGTTATTATTTTTCATTTCCATCTCAGTACAACTTTTTGCCATTTTCCATTGTGTCTCTGCTTGGCAGCGAAATGCCATTAGCTTCCTGTACTTGCCACTCTTAATTGCTGCTGCCTCTGCCGCCTCAGTTTTTGTTTCTAATTTGTCAAACATTAAACAGAGGGTCGTAAATAAAACAATCAACTCGAGACATTTGGACATTTTGCAATGAAACTCGTTGCTTGTTTTCGGTTTTTTTTTTTCGTTTTTGGAATCGACGATCCATGAAGGTTGAACGACGATAGAGCATACACCAATCTACTTAGAAGTGGGTGTATTTAACCATGGGAAATTTGTGGGGCTTGGAACGCAATAGAAGGCTCAATATCTCGGTTTTAGCGGCTTTTTGAAGGGTTTTCTCCACTGTTAGTTGTACACATTCATCAACATGCATTAGACTGGCTACAAGCCCAATCCCCAGATGCATTTTTCAATAAGTGTCATCATTGCCTACATCTTAAAGTGAGGAACCAGTCAGGGAAGTGACTCTTTGAGCGGCTGAATTCACATTTCAATTGAGGCAACATCATCAACTATAATAAGGGGGCAATCTTTGCCGCCATTGTTGCCCCGCACTCACGACAATTGCCAACTGCGAGTCGTACGAGACACAAATTAGCATTAGTATGAGTAATTAACTTAAATACAATAGAACAATTTAGTTTTCCGAAATGCGCGCAGCGAGAACAACAACGAGGCATCATTAGGAGGGGCGACATTGTGCGACTTTGCTTTCCGCACACAATTGAAAATTTTGCAAGCTAAATAAGGCTTTGGGTGGGTGGGGGAGGGTGTGGGTGGCGTTTTCCGGCGGACTGTCGACATTTCGGACGGTAATTACGCGACAGCACGTCAACTGACCGCTCCAACGACTATCGAAGCCATCGTACTCCCACTTTTCAACCCCTCAACGAGTATATGACCGGCATTATGCACCGTGCATATTTGATTTTCAGCTGGGATTACAAATGTTCGCTGGCCGTTGAAAAACTTGAAATCGTGCATTTAAAGAGGATGTTTTGGGGTGTAGCTGTATAATATGTGTGCGATTTTTTCCATAGCAAATGGACATTTCATGACCCAAATTTGTGTGCCGGCTAATGAGCTTTTGATTGAGCATATACTCGTATTATCTTTTTTTTTTCATTGATATTCCTGTCAGCCGAGCGTAACGAGAGTTTTTTTGACTACTTGCGTGTGGTTTGAGATAAATTCGAATAGGTACACGAAATTTGATAATCCACGTAATGGGCACATACCTGCAAAGATATCAAAAACACAAAAATTGTATTAGTTACATTGCGTTTGCCAAGCACATTCAGCTTAATTAAATTTTGGTTGGGCAAGAAAACATACATGGATTTTAAAAAAGTATTCTGCAAATGCTGAATCAGCAGTTATGCAGGAATCAGCGCACTTAACCCATGTTGACCGGCGATATTTTTCCTCGCTGTTTGCCAATGTCCCTCCAAATGGGTTTTCCCCATTCATTGACAACAATGCCCATTCAAAATGCTCGATTATGTTTTCTATGCCCAAGTGTTTCTACTGCCCTTTACTCCTTCTTTTTGGGGTTCTCCACACTCGGTTTTTTTCTTTGAGACACCAACATTTTGGAATTAAGCGTCGATTCCTTTCTTATTTGCCGCCTTTCTGCAAACTTCTTCCTGGTTCGCCTTTTGTGACGTAAATAGGCGGAAAAGAAAATTATGTTTACGCAAGGGGAGCGGGGATTCAGTGGCAAGGGAGTTTCCGCCGGTTTCAGGTTTCAAACGGTTACCCTTTTGAAAAAACGACGCCTTACAGTGGGCTAAAACGCTTTTGAAAGGGGGCAGAAACTTCCTAAGAAAGTTTTATTGGGTTATAAGGAACTAAACATTTTTCCAGCATTTTTTATTCCTCTTTTTTGATAAGTATAAAGTATACAAACAATTAATAAAGACGCTTTTGTGAAACGTATTTCTTTCAAATGCAGTTTTACTTAAATCCATCTTACGTTTGAAACTTAATGCATAGCACATAAATTTATATGGCTTTTCCACTTTATCGGAAATGTAGTTTCTTCCTACTTGCCTGGAAACAACTTCCGCTGAATCCCTTCGATGGCCTCCAAGGACAACCACAGTGCTTCCTGGCCGGCCGTAAACTTGCACCCTTGCGTGGCACGCAAATTAAATGAATTGCTTACCCAGCTACATGGATACCCATACCCACTCCCTGACTAGCCCCATTCCACCACTCTTTTGCGCTGCCATTAAAATCATGCTTCAATGGTTTTTGACCATTTTTACCCGCTCTCTGTGCTGTTGTTGTTGGTGGCCTCAGGATTGAATGAAGTTTTTTTTCAGCTTTGTTGCAGCGCACAAAAAGTTCCGAGCCAAGTGGCAAAGTGGAACGTGTAGCGTGTAGCATGCCCCGCCCACCAATCCTGTTCTAGGTAAATGAACCTGCTGAACACTTGCCTGCTAAATGATTTACGCACTTTGGGAAATTTAATGGAGCAATTTTCCCCCAGTCAGTTGGGGGGATATCTTGAGAAATCACCATGGGCTTTAATTTGTTGAATCAGCAGGGTGTGTCCCCAAACACTTACGCTATTTCATAAGGAAGCGCTCTTTAAAAAATGCTTTGCTTATGTTAAATTCGAGAAACTCTATGCTTTCACATAGAGATGCTTTCACGTATCAGAAAAAATGTTTCTCCTAACCGAATTTGATACCCCAATTACCATATTACTCTATGTAACTGTGGGTAACCTCAGTTTCGTTTTCCAATCCTTCGGTGTTATTCTGGGGATTTTTTTTTGGATTGTTTGCTTATTGATGTCCCCTTATTGAGGAATCTGACAGACAGCCATTCTTTCTCCTCGGCTTGCATAAAACATCAAAAGCTGTGTGAAAACACAATCCTCATCCCAGGCTTTGCCCATCGCACATGCTAAACAAATAAGGACCATGAAGCTGGGAAATATGAGCTAAAAAATTGTGGGTGGAAAACCGAACCGAACTGCTGGCGGCCCCTAAAGCTGTGCTATGATTTTTTCCGAGTGCTGTTGGTTGTTCTCGCTGCAGTTCGTGTTGTGCTTGTTTTGTTTTTCTGTGTTCGAGTGCAGAGCGCAAAAAAATCGCATAAACAAAAGGCGCCCTAAAGTTGATTTCCGGTTTCCGCTCAAATGGCTGCCTCAACCGCGACACCCCACATCCACCAAAATATCCGTGTGAGAAGTCCGTGCGAGATTGAGTGCAGCTGCAGGGTAATTGTGTTGGTATGCGTGCGCGGGGCGTGCGGGCTTGTGGGCGTGTCCATTGGGGTGTGTAAATTTCATATTTTATGATTGACTCCACCCACACAGTTCGGAGAACTGAAAAGCAAACAAGAACACCGCTGCCTGCCACCAAATATCACAAAATCTAGCTTAAGTCCTGTCGGTTGAGTGCGTTCGCTACAATTTATAAAACTGCATTACATTTTAAAATGTAAAATATAGAACAAATATTTCCCTCACACTCCAGCAGCTCAAGTTGGCTTCTTCAGGAGATTCACAAAATCCACGGCTGATGTCAACTGAACTGCTTAGTTATACTTCTTTGCTAACTGATTGGATGAACTGCCCTTGGCCTAGCCACTATATATACGGGAATCAAGGGGGAATCTTGAAGTAAAACTGCGAAACAAGCTGAATGTTCGCTTGAGTGCAGATGGGGCTAAAATGCGGCTGTTCGGCGGGGGAAATACACATGTTCTGGACTGCGGCCTAATTATGATGGACGGCAAACACTTTTGGTGTTCGGGGGCCCACTAATGAAGCCCTCCCAAGTGCGACAGATCAAACACACAGCACGCGCCGTCCAAGAATTGTTTCGACTCTCCAAGGAACCGAAGCGGAAACAAAGCAAATAGTCAAAGAACCGGCGAGAGGAGCTTGAGGCAGGCGGGGACGAATGGCGCACTCACACAGAGGCAAATCGTGTGGCATGTGGCAGTGTCATTTGTCTCCGGCCTGTAGAGGATGTTGATCCGCTCCACGCCCCCGCTCCCCCACTCCCCCAAAAAGGGAGCTTCCTGATTGCGTGTTGTCAGCACATTACCGCCAGCATGTTCAACACATTAACGTTTTGCCAAGGGGTGGTGTTCCTGGTGGGGGAGTAGGGAATCTGGTGTATGTAGGTTCCTCCATTCATTTGGTTTTGGGAAGATATTCTCAATATAACTGTAATCAAGTAGGGGTCATAAAAATGTTCAATAATTTTATAAGGAATTTTCGAAAAATCCTTTTATGGTGTGTGCTTTTATTTTTCAGTAATCAGAAATACAAAAGTTATGGTGTACATTATTAAAAAAGGCATCCGAAAACCTTAAATATTTTTGTATTTTTTTAAAAGGCATTTAGCCCACAATGGTATTTCAATTCTGCTCTTTCTTAGAAATGTCTTTGTGGGAAATGCACAATAGAAAACCCTTTTTCTTACATACAATCCTTGTTTATAGAGCCAACCCGAATTCAACCGCAGTGTGTAAATTAAATTTTCCGCAAGGCAGAACGGTCAGCTAGCTTATAAATTTTCAATTGATGGAAATTCACTTTCGCCATCCCCTCGCCCTCTCCAAGTTCCACTCAACTCCATCAATATTTAATTGGGCTTAACCTTTTTCAACCCACTCGCCGTTGACCGCAGGAGTTTCGACTCCAACTTGGCAACAGTTTGTCCACCTCCACCTCCAGCTCCAGCTCCACGACAGAAAAGAACAACAAAGGAGGACAACTCAAATGAAACTTCAATTATTCCACGTAAAAAATAAGCAGCCGAAGGTGAGGT
The DNA here is from genome assembly GCF_003286155.1 of Drosophila erecta. NCBI lineage: Eukaryota > Metazoa > Arthropoda > Insecta > Diptera > Drosophilidae > Drosophila > Drosophila erecta. The sequence goes on along the minus strand of NW_020825194.1, from coordinate 20,715,328 downwards.
GTTTTCCTTCGGAGGGTTGAAACGGTGGCGTTTTGGCCTGACCATAAACAGTAACTAAAAAAGGCAAACCGGGGGTAGCGAATTTTTATTCACTTTGTTGTTTCTGGCCTTGTCACGATTTCGTGTTTACAAAGAGCATTTTGTGGGTTGAATCTTTCCTTTTGCCGTCGCCGTTACCTTTGTGCCAAGCCGGCCATTCCCAAAATGCCCGTTTGCACTTATTTGTTTGGTGATTTGTTTGACTTGCGTGTCGATGATGACACAACACAAAACATCGGCAGCACCAACAACGAAAAAGGAGCAGCACAAGCGTTAAGTGAAAATTTCGCCAAAAGGGGGGGGGCCAAAGCCCCCATAACACCCACACCAGCGCCAACAAACAATCGAGGAAAAAACCGGGGGCCAAACTTATAATAATCATAAAAAAGGCAGCAGGCAGCAGACAGCAGATGTCGCATTGCATACAAAAAGGCGCTGGGAGAAGGAAAATGAGTGGAAAAACGTGCGAAGAGAGGAAACAGCCAACTGACCGGAACCGGAAATTGTTGCAAATGTCAGCAGCATTTTTGTATATGCGTGTTTACAGACAGCCTTATTTATTAGTTGGCCAGAAATCGGTGGGTGGAAAAAACGACGCAAACTATAGGAATTTTCACAACAAATCGCGGGAGTCCGACGGAAAGTTGCTCGAAGTACGAAAATGTCAGAGTATTTTTATAACGAAAAACAGTTTAAAATATTTTCGCTAATATTTACGTATGCCCTATGATCATAAATACTGTTATAAGCCAGTATTTAAAAACAAAAAAGCACAAAGATGATCATCTTTAATCGCATATTACCTGTAGACGAAGTCTTAGTCTTCGTCAACCACTATAATAAATCCACCTATCCAACAAATACATTTTAGGGCACTTAATTACCTGTGCTTCACTCTCTATCTTTTCCAAATTGTTTTTCCTGGTGTGTTGATGGGAATTCTCGTTTATGAGGCTTTTGCATGTTGCGTCGGTTTGATGGCAACGCATAAACAAGAGCACGAGAAAAAGCACTGTATTTAGAGCAGAGACAAGGCGACTAATGAGTTTTAAGGGGCCAGAGATGGGGCTCCAGGGTGCGATTTTCCAAACCTAATGAGCACAGGAAACAAAGGGCGAAAAAGCAGCCGCAATATGGCCAAATCCGAAAAAGGAATCCCGCCTGCGATTCCAGAAACAGTTAAAAGAATATTAATGATGGCCGGAGACCGGGCGAAGAAGTGGACTCCGGAGGAATTCCCTGCGGGTCAGCTCCACAAACATGGCCAAGAAAAGTGTGCAATGTTGCCGCAGTCCTATGGCTGCACAGCATTCTTCTCGTCTACTTTCTTTCTCGCCTGTCGCCGCACACTTTCTTCCCTTTCACCCACGCACGCATCATTCTGTAGCTGGGGTAATTAAGAGTTATGGGCCTGGGAGTCGAGGCCGAACAGAACTTATTAATTTCTGCATTATTTAAGCGTGTAATTTATGTGTTCAGCTGGCATTTTTAATTGCATTACACGGCGGTAGGTTAATGCATGTTAAATGCATAATGAGCACCGCAAGCCGATAGGAGGAGCAAAATGCCACTGGATGGAAGTGTCACACACGATGTGACGTTGCATGGCGTTTGTTTTATTAATTGAAGTTTAATCAGCGACAGCTGCCACAAGTCACGTTCACATTTCCCATTTCCCACATCACCATTTCCCAGCAGTCTGGGAAAGGTCAAACTTGATAGTAAACCCACTTTAAATGTTCCCCTGCGTCTCATAACCATTCCGAACTAACTTCAACTATCTAAGATCTTTTCTAAAACGACTTCCACTTGAGTGCAGCTTAAGTTCGACCATTTTTATGTTGGCACCTTTGGTTTTACACAAATTATTTCCGATAACATCTTAAGAGCCTTTACTTTTCTCTCCTTTCTCGGCTTCAGCCTTTTAATAATTTCATTTAGCGCGAAATTGTCTTTAGCCAAATTGAATTAGCCACCACCCATTTCTTGGGAGCGGGAAAGGCATCTTCTTGGTTTTTTCTTTTCACACAGTTTTATAGAGTAGTAAGATGCACTCGAAAAAATCTTATCAAATGCTTCGCACTTCAATTGACATATATTAGGTGAGCAGTGTATTTTTATATGGGTACATTTTAATTAAATATCTGTGCTAGACCATTATTATCAGTAAAAGAAATTTATTTTCAGTGTTCAGTATTCTGGTCATCTTAACCCAAACTTAAGAGTTGACACTTAACTTGGTCTAATGGCGATCAAGTTGCTTCAAGGTCTTGGCCGCAAAGTGGACATTGTTAGGGAGAATGGCGAAAGATGGGAAATGGAATTTAGAAGTGGCTTAGGCGGTGCCCAAACATTCGACCACGTAAAGCAATTTGCCAACTGCATCGATGTTAGCTTAAAAGCCCTGTCAAATAAAGGAAACGGAAAAATCAGGAAACATCTCGTGAGAGAGAGAGAGAGGGGGGAAAGGAGCAAGGACAAATAAAATGCAAATGTAAATAGGTAAATAAAATACATACAGTTGGCATTTTGATTTCAGGGGCGGGAAAATGTGTGAAGGGACCATCAAAAGGGGCGTGAGTTGTGTTGGCCAAATTCATTGGGCCAAAAAGCATGTGCCTTCCCTTTCCCTCTCACAGGTTTTAGCCTCGTTTTTTCGGTTCTCTTTTTATTTTTAGCCCTAGCCATATGGCATATATACACACTACTCTAGGTGTGCAACAGTTGAAAACTTTTCTTTCTAATTTGTTTAGACAAGCTGACAGTCTGACGCGCGCCACCTAGTGGCCAAAACTCTCAGCTTTGATGTACTTTCGGCCATTATTCTATTTGCAATTTTGCTCACAAACAACGGCAAATAAATAAGCAAATTGAAAAAATGTGAAACGAAATAACGCAAACAAACTGGTAAACTGGAAAACTGGAAAACTGCAAACTGTCAGGGGAGTGAAAATGGAAAGCGGTTGGCAGGAGGAGCAGGAGGAGCAGTTGGAGTTGGAGGCCAAAAGCAGCTACCGTTTTGGCACATGGCAATTTCCGTTGAGTGCACATGACAAAAATGTGGAATGTGCATAAAAAGTGCCACAAGATGGGCTCCTGAGAGAGGGGGCAGGGGGGAAATTCCTTTCGCAAACTGGCAAAAAGTTAAAAGTTTAATTGTGCGCAACTTTGGGCAGGATGTGATGTCAACCCAGGCAACCGGCAGGGGCCAAAGGACATCTGTGACAAGTTCTATTAAGTTTATTTTATATATTCTCACATTTTGCATTTAAACAAAGCAGAACGTGCTGCCACAAACTCGTTGTTGCAGCCAGGGGAGTGGAGGCGGCGCCGGGCTACGTACTCGTATGTGGAATCTGCAAGGGATCTGGGCACCGGAGGTCACTCGATTGCATCACACACACTTTTACGTGGCAGGTTGCGCACACTTGACTGCTCGATGGCCCCAAAAGTGCGGCACTTGCATCAGTTTCAGGACTTCTGGGCGGGACTCTCCGATCGCCCGCCCATTAAAATATATCCCAAAATGTTTACTGCTCCGTTAAACACTTGAGAAGGAGTGCTGGACTTAGGACTGGATTATTGTTTGATTCACTGAGTTATACAGCATTTCGTAGTTAGCTAATTCCTTGATAAATCTCAAGGAATTAATCTCTAATAATAATTAGCGCATATTATTTGTTCCCACTTTAAACAAGTTGAAAAGCGCTTGAATTTAAACTTGAGCTCTGCGGTTTTTTGAGGCAATGCCAACATGTTATTTTTAATCAAGTCCGAATTTTGCGCAGTGGAGCCAGGGGAATTGGCTTCCTCGACTCATAAAACGTTTAAATGAAAGAAAAGCAATATGTTGTCGCCCGCAGATGACAAGCAAACATCGTGGCCAGGATGCACTGGGCTTCGGAGTGTCTAGTCCTCCGGCTTGAGGTCTCTGTAAAATATTTACCAACCATCAGCCGCTGTCATACTTTTTTAATTGACTTATCAATAATTCATGCAACTCACACACACAGAGTGCCAGAGTGAGGCCCACATGTGAAGGGTCGCAGGTTGGGTGGTTGGGTGGTTGGGAGGTTGGGGCTGAGAATGCATACTCATAAATACAAATGAAGTCAGATTGCAGTGTGAATGAATAGGACAGCAGAGAGAGTGAGCGAAATGGAGAAGCAGGCTGAGGGGCAAGCAAAAGGTGAATTGCATCTACAACTCTTTTGCAGGTTCAGGTCAACGACATCCACTTTCTGTCGAACTTACCATCCTTTCACACTGCAGGAAGATTGCCTTCGTTTACTTTTCGGCTTGATATTTATTTTGATTAATTTAAGTCTGCTAGTCAGTCAGTAATATTTTTCATTTCCATGTGCAGCTTTATCTTCCGCCGCCCTGGATTTTTCTGGCTAGAAACTTGGGGGGCTTGCGGATGGTGAAATGCAAGTGGAGCCAAGTGATTGATGCATTTTTAATGCGAATTTCCTTGGACTATATACAGCAGCACATCCCAGTTGGATTAGGCTAAGATTTAAAAATCTTCTAAATATATATTCCCTGCCGCCTTAAACTAAATCTGCAGCCTTTGCGTCGGCGAACTTTTCCCATGCCATTAAGCTCTTGCCAACTATTCCGCAACCTGTGCGTTAGGACTTCAATAAATTTCCCAAAATCACGCGCGCATAAAAATCCATAAGCGTAGTTGGAATGGGAAGAGTAAGACAAAAGTAAGAGCATTTCTTTATCAGGGATAAAATCAAATTTAACGCATCGCTCGGTAGTAGTAGTAGCCCCCCTTTCCTAACCAAACGACGGCCTTTGTGTGCGTGTAAGGCCACGTACCCACTTGACATGAAGGTGGTGCAGCGAGGTCGGTGGTTTGGTGGTTGGGTGGTTGGGTGGTTGGGTGGCTGGGCACGTGCCGCGTGGATTACGCGTGGCACGCTGCTGCGAAGAAATATGAAAGGAAAGCAGCGTGAAATATGTGCAGCATAAGACAAGGCGCATAATCAAAATGTAAGCAACAACAGCGCAGTGCAGCACCAATGGCTGCACATGCCACTTACACAAGTGCAAAGACGTCGCCCCAGCCCCTCGCCCCTCTCCACGGCTTAATAAAGCAGCAGGCTGTCGTCCCCCCTTTCGGCCAAAAACAAAGGGCGCCGCACAAAAATGTTACACCCGAGCTGCCAGTTGATGTAGCGCACCATTATTTCAGGGGATTTTCTAAGGGGTGTTGCTTGTATTGGGCCAGAAGCACTCGACATATCGATCATGCTTTCTATTGCAGGCGAAAGCGGGCGAAAGTCTTTACATGATTCGGCTGAAAGCGAATGATTGAAAAGGATGCTTTCGTTTAGGAACTTTTAATTTAAGCTCTATAAATCCAAGTCATAGAAGGTGCAAAGGGTGTGTCTTAGAAGCATATGAATTAAATGATGCTATCAAAATAATTTAATATAGTAGCTGCTAGAAATTGCCAAGACGGAACATTCGCAGAAATTTAAACTTTAAACTGAAGACGGTGGCTGCCGAAAAGTAAAACTTGAAGTTTCTTGAAATCCAAGCCACCCAAAGATAATCCCCAGAATAATTTGCATGGACCTTGCTTGCTTATGTACATAAATGCAAATTCCGGCCCAAATTCTAGTACTCCACTTAGAGTTTTCAGCTGCCAAGCTAAGTTTGCGCGACTTTCCACCGATTTATGCAATATTTCAGTATGCAGGATTCCGTATTCCCCAAGCTGTCACTTTTGTGTCGCATTTCGCTGCTGGGCCATTTCGCCCAACTCTATCTGTATCTGCAGCTTTTTCTATCTTATATCTTTCGGCTCGGCTCGCGGAATGGAAGCTGTCACTCACCTCTTCCTCATTGCTGGCCGTGTTCACCGAGTCCATGCTCTGCGAAAGTCCCAGCGGGGCCAGAGCCATCTGATTCTCCATTATGGCGTTGCTGCTGCTGCTGCTGCCGCTGCTGTTCAGGTTGTTGTTGCTGTCGCTAACGGCCGATGTTGCTGGTGTGCCAGTTGCTGCTGCTGCTGTTGCTGCTGCTGTTGCAGCGCTTGCTGCTGCTGCGGGGGCGGCGCTGGTGACGCTGCCTGCCGGCGAGGGCGTGGTCGGCGCGGAGGCGGTCGCGGAGTTGGACTCGTGCGAGTGCGATTCGTGGGCGGGACTGTCCGGCAAGCTGCCGCCGCTGGTCGGCACAGCAGCAACGGATGTTGCAATGGGCACCGCCGCTGAAGCTGCTGCTGCACTGCTGTTGCTGTTGCTGTTGTGCTTGTTGCTGCTGCCGCTGCTCAGAAGGATGTGCTGCTGCGGCTGCTGCTGCTGCTGCGGTGCGTATCTGTGCAGCTGATAGCCGCCGTAGTGGGCCAGAGATTGCTGCTGCTGCTGCGCCTGGTGCTGCTGTTGCAGGTGCTGATTTAGGAGAGCTGCTGCTGCCGCCTGGTTGAACTGGGCCAGTCGCTGTTGCTGCTGCTGCTGCTGTTGCTGCAACTGGGGTGAGGCGGCGACTGCGTAGGCAACCTGCTGCTGCTGCACGGCCTGCTGCTGCTGCTGCTGCACGGCCTGCTGCTGCTGCTGCGCCTGCTGTTGCTGCTGCTGCTGCTGGTGGTGGGCGGCGACGGCGGCCGCAAACTGCGTCGGATGGGCGAAGCTCAGCTGGTGGTGGTGCGGATGCGAGATCGGATGCGAGTGCGAGATCTGGTGGGAGTGGGCGATCTGGTGTGTGTGCGTGATCGGGTGACCTTTGACCGAGACGGGCACGGGCACGGGCACGGAAACGGGCAGCGGTACGGACACCGGAACGGGCACGGGAACGGTCACCGGCAGCACGGAGACGGCGGCGGCACACTGGCGCTTGGGCGACGGCGACAACACCTGTGGGGCACTTGCTGGCGTCTGCGGCAGCGTCGGCCTGCGTTTTATCGCAATCGACGAAATGGTGATGGCTTTTTCGAACACCGCCTGCTGGTTGTTGTTGCTCGGATGGCTGCTGCTGCTGATCTGGTTGATCGGGCCAATCGAGGTGAGGGGGTTGCTGATGGCTGCTGGCGTCGTCGGCGCTGCTGGCAACAGGTGTTGCAGTTGCAGTTGCGGTTCGGCGGCTGCTGCAGCGGCTGCGGCGGCGGTGGCGGCTATGAGCAGTTGATGATGGCTGCCCAACAGTTCCTGGTAGTTGGCTATTTTGACGAGTCACTTGAACTGCGAAAGAGCAAAAAGGAGAGGATATTAGCAACATTAATAAACATAATAAGATACATAAAAGAGCTTATATGTTCTATACAACTAGACATAAATGTCCCTAAACATTATATATTGCAATTCCCTACTTATCAATTTTCGCAAGTAATCAGTTCTTTCGTTAGACGAACTGAAGTTCTGACGTAAACAGAAGTCAAATATTTGGCCAGCGTTTGAGCTATTGTCTTTTCGTAGATGTATGCAAATAATACATCGATATGTCGAAATACTTTCGGGTTTATTTAGCATAATGCAAATGTTTACATGGGAGGCAAAGGGAGCACGAAGGTCTTGAACAACACTGCATAAATCAAAAGCAAATATGACGACAAATGTGTTCGATGCGACGGAGGGTGAGATGAAAAAGCAACTGGCAAGCATTGACATTCAAAATATACTGGAAATATCAGCTATGCAAAGCTTATCGGTGCTGCACATAAATCAAACTTATGGAGTGCTACTTGGTTAACCGATAATCGAAGCAATACAAACTCTCTAAATTAAATGTATCTCAACTCGATCACAAAACATTTCCATTCAGCAGCTGTTTGTCCCAGCCATCTGCATCTAAGATTGCACACATATGCAAGCATGCTAGGAATGCACATAAGCATAGTGCAAGCACAGAGTGCTCTTTCTTTCAGTGTAGCGCACACAAACACACTCGCACACTTACTCTTATCATAGTGAGACATCAGCAGCAACAACAACAAGGCCAGCTGGCAACTCCATTGCGTAGTTGGGTACGGAAAAATTTAAATACACAGAGGCAAGCAGCAGCGGCAAAATGGGAATAACAGCAACAGCAACCGCAAGGCAAACAAACAAACAAACAAACAAAACCCCAGATACTCAGGGCAGACTATCCAGAACACACAGGAGAGTGGGTGGGGGGGGGGAAACCAACTTGAAAATTGAGCTGACAACAAACCGAAATTGTATTACAAACGCTCGCTTGAGCTGGCAAAAATATGCACATAACTAAAGTTCAGATCCCGAAGATATGTTTCGGGATCTCAATATGCATATGGATGTGAGTTGATGTGTAAATACATGCGGGCTGGTACACAAACAGGGCTTTGAATGCGGATTATAATGGAGCAAGGACGGAATCGAGCCACCAGCCCCACGTCGCTCCACCTCGACGCCTGTGAATTGTATCTGTATCTGAATCAGTATCTGGCGGATGATTCTATGCAGCTCGCTCGGATAAATCCACATACTTTGCATGCGAGCATGACAAAATATGCAGGCGATAAAACAAACTTTCGGGCTGCTAAGACCTCATCAGCGTTGAGAAGGAAGTCGGTTCAAAACCTAATACGAATTTAATGCGACCCCGCCAATCAACGATGATTTGAGGATGGCCGCTCTAATCCTGTATGATTAATAATTGATCACAATATAACCGTGGCAGCCGCACAATGAATTTAAAGTAGTCAATGAAGCACCCAGATCTGTGTGGGCTTAGATAAATAAGTGGGTATATTCAAAAGTGTGTTTGGTATCGAGTGGCGTGAGATTTATGGCCCAAGATAAATGAGCGGGCGGTCCACCGGGCGTATGCGCAATGGCCGAAAAACATGCGGAACACATCATACACCTATAACGTAGCAAAAACTTATGACATACTCGTAAGCATTAATATTTGCCAGTCATAGTATCGATCATCAGGCTGCGCCAATGATACTAATGAAATTGATTTCCATAGGACCAATTAATTTAACACGAGAGCCAACAACAACTTGTTGTCGCAATTTGCGAGATCAGATAATGCGATACGGTGTGTATAATAGAATTGAATTTCTCCCAAAAGGCCTGGGCTTTGATATCGAATTCTCTGTCGCTCTTTTCCCCCCTGAAATCTGAATTCTCAATGCACTTTTGCAGCAATAAATAAGTGACTAACACTCGCCAGGCATTGTTTGCATAAGCAGCGGCAACAGCACTACAAATTCTAACAAAATACAATGGAAAAAGTCGGGGAAAACCGGGTTTTGGGGGGACGGGCTTACAATGCAACCCGGAGAGTAACAATACTGCCGGTCGTAGCCTGTCTGTGCCATGGCCCTGGAAATTAGTCGGTAGAAATGTGAAAAAAAGTGTACAGAAAAGGTCGGAGGGAAAAAAAAGCATACACAAAACAGCGAGTCATAAATATTGCTAATGAATTTCCCGCACGCTTTGCTAAATAACAACAATAACAAACCGAACCGAATCGAGTCGCTCTCGTAACTATGCTGAAACGGAAGTTGGGAGCGGGAGCATTTGTTGCTTTGTTTTGGCATAAAATAAATATAATTAAATGTAATTTTTATAATGACAAATGCCTTTGTTGTCTGTGGCGCGCCCTCACCAAAAAAGGGGAAGTTGAGCAATTATAGCCGAGCTCTGAAAAGCACATCCATGAAACCGAAACGAACCCAGAAATTGTGTATCCCAAATAGCCAGCGTTAAATCTAGAGCAGCTTACAGATCAATTTTGTTGGCTGTATAAAACGCGAGTTTGCCCTCTGGCAAAGTCGATTTGCCTGCTGTTCGCTCGATTAGCTGGCTAAAGGCCCTATCCCTCCACCTCCCTCGCAATCAATCGAGATCCACTGTGGAATTGTAAAAAAAACTAATAGATGCACGCCCACGATCCTCAGGGGCATTATGATGATGATGATCGGATGGCAAACGAGTTTTGCCATAAAAATAAAGATGATTTTGGCCAGATCACTTGTCAGCAACTGAATTCGCAATTAGCATTGCTAATGCGTGAGGATAGACAAAGCCCAAAGTACTTGTATCTGTAAGTACGCTGCAAGTATCTGCAGCTCCCACGTGATATTTTTTGTTTGTTGCGCATTCCGCTCGTTGAAAGCACTTGAGATAAATACGATGTGTTATAGATACACTCGTTCGTCGCTCGACTTGGATGCAAATGTATCGTGTTTCGTGCCAAATGCCCAAATTTGTCAACAGTTCGTCATTATGATGATAGCTAGATAGATTGCTAGATAGAAGAGCCCCAGAATTGGATGAGCTGACACGCCTAGTGGCACTAGAATAATAAACTCGTCTCCATGGGCCAGGTGGTTCTGGCCATAAAGTGGGCAAAATATCTACTGTCATTGTTATTGCTCTACACTCGCAGTTGCATAATTAATATTTAATATGACAAGCCCAAAGCATTGCCAAAAGTTTTACCGAGTGAAATATTCTGTTTCTCAGGTCTTTCCAGCCCAATTTTATTTAAACTCTTCTTTTGTACACTGCTCTTCATTCGCAAATGTGACGAACCGTGTAGTTTCAGGCTGCTTAGCTACTTAAATGCAATATATTTGGGGGATATTTTAGGTATAAATAAAATATAATTTATATTAAGAAGACATAATTATTTTACATTCTACAGCTTTTCATTTTCAGCTCTTTGCTATGTTTGACTTTTGGCGCACTAATTCACATTAGGAATGACCCAAGGCTAAAGCCGCAGGGCATTGAAAGTTCGGCTTGTTCTTCAAGTTCTTCCGCCCGAATGTTTGTTTTCGTTTTCAACTTTTCCCTGGCCAAAAGGACAGGGAGAGGGGGTGGGAGAGGCAGACTCGTTTTTGGCTCGTTGCGATGCTTATGCGCCGCATATATTATGATGCTCGAGCAACATTTTTTATAACTTGGCATGCTCCAATTCTTTGGTGCAAGAGCCCGACTCTTGCCTCACGGCGGGCCGTCTCCATTTTGCCATCGGCTGGGGGATTGGCGGTGGAAAACTTGAGGATGAACCATGCCGAATGTATCTACGAGTTAGTTGGTTCTCGGCAACTTACTTTTCCTTTGGCTTCGACTCTTCTCCATACATTGAGATGAATACAAAAAACGAAGAAGGGTGTACTTCCTTCGTTTTTCAGAAAATTACAAAATCCATTAAGTTGCTTGCACGCAACTTAAACATAAATCCATCATACGCCATGTGGCACACATGCACACAGACAGACAGAAAGAGAGGCAAGGACAAGTTGCAAGTGGTCGGTGGTGGATGGTGGGTGGTGGATGTTGGGTGGAGTGTGTGTTTTAGGTTAGTGTAGCATAAGTATAGGTAGCATATCCACGCTATATGGCATGCACCAGCCACGCCCACGCCCCCTGCTCTGCTGATTCGACTGCTTTTATTATCCACGCCATATTTTAAGCACAAACATTCAGACACTCGAGTGGGTAAGTGGGTTGGGCGCAGTCGACATCCACATCACATCTCTATATAGTCTGTGTAACTTTGGGTCTGTTATGCAGCCTCTTGCCTTTTCTTCAGCCTGCAAGGCTTTCAATTTAATTTCCTTGCCCGACTTGACTGTCTGACTGACGAACTTTGAGCTCACAGTTTTCGCCAGCTCTTCGATACTTTCCAATTTGCTTTCAATAGACGCGCCGCCTCCCTTTTGATGGGATGTATATCTTTTAGCTGATAGCCAGAGATACCATAAATCATAGAACCGATTACGCCAAATTGCGAACGTTAATGTAATAAAACCTCGGACCCAAAATTGCCAGTGAACTTAAGTAGACGTGGAGAAAGAGCGATGTGGGAAAAGTAAAACTCACGTCTTGGCAGAATTGAGCGGGAAGAAAGACAGTAAGACAATAGACACACTCTGCGTGTGAGAGTGAGCTTCAGTCTGCAGAATCTAGTTCAAAAGTTCAAGCGAAAAGCGGAGATTGAAAGACACCAGAAGACACGATCGCAGAGAAAGGGAGTCGCAATGAGATTGCTCGTTTTGGGCGCTTCTGTTTTGGGTCAAAACTCAGGTTTTCAGAGGGTCCGGCAATAAGCTAGCTGCTTGCTGCTTGTGACTTTCGAGAATGCTTTTCGCCCGTTGCTACAGTTGCCACAATCAAAGTGTAATGCCAACTTGGCCAGAAGACCGCAAATCAATGTGCGTCAATGATTTGCCTGTCGGTGACAAGTACATCGGTGAGCACATACATTCCTACCTATAGGTAAGTGTGTGGATGGATCGAAACAATACGAAACGATTAAGGTGAGGAACTCTAGCCTGCCCGAAGGCAATTTTGTAACCGCACCAAACGAACGAAACTAGAACCGATGACAAATGCCCTGACGCGTGACAAATGCCATTGTCGTCATCTCCATCATCATCAATGTTGAGATGAACAAAAAGCACCAGCACCACCACCCACCGCCCACCGCCCACTCGTCGCCCTTTGTTGCCGCAATCTCGGGAGCTTCCATTAGCATTCGCAATTAATTTCCATCTGCGCTGAATTTTTACAAATTTCTAAGCCCGCCCAGGGAATCAAAATGCTACGAAATGTGAAAAAAATCCTACACAAATCGCTGCGGGAAAATCTCTAGGCTCTCGTATATACATCTCTATATACTTTTTTTACTATTGCACGAGGCTAATTAACATTAATTTTGCATAATTAAAGCGGACAGAGCGACGGAAGCCAGGAAAACAATAGAAAAAGAGACCGAAAGTAGTGGCGGTGAGGCCGGAAAATCTCCATGAGTAACAATGCCCAGATTGTCTGTCAGTGGGTCAGTGTCAAGGGTTTTCCCGCAGAAGCGAACAAGGAAAAGCTTTCCGGCCAACCCAATTTATATTAATTTCCACTGCCAGAGATGAAGAGCTAAAGCCTCATTTGATTACTCAATTATTGTGCGTAAATTAAGAGTATTGTCTTATGGCTCAACCGAGTGTTGGCCTTTTTGCAAATCCCCGGAAAACCGCAAGAGTCTTTCAGAAATCAAGACCATTTGTGGCTAATGTCTGACACTCTGGGCAGAGAAGTCTCTTTTGTCTTGGCAATGCATTCTCACGATTCAATTCTTCTTCTGTATGCCAAAAACCAATGAGCCAGGCTTGAAAGCACGCCCGTTATTTTGGCCACGACTGTATGCATATGTGCCTACATCTATCCACTTCCGCTTGGCCACTCAGCAAAGTAGTCCTCTCTGTGCATTTGTGAAATTGCCTCGAATTAAGCGCAAAGTGCGTGTGCGTCTTCAACTGTTTGCTGCTCTTTCTTTTTCATAAATTGCGCTTTGTTTATTATGCCGCCCGCACCGCCCCCTCCAGCCCCCTCTGATGCCCCATTCATTGCTGACCCGGCTTGGGAATGATGTCATTAATTAATGTGAATGAGTTCAGTATGATGTCAATTAGCTGCGGAAAGCGCACTCGCAGGCAAAAGCTGAAGCATCGGCTCAGCAGGCAAAGTGCATCGGGTAATTTGTTATTGGACTGCGAGCCACCCACACATTGAGCACCACCAACACACACACAAACACACCAACACATTCACACACACACTTGCAGTTGGCAGACAGACACACTGGCGGCTTAAAAGAAGTCCGGAAACTGGGCAGATTCTGTTCATTTCTGCTCGATTATCATAAGCAGCTGCTTGGCGCTTAGGAAAGAGAATAAAAAAAGCTGAAAGCTTTATCTTGGGCGGGCAGAAAACTTGGCCTAAAGTACTTAACAATAGTTAAGACCCACTCGCAGTGGGCGCTGAAAAAGTAGAAGGCTGGCATAATCATTAAAACTCGACGCCCAGTGGAGGAGCCAAGAGCAGAAATATAATAACACTAAGTAAATGCAATAAAATGAAAATCCAACTGGGGAAATTTCACCATGATTTATTGTTGTTCCTGAACAAAAAGGAGAGCAGCAGCAGCAGAAAAGGAGCTCGGAAAACAGAAGTAAAAGGCATTATGCAGATCAAACTCAATGGAAAACTTTTGTTGGCTCTGCGCTTACTTACGAAAACATTTTCGTATTCCTATTTTTTGGGGCACAAAGAACTTTGGATTTGGCTCACCTGCAAAGATAAAAGAGAAGCACTCATTAGTTATTTGCTTATTAAAATATTGCATTTTATTTGCTGATACTTAAAAGCATTAAATTATGGGCTACTCAAATATTGTATTTCCAAATCGAACAACATGTGGATTTGATTTATGGCTCAAAACTAGCATAAATCAATATTTTCAACTCATAGAAAATCAATTAAATTTCACTAAGAAGAGAGACATACAGAGAATTACAAAATTTAAATGGTTTTTCAACAGCATAGAAGCCCCATAATTTTTCAGACGCCAAGATTTGAAAGTTTTCAAAACTCAACTTAGACTCACTCCCTTTGCAAACGCAAATTGCATGTTTCAGACATCCGATTTGTTTTCGTGTTTGTTTGTGTGGTCAATGAATTTGGGCCTCTGTTTTTGCTACTCTGGCCAATTGTTGCCACAATTTGTTAATGCAAAACGGCGAAAGGCAAAGTATCGGACCGACTTCAGAGCTCCAATTCGAGCTTAGTCTGTGATTTGCGGTATGTGTTTGTGCAGCGATGGCGAAACAATTTTTGTGGTCAAGAGCCTTTCACCAAACAAGAGGAATAAGGAGGCAAAGAATGGAGTACGGTCCGAGTTCATAGCTCATGAACTCCCTTTTCCCAGAGACACCCACTTGGGGCTGGTCATGTTTTCGCCCCCTTTTTGGCCCGGCTAATACTGTAAGCTAATGCCCCTCTTCCCCTTGCCCGGAAAATTAGTTTAGCCCTTGGCTCGGCTCTTATTCCCGTTTAAAGAATGCTTTCTATGGTTTTGTTCTACGTTCCTTTGCTTTGTTTAATCCCCTTTACTCCTGACTGACTTTTTGGGGTTTCCCTCTGGTCGGAAATGGGAGATAAATGGTTATTGAGAGCTGCAATCAGCGAGCATTCCTATCTGTCAGTGGGAAATCAGTCAGAGCTTCAAAACTGTATCCATCAAGAGGAGTTACGTTGCCAGATACAGAAGTATCTCAACGTGTTTGACTGCTATTGCTAATGATGTGCAAACACAAAGGAGCTGAATCTTTAGAGAGGTGACAGCTGAGAAAAGCCTAAAAAATGTACGAATTTTACAGCTCGACACTCGGAATCTGGGCCTTTTGGCAGGAGCTGCTTCCCCAATTAGCTTTTTGCAAAATAAATGGATATATAAAATATGGAGTGAGTGCGGCAGCCCACACACAATAAAGTAAGTGACAGCCCTTGAAGACAAAAACTCTGGCGATATTTACTTGTGAGCAGCTCAGACTTGGCAACCGAATGCTTTCATATCCTGAAGTCCAATGCAGTGAGAAAAATAAGTTGTTAAGCAAGTTCTTTTCACTACGATTGGGTAATAATGTAATATTTTACACTATGTGCATCCTAGGAATTAGTAACATTATGGGCCTAGATTATCAATTATCTGCAGATATTGGAATTTCTTTCTGTGTGACTACCTGTTCCGAGTTCCGAAGGGGTGGCAGTGTTGTCTGATTGGGGGTGTCTGGGGTTCTGCAGCAGTCTCGGATTACATGCTGGCAGCCCTTTGATGGATGGATGGATGGGTGGGCGCATTCCGGGCCTTTTCCCCTCTGCTTACTTACTCCAGCAAGAGCAGCGGACACAGAACAGCAAACTGGTTGTCGCCGGCGGAGCGAGAATGGTATGAGCCAGCCAGGAGATCCGTGGAGGGAGAGGAGGGTGGGTCGGGGAACGAGTGACAGTTGGCGCGGAAGTGGTTTTGATTTAATGCCGCTCGGCGCTGCATGACGCAAGATAAACAGATGCTACCCGGCGAGGAACAGGTGTCGACAGGTGGGAAAGGCAAATGAAGGAAAGAGCTGAAGAAAGAGGGCGACACCAAAGTCGATTAGGATATACCTTAAATGGGTATCGCAAAAGGAGCACCTTTTTTGACTCATTTGGCGACTGCCCAAATCAGCAGCTTATTATAAATTCCAGCTAATTTGCGGTCATAGTAGATGTAGAGTGGTCAGAAATGAAAACGGTCGTGGCAGAATTTATTCGAGGCTGCTGTTCATTATTAAACTCAGTTTATCTCAGTTTTAAATCTATCTTCTTTTCAGGCATTTGAACCTGCTCCCCTGCACACATTTCACGCACTTTGGATTGTTCTTGTGCGGCTTATCTAATTTGTAATTGCTGCCGAAAATGAAATTCCGAAGCAGAGGCAGGCCAAGCCGCAGAATACAATCACAGCAAACGAATGGCTGGCACTCAAGGACTAAGGCTGATGGGGAATTGGCGAAGGGAGCATCGGGAAACGGCAGCAGACAAAATAAATCCCCCCACTGGGCATACTTGTGGCTTATTGGCAATCAAATTTGGCACAGAGCTCGTGTCTAAGCCGAGGAAAATGGAGGCAGTGACACAGTGGAGCAGGGTGGGGTTTCGGCTGATTAGCATAATTGACT
The DNA here is from genome assembly GCF_003286155.1 of Drosophila erecta. NCBI lineage: Eukaryota > Metazoa > Arthropoda > Insecta > Diptera > Drosophilidae > Drosophila > Drosophila erecta. The sequence continues at coordinate 20,698,803 of NW_020825194.1, read as the reverse complement.
TTGTGTTAAATTTAGCATTTAATTAATGCGGCTGCAGAGCTAGCGAGCAGTTAGCCCATGTGTAGCGCCAAAGTGATCCCCGACCTCGAGTCGGTTTGCAAACTGGCGATTTGTAGACGCAGATTTGGGGAAACAACAACCAACCAACCACCTACCAACCAGCCAGCCCAATTTTCCAGGCGATTGTTGTTCCTCCTTCATGGTGCGCAGTCTGGCAAACACATGTGCTCCAATTTCAAGCCCAAAACTCTCGCCCAGCTCGCCGGCACTTGAACAAAGCCCGGCCATAATTGACTTTTCCAGCAGCAGACGCCGGCGGGCAAGCCACAACCACTTAACACCTCCCAGCCACCCACAAACAAAGCGGCTGGAGGAAGGAAAGGCGTTCTAGAAAACTTTGGGCCAACCCCTCGGCAAAGCACTTAACATGTTCATCAATTGCGCCCTTCCTCTCCGCCTGTGCCTCCCCAATTTTCCGGCCCAGAGCCGCACATACAGCAGACACCCGACAAAGTGTCCCGGCTTACAGTGAAGCCTGGAACTGGAAAATAGGGCAGATAGGAATTCCGCTGGGGGTCGACAGTGGAGGTGGTGCAAATCTGGCCAAGCCAAAACAATGCACTGCTCCACAGCGAGGGGAAGAAGCCAGAAATTGTGTGGCGACAGGAAAAGCGGCCAAGGAAAGTGGAGCACATTTCAGCACTGCGAAAAATCGGCAACAGGTAACTAACAAACAATTTTAATACTATATTATTTGTGTAGGGAAACCAATAGGTATTGTGGCAACTGTATATTGCCTCAAGAAATATGGTTTATAGAATGTTAATTTGTAATATAAATGCGGTATAATTGTGGTATAGTTGCACGCAAGTACTGCAACTTCGAGTGAGGACGTGTGCACCTTTTCTCTCAGTGCAGCGCAGAGGGAGCTGGCTGACAGCGAACGCCCACGCAAGAAACGCTGTAATTTGTTAGATGCGCCACGCCAAGTGACAAAGCCAAAGCCAAAGCCAAGTCAAGGCCCCAAGATGTTGGGGCTGTAACTCAAGCGGAGCTTGAAGAAGAGCTGTCTGCGATGTAGGCGATCAAAAATGTGGCAAGCTGAGTTTGGTCAAAGTCTAGACAAGAATCTTAGCTAATGAATGTCATCGCAAAGAACTAGTTAAACCAGTTTAAGGAGCACTCGCGGCTTGAAAAGAGTTTCAAACGGGCGACTTTTGGGCCTCTGAAGAATCTCCCAGGGGCACTTTACTTTAATACCATACCAGAAAGGTGTTGGGCACTTTTCCCCAGGGCATATTTTCCCGAGTGATGGCAAACCAGTTTGGTCTATTAAGCCTTTTACACTACAATTTCTTGTGTATTTTACTTGGGCTTCCTAGTACTTAGCCGAATTACAAATGAGCAATAGCTTAAACTTAAATAATCTCTTAAATGCTCGTCTCCCAAGCTAAAAAATAGCAGAACATCAGGTTATTAGCTCGCTCTTGGCCATTTTGGGAGCATGACATCTCTATGCGATCTTTGCGAGCCGCAGCCATGATTAATTTGCCTTTTTGGCCGCACACGCTGAAAGGTTGCCTCACTCAACGCGGTGTCAAAAGTTGATGAACACTTTGTGGAAGCTTATGCAAATGACCAGTTGTTGGAGTAGCTGCATAAGTATCCGCAAAATTACCCATAATGAGTAGAAAATGGAAAGTATCCGACGAGTGGTTGAACGACCAAGGGGATTGAAAAAGCGGCGATTTTCCCATTGCCGGCCATCGATTGGCGGCGTTTCCAGTGAAGCATATGACTACAGGTATCTGTAGTTATTACCAACTCGAGGTGCAAACGGATACAGAACTTTGGCAGGCAAGGGGTAATACGTTGCGCAAATTTGCATGGCGTCAACAGGTGGCTCGCTGAAAACCCGAAGCGCGAAATCTATTTATTTAGTTACACATTTCGCTTTGTTTTCGTCTTGCTTTCAACTTGAGCCAACTTGAAGCACTTGGGCCACAGTTTGGTAGACTCCTACTTCTGGGCTCCGGGCAATGTCAGCTCACTCCGCTTTTAGCTGCACTTCAAATCTTCGACTGGCTGACTGGAAACCAAATGCGGCTGCAGCCGAAATGCAAATCTATGTGACGCAACAGCAGTCAAGCTCAGCACAAAAGCGCCAGAGTCAACGTTTTCTTCTCCTTCGATCTTCGATGGCTGCCGAGGTCTCCAGCTCAACTCAAGTTGACTTCACTGGGTTTTGGAGTTGGAGTTCGAGCTGGAGCTTCAGCTGGGGGCAAGCAAAAAGACGGGGCCCGCGGCATCGGATACTTTGTAATAATCCCCACTAACAGTTGGAAATACTCGCCATACACAACACATAAATATCTCCATGTGCTGTGGCTTCGGGCGAACGAATGGCTTTCTGATGATGATGATGACGAGTTGAAGGCAGTCTATCAATGCAGTTCACCCATTAGAGATGGCTACGTGAGGGGCAATAATTTTTAAAATAAATCAATGCAACTGCATTACTACATTCTAAGTTCTTTCTGGATCATTAGGTTCCTATCGTACCCCAAGTAATGTAGTTTGTTTTGAAGGTTTTGGAATACCAATTTGGCGCAACAACACCATTTTTGATGGATTTTTGAATTTAGCCAGCGCTTTTCCGCAGTTTACGCACTGCCATCACTGCGAGCTGTCCTCGCTCATTGGCTTTGCCATTTCCCGCTGCTTTCCATTGTTTTTCGCCAAAGCCATTGTCTTCTTCATCGGTTCGCTTGGAGTGGTGAGCCACTTCCACTGGGATTCGCGTTCGGATTTGTATTCAGATTCGTTTTGCTTTATTTTCCACCTCTTTTTGCTGAGCGGCGCGTCAGAAACTCGTGCATGGGGATCAATCTCTCCATTAGAGTCGTCATCGCAGCTTGAGACCCTCTGCATCTCGACTGCCAGGCGGTTATTGCATTGTAAAGACAGAAGGCGACAGCCACAAAGGCAGTGTAATGATGTTTGCGTCATGAGCGGCATTTCTAGCTCAAGAGTGCGGAGTATCGCTGTATCTACATATCTACGTATATCCAAGTATCTCTGTATCTTTGTATCTGCTGTCGTGCACTTGTAGAGCTCCGCTGCTCGTCGCCCGTCGCTCAAGCGTCTCACATTTCGCGTTTGCGGGTACTGCGAATATTGTGTAATATATGTAGGACTGCATTGTTGTTGGCTTGCCGGGAATTGGGTAACACATATGGCCAATATCAAATATGTACCAGCACCTCAAGCTCAAAACTGAAAACGAAACCCTTGACACGGGAATATATGAAACTCATCTCTGCACATTGAGATGGATTGGCGCGTTACATTTGCATCTTTTGCATAGTTTATCAATTTAAGGTGCCATCGAGGCTAAAGCCTTTTGATAAATTGCTCAAAACGAAAGCAACGTTTCTGTATCTGTATCTGTATCTGTAGCTGTATCTCTGAGATATCTCTGTGATGTGTACATAAATATGAAACGAGGCAAATTCAACAATCAATCAGCGGAAGACGACACTCAATGCAAATGGCCAATTTGTTTATAAATAAATGTTTGACAATTTCTGAGCGGCTAAGACGTGAGAGGGGTAAGACTTTTAGGGGCAAAACAAACAAGTAATCAAAACAATATTTGCTCTGCAGATACAAACATATTGATTTGAAATTGAATTTCCCTTGTTTGGCCATTCGAAATGAAAATAAACCTCTACTTATGTATATTTTTAAGCTACATATTTTGGAACTCTTGGTATTGTTAACGAATATTTAGGAAATGAATTATAATTTTTGTTGGGCTATAGAGTACAGTCCATAATTTGGCCGAGTGCCTATGACTTCCAGCTAAGCACGTGCGCCTACAATAAAATTTCGAAATTTATTGCCTGGTTACTGTAAAAATACAGGATACCTTTTTGGCCGCTTCCACCCCTCGGGTCCTGGTAACCCCCAGCCTAAACACCCGGCTCCTTGACCCCGCTGCATGTGTGTGTGTGTGTGTGAGTGTATCCTTGTATTAATGTTGCATGTTCATTTGGCTTGCGTGCAGGTCTTTCGACGCTTTTGCTCCGACTCATGCTGGTAGTAAATTACGGTGGCCGAGCCACCGAACGAAAACGAACCCCTAACCTTGGTTGCAACCCCTGGCTGGTGCTGGCGTATCCAGAGTTTGGACTGGTTTCCAGGACTCCTGCCTTGCCACTATTTCCAGATCCTGCCATGCCTTGTCCTGCCCCTAAAAACGAGCCGCGCGACAGCTGATGGCGATGGTTTCCTCTTTCTGGCCCGCTTCGCAATTGGTTTTATGACCACCCAAAGGCCACTGAACCGCACCTTAAAAAAGGCGCTAAAGCAAAACGTGGCCAAGTCTCAGTTTGATTAAAACTATACACAGGGCACACGGAGACAGATACACTCGGGCTACAGTAATAAATGGCCATACATGGACACATGGGAGCAGCCGCCTTGGCTCAAACGCGCTGCTGTCGCTTTTTCTTGTTGGTTCTGTTTTTGGTTGGTATACCCTTACATAGGGTTATGCCAATGGGGTTATATATCAGAATGAGGAAAATGTGTCCACGCCTTGCTTGAATATCTGCGAATATCTGCGAATTCTTTGTAATCTTATTTTTTTACCTTTTTTGGTATTTTTCATTTGGTAAAAAACAAGAGAATTATTTATTTATTTGGCATTATAGTTATAGGGAAACTGAAATATTTTTGTTGAAATAATCTTATTTGTAGGTTCTGTTGTAGTAACGATCGGTTCCATCCATTCCACCACTAGGAAGCCTTTAAGTTAGGGTATTCCAAGTCTCGACCTTTAAAGCAGTCCCACTTTTCTCGTATTTTGTAATGTTTTTTGTTTTAATAGTCTTGGCTTGACCTCGTCACCGGTTCGCGTTTCGGCCCAGCGCCGCTCCCTTCCTGACCCTTTGGCTTCCTCTTCCTGTTCCTGTCGCCCATCTGTTCGAGTCGCCACCTCTCTGTCTCTTTTAAGGTATCCATCTCTTTCTGGCCGCGTGTGTTTGCCGGGCGGCTGGTTTGTCATGTTTCATGTCGGAAGTGGAAATTATCCGCAGTGCACTTTGCCATTGCCATTGCCCTGGTGACTGACTGGTTACCCACTACCACTTCACCACTCCACCAATCCAGCACTCCAGCACTCCGCCCCTCTGCATCCGTATCTGTCTCCCTTTGGGCCTCCCTTTTGGCCTTAGCATTTTGGTTTCGTTTCGTTTTCATTACCCGCTATCGCAATCCCCTGGCAAGTCATTGACACACCTGTGGTGAGCATTATCAGGGGCGGAATGGACTGGCTAGGCGGGTGGGGAGAGGTTGGGCTAGGTCCCTAACAACCAGGTAATACAACTCCCAACCCTCAGTTCCTCGCCCGGAGACTCATTCTCTGGAGAATTTTGAGCATTTGCAGGCGGTTTCACCTCAGTGAATTGCATTGTTGATGGCGCATGGGATAGATACACGTATAAAATGTACAGCATTAGGTGCATGCGAGGAGATCGTTAGGCGGTTGCCCAACGGGGGTCGTTAAAAGTCACTGTATTTATATAATATATATATTCCTTCATAATCAATATTTGTGAGTGAATAGTCAAAGTGTAAGTGAGCTGGAATCAAGAATCTCAATCAAAAGCTATCTTAAATGTCAGCTGGCAGCGCTCCAGGTGATTATCTGACTTTCTACTGCCCCCAAATTATCCCCACAACAGAAAACAATTTTGGAAACAGCAGTTTCCCAGAACAGAAACTCCCCCAAGCACAGAAAGCGAAACACACAAAAGTTCGTTCGAATAACACTTCCGAAAACCATTTGCGGTGTTGGCGATAATTGTTTGTAACTAGTTACAAACCATGCCCGCACACCGATGCCCTTTCTCCATGAAGCAAATGACCCTCATGTGGCCAGCCTCATTACGACACTTTGGCCATTCGCCACGCATTCCGCATCTCTCAGAACCGAAGAACCCAACACCTAATGATCATTCGATTCATTTCTGGTTTTCATGGCGGTCGAGACAGAGAGAGAGAGAGAGAGAGGAGAGAGGGATAGAAGTCTCGGCATAAATTCAATTAGATTTTATTGATGATTGATTTCTGTTTGTGGGTAGGGGGAAAAGCAGCGCGGGGTCAGAGTTTCCCGCGAGATCTTCGAAGATCATTCTCTCTTTTTCTCCTGCAGAAAACATGCGCTAATTGTCTTTAATTCAATTAGGACACAAGCACACACTCACACTCACACACACACCATCCCACACTTAACTTCAATTGCCGTGACCCAACTGGCCACCTCCTGCACCCCCTGCATTCATCAGATACTCGAATTTATCCGCCGCATCGCCTGTTTCCCATATGCATATATTTTATGGATTCGTGATTATATTTCCGCTCCCAAAGGCAAATAAACACGCACACCGATAGGCAAACAGTCCAAGTTTATTGATATAGTTTCCTATAGCTTTCTCCTTCTCCCCCAGATTTGCTGTCTCATTGCGCGCCCGCCGTTACACAAATGCGAGAAAAGTATTCATGAAATTGCCGGCTCTTGTTATCAGCTTTATGCCTAGATGTGTATGATATTTATATCTATATTTGTATACGATTCGGTCCTCACTTTGTCGATATTGTACGCAAACAGCGCTTGGCCAGCAGCAATCGATAGATAAGTTGCAATTGGCTCTAGTTTCGACTCGAATTTCTCTGAAGACAGCTGCCAACGCTCCCCATACCCCCCTCCCCCCATATAATCACCCCTCCAACCATCGATCAGTTCGCCTTATTGCGCGGCTCGTTAGGCGACCCATGACGGATATTATTGGGAGGTCTGGGTCGCCGCTCCGCTGGTTTGGCATTCCGGGCGAGAAAGAGAGGAACGGCACTGCAAGTCGTGTGCACTGAGGGAAATTAGTGTGCCCCTTATTGCTCACATTTATTCGCATACTACCCTGGTGCGCTTCGTCACTACGCGGTCTGCTTCCCCAGGAAACTCACTGCTTTGAACGTATCAATATTTTATGATTCATCATGCGTATTGCAGTTTTAAGCCGGCTGGAACTTTCTTCCGTTGCTGTCAGCAAACTCCACAAAAATGCCCCGATTTCTTGCCGTGCATGGGCATGACTTGCCCAAAGTTCGCTTTTCTCCCCCAGCGAATGCCATGTACATATCTTACTCTCTCGTTGGGGCTTATTGTTTTAGTTGCCTTGCTCCGCTTCGCTTTGAGCAGCTGCTATATAGACCTACATATATATAGAGTCAACAGCGACTGGGGGAACAACTACTACAATCTACATATAGTTCATTTTAATTGACATCGATAATTAAAAAACTATTTGAGTTCGACTTTTTGTATCCAAGTTGCCTCTTCGCGCTGAGCTAAGCGGTTTTCAGCAACGCTCTCTTTTTAATTCCGTAAGCTTGCATGTTTATGTTGGCTTTGTGATCTATGACCCCAAAAGCCTTTGTCTCTCAGATACTTGCTCCACTTTCCCGGGTTTTCATTGTTTTTCAGCTGCAACCACTGAAAGGTCGAGGTGCTGGCCACTCGAGAGCCAAACCAAGTCAAGGGCCAAGATACAAGTTTTGCCCCAACCCCTCCTCTTGCTATCTTCTGTATCTGCTGCTGTCGTAATTACCCAACAATTAATAAAGTTAACCACTTTCGTTGTTTGATATCTACCTCATTGCGCCGTCAAGTGCGAGGTTCTGATTACGAATCACGGAAAATATCTCGAGCTCATAAAAGTAAGGAACGTTATAAAAGCCCAAAAGCCGTTTGCTCTGACACACATAATGTAATCGGTTATTGGTATATTGATAAAAAAAATTAAAAACCAAGGAAAGAAATCAGTTATGACTCGGAAGGCGAGACCACGCAGTTGGCTTTAGATAAGATGTTCTACCTATACAGTAGCAGTAGTTTAATTGAACTTAATTGAAGGTGGTTGATTGCAGTTCTAGGTTGAAAAGAGAGCTTCTGTTTTGGGAATTTTTCGGCGACTGAATAAGGTTGGGAGATAATGGACCACTCCAATTTTTTATAATAAATTTAATTCTATATTTAGCATAACAAACTAAGCATAAGTAACTTATTCCCAAAAGTTCTCTCGTAGTTTCTTCTAACCACAACGTACTGCAAAGATATATTCATTCCTCTCTATGAGCCAGTTACAAGTATATTGTCTTCGAGCAAACTGAGACAAGGTCTTCCCAGAAGTTAGGTTATTAACAAGCTCTTCTACTCATATCCAAAAACTATTCCTCAGGAGTTTATCCCCATGAGTAATTCGTGGAAATAGTCGTCAGATATGGAGGTATTTGTACATGAACCGAGTTTGCCCATAAATACACATTTTATCGTCGCATTTAGTAATGGCCCAGCTTTGGTTCCCAGTTCGAAACTGGCAACTCGGGCGATAAGAGTTCTGTTCCCTAGGCATAATTTGTGGGTCAAGTACAAAACCACTGCTTTGTTGCAGTGGAGCAATGGAGCAGTGGGGCTGCTGAATATATCCGCTCAGTTTTAAATCGCAATTTCAGTTTTCAATTCTCACTGCTCAATTTGTATTTTTTGATTTTGAATTCCGCTAAATCGGTTTACAATTTGATGGTGTCTATTGATTTTCTATGGACTTTTATGCGGTGTTAATAAAGCCTTTTCAGGCTTTTATCAATTTTGTTTGGCATAGGCGAGCTCTGTTTGATTTTGCGGACCTTTGTAATTTCTTGGGAGCCAGACTCTTTGGCCGCTCTATGGTTATTGAAATATTTTACCTTTTTGTAGCTATTATTACTGCTGCTGTTGCCAGTCACTTTTAACTGGTTTTTGTGCCGTGCCGTTGGTGTGGCTATAGTTGTTGGACTGCTGGAGTTTTACTTTTCAGCTGCACTGTAATTGAAATTTTTGTAGCCGTTGTTGCTGTAGAGCATTTCAAATTGTTTTGCACCGCCCACTTTGAATTATTTGGTTCGCGTTTGATATATATACTCTGGGGATTTGCACATATATATATATATCGATATCGGTATTTTTATGTACGGATTTATGGTTTTTTCGCCAGTTCAGTTGGGTTTTGCAAATCGAATAATTTGTATCACAATTTTCTTTTTGGGTTGTTTTTCTTTTTGGGTTGTTTTTCGGCAAATATCCTCACTTTGATGCTTCTGCGAGGTTGAATAAATGCAAGGTAGTTAAATCATAGGTTGCGTAAACTTCGGTCATTATCACTTTGCATTGTCTTTATGCAACATTAAAACAAACACACAAACACACACATATAATCCGAGAGTTGAAAGTTCTTGCAATGCGGCAATAGTTGGCCATAATCAAATAAACCTGTTGGCTAAGACAAGAACGCAGCAGCAGCAGCAGCAGCTGATTTATGTTGCCGAGCTGGGAGATATATGTGTGTACATTGTACACACATAGAAATATGTATATTTATAGAGCTGGCGTTTGGTTAACCGGTTCTCTGCGCCTGGGTCTCGGATTCTTGGCCCGACAGCCAAAAGTCTTGGACTCGGCCAACAATTGATACAATTTGCGGGATAATTTTCTGCTGGCGTTGCCGAGTTCTCTGATTTTCATGGCCGTTAGCGGGCGTGTGTGTGGGAAATTCTCCCAGCTGCCGCCAGCAACCGGACTTTGGGGCCACTTGCATAATGAGTGCAACAGCCATGGGCAGCGCCAGAACGCCAAGAACGCCGAGAACAGTGCAAGTCAACGACTTTCACACGCCCAAAAATCAAAACCAAAACCAAAACCAAAACCAAAGCCATAACCCCAACCAAAAACCAGAGCCAAAGACTGCGAGCCTAATGAGGGGAAAGGCAACAGTGCGAGAGTTGAAAAGGTCAGCGGCACCAGTGTTCGGAATGGGGGAAAAACGGCACAGAGCTCACACTAAGAAAAAGTGGAAGAAGCTATCTTAAATAGAATAATATGAAGAGTGCTCTGTGCTTAAAACTCTGTTTATTAAAGTTACTAGTAGACCATACTTCCTATAAGAAAGGTATACAGTTGAAGTACTCCCAAGAACCTCTTGAAATTCAAGCCTGCACAGATCAATTTCTCTGCTAGCGATGCAAGTTTTTTCCCCAGTGCATCCGCTGACCAAGTCCAACTCCAGTCCGATCCCATGTCCGCATTGCCTCAGCGGAAATAATCGTAAAGTAAGGTACCACCGAGGGCACCAGCAGACACATAAAGACAAAAGCCAGGTTCAGCTGGCCAAGAAGAGGAGGGAGAGGCGGCTGGTGGTGCTACCAAGAATATGGAGGAGAGACAGAAGTATCGGGCAATGGGCATAAAATAAAAGTTTAGCGCAAAGCGGAATTGAAATGGATGGCTGGCCAAGAACTAGACTCTCTCGCCACGACTGTTGACTGTTGTCGACTGCTGTTTGAACTTGGCTAAAATAAATAAAGCCATACAACCGACCAACTGGGGACCAAAACTCCAGCTCCCAGCACCCAGCTCCCTTCCCCCGTCCCTCAGTTTTGGGTGTCAGAAAAGTTTTGTCGCTGGCAAAGTTAACACTTCACACCCCAAATGAAAATGAAATAGTTTTCTTTTCGCTCGCAACTTTGCAGATATAGCAGTTTCCTTCTTTCGCATGATGTATTGGATTCATAATTAAATTTGCCGCTAATTATGCGCCGCTCTTAATGAAGACATACAAAAATGATAGCTGCGCAGTGGACTGCTGTCCAAAGTTGTAAGGGCTCCATTTAAACGGACTTTCGGCTTTCGGTGGGGATCTGGGAAATGGAAAGGAATTCCTCTACCCGTAAAATTGGCACTTTGCAATTGCAGCACGCAATTGCAGTGCGAAATCCATCTGGTTGGGGCTGCAAGGGGGCAAATGGAGAGCCGTTGCCAAGGGCTTTGGATTTCAATTTGCGGTTGCAGCTGCTTTTCCCTTCCCCCACTACCCCCTCCGCTAAATGAGGAAAATATTTTGCGGTTCACTCGCAAGATTATGGCCCAAGATTGCCAATCCCTTAACTAACCAGCTAACTAACAATTCTGCGAAGAACTCGGGAAAGCAGACCTGCAGCTGGAAAATTTCCATAACTGAAAACGGATCTGCAACAGAACGTCGAGCTATGGATAATAAACTTTCGTCCCTCAAGTAATTCTGAGGAGCTTCCTAAGTAAATTACACGGAACATAAAAGTGGGTTGGAAAGACATTAATCCAGAGATCATGGAACTGTAGTAGTTATGATTCATGGACTGAAGTGCGCCCAATTAAAATTAGGTAAATGCGTCCAATTGGTGGTTTTAACAAGCACATAAATGAAATATCCATAAAATGTTCTGCAGCTCCATTCAATTTTTCTATTCACTTCTTCATCATCCAGCGACACTACAGATGTTCGCCTCTGAATTTGCATAGCTAAATATGTATTTAAATATTTATTTTTCGATTTTTTGGCTCCTAATGAATTCCCTCTTATTGTCTTTTATTTATTATCTGCTTTGCATTTAACCCAAATAAATGGGCGAGCAAAAAAGTTCTGAGTTTCAGAATCGGATTCGGATTGACTGGAGTTGCACATTGTTTTTTGTGGGTTTTAGAACGTGACTCATTTGTGTCTAGTGGCCGAGTGAAAACTGCACACTATGCACACCTTAATTTGTTAATAACCAATTACACCGCTCGTTGTTGGCAAAATGTTGGATTGAAGCCCGGCTTGCGAAATGGAGCCGAGTATCGAAATGCACGAATTATACACATTCGCGAGAGTAATTGCCCAGTGTTTCCGCCTTTTGAGTTTGCGATATAGTTTTTTGATTTATGCGAATAGAGGCTAATATTTCAGATTTTAGTTGCATGTGTGTGTGTTTGCGTGTTTGATATTCGGTATCGGTATTGCAGCATTATCGCTTGACTGCCGTTTGATTGCTTGTGTAGTATTTGATTTACAGTATTTCGAGTTTCGGCCGATTATTAAGTTGCTGTAGTTGGCCTACTGCTACCGGTTGTAGTTACAGTTTGTTTATTATTCGGCTAGATTGTTAGTTATTTTAAACGGCCAGTTCTGAGAGTTAGAGTTCCGCACGAGACGAGCAGCTAACTGCGTTCCTGACATTAGACTGAAAACTGAATCTGAATCTGAAGCCCGATCCGAAATCGCCTGAACTTAAAACGCTGCCTTCGGCTCTCGCTCGGCAGGCACTCGGCTGCGACGCCGACTGCGGCGCCGGCAGCGACAACAACGATTGGCGAACTCACGCAAATGGAGTCCACAATACGGTCCACAAAATACGGTACTTGCTCTTAGCTGTTAACTGCATGTTAATCAAATGGCAATGTTCATCCAATGTTAGGTTTTTAACATAAAGAGAATTTTCTCTCTTTCTAAATTTTGAGAATGGAAATTTTTAACAGAATTTTTACATCTCTTAAATCACGTTCTCTTAAAACATTGTATTTATTTGGACAGCTGATTTACATAATAATAATAAGATCACATGAATAAACATGTCATTTAAACCTTGTTTGGTAAGTGTGACACATTATTTGGTATTATCCGAAATGTAAAAGATAAAATCAAAAATGGGAATTTAAAAGTAATCTTAGAAAAATGAAACTTGAAAATAGGGGTATTGAAACAATTCGAAACAATAGCAAATAATTCAGAAAAGTGAAAGTGTGAAGGACAGCATTTATGATTCCTCAAATTCGAAACGCAGTTCTTCGTTTCGCGTTATTTTGAATCGCGGTCTACACGGTGATCATCACTAATCTACTTGTAAATCGTAGGTACCACTAATTCGGATTCGTAGTATTTCGGTTATTTTAGCACTGCTAGCTGCCAGTTGAGTGTCCATCTAAAAACGGGGGTGGAAATGGGGGTGACCACTTCAAACATGAAGAAGAAATGTCCTCAGACCCTAAAAAAACTAGAAATACGCAGGTACACTGGGAATTTCAATTCAATTTCAATTAAATTGCCAGAAACAACACTTTGTATCGCCACAAAAGCATTGCTGTGGATGTTTTCTGAGTTTTCAATGGCTCGATTCATCGATTCATATTTTCCAGAGCACCATTTTTGATAACAGCTGTGTGCGTAGTATAGGTAGGGCATGTAATTTGCCATTTTTTTTCGGCAGTGCATCGCAATGGTTACAGAAAAATCGGCACACTGACAATAAATCACGTGCGGCTCTGCTTCCCCTCAGGTGAATGACGGTGTGTGTGTCAGCTACTTTTCCAATCAAAAAGCAAAAGTCTCGTTAGGGTTGCTGCTCGGGGAGTGCGCTGTGTGTCATAGGAATGGTTAACAAATCATTTGCCATTTTTAGAAATCTACTTGACTCGCACACCAGGCTTGCCAGGCTCGGAAAAGCCAGGGGAGTGGGGAGCAGGGTTGGGGATTATGTAAGAGGCAAGAAAACTCACTCGCTCGCTAACTAACCTGCCATCATACTCCTCCTCCTCCTCCTCCTTTGCCCCTCCAGGAATGTGCCACGAATGTGTGGCAAACTGGATCGCCACAGACTGCAGCGGAAAAATTCGGGATGGAGGAGGTTGGGCGGTTGGGCGGAAAAGTCTGGGAGTGTCGCCTAGACAGGCTTGCGGTTCAAATTGCCCGACCAGAGCCATGAACAACACTTAAAACTTTATTCGCTATGTCCCCGCACCACTACTTCCACCATATACCACTGCAATTTTTTCCCAGAGAGTTTTGCTTTTATCTCTTTTCTCCTGGTATAGTTTCCTTTTCCCGGCGCTGTGGAACTTTGAAACTTGCACTTTTTTTGGCCTGAATGGCGGGGGAGAAGGCGGTCAGGGGAGCGCATCCACCACATGGGAGTGCTGTCCATGGCAGCGTTCATTAATTGAACAGCTCGAAAGCGCTCGCCGAATGCTTGGCCACAAAACACGCTTCCCAGCCAGCAATAGTGGTATTTCCATAACCAGATCACAGCTTTGAATGCGGCCAGGGCTCTAGGAACCAATTGTTGGTAAGGGCTTAGCAAAGCAGATTTGCTCAATAGGCCATAATTAACAAACCTGCAAGTGATTAATATTTCAAACAATTTATTCGTACTTGCAGACCCATACAATGCCAATTGTTCTGATGGTTCAGTTATTGGCTGAATAATTCAGGTTTGTTTTCCTGGAATCTAGGGAGTTCATAATGGCCCAGAACAAGCATTTCACTTATAAATAGTTAATAATCGTCCATTAAAATCCCAACCGCAGCTCCTTCCACCAGCTATCCCCAACAAAAGCGAACAAAAAGCGCCCACCCAACGTTGTCACAATTTCTTTTGTTTTTCTTCGATAATTTGTCATAAAAATTGATCAAACAAGCCGGAATAATGACAAAATGCAATTTGCATGTCATGAGTCGCCGCCCATCAGCCCATCGCCAACCCCCAACCCCAAACCTCCCATACTCCCATACCATTTATCCTTGAAGGCATTGCATGTGTGTCGTGGATAAAACGGAGGGGAACTTGTGCACAACGACAGCAAGTCACGATAAACCATTTACAATATTTATTTATTCATAACTCACCGAGTGGAATTAACTTTACATACCCAAGATGGTTCAGTTTAGTTTGGTAATAGTTGGCCGGATTTAGTTGGCCTTTTTCGAACGGCATTAGCCCTGTTGTTTCATGTCGGGCCACGATTTCCTTGGATTTGCGTACACAAATTGAAAATTGGGGGCAGGACAGGTGGAATGGAGCCGAGTCGGGCTGGAGGAGTCCCGCAAACTCTGACGTGATCCGTAGTCATAACTTGGTCATATTTATAGACTCTGCAGGGCCTAATCAGGGGGGAGCGGAGTTGGGCAGGAACCAATTCCCATTACCAATTCTTGTTTATGCATCGAAAACAAATTCAAAAATTGAATTCTCTGCCTTTCTCTTTTGGGAATCTAAACAGTTGAGTCCAAGTGCCTCGTCTCTCCCTTCCTTTGCTTCCCTGCCCCTCACCCATCCTCTGCAAACACCATCCCCCAGCCCGCTGCTCCTAATGTTTGGCCAATTGTCCCAGGTAGGCGGCAGACATCAGGCAGCAGACGGCCAACATTCGATGGTCGACGGCCAACAGCCGGCAGCCGGCTTGTGCTGCTTCTTCCTCATGGCTCATGGCGATGGCTCAAGCCAGAGATGGGACAGGTGCACTGCCAGAGCAGACGTCAGTACACTCAAAGAAATGGGTGTCTATTTGCGGGAAGTTATCACATTAGTAATACATGGCTGCGGCACTAAGGTGCCAAGAATACGAGCATGTTGAATTAAATGTTCTTTAATATATCACCATATGTGATGTATTTGTGTTTTTCAGTGCTCTTGTACTTTGTTATGGTTGTAATGAAAAAGGGAAGCATACTTGCTCTCACAAACACGCGGCACAGTCAGGTGTTTTTCTGTTTCCAGGCATATGCCCTATGTATTTCCCGGTTTTTTCGGAGGGTTACTTTTTGGGCGGGGTGAATGGACTGAGCACTCCAACTAGAAGCAAGTATGCCAGCACTTGCAATTGCAATCGCAATTGCCAGAAGACAGAAGACAGAAGACAATGACAATGGGGGTCTGTGGGGCCCAGACAGTGGAATAAACTGGGAGAATTCCGTAGTGCGGCCAGTCATTGCGGCACTTACTCGCCATGAGTTGGCCACTTTTTGGGTTCCATTCTGCAGAATCAGCCGGACAATGGCAATGACCACCGCCTCAGTCCGCAGTCGGCAGTCGGCGCATAATGCAATAAACAATCATAGAAATGCATAATGCATGTCAGATTAAGAAATTATTAGCTGCACTCGTGCATTGGGCTGTTTCGAGGAGGAAGGAGTTTGAGTTGCAGTTAGGCGACTTCCTCCAAGCTCAAACTGGCTTTGGATGAGGGGATTCCTTACAAAAAGGTCGATTGTAGTGGCGGGAAAACCTGTTAAGCGCCACGTGAGGAAGCAGACTGGTTGATGTGGCGCTAAGTTTTATGTTGTTAAGTTTTACATATCTTTACAGATTGGCTTATATAGCATAATTGGTATTGTAATAATGATCCTACATTTTGTGAATTTGTTTCAACCGAAATGGCGACTGAAGATCTAATGCTTCTCCCAGCTGAAATGGTTACGAGCTTCCCTTCTGTCGCCCAGAGAAGAACACAAAAGTCTGTCATTCATTCAGCTGAGTTCCAGCCTGAGCTCCACTGAATCGAAGCAAACTACACCGAACTGAGCAGAGGGTAGTTGGGTGGGAGCAGTGTGCCGCACTATAGCATACCACGTATTATCCGCAGATGGGAGAGACAAATGTTGACGGCCATGCTTCAATGCGTGCGCAGCGGCGAATGCTTCCGTTTCCGTTCTTAATAGCTTTATTGTGATTTACTCAACAACAAACAGTGGGGCCAGCTACAACAACTGCAACAACACAGCAGCGCAGCAGCTACAGCAATAGCAACAACAACAGCTGCAATAAGCGAACGCAATCAGCGGAATTACAATAGCGTTAAAAAAGACAGCAACTGCTGTAACGATAACTGATAAAAACAGCACTCAATGATTGAGAACAATCGAAGGGAGAAAAGTTAAGCCGCCAAATAAAAGCGGGATAATTTAAATGGGGGAATTACTTTAACGGGCCAGGTGAGAATGCGCGAGCAATATGGCAAGCAATCTTAAAGATACCTGGCCCACCTACATATTTTGCACTGCACTTTGAAGGCGAGCAAACAGCTAACAAACAGCTTTACCATCGGCCAGCAAGGAACAAGCTGCCACTCTTGAGGCCACTGGGTGAGCTCCAACCCTTTCCTGCTTCATTCTTGGAACTCGAGGAAGTAGGGGTGCGCACTGCCCGTCAATCAGGAAAACCAGGTACAACTACCCCCGCTCATGACTCGGCTACACTCGAAGAACAAAAATGTTCACAAATATAGGCCAATATTTGCCAACCCTGTGTTTGGTAAAATTCCAAAAGAATACATATGGTGTTTTAGCAGGAGTAATTTACACACATTGAAATGGTTATTTTTTATTTCTTCAATTTTTTCCACCCCTTCAGCCTATTGGCTTAAAGAGCTCAGGGCCTTAGAGTAATGTCGTACAGCTTTAAAAGGGTAACACCCTGCCCCTTGGACGGTCAACGTTCTGCCGCTTACGTCACTCGGAAGAAAACGGAAGCCTCATCCAAAACCGAAACTTGAATGTTTTGTTCGGCGTGTTGTCTCACTTTATGCCAAATTATATGGGGTACAAATGGGGTGACCAGGGATATGGCCAGGCCATTCTGCGATGTGCCATATAGTGGATATGTCAGATGTCGGTATATGGCATATAGCATATAGCATATGGAAAAGTGGTTGCTTCGCCGGTGCTGCTTTGTTGCTTGGTTGCGTTTCAAATGCTCAGCCAGGTGAAACGCGTTTTTTCAGTCTCCGTCCCGTCTCCGTCTCTTTGTTGTTGTTGTTGTTCTTGTTGTCTGGGCCGCCAACTCAGGTGTGACAAATAATTATACATACCTGTCTGTATACAGGTATTAAGCATATACGTACGTACATTCAGTTAAAAGAAGCGTCAGCAGCAGCAAAAGTTCATTAAAAGGCGCACAATTTCCACAGCTAAAAGAGCAAACGAGTTGAAGTAATAACCCCAGTCCAACATAAAGCACTTTTCAGCCCAAAGTGAGTTGGGTTCTGGAGTTGTCAACCTTTGCCGACACTTTTCTGACTCATTAATCCCGTCGGGGCTGGGGCAAACACATTTCAATTAAAAAAGGAGCACTCCAATTGGTCTGATTTCCATGCTGCCCGCAGTTCCGTTCCGTTCAGTCGCCGTTCAGCTTGTCGGCTGGAAAAACGAAGGCCAAATAGCGGAAAATGCTGAAAAATCTAGACCACCAATCGCCAGATCGCCAGAAGGGAGCTGACCATGGTCCACGTGTGTGTTCTGTTTGCGGCCTTCTCAGCCAATTGTGCAACAATTTGCGGCACTTACGCCGCAGGGAATCCGCTCAAGACTCAGTGTATGTGTATCTTCGGGCCGAGGGAATTCGGCCACGAATTTGGTACTAAGCCAGAGTTCTTGGGATTGCACGATAGCAAAGTGGAGATGGTCAACAGCGGGAAACGTGGCCAAGTGCCAGGCTCCAACTGAGGACCAATCAAGCTAAGCGGTTTACTTTTGAGATCAAAGAAAGTCATGGATAATGGCTTAACCAGCTGTGTGAGAATAATGTATTCCAAGCCCTTGAAAGAAATCCAAACTGAATAGAAATAACGATACATACTTCCTGATTTTTAAAGCCACTTCCCATTGACTGTTTTCGCTCAAATTGCGCATTCATGAACTCATTGGCGGCAGTGGCAATAGCATCTGGATTACTGCAATGCAAAATCCATCATAGTGATTAAGGCTGTCACTGGCCAAAGAGCCAATTAAACTTGGCTCAGCTCGAGTGATTCGACTTGCGGCTTTCCAACTATCATCTATCATGCATCAAACTATCTATCGCCACACTTATCTATTTGCGTAATTTATGACTTCCTGCACATTTTCATTCGAGATTAAGCCATCCAAACAGCAAAAGCCGCACAGCTTCCCATAATTACAACGTTTTCAATGTGAATGAATATCCAATTGTTTCGATAAAGTCAACATGTGCTTCAATTAATTGATTGCCCTGGGTCTTTGCATGCATAATAATATTTAGGGGCTTAGCAGATCATATCCACAAAGCACTCCCCGATACATTGGTTAAGTAAGTGGCCGAATTTTAGATCGTATGTGCTAATGGATTACTCACCTTGGTAAACGAAATGTATTCAAATTGCTCGGAGCTTCCGATTGCAGCCCAATTAAAGTCTGAAAACAAGAAAGAAAATTGATTCAGGAAGCTATAAATGTACGTGAAAGATATTATATATAGGTATTTTATATATTGTATTTTTAAATGGATGGCTTTGTGTGTGTCGAAAGAGCATTTAAATACAAGGACCCTATTTTAAGGTATAGATTTTGGCAGTACCCCTCTGCCATTTAACATCCTCGCCATTTCCTGCAATCCCAATTCCCCTCCTGTGCCTTTTAGTTTTATTGCAGAATGCTCTCGCCGGGAATTCAATTCAATTTATCTTTGATTTTCACGGCGCTCCACGAGAATCCACTCCATTTCACAGTTACCACACCTCAGTCGATTTGATTAATTTTGTATATTTTTTGAGCTGGCAGCATCTTCTACTCCAGTTGATTGCCCAGCCGGACTAATTACAGTTTCTCCACTTAGCCGAAATACCTAGTAGCCAGTGTCCGGAAAGCTTTTAAGTAAATTACATTTGCAATTAGCGACCACCGAAATCAATTTGCGTTCCTGCTGTGCCATTCTAAATTGTAAATTTCGCCTGGCTCCTCGTAAATTCCTTTGGCGGCAGGCAACTACATTTATGCAGCAGGCCAAAAAAGCGAAGAATGCAGCTGACAAAGGATCACCACCGACTAAAGCTGTTCGCAAAAAGCTGCAAGCCAGCCAAAGGAACACAACAGGGCCAAAACACACACATATAGCCACGGCTACCAAACTAATTTTATTACAGGACCACAGCCAAAGGGCCCCACAGGAGTGTCCTTGTCCCCCTGTTCCTTTTTGCCATGTGAAAACAATGTCATTTTTACACTTGGTCATTTTGCCTTTTAGTCCTGTGCCGCCGCACTCTCCTATTTGTCCGGCATGTGTATATTGTTTGGTTCTCGGTGGAAATTTAGCATATGTTGCTTAAATGTTTAATGAAATCCGCCATAGTGCCGAACACAGAGTTGCATTTTAAAGCTGCCCGAAATCGCCTCTTCTTTTTGTTAGTTCTCGGTTTCCCTGCCCAGTGGCAGTGGAGGCTCAATTTTCTAAGCCAATTTTGTCGCACACCGCCGCCGCCCAGCAAGTAAACAAAACCAGCAAGGACACTGCAAAAGGGAGTGGGGATTGGGGATTGGGGATACTCGAATATGGGTTTTCGGAGGCTGTTTTAGGGGGCTTTTCGAGGGATAGAGGAGCACCTCCACTGCAACACTGCCACTGCCACTGCATGCAAAGTGAATCTAATGGAATAGTCAAAACTTGCTGGCAAAGTGCTGGGAGCCCAGAGGCCTGTCAATCGCAATAGATTGTTATGGTTGCTGTGTGGATTGCTGGCTTCTTTCAAAGCCACCCAAAGGATAATCCCAAAGCGCCCAGCAGATAAGTTGTGGGTGTTTGTGCGGCTATAAAGCAGATGCCCCGATTCGGTGCAGATTTTCAAAGGTTGATAAAGAAATTTAATACAGGTTCGCTTTTGACTCAGAGAATTTGGTAAAATGGCTATGAAGAGTTTTGAGTCTGCAACGATTTTAAATCGAATTCCTCAATTGTTTTCCATCTATCTATAGCAACGTAAGCCGAAATATTTTGTAGGGCTTTCCGCTCTAAGTCTCTGTGATCTGTCGAAGCCTTCGCCCTATCAAACTGGAAAATGCGCCCAAAGCTTTAAACATTTCTTGGAAGATTTCTTTTGCCATAACTTGCACGAGCACTGCACAATCAAAACAAACTCAACGCGCTTGGCAGGAGGAAACTCAACTCAACTCAACGCTTTTCATCTGCCCCTTTTTCGGCGCTGGCTTCAAAGCCAGCAATCGACAGGCTGTCAATTAAAATGGAAATGTTTAAGTTTGGTTGGCAATAAAATGGCTGGCAGGACTCTTGGCCCAGTAGCGAGCAAGTTGGGTTGTGCTTGGCTGGATTTTAGGGATTGCTTCAGTTGGGTTCGGTTGGCTCATTCATCCAGAAAGAAAGGCAGATCTTCCTGTTGCCGTTGATTTTGCACCGCCTTCGTCGCCCAGCTGTATCCCATTTGAACTTTGACCCAATTTGGTGTGCAGCGGCAGCGACGTCATCCAGGATTGCCTCCGAGAACTCCTTTCGTCCTTTCCTTTGCGAGGCAGCTCCTTGTGCCTGCTCGCTGATTGCACGTGGCACACTCACACACTCGCACACTCGCACAGAGAGATATAGCACAGAGTGTGCTACAAATTGAAGTCTTCAGCAACGAGTCACGAAATCTAGAGTAGTAGTCTCTAGCACTGAATATGTGGCACATGGAGCGCCGGCACGTTGCACGTGTATTATATTTTCCTATTTCGCAATTCGCATTTCGTTTTCCCTTTGCTGCTGTTGAAAGGAAACTGTGTGATGTGCCTGGCTGTAGTCCTGCTACGGGCCTATACACTGAGAGCAAATTTAACTAGCCATCTACTAATACTACTAATACTTTCATAGCTTTTGAGCGCTTTGTACTAATTTTGAGTGGTGTACTTAATTAGTCTGCTAGGGGTATCTAGTTATACAATTCGAATGTCACGGAAAACATTCGATGCAGCTTAGCACTCGACACTTCGCACTGTGTACTCACACTGCTAATAGCCGGCAGCTTTTTTAAGCTAGCTTTCCTCCTCTTCGCAGACAGACAGGAGCAGCAAAGCGCGGAGACTTGTCCCTGCTGCAGAGTCGATTTTTATATGCAACTCTATAACAATTCCACAGACGTGGACGGTTACGTGCAATTTCGCCTGGGAACAGACAACTCCTCGTCGGCTTAAATACAAAGATCTCGGCTTTTCACGGCGCAGAAGGGGTTAAGTGCGGAAAAATCGGGTGGAAAATGGGCGGAGAGCCCCCTTTGCATTTCGTTTACTTTTATGAAAATGGCTTCCATGTGTTGGGGAGCGAGTGTTTTTAAGGATTGCGCCAATGTGTAATGAACTGCACAGTGAACTGAAGTGCAGTAGATCGTCAGTACCTGAATTTTCCGCCACCTTAGTCTCTTCGGCCTTTCCTCAGTTTCAGCGCTCGGTTTCAGTCCAGTTTGGGTTTATTTGAGTGTGTTCAAGCGCTTCGTCATTCTTGAAAACTAATTTTATTTACAGCTGGAGCGTTGCTTTTACCTGCCCCACACCCCACCTCTACCCACACTTAAACCCCTTTTCGCCCACACCCATGCCCCTCTTTTCTCGGACAGGCACTCGATTTATATTGAGTAAATGCAAAAGGCGTGTTAATTGACAGACCATGAAGAAGGAAAAATATTTTTGCACTTTTCTCGCTCGCCAACCCCCGCCCAGCCCCCCGACTTTCCCTCCCCACCCCGCTGCTGAAAACTACAACAACAATTGCTGGAGAGGAGAGGCAGTCGAAGCTTTCAAGCTGCCTCCGTGCTGAACTGCAAAATGACCAGCTAAATGAATGGGGTAAAAATAAAGTGGTAGAAAGGCGGATAGGGGCAGTATAAAAAGCTGTTTGCATCGCTCGGTTTTGCCAGGTTTTGCTGAATGGGTCTAATGATTTGGTTATTCAATTTGTAAAGCAATCAAGAGGAAACAAGAAGTGGAATTGCAGCAGGAGTTCACTCGATTTAAGGAGTTATAAAGAAAGAATCGATGTTAATAATGCCAATGGTTTCGCAATTGCATTTCTAAGGGATAATGTATTGCGCATGATTTATTGCAATTTACAATTACAATTTAAGTGACCACTTAGGAGAGTGCATTCAAGCTTCGCTAACTTTAAAACTTTGCTTTTACGCTAAACCTTTAATAAGTAAATGGTGAACTTAAGTGTAAAGTAAAGCCCGTTCAAGCTGATCACTTTATTAACCTATATGGCTTTTACAATCAGAGCATTTAGGCTTCGTTTTCCAATGATCTTGAATACCTGATTATAAAAGTTCCTAAAGTTGGGAACAATGTGCAAGTTTTGGTAAGAACAGGCAAGTAATGTTCAGCGTATTGGTAATTATGGAAATTTGTTGCTGCTCCTACTAAGCCATTTCCCTTACTTTTATTATTAATAGCCGTCTAAAAAGCAGAGTGAGCTGTACGGCGCCAATAAATCTGACGGCCAGCGGCGTACATTTTACGACGCTTGGCTGGTTGCGTTCGCCCCTTCAACAGCCCGCTTTTCCGACTTTTCCCGGCATTTCCCCAGCGCCCGCTGGTCAGTTTAAGTTGCGTGCGGCACTAAATCGCTCATATTTATCTATAATAAAGGCAATTTCGAGCCATTCCCCATAACAGCCACCACCCCCCAGGAGCTTCAAGCCACCGCCTCCACAGCCCGCATTTTCGTTGGCTAGAGGTACTAACTGAAAAATCGATTAAACAAATTGAGTAAAGTGTTGCCAGTGCCTGCCAGGCACGCCATATAGCAGTAGCAGTATGTGGCACACGTATACACGTGGATATAGCCACAGTGGTACACAGTGAAAAATGTGCTTTGAGTTGTTTACCTGAATACTAAATAGTTATTATGTTTAGAGGTGTGCAAAAGTATGCAGCAAAATAGCGCTTACATTTCTTGTTGCTTACTTTTAGGTCCCCACAGAAATGATAAAAATATGCAGTTAACGCTTTTTAATCACCGCAGAAGCAACAGAACTTTGGAGAAAATGACAAGCCAGAAGGCCACATATTTTCGCCCGGCTATAACTATGCCATGTAGGTGGGTGCTGTTGGTCTATAATTATATGCCTGGCCCCCATTTCGCCGCCTCTGTTTGTTGGGGCCAACATGCGTTGCCTTGACTACGCGTCGTCAATAAGCCAACCTCACTCACACACTTAATCGCAAGGATACACACTTGGCCACACGCACACCACACACACACACACACACACTTACTTACAGACAGGACACTACTGAGCATGAAATGCAAATAGTATTATTTATTTTTACTGTCGGCTTTGGCTTGGGGGAATAATTTAATACTGCATATGAAGCGTCACTCGCTTGTAATTGGGTTTACTATCGCTGGTTATGATTAATAATTTACTGTGCCATCAGTGAGCTTCAACGACTGCGAGTATAATTGTTAAACATTCACTTGTGGCGTTTTAAAGCTCTTAACTTAATTTTGTTCCCACTACACTTTGTAAGTTTCTTTGAAGGCTTCTTTAAGTTCCTTTATATCCTGATTTTCATTCCAGTTTCCATTCTCACCTCGCGTGTCCTTGCGGCGAGTCCTTGCGCAATTTGACCGCAAATTTCAGATAAAACCTCTGCGTATAACTTTTAATCTTGAAGATCTTCTGACCCAGCGACATTTTCCTACCTCGATCTTATGTCACCATTTTCGAGTATTTTCCGCCCTCTCTGTCTCTCAGTTCATTATCGATATTGTAGTATTTTTGTTCTTTTGTTACGATCGATAAACTTGTGTGTTACTGGTTAGCTGCCGTTGCGACTGCTGCCATTTGCCACTGAGTCCAACTGCCAACTGGCGTGCCAGGACAATGCGTGTTTTGTTTTGGCCTCCCCAGTTCGTACTCGTATCCTAGCAATGTGCTGGAGCTTTCACATTCCGCATTTTGCGTGCCAGCACCAGGTCCTTGGCTCGATAGGCTAAGCTGGCTAAGCCGCAGGGCTAGCACAGCTACAGCCCCGTCTGAAAACACCTCCTGAAAAGCAGAACAGTGCCTGGCGAGAGAAGTCAGAGAATCGCAGAGAGAATATTCCAGAGAGAATCATGCACTCAAAGGAACGCTCGCTAAATGAAAATATTTTTACCATTAAACACAAATTATTCCTATTGAAAGTTTTATTTTATATATAAGTTATTCCTTTTATTTTTGTTTTCCCAGCTCAATGAATATTCCAACGCCATATTTTCAAAGCAGTGTTTGATTTTCCGAGCTTTGACATTACTTGTAGCTGTGTAGAAGGCGCTTTTCCCGTTGTTTGGGAAGTGGCAACAAGAAATGGCTAGGCCGTTGCCAAGGCAGCCACCAGCCACCATTCGCCCGAACCGTTGGCAAATTGAGGCTTACTTAATAATAAAAGAAAAATGCCACTTCTCCGTGCCGAAGATTTCAATTAAAGCCGACGCTTCAAGTGCCCGCAATTGCGGTAATTAGAAGAGCAATCACAGTGACAGGACCTACGCATATCGATATAATTGTGGGGCGGTGGCTGGGCGGTTGGCTTAGTTTCGGCGAAGTGGTGGGTGGGTGGGTTGGCTGGTGGGTTGGTGGTTGGTGGTCGGCTTAGTGGGTGGATGGCTTCATTGTTTCAGTGGTTCAGTTGGTTCAGGTCAGACTGTGCAAATTTACTTGGCACACATCGCTTTGTCCCTGTCTATGCTGCTCTCCCTTCCGGCCTTGCCCTGCTCCACCCCCGCCGCTCCTTTTCCCCTCTGCCAATTCGCTTGCTCCTCCTCATTCGTGGCTGGCCATCGCCATCGCCATCGCCATCGCTCGGCATAAATAACAAGAGAAACCTGTTAATCGGGCTAATTGCATAAATTATAATGGATAATGGGCACGCACACTGGGCACTGCAAGGACATCCCAGCTAGGATGGCCACTGAAAACGTTTCCGCTTAAACCTAAAAAAGTCTTAACTTAAGTTCTATTAAAATGAACTACAAATTCCACGTTATATGTGGGACTAATATATATTTGATTGCGTTCAAAGTTTTTTTATTTCACAAAATATAGACAGGCGTTGAAATAGAAAAATATATTTTTAACATTTGTTATATTTTTAAAAAAGTATTTCCTGATTCCCATTCTTCGGCGGCATATTGCCGATGTCAGCGGCAGACAACTCCAGCGGTGGGCCAACTTCAAAGTGAAAATCAATTTCTCTTTAAGCAATTTCCAATGGAATTGAATTTTCATTAGACAACAACGCAGCAGGAAGAGCAGCGAAATGGGGGAGGAATTTGTGCCCGGTTGCCGGGAAACGGCGGCTGGCGATTGAATTTCCATAAATCCCGCGCTGCGACCCTTAACCCGTTTTGCCATTTACCGACACTTAAAGGTTCTCTCGTGCTTTAGAACAGAAGTTTTGTTTCCAGGCGAGTTTTGGCCCTGAGAGAAATGGCTTGAAAGCGGCGGAGAAGTGGCAGTTGGGGCTGCCTTGATTGACGTCTGAGTCGCTTGTCATTTGCCAGGACCAGCTTTTCTCTGCTCTTGACAGTTTTTCGCCTATGATAAAAGCCAACTGACTGCATAAATAACATTTTGCGGAATTGACAAATCGTAGAGGGTACGATTGCAGTACAGGACCTGCGGTAAAGTCCTGTGCGTGAGCGGCGGCCACAACTGTGTCACAAATAATTTTAATTATTTAGAAAACTCAACAGCAGACACAATTTTCGAGCCAAGCAAACTGTTTGTCCAGAGGTCCTGTGAGAGCCCTTTCCAGGATAAATTCAAGCAAAGCTAACGAAATATATTTTATGCCATTCAAAACTTTCTCCCAGGACTCGACTCATCACAATAAATCAAATCAAAAGCTTGCGGAGCGAACAGGGGACAGGACGACTGGTTGACCATTGTTCGGCTTGCCCTGTCTGCCACTCATCAATTTTTGAAAAATATTAAAAATTTAAATGGAATTCCGAAATACTTGAAATGCACTCCACACAAACACACGGCTACACAAAGCCATAGAGAGATGGCCGTAACAAGGATATGGCACTATATCCATCGTCCTTCGCTGGATGAGTTGTTGTCGTTATTTGTGTGTCAGCCATGTCAAACATTTTCCCATCCCATCGATGCGATGCGTATGAAATTTTAATTTTAATTGTTCGCCAAATGCGCCGGACAAAATAAGTTCACAGGACATGCATACATATTTATATACGAGTACATATATATGCATATGTATGTGTACATGTGCACGTGTCCATGTACGTGAATACATCTAGAGGATACTTGTTTTCGAGTGGTATGCCATTTAATATACGTATATTTACTGCCGTCGAGAGGGGCACTTTTTTATATGACTGACATTTTAATGGGCGAAATGAAAAGCCTTTGACCGCCGGCACACAGATTTCGCAGCAATAAAAACGCCTTCAATAAAAATTGAAGAACAATTGCGGGCCACAAAGTCGCCTCCTTTGCGATGTAAAGCCCGATTTAATGACTGCCACTTTATTGACTTTCTTGCGGCAGTCGAAGGAGCGGCAAGGGCAAGGATCCAAAGTGTCCATCATTAGCCGGCAATCCGACCGAAAAAATCCATAATTATAATGCACCTTACATAACGCTTCATTAAGATAATGATAATGAATACGTGACCGCAAAGTGTGCGTTCGAAAGAGCGAGGCAGAGCACCACTTCCTGCTAGGTAATGGCACGCATGAGGATACCGGTACGTCAGTGTGTGTGTGTGTCATTGTCGGATATGAGCTGCATAAGTGTGTGTGGGCATTTCTGAGAGTGGGCCAGTGGCCTCTGCATATGCTTCTCGTGTAAATGTAACCAGGCCCGAGGCCAGCCCGCAAATGGCCAGCCGGCAAGTGGCATTAACCACTTACCGCCCCAAAGGTAGCAGCGCTGCGCGACATACACTGAAAAGAACCAATGCAACTAAATCACAATAAAGTATTTACTTCAGTTTCAAGCCCAATCATCAGTGGGTAGAAAGGCTCATAACTTTAACTCCATGTCCATTGTTGACATACAATCTAAACAATTTTTCAGTGTAAGCCGAGCGAATCGGAATATAACAGAGGAGAGACAGAAAGTATAACTTGCCAGAACCGGCCTCGTGCCGAGTTGTAGGTCCTTCGTCCTGCAGACGGTCGATAATTTGCATAAAAAACAACAAGCACAGACAACACCGTAAATGAAAATGAAATAATATTTCATCAGGCAAAGGACCATATATGTACCATGGAAAAGGACTTGTCAAGAGGCTATCTCTGGCTATTTGGTTACCTCAATAAAGTTGACCAACTCAAGAGTTTGAATGAAAGTGATGTTTTTAATTAAATTGCTGTCCTCAAGGTAGTTGCATAGTTTTGAATAAATGGGTTATACATTCTTAAGTGATATAAATTTATAATGACCAACACCGCATTTAGCTAAGGCCTCTACCATTTTTTCTATCCACCCCTCGATTAGGAAACTTATTTCTCATCGATTTTTATTTCGAATGACGATGACGAAGTAAAACCCAATAATCATTGGAAAGCGGAAACAAGAAAAGAGATAATGGCGCTTAGGCGCAATTGGGCGTGGTCAGTACATAAAAACATAGGTAAATTGTGTTTGCGGCTCAACTTTAAGCTGTTCAGTCATTGAACCCAAAAGACAGTCAACAATAAAAATATTTAGGGATGGTTTGGAAAAACCAACAGGGTGGGCTGTTTGCTGAATTGTGAAGAAGGGTTTTTTGTAAAAAGATGGCCAACATAATTAATTCACTTGCATGATAATCAAAATATCATTTGATTAATGTTTTGCCAACTCTTGTGGTACGGCAAACACAACACAAAATATTGTTTTCATATTTAAAATTAGCCAAGAGCGGTTTGCTGGGGGGTTTGCGGGTGTGGGAATTGGGTCCAGACCCCATGGAAAATGAGTTTTATGTTAAGAGCTAATTTGGGGTAATGCCGTAAAATGTGGCGCAGTTAAACAAATGCCAAACGAGTGTGGATGAGTGGGTTATTTAGGGGTGGGGTGGAAAACGGGGTGAAGAGCAAACTTTCAGCTCGCTCCCGTGCTAAGGCTGCTTTTTAACATGCTCCTCAAAGTGTGCTACATAAAATTGCACAATATGCGCATAAGCCACACGAATTGTGAGCTGGTGTGAGTGCGAGTGTGTGTGTGTGGGGGGGCGGGTTCATTAGTGTGCGTCTGAGTGTGTCTGCAAGAACTGTAGCATACTTTTGTACGTTTGCCTTACCAAAAAGATTTCATTATGTATGGCCGAGTGTGAGTGTGTGTGCATGTGTGCTCCATGTGTGTGTGTGAGTTTCCTTACCCCCTCCCCTCTCTCTCTATCGCTCTCTTTGCCTTCGTTTTCCTGGTCTCCTTCATCTGATTTTACTGCTCTTGCCGTGGCCGCCCGAGGCTTTCATTTTAAATTAGTCAAAATGTCAACTTGACACAGATTTTCGGGGCCCGCCAGCAATGAACAGCGGTTTGTGGCTAAGACGGAAAGTGAAGAAAAGTTGCCCGAGCGGAGCCTTAAAGCCCGCATCTGTGGTCCTCCAATTAACTTCTAACTTATGAATCGCTCATGGCGGCATTATACATACGCACTTCCTTGGGCCATCAAATAGGAATGTCCGGGAGTTTACAATCAAGAGTTCACTGAGATTTCATCGCATATTTCGTTATCAATATTTCGCTATCAATAATATTAGAGTATAATATATGACGCTGCCTTAAGGAAATTTCAAAAATAGACCAACAAAGGTACATCAACTATTTTAAAACGCAAACTAAAAACTATTAACTTAAAACTATTTTTAATCACATATTGTTAAGTGGGGCAGTAAAATAAAAAGTATATTTTACCATTCAGCTAGTAATCCGGGTGCTTAACAGCATTACACGACAAAAGCGGAATCCCCCTGAGAACTTTATTTTTGAGAGCCAGCTCTTGACTGCATGAATGTTTAAAGTCCGCACTAAACGTTCACCTGAGCACGCTGATTCAAAACCCCCATTCGGCTTCTTCTCAGACAAATATTGACAAAACATTCGCCATGCTCCTCTGCAGATTCCCATTGCGATTCCCTTCGCAGCTCCTTCCTTTGCTTATCTTAAATTACAAATCAGTCAATATCGAATTGAACGCAAACAGAGAAGACAGAAGCGGAAGGAATCCCGAAAAGCGAGGAGAACTGCAGCTGGGGACCAATTGGCATGCACTTGAGCTGGAAATCAGTTTGCAGCTTGGATTTTCTTCCTGTCTGACTGGCTGGCTGGATGTCCTTTGAGTGTCCCCGGCGCAGTTGAAATTTGAATTTCCCTTTGCGTGAAAATATGAGCAACTATTTAGGTAGCGGGCACGTGAATGGAATGAGAAGTGGGCCATCATCCTCTTTCCTTGCATGTCTAGGGAACTAGTCCAATTTAAAACTCCTTCCGGAAACCTGGCAGCTGTCAATGTAATTATGACTGGTCATCGCTGAAGAGGTTTTCCAACCCAAGTCGCCCTCCAAACATCTGTTCATATGTGATGTGCTCTAAACTTTCACACTGGCACATTAAAAATTAAGCCAAATGGGACAATTAAAAGGGAAAATTCACGTACAGGGAGGTCCTGGGAAAGCCAGCAGAAGTTTGGGCCCAAAACGCCACGCCCTCCGGCCAGCAAACTGCCAATCAGACGTCAAGTAGTCAGTCAGTCAATCAATTTTCCATGTATACTTAAACAAAGGTAGCTTTTTGTATATATGTATACATATCCTGGGCTGTAATTTCATAAATATTTAATGCGTGCTCGGGCCCGTACTAAAGTATATAAGATATGATACAAATACATATAGACAGGAGCAGCGTAAGTGACAATTATCCTTGTATCTGGCCCCACACCCTCGGGCGGTTTTTCTTTGCCTGCAGTGGCTTGGAAAATTTACTTGGACTTTTCCCCGTCCGCCTTCTTGGCCAGGTTAGCATTAAGTGTAATTTTTTGTTAGTGGCAAACATTTCATGAATTAACAATGAGCGCAGCTCGGAAAAGGGAAAAGGGCCTGGAAAAACCGAGGGGCGGGTGCGGTTGTAGGAAAAGTGCGTGGCGCCGTTGGCAGTTAGTCATCTGAAGTTTTCCTGCCGCCGAAAAAATGAAATGTTCTACTACGTCATTGTCACACGTCTACATAGAGCTGAAGGACACAAAAGGCTGGGGCGAAGGGGCGTGTCATCTAATGTAATGAAGCGTGCAAAATGGTGGGTGTTCGGTGGGTCAAAGGTCGCTCGGCTTTTTCGCTTATTACCAACAAAGCGGCAGAAAATTCTGAATGCCTGAATGCCAGCCGAGTTCACATTTCCCACTCGCATATGATATATTTGTGCGGGTGTCATGGCCGCTTGAGGTGGCTAAAACGTAAGCTATTTAAATGATTGCTCTGGGCCACATACGCACACGAGAAACAGCTCAGCCTAATTGCATTTGTTGTATTCAAGAGGGTATGCTACATGAATTTTGATTAATTTGCGGAGCCAGCGATTAAGCTAGCTGGTCCACCTGTAGGTAACGCACATATTCCCCACCCAGTTTCCCAAACTCCCAAACTCCCAACCTCCCTCAACTGGCTTTTTGCAGCCCAGCTGATGACATCACCTGCCTGGCAATCGACCTGCGTGAGCGCCCAGAAATGCCATAAACCATGCACTCAAGTTTTGAGCTCAGCAGAATGTTGAGGACTTCATGAATGCCGCTTAATATCGCTCTATCCAGCACTCCGTCCTGCGAAACTCTAACTAAGTAAAGCGCAAAAAAACATCAAGAAAATAAGCTCACGCAACAGAACGAGAAGAAGCCGGAGAATCTGCACAAAAAGAAAAAACAATTTGCATGAAATGTCGACACGACTGCGTGGAAAATTACCTTCACCCACTTTGGTGGAAAGTTCCGCTGGCGTTACGTTGGCTAAAAACGCCTTGCCTTGGCCACTTTAAGTTGGCCAAAAGAAGGCGACGCATTTCGCAACGGAAGTAAAGTAACTTTAAATGGAGTATTTTCATTTGGATCTACATAAAAAGCTTGCACATTTGGGTCATTAAATTTGAGGAGAAAACTAGGTAGAAGAAGGAAACTAAAAGCATTACAGAACTTGGAAACTTACGAATAAAGTATATCCATATTATTGCACATTTCTATATCTATCTATATCTATATTTTTATTTAATTTGTGCTAGGAGACAAAGGGAACATCCTAATGTGAACTTTAAGCCAAATGAATAGAGGCTCAGGGTTGTACCCCCTTTAACTAACAGGTCCTTTCACATAATGCCACTTTAAAGAGCGTATTTATTACATAGTTGACTGAGGATGAGCTCAGTGTAATTATGATATCCAAGGCAACTTGGAGAGTGTCCTTTCATGTTCCTAAAGCTACTTTGTTGCCGCTGCCGTTCAGTTCACCATTTCCCGAAGCTCATTTTTGCACTCATTAGGGGCTGGAGCCGAAAGGGGGCGGTCAGAACTGGCCAGTGGAGAAGGCCAGGCCAAGGAAATGGCGAAAAGTGAGTGCGGTGAAAATGGGAAAGTGCGCGCGAAAAGGCGAAAAGTCAGCAGATGCTACTGCCTGATGGCTGGCTGGCTGATGGAGAGCTCTGGATGCCGGGGAGATGAATTTTTGATGCCCCAAAGTGAGCCAGCTGCAGCGAGAGGGGCCTTAAAGTGGCCACAGCTCTAATGGCCAAAAGGTGAGCCAACAGAAACTCCGGCTCCGGCCAGCTGTAGAATTTTTTAATCGCTGCGTTATTCCGCCGTGGGGTGCAGTTCCTGCAAGGCCAAAACAAACCGTTGCCAGCCGCGATAATTGAAAATTAAATTTAATTTTATGGCCAAAGTTAAACATTTGCTCAGTCGCTGAGAAATAACACGCATACGCACTGTATTCCCTTGCTCACGGCTTCGTCATCGTAGGTGTCCTGCTGCCTGTGCGCCGTGTCCTTAGTCCCTTTTGCAGCGTGTGAACCGGCACAATTGTTGCGGATTTTCGCAAGCGATAATCATAAAAATGAAAATTTTAATAGCGCGCGTGGAGACGCAGGCGAAAATACCCCGTTTTCCCGCTTTTCCACCGCCTCTTGCGCGAGTGTCGGTTGATTTTTCTAGCTGTTTACCCACACACGCACACACATGACCGGCTATTGATTTTGTCCCGTGTGGTGGTGCTTTTGGATGTTTGTGGCATGCTCCCAGGCGCTGCAGCAACAAATTTCACTTCGACAGGCTCATTATGGTTTAGCGGAACACGAATCCCCTCCAGAGCCATTGGCGCATAAAATGTTGGGGTCCCGACCGGTTTTATTTTAGGCTGTTTTATGAATTACCTAAGCTCACACGCTTTAAGCAAAAAGTTTATGATTGCTATCGAGGTAGCGGGTAGATGTGTGGAAACACATCTGGGGCTCGCCAAAACCACAAAAGCATTCTCGGATTTGATTTTCTAATTAAGAGCCCCTTTGACGCAAGACAGAATGTGGCATTTCCCTCAGAAGAGAACCATTTTTAGTTAATGGTTTCGTCATTGTGTACACTTACCTATTAAGAACTTTAGGTATTTCGATCCGTCGTCTGGAATTCAATGAAGTCTTCTCGGCATTTGCAATTGGTCCGCTTGATAAAGTAATTATTATTTTCGCGTAGCATTCATTAACACGCAGTCTGTATAATTGATAAGTTCGCTAGTCGTTCTAGTTTGAGACTTTTGCTGAGGTTTCCTCAATGATATGTGACAATATTGTTGCTTATATCTTTTTGTTGTTATATTTAAGACATCTAATGTAAAACTTCTAACAAAAATGACTGTTCTTTGGATTTTGTTAAGTTAACTAGATCTTAGATAATTGTAAATTTAATATTTATATTTACTCTTTGCAAGAGCTTTGATATGTATGCGATAATTTGCACAACTTTCCTTAGTTCCTAGTTCATTTGCTTTGTTTTTATTTTGTTGATAAGATAAAAAAGCTTGATTAGAGATTCAGCAAGCTTTTTGGGCGTTTTACATGATATGTTTACGTTTCCATTCGTAGATTTCCTTAATGTTTTGAATTACATTTCTCTTTAATGCGCTAATTAGATATACTTTTCAAAGTCGCCTTTTGGCATTAAACGATTTTACATGATATGTATGGTTATCGCATGGGTTTTATTTTTTTATTCAATAAAATATCATTTGGTTTTTAGGTAATTTCCGAAATTATTTCGCTGCTTGTTGTATATTTAGTTATTTAATATTTTCTATAGACTATAGAATGATATGTGTTGATATGAGTCCTTCTTTTTAAGTTACATTTCCTACATATATGTATTTGTTATGCGTTTCTCATTTCCTCAGCATTCTCTGTGGAACCCAATTTTTGTTTATAAATTTTCCATCCACTGCGAATGTCTTCCACAAAATTGCGATGTTGTCTCTTCCTTTCCGGCTCAGCTCTCTTCTGCAGTATGGGCTGCTTTCTCTTACGCCTCGAGCCCCCTTTCTCCAACTCCGCGACCTCCTCCGCGCTTTCGTCCTCTCGCTCTCTTTGCCCACGCTCCTTCTGCACCCCCTTCTCTTTGCTTTCACAGGCGGCAACGGCAGCGGCAGTTTCTCTATGTATTCGTTTTTTTCTGCCGTTGTATTTCAGTAACTTTTTCCGATTCCGCTTTGGGCCCGCATTCGCTTTCACCGAAAAAAACCGTAGGCGCACAAACAACAACAACTCAGGCTGGAAATTATTTATTCAAGTCAATTAAGTTTTCATGCCCGGGAATTTGGCGATTTTCGTAATTATCTCTGGCGCAGATTTGGTCAATCCGTGTATCCCGGAAGATATATATATATAGATATATCTCCTTGCCGCTGCCGTTGGGCGCCCACACCCGTAAATATAGCAAAGCAATGGAAATTATACAATCACTGGCTGCGAATTCGAAGCAATCAACTTTTGGTGGCACTCGCGTTTCGAAGAATTTCTCGATTTGGCTTCGCAAGAAGTTGGCTGCGCCCTGCGGTATGCAGCGCTTTATTTATTGCACAATTCGGATATTTGTCTCAATTGGCTATATTTTTCGGGGGTTTCACTGTATATATCGCTGGCCTCTGTGTTCGCTGCGTGTGACTGAGTCGGAGTGTTTTCGTTTACTCAGGAGCCAGCGCAGGATGCGTGCGATGCCAGGCCATGAATTTTTCATCATCGGGCATCCGTATTAGAGATTTTCGCCCCATCTCGTTGAGATTGCTGCGCGCAGATCCGAAAAGCATCCAAGAGAGCATAGGCAAGAGCAAACAGAAGTCCTGTGAGAGCGCCCACACACAGTGCTGTTAAGTGCTGGTTGTGGGTGGTGCATCTCCATAAAATTAAACCCCCGCCTTAAATGAAATTCTCAATTTTACCCGGCCCTTGCATTTCTTTCAAGCCCCATCATAATCTCATTCAGGTATTTTTCCTGAAATTTTTCCTTGCTTTTTCGGGGGTTGTTTGGCTGTCTTCTATTTGGGGGGTCCGTGTAATTTGGCAAGGGGCGGCTTTTTGGGGGTGGTTTTATCTTTATCTGTTTGTTTTTCGCTCTCTTGTCGCACATATAGCTTTCATATGGTCTGCCTTAAAAGACTTGTCACTTTGACATATCTCGCAAGAGAGAGAAGCAAAGGAAGTGTATTAATTCTGCGCAGGTTTTTAGAAAATAAGAAAGGCGCACCTTTAGAATGGTAGCGAAATCGGCTAAATTCTTGGATATTTCCGGTTGTTTACTTGGCTAATATAGCCAAGTTTCGAATTCGCCGCACAAGCGAGTTGCTAGAACGTGCCGGCAGGTGTCGCTTTTGATGTAGATGTAGATGTTTTAAAAACATGTACTATTTACCTTTAACATAAATAATTAAAAAATATTTTATTTTCTATTGAAAGAAAATTTGTTTTCTAATTTTGATTTAACCAATGAAAATTTTTCTGAAAAAAATTTCCATGACAAATGTAGTAGTAGTTATTTAAGACGTTGGAAACAAAATATGATTTTATTTATGATCTAGGACAATCTGTTGACTTTATTATGATAGCCAACTGCCAACGTATGTACATTTTGATCTCACATGACTTAAGAATTTATAAATTTCACAATTTATAAATTATTATAAAACTGATGATAATATATGATACTCAACTTGAATTGGAGCTTGTACTCATCCAAAACCAGGCACTCTTTGATTTCCTATGCAAATAGACCTAATTTTTCGTAGCTTCCACCAAGACAACAAAAGTAACAAAATCAGCCATAACGATTGTTTGACAAACAATAACAGCAAAATCAAAATACATCAGGTTTATATGTGTACTCTTATATAAACAGGCTGATTACGCAGTTGAGCTTGTAAACAATAAATTAAATTAGACCATAATCCGTTTGCGGGCTTACACTTGTAGTTGACGTTTTTTTACTGGCTTGCAAGTTGAAATCAACTGAAGATATCTCTTACCAATTGTAAAGTATCTCTACCTGGTAATTATCATGAAACACAGAATTTGCTGGCCAAGTTAAAACCCCCAAGAAAGTCAAAAACTTCCTATAGAAAACCCTTTTTGCAATCTTCTCTTTAATTGCGCATTTCGCCTTTTCTTGGATGACATCTGTTGGCCTTCCTGCCCTTCGTCCTAGCCCAAGTATGTTTTCTTCCTTTTTTTTGGTTAAAATGAAAATCAATAAAAAGCTCAATGACGTCAGCCGCCCAGACACACACAAACGCACACACACGCACACTTACAAAGTAAGCGGCACCATCGGAAAATGCTGGCGGCCAAATACAGCTCCTGGCTCTCCCAGACTCCGCCTGCCACTCCCCCCGCCCACGCAGCGTTCTCTCATCTCCGCCGGAAATCCAATCGCTCCCCTTCGTGTGCCAGTGTGTGCATGTGTGCGTGTACCGGCGGTTGTGCGAGTGTGCGGGTGTGCGAGTGTTGTGAGCCGAAGACACTGCACGTGAGCAGGCTTTCAGCAATGGAATAAGAGTTTCGACGGCCAGAAACGCGTTTATCTTTCTGTTTTCTGCTGTCATACCCTGAGAAAAATTTGTAGTTGAATGACGCCAAACTAGGCTATGATTCCATTACTTGAATGATGTCTAATTGAAACGTTTTTGTTAACTGATGAATAACTCAAATGTTTTTGTATGTTTTATATTCACTTATTCTTTGATACATATCAGCATAATACAAAATCCATTGTTATATTGGGCTTTAATAGTTAAAAGGCAATTTTTTCGATCTATTTGTCTATGTTTGTCTAATGATATATTTTTCTATCAATATTATTCCTAATACTTAGTAAATCGTTTCGTTTAAATTTGCTGATACTGCAGGCGAGTATGATTATTGTGTATTTATTATTGTGTAGCTCCGCCAAAGGAAACCAATTATATGGATATGCACTGGGGCTAAAATTGGCCGAGAGCTTGAACGGAAGGCTGGCCCGGAGTGGCTGTGACAATTTACGCCAAATCTCATGATGGCTGGGATAAGCGGGCAGATAAAAGCGATAGCAGCGACGACAACTCAAGCCAATTGCGAATATGCAACAGAAGTGTACAAATTTTATGGGCTTTGTGTGTTGGATATTTTTGACAAGCACGTGACGTGTTAAGGTCAGAAGTTGGGCATCCAAAAATACATTTGCCTCAAATGGATTTAAAGGGAATATTTAGCCAATTGCTGAAGACATTGAATAAACAAATACCAAGAAGAATATAATTCATTTGTGGTATATGAATTATAACTATACCGTTGTGGAAATAAATTTAATGTTCACTTGTTCAAGTATATTGCATTTTTAAGCTCGAGTAAGCTGCCAAATTTATTCAATAACTTTCAGTGAAAAGGCGTATCTTCCCTGCCCCCCGAAGTATGCAATAAAGAGCGATTCGTTCCAATCGCCGCTGCTACTGCAAGACCATCCCCAAATGCAATGAAAAACTGTGTTTTTATTTTGGTAACAGCAAGAGGGGAGGACATGAACAGGACACATTTCCATAAGCACACACGCCCCCAGGATGAGGAGTTGAATTTTATGAATATGCAACACGATGTTGTTGCTTAATGTTTGCGCAAAACAACTATATGAGCATGTAATGCCCAAAGGGGCGGGTATTGGGTGGGTGGGGAAAGTTGGAGTCACACACACACACACACTAACATTTATTAGAGCAGTTAGTTTGTAGTAGGTGTTAAAATTGCACATGAAATATGAAAAGCCACTCATAACACTGAGAGAAACATGTGCTCCCCCTTGCCTGGTTAACAACTCCCTGGTCAATTCACCACGCGAACGTGAGAGAGAGAGTGAGGGAGAGAGAGAGAGAGGAGAAGAGAAACCGAGTGATATGGGGATAGCGAGAGAGAAATTCCTGAACTGCTGACGACAATCGAAGCGAATTCCTGATGTAGGTGGGCCATATCGTGGGCCATATCGTGGGCTATATAGCTTTTCCAGCTCCAGCTGCGGGTCCAGTTTTCAGTCGTTGTCGTGCCGTCGTGATGTCGTTGCCGTCGTCGCATCCGTCGTCGTTGTCGTTGTCGTTGTTGTTGTCGCCGCACTCCATCTAGTTGTTGTTGGTGCAGCAGGCAGCACAGCAACAGCAACAAAATCACACACCAGCAGAGAGCAGCAACATCAGGCTTTGAGCGCCAGCAAACAACAATTAACCAAGCGAAAAGCCAGCAACAAACAAATAAAATGAGTTCGCTAAACGGAAAATTCATTTGCGCATATGGAATGCTGCACACATAGATATATATAGCCCTGCATACAAGCATATATATAGATATATACGTATATGTTATACACACACAAATCTACATAAAATCTAAGTGCAAACCAATTGTGATTTAAGCTAATGACCACAACCACAAAACAGCTCCAACAACCTACAAGAAAGTGTATAAAAAATGTAAGAAAATTCTGCAATTTCCACTGGTTTCCCTGACTAAATTTGATTCGTTCATTTTTTCCTGCTTTTTTCCGCCGTTCGTGAGCTGCTTGCTTTTTTCTGTACACACAACGCCACGCAATCCCACCCAAAACTCTCCTCTCTCCGCTCTCTTCTCTCCTCGACTTCTTGCCTCTGCGCTCCTTTGTTGTGTTGGCCGTGATCCTTTTGGCCAGGATTCGGTGCGGATGAACGCATTAAATATGCAGAAAAATTAAGCCATACTCTCACACACACAAGGAGCCCTGTAGCTGTTAACGGTTGTCCCTTATCCTTGAGCTCAAGTTTTAAAATTATATTTTCAAATGGGGCTTTGGCAGCTCATAAATTTTATACAATTTCATATGGAAAAAAATTACTATTAATGCGGGTGAAAAGTCAAAGGAGAGCGACAGTTAACGAGAGAGAAAGTTCACCACACACAATCAAACAAGGAATTGAGGAATGTTAGCCAAAACAATTATTACGAAAAACATACAAATAAATAAAGGTCCATTCAATTTGAAATGAAATTCAATTTCGAAATCAAAATCCACAGCGCAGTAAATGTTTTTTCATGTACAACAGTGCGTATGATTAACTTGGCTAACCCGTGTTGGCCTTTGGCCTCCGTTCGGTGTGTGGAAACCCAGTATTGGCACAAAAACATCCCAGTATTTCCTGCCAGCTGCAGTGTGCTCTCTCAGTCGCTCGCTCGCGCGCTCTCGCTCTTTTATTTCCCCATGTGTGTGACTATGTGCGTGTGTGAGTGTTACAACAATAGAGGCAGCATGCAACATAATTACAACTCAGCTTCAACTTTACACTTAGACGACAAGCGGAGCTCGCTAGAGAAACAACAAATGCCGAGCGCCGCCTAAGTGTTTGTTATAAATAAATAAGGAATACACATAAATGATTAAAAGCCCTAACCAACGTCTTTCTACCAAACAGTTTTCAAGTTTTTTAAGTATATGAAATTCAGCCCAAGCCTTGTAAATAGCCAACAAAATAACTAAAGAACAAGAACTCTTTTCTTATTAAAACATAAACCAACCGCAAATAAAAACACACAAATTAACTCAACTAAGGAAAGCCACAAACAACAAACAACGAACGAATAGACAACGCCGTTTGCCCAGCAACCTGATACAGAAATGCATGTAAGTTGAACCAAAAAAGTGTATTTGGAGTAGTACCAATACTAGTCCCTATGTACTGCAAAGTCAACGAATCAAGAGGCAACAACATCAACAGTTGCCCCAGACAATGACGAACAATGGCCGAGAAATTGCCACAGCATATAAAGCAAATTTAGCCCCTGTTCTCTCTGTTGTGTGCAGTTTTCTGCTCTTTTGTGGCTGTTACTGCTCTGTTTACTGGGCAATAATGAATAGTAAATGTGGGTGGTGGGTGGTCCTTCGATGGGCGTTAAATTTAATTAAAAGGTAAACTAGTAGCACAGTAGCAGACAGCAACAGGCAGTCAGTTGGAATCGATTTTCCTTTTCGCTCGACTCGCTTGGCAAATGGCGAACGTCACTAGGCAACAACAACGAATCGCAGGAATGGGATCGGATCGGATGAAGTGGAATGGGATGTGGCTATGGATATGGATGGGTATTTTGCCCCACAGACAAATGATGGTAATGACGACACTAGAGCACTAATACACTCGCCAAAATGGACGTCATAAATGTTTGACAATGCACACGGGGCGTATGAGTAATGGCAGTGCGCCCACAATTGGCAAAGGGCTTTGTTGTTTGGAAACAAGTGGGCGCGGATGTGTGGGCGTTCCGTTGGCTGGTTGGACATCGCTGAAACAACTATCTATTGACACTGTATCCCCCACTATTTTCCCTTTATGTCTCCAACATTTTGTGGGGGTCAATGGGTGCATGAAATTGCTTTTTATGCTTCGCTGTCGTTGCTCGCCCTTTTGCCACTTTTTCCTCTTGGCCCCCCCCCTTGAACATATTCAATGCGCCCTGTTGTTATACCCTATATTCCCCCCTTGGCAGGTTTTGTCGCTCGCATTTGTTCGCCGTTAATTGCATGGAAATTGTGCGCGCAAATGAAAAAGTTGAACAGGCCAAACGACAAAGTGGCATTGTTCCAGCTCTCCCTTTTCCGGGAAAGCCCACAGATATCCTTTTCGGCCCAGTCAATGACTTGTGCTCGCTGGCCGGCACTGCAACTATGAATGAATAAGTGCAATTATGGGCTCTGGGCCCACGAATCAAACGAAAGGCGGCTAGCCTCGACTGTAAAATGGTCATTAGTCAGCAGGCTGGTGGGGAAAAACCCCTAAGACGTTCCATTTGGCAGGCCGCCGCAAAAAGTCACCAAGTCATTGCCTCGTTTATAGTTTTTGGCTGCAGCAACAACAAGCGTGGCAGCTTGGCCACGTTTTCTTTTGTGGCTCTATTGGAGTGCATAAGTGTGCGTGTTTATTTGCTTGTGTCCTGCAAGTACTGCGAAAGTACAGTGCATTGCACCCGTTGGCTCCAAATGGCTGACGCCATGAAAATTCGCTTGCCAATTCAGCTATCTGCATAAATTTCGAGCGATCTCCATGGGCGGCGTGACGTCACGGAGACTGAAATATATATATTGCTCGATAAGGAAACCCCCCGTTGACAGGTGATGTCAGTTGATAAATGACCCAGTTTACAAACGAGCAACCAGTTGAAGCTTCGCCCTTTCAGTTGGTCAACTAAATGCAAAACTACAGAACGTGTCGCACTCTTAAATTAGACTGAAATTGAAGGAGAGGGAATTGTTTTTCCGGGAATTAGGTAGCACGAATACGCTTATGGGTTCTTAAGGAAACGAGTATTTAGCATTTCCTAGCTTTACTTTTATGTTGACAACTATTCTATGCAGGTAAATATATTGTTCATTATGGTTTCTGGCCTTCTTTTACATATACCAATTCTGTATCAGTTTAAGCCGAAATAAAGTGGACTTTTTGGCTTACCGTACACTGTCATTATAAGTTATTAATACCCAATTTGAATAACATATATGCAGCAGAAGTAGCTTTAGCTTTCTGACTTAAAAATAGTATCTGCCTGTGATGCTTAAATAAAAAGATGCCGTAGCTGCATATTTAATTTATTGCTCTTTCGATTGTGGTGAGCCATTTAGCATTTTGACCTTTGCTTGATGGCTTTCTTGTGTTGCTGTGCACTTTAACTGCTCCGTGCTCGTTTTCAAGCTTTTCCAATGTATTTCCGATGAGGTTTCCCTTCTGCTGGGCGCATTGTTGTGGCCGCTTTTGTTGCTGATTGCGATGGCTAATTGAAAGTGTCAATTATCAGCCGGGCAGGAGCGGCAGGCCCAGAAGACCAGAAGAGGCAGAGCCATCAGCAGCAGTAGAAATAGCAGCTGCATTTGCTGGCAGTGAACTTTCACATTTGTGCCCCTAAACGCCCATGTGTTGGTGAGCCATAACCAGCCATAACCAGCCGTAGCCTGTTCTGTGGGCCGCGGGGCGTATGCGTAATGTGAAATAACCTTGGCCAGTGGACAAGGAATGCAGAATGTGCCCCCGCGCACCCGCTCCGCTGGATTTTTCATTATTATTATAATTCATCCTTGTGCCTGATAAGTTTTCCCTCTGCCCTGCTTTGGGGTTTTCCATTGCTGCGCTTTTTTGCTGCCTTAATAACTGCCATTATTGTTGCTGCTGTTGTTGTTGTTCCTAAGTTCGCGCGGTCAGCGCATGAAATTTTCTATCTACTGCGAAGCAGGTGGCTGGGAAATTCATAGCGGGAAATTCCTGGGAAATTCACTCACCGCTCAGCAGTTAAACCCTCAAAAGCGCGCGCATTAAGTCGAAGTTCGTGGTGAAATGTTAACCGCTCTCTCTCTCCCTGCCACTCATTTTCTCAATTTCTCTCCTGAGAGAGAGCTCAGTTAATACGCTGATTTTAGTGTTTTCCTCGCTTTATTTTGAGAGTGAGGCCCAAAGGGAAACTGTTAACAGGCCGTGCAATATCTGGCATTTTATCAATTGATTGAAGAGCCGCAAGATTGATTTCCGGTATTAAATTTGCTCCCTGCCAGGTGCCAGGTCGTTAGAGGTCCAAAGTTCCCAGCTCCCTGGATGTCCTGCTCCTTGGTCGCCCATAAAGCAGCCACTTTATCCCCACAATCCCCACCACCACCCAACACCCAACGAAACCATCAATTTTGCATGGCACGATGGCGCTGTTGTTGCAGGCCGTACTGCATCTGCTGCATTATCAATTCATGAGCTGCCGCTGAAACACAAGACGCCGTATACCATGCACCATACACCATACACCATACGTACCAGAGGTCCTCGGGCGAGGACCTCTGTGGATGGCAGCATAAAGCAGGCCCATAAACACCATGGAAGCTGGATTTTATCTCGCTTGAACTACATAAGTTATAGGCCAAGAGGGGGTTGCGCTGCACAGGCAGAAAAGCAGGGGGTAAAGTCTTGTATTGTGTTAAAAATGTATGTTGCTATAAACCTTATTCTTAACAGGCTTAAAATTAAAGGGAAGTGAATGTAAGTAAGGATATTTTAAAGATAGACATCATGGTAGTGAATGCGATGTGATCAAGCTAGCAAAATGTTGTATTTCATTGAAACTTTAACACTATGAAACTAAGCAGCTAAATAAGCAGCTAAATTGTTTATTGGAATTAAACAAAAAGAGTCGGTTTTTTCTCGCCCTGTAAATATGCGAATTCGTGCCCCTAAGGATGCGCCATAAAGCAGCAAGAAATACACATGCGAGAAATCAATCGCATTTTTCATGTAGTTGATGATTTGACATGGATTTTAATGTTACGCCAACAAAATTTTATGGAAAGCGGGTGGGAAAAGTTGACAAAGTCTCGTGAAGTTTTATTACTTTGCGAGTGGGAAATTGTTTCCAGTGAAGGCTGGGGTCATAACCAATGGCCACTTAAGCCGAACATCGCTGACCTGCTGCCTCTGCTGCAATATTCATGCAATCAAAGCTCCTGCTGCAAAATGCTGCCCAAGTTGGTCCTCGCCTTATCCTGGTTGCTGCTTTCAAATGGGATTAGAGTTCGATATCCCGGCAAATCGCCTGTTTGGGCTCACTTTATTTTGCGCAGGCTGCTTGACGGCTTTTAATTACGAAGGCTTGCATTGCTTCCTGGCCCATTGAATGCTAATTTCGAACGCCTTTCAGGCGGAGGAAATGAGGCACATGAAAGCATCTTTTGCTCCCCTGCTAGTGAAGTGTCTGCTTCCGGTTGCACTCTGCACTCTTCCAGCGGGCTTGTCTGTATAAATAGCCGACTCCGCCCCTGCCCCTTACTCCTTACCCCTTCCCCCTGACACCCGTCTCCCATTTTGCGTGAGTGCCAGCGAGGGCACTGAAAAAATAAAAGGAATAACTTTCAATAGTCGTCAATATATATCTGTGAAAAATCCGATAAATCAAATACAAATTGGTGGTAATAATACCTGAAATAATACTAATAATAATAATAATACTCGAAATAATTTTAAATGATTTTGGTAAAATATATAATTATTTATTAAGTAATTTATTAGACACTTTAGATTTCTAAGAAGGTGAACATATGAAATTGAATGTTGTTATTAAAAGGCTTACAAATAATAGTACATTTCTAGTCAATCACAGTATGAGTAACCACAAAAATGGTATTCAAAATGGTTGATTTATTTTTGTAAAGGTTTTGACATCAACCGTAATGAAAATAGGTTTCTGGAATAC
Source organism: Drosophila erecta (assembly GCF_003286155.1). NCBI lineage: Eukaryota > Metazoa > Arthropoda > Insecta > Diptera > Drosophilidae > Drosophila > Drosophila erecta. The sequence continues at coordinate 20,654,588 of NW_020825194.1, read as the reverse complement.
ATCTTTATACCACATCGTTTGATCCAGCCAATGCCATTAAAATACTGCAAAATTAACGTGTAAATTAAAATATGTCAGTTTTTTCTCCCAGCGCATTTGTGCATGGCCTCATATATATTTTCGCATTTTGTACGTGCGTCACGGTGTCAACCGCAGCGCCCCGTCGCCCCTCCTTACGTCCTGGTGCAGCCGCATCCTTCTCGGCCCCTTCATTTACCCAAAGGACCTGACGGGTTTTGCGGCTGGTTGTTTGCCCTGGCACGTTGATGGCCATAAATACAGTTACATATGTTTGCATTGCGGCCAGATACTGACCGACCCGGCATCTCGTTTGGACCCCTTTTGCCACCTCCTGGCCCAGTGGCACCCACTTCTGCCTGCTCATCTCGTTAAAATTCTCATTTCCTACTCGCTGACTTTGTTTGTATTTTAAATTTCGTATTGCATTTAGTTTACGAGATTTAATTAAATGTTTCACTCGCAACGAAAGAGTTTTGCATTTATTCCCGGCCAAATAAATCGGTTGAAATATGTGGCCTGTTTTTATTGCTTCAGCTTAAAACGATTTCAAGAGATAGTATTGAACGCAATACAGAGATGGAACTTAAATATAGTATTCATATTTCGATTACTTATCAAAGCATTGAAACGAAAACCTAAAAAGCAATGCGTTCGGGATGATTGCATTGCTCTTAAAAGTTATGCTATATTTATCCTTTAAGAAATCTTTAATGGAGCTAAAACCAAATTCCATTTTCATTTATTTTACTTTTTCTCCTTGCAGTGCTAAACAGCTGGGGGCACTAACTCCCTTTCAACCGAGTGGCCTGCAATTCGAAACGATCTCAACGCAAAAATGGCACTGCAACGCACTGGGCAGCAGCATCAAAGGACGCAACTAACTCGACACGGGCTGCAGCAACAACAACAGCAATTAGAAACAACAACAAAGGCCCGGCAACGATACAGAGCGGTGGGAAAATGAAACAAAAACCAGAAACGGGTTTTCCACTCAAATTTGCATTCAGCCAAAGAAATACAAAGCTCTAAGCAAGGAGGAAGGTGCCGACACAAGCAAACAAACATACAAACTGAGCACAATAAGAAAATCGCCAGTGAAAAGGGGTCAGACGGCACACGCACACACGCACACAAACACACACAAGAGACTCAGAAAAAAACCAACACACGAGCAGACCGCAACACAAATACAAGCATACGGAGCGCATAAAGCACACAACACATTCAACACAGACACACGGACACAGAAGGACGCAGTGTGCATTGTGAACAGTTTTCAACGAATTTCCAAAAGTCTACAAAATAAAATAGCTAACAGCGTTCATTACGAATAACAAAAGGAAACCATAAAATTTGAAATTTGCTCTGTGATTTTCTATCGGAAATGGTTTAGTAATCCAAATAATAATAATAATAATATTTAATATCAACGTATGCATAAATACTGCGAAACTGCATTCCCAGCAACCGAACCCGAGAAAAGTTTATCAAATCCCCAAGAAAAGCTTTAAATTCAATCGAAACGTAAATCAACATTTCTATGAATAATACCAAGCAAAGTTTATTACACTGCGACTAATCAGTCCAGCCAACGCTACTCGAAAAACGAACTCCGACCACAACCACAACCACAATTCCACCAAAGGAGCCATGGACGAAATGCCCGACCTGTCGCACCTCACGCCCCACGAGCGGATGCAGATCGAGAATGTCCTTATGCGGCAGAAGCAGGAGGAGGAGAAGCAGAACGAGATCATGCGGTGAGTTCAGGCATGAGATACATTCCCGCTTTCCATCTTTCGAGATGCATTTCGTATGGGTATTTTGATTTACTTCATAATGTGCGGAAATAACCACACTGTATCCGTTCCCTGTCTCAGTTTAACAAATGTTACACTTCGCATCATCATGATAACCGTAGGACTGTATTAGAATGAATGGAGATTTTGTAAAGGGTTTCATTACAGCATGCAACGCCCAATCTTGTTGATATGTGTATTACTATATCCCATTGCGAACGAATGTTGATGAACTAGTACTTTTAAAGCGTTCTGTAACTTTTTAAATTTGTTTAAAGCGCTACAAGCTATTAACTATAAGTTCCCCTCGCCTGAATATCTTTCTAATACCAATTCATCCTTGCAGGCGCAAGCAGGACGAGGTGGTGACGCTGGAAATGCAAATCAGGCAGCGATCCGAGCAGCAGAAGAAGGCCGGCGTCGAGCTAGATGCCACCTGTCACATATGCCTTAAGACCAAGTTCGCCGACGGAGTGGGCCACATCTGCCACTACTGCAACATACGCTGTTGCGCCAGGTGCGGCGGCAAGGTGACGCTCCGCAGCAACAAGGTGAGTCCGCAATCCCATGCCAAGCGGCTGACAGCTCCTTTTGGATTCACTGACTCAGGGTTCTGCCATTGGGTTTACCCACTCGTTGAAACGCGCGAGACAGCGGATAAATGTTTTTTTTGTCGTGTAAGGGTGTCGGACTTATTTTCCGCCCATTGACAAATAGGACAACGCTGGTGCCAATAATACTGGCGACCCGGCAGCCGCTTGGCTAAGCAGCCATCACTCATACGCCCCATTGCCACATCGACATTGAATGGGATTGAATGGCAGCGCCATAGGCCACCGCCGCTTGTTGCCAACTGTCCCCAGTGACGCGTTGGGCGCATGAATAACTGCCCCTTGTCGCCTTGCAGTCCGCTGGATAATTGGCGATGGGCGGCATCGAGTGGGTGGGCGGTGGTGTGGAGCCGGGCCAGAAGGGCAGACCCTTCCCTTCCCTCCAGCCCGGCGCCTCTCAATTCGACACTTATAATTTACACATCATTTCCAGTTTCATACGACGCCTCTGGTCAAGGATATGAGATGACGGAACCGCTTGGGACGCTAGAAATAGATTATATCTTTCTTAGCCTCAGAAATATCTATCTTATATATAATCACACGCAGTAAATGGGCATTTAGTCAAGGGTACTTCAAATTGAAGAGTGTCTTTAAGAGAATTTGAAGTAAAAACAAGACGGAATGCTATAGTTCAGTTCCCGACTATCAGATACCCGTTACCCAGCTAGTGGAAGTTCCTGAGATCGACGCGTTCATACGGACAGATGGACGGACAGACGGACATGGCCAGTTCAACTCGGCTTGATCCTTATCAGGAATATATATACTTTATATGGTCGGAAACGCTTCCTTCTGCCTGCTACATACTTCTCAACGAATCTAGTATACCCTTTTACTCTACGAGCAACGGGTACAACAATGCCATCTAAAATATTATATATTTTTCATAATTGATACTTTAATGAGACTAGACGTTGCATTTCATTTACATTTATTACACTCTTAGCTATATAAAACAAATTTTATAAGCAACAATTAGAATGTTGGTTTAGCTTTTTTCGTGGCACCTTACTCAGTAGCCTTGATGGCAGGATACCTCACGGTGGCATTGAAGAAGTCTCTTCCGAATTCCTTCTTTAAATCCATCCCAGCATCTCTCCGCCCCTCTTGTGCATTGCATTTCAATTACACTTTTTCCAATTTTTATTTTACTCAGTGAACCGATTGCTCGGTTGTTTCCCCCCGCTCTTTTTTTCTCGCTGGCCAGGCTTATCATTTTCTGGCCGTGCTGCCAAACGTTTTTCCGTTGAACTGCTGCCAAAATGTCACACACACACTGGCACGGGGGATCCGAAAAGGGCAGAGATGTGGACTTTGGGGCTGCAGATGCGAAAGCCAGGGCGCAAAATGAAACTAGATGGACCAACAACTCCGAACAAATGCCAAATGGAATTTCAATTTGGCTGTGACACGGTGGGGTATCTGCCTCAGAACCGTCTCGTGGATCTGAAGGCGTGGAAGATGACAGACAGGTGGATCCAGCGGTACCGCTTCCCCTGTCGATCGCCCAGAAACGGAGTCAGCAGTTGCACATTGCTGAATCCCGCAAAGTATACCCTCCGCCGGCGCTCCACGTAGGTGGTCATGGAGATATACCCACTGAGAACGTTGTACAATCTGGTGAAGAAGTACAGCAGTCCGGCATCAGGCCCGTGCAGTGCTCCTTCGCCTTCCACTGCGTCCTCGATGTCCTCGTCCCCATCCTCCTCGGATTCCTCTAGTTCAAGCTGTATGCCGCTGAGAATCGGATTTCGTAACTCGTCCATGGCAAAGCCTGGTCGCAAATTTGAAAGCGTTGCAAGTGCACGTGTAAATTCCCCGGAGAGTGCCGGAGCTATGTGTGTGTTCAAATGACTGAAGCACCTGGGCAAGCTAGATTCGTTTCAACATTTCGATGTACCAGAAAAGCTGGTATCGTGGGGTTTATGCCGCTGGAACACCTATAGGTTTCAGTGTTTCCATTTCATCTGAGCTCGCATTCTGCGAAATATATGATTCGGATGCCCTGCGTCAGGAAATAGATTGATGGTTGCCATCCCTACATTTTTAATGTGATACAAAGACACGATGCCTCATATAATTATATTTCCCTTGCCACATTCCAGGTCATTTGGGTGTGCATACTGTGCCGCAAGAAGCAGGAGCTGCTCTCCAAGACTGGCCAATGGATCAACAAGACGGCGGCCCAACAAGATGGTTTCATCCGACGCATCGAGCCGGATGGGAGCAGCGTGAGTAGATGTGCCCGCCCTGGACGGGGTCAGCAGTTCAAGGTCTATTGTATCCGACAGGACATCTCGCAGCACCCCATCGTGGATCCGCACGACACCACGGACAAGCGGCCCAAGCTGGAGAGGACGCGCAGTGCCGCCGAGAAGGAGAACCTACCCATGCAGCGGGCGGGCAGCATGCTGAGGCGCCAGTACTCGCAGCAGGAGCAGCCCACCAACCGCCGCCTCTCGGCCTCCGACAGCGGAATGGAGCCCGTGATGAGCCCCGGCCAGCAGATGCAGCACCATCAGCAGCAGCAGCGATCCCGAATGCAGCCGATGAATCCGCAGCAGGCGCAGCAGGGATACGGCATGCAGCAGCAGCAGCAGCCGCGAGCCGGAGGCGCCTATCCCGATGATGATCCCAGATACTATCAGGTGAGTGCTTCGAAAATAAACGGCTTTTCCAGCGGAAAGCGTTTAACTGAAACCTTTGGCAATGCAATTTCACTATGGTCTTATTGCAGGGTGAACTGGATGGTCTGATGAGGCAGCATCCCCACTTGGCGCATCCCAGTCAGGTGCAGCCGCAACATCCGCCGCAGTCGCACTCGCAGCAGCAGCAGTCGCAGCACCAGCAGCAACATCTAATGCCGCAGCAACATCGCCCATCGCCGCAGCAGCAGCAGCAACACTCGCAGCAATTCGCAGCCAGGCAGCAGCAGCAACAGCAGCATCAGCAGCAGGCGCAGCAATCGTACCACGCGCAGATCCACCAACAGCCGCAGCAACATCCGCATCCCCACGCGCAGCAGCAGCAGCAGCAGCCACATCAGCAGATGCAGCAGCAGCATGGCTACCAGAAGCCGCCGCCGCTGACCCGCAACCTGACCATCAGCGGTGGTCACGCGATGGACTCCAGTGCCTACAGCCAGCAGCAGCAGCAGCAGCAGCGACGAGCGCTCGCAGGATCGCAGTACGCCTCGCAGCAGCAGAGGTCCTTCAGCAGCTCCGAGGAGGAGTTCCAGCACCACCTGCTGGCCGCCCAGGGCGCGGTGACGGTCACCGCGGGATCGGACTATGACGGTGAGTTGGTCGTTTTGTCCAATTCGCATCCAGCTCCTCCCCTCTCTATCTTGCTCTATCTCTGCTCTATCTTCCTCTGAGATCTCTGAATGTCTCTATCCCCCGATCCCCGTCTCCCTGTCTGTAAATCTGTACATCTATCGCTTCCATACTTTCCGCTCTGAATGTCCCGCAAGGCAATGCCCCAACATCCCAATCCCAGTTCAATTTTCCTATATAGCTCACTATCTCTCTTTCTCTCAATGTAAAACTCTCTTTGACTCGCTCGCTCTACAAAAATCCCATTTGAATATGTACCCCAAAAAAAAAAACGTTAAAAGCTAACTTTCCAAAATGTAGCACTATCTTGTCTCACATTGGTGCGTTGTCTTTTTCTTTGACTCGTTTTTGAGATCCAATATTCGATGTTTTTTCCAAGCCAATTAAAAATTCTTTAACTTCTGTTTTGCCTCACATTGCTGTGTTTCGTTTATCGGTGTACATACTTAATTTTTCCATGTCTAACTAATCTTATAAGTTAGCGTTAAGCGTAATTTAAGGCCTTAAGTTCGATTTAAGCTGGATAAGGGAAGCCCCAAATTTACTCTTTGCTCTAAAGTGAAAGTTTAAGCTGCTAAACTGGAAAAGTTCTGCCAAACATTTTCCCCGCAAGCGGGGAAACGCAACTTGCATGCCGAGGGCTATAAAAATAGAGAGCACACACACACCCAACACCCAACGCCCACACACATACAGGAGCACTCTTGCCGCTTCGGGGGAAGCGGGGAAAACCGAGGAAAAGCCTGGCAAAGAAAAAGAGCGAATGGCGAGGAATGTTTTGCTGCGGAAACATTTCGTTGCGCTTATCTCGGGGGCACTTGACTCGGCGCTCGACAACAGGCAGCGAATGGAAGGGAAAATCTGAAAAGAGGCGGCGGAAAAGCGCCGTCGGTGGGTGGTGGTCGAGTGCACAAGAAGGTGCCGCGGAAGCGGCGAAAGTAAAAATAAATTGTTTACAGAGAGAAAAGGCCAAAAGAGCCACCGCCAGCGAGACAAGTGCGCACTCCTGGACGCTGCCGCATACTTTCACTTGGTTTTCACTGGCCGTTAAATGCAATCAGCATAAATTATATGCCAGTGCCAGGCAGGAAGGTTGCACACAGCTGACCCGAAAACACATTTTCCAACAGGGAAGGAAAACCAAGGCAGTTGGCGAAAAATGGCAGAACTGGGGAAAATGCGGAAAAAGGCCGAGTGAGCAGCCTTTCCTTTTTGGCAGCCACCACAAAACATCAAGAAGTTGGCCAAGCAGCTGCACTCGCCTGATGATGTCGAGATGGTTGGGGTGGGGGTTCTTCTGGCCCACTCAGGGGGCGGCATTTCCTTTGGGGGCGGGGCACTCGGCTTCCTTCTGCTCTTCATGTTTTGAAAGATGCCGGCGACGTTGTCAAGTGCGATGCTGGCAAATTTATTATCCTAATTAGAAAGTTTCTTGTTGGCACTTGCTGCAGTGCTGCCCCCCCATGCACTCGAAAAAAACAGATGTCAGATTGATCAATCATCGCGGGGATATACAAGGTTGAGGTTACTGCGCTTAGCAAACAAATTCAATTCAAGAGGCTAGTTTTTTTAAGCAGAATATAAAAGGCGTTCAAAAATATTATACTTACAGTAAAATAGCGATTTTCTAGCCACCTAACTAACAACTTAGTAGTAAAAGCAGTAAAGTTGTACCAAAATGCTGCTTCAAGTGTAGCCAGATTTCCTTGGTTTATTTGCTTGTAGTCTTTTGGTGGCAGTGCAACATGCGGCGCTTGGTGATTTAAATTTTTTATTGCTGCACATTAGCGCGCAAGTTTCTGGCAAGCATGTTGCACATACACCGCCCACCGCCCACCGCCCACACAACTCCTTCTGTCATTTTCAATTTTCCACCAAACTAGCATATAATAATTATTGATTTCAACTTTGGCCCCAGGCCCACTCCCAGCACGAGTGCGCTTGTGGTCCACGGAGTGTGGCATGAAATTAGGCGCACCAAGTTACTCCATCGCCAACCCACCCACCCACTGACAGGCCACCCACCAGCTGCACCACCCACCTGATCTGGCGTGCAACCACGGCGATAACCAGGTGGCCAAACTTATGCCTGCATCCCGTGAATTAAATGCCGAAATGCAGCAGAGTGATAAAAGAAATCGAAACTGGAACCGAGACCGAGGCAAGTGAAAGTCTCTGGGGAAATGGAGAAAGTGGGCGGGTGAATGGTGCACTGGGTGGACGCCATGTGGGTCCTGTTGTGGGTGCAGTTGCACTGCAGTTTCCCACCACAGTTGTGGCACGGAAAACCCACCATTTCGGCTGCTAGTTCACAATGGTCGAAGTGAATGCCACCAGACGTCATGCGTTGGAATTTCCCGTCGAAAGAGTCGCTTGGAAAATTCCCACACACCATCGCGTTGAATTGGAGCGCATGCGCTGAACTTTGGCCCCCCTGTTCGCACCCCTTTGTTGTTTTTACATCCACTTCCATGGCGGTGGGCGGTGGGCGGTGATGGTGGGCAGTGGGTGGTGGGCGGCCAGGTGGGTGGGCGAGGCAGAGGAGCAGCTGATGGCTTGAAGCGCGCGTAAACCCACAAAAAGTTGTGCTAAACCTGTGATTGAGGAAACCGAGCAGATCAGAATTAAAATACTATATATAACTTTTACCAATGTCATTGATGTGGTATTGGTATAATCTTGTCTATTTAAAGCTTTAGGTTGCAAGTATCTAAAAATCTATAGTGTATACCCTATTTTTATGACTACATAAAATAGATTCTTTTGCCAGATTTCAGATGTCAATTTATAGAATATTCAGGGGTTAAAAACAAATTGAACTGGCCAAAAATATTATGTTGCCTAGTTTTAGACAGCCTGAAAGTGTTATTCCTGTAGTTATCCAGGAAACCCAGTAAAAAATAATGTGTAGAATATTTAAATTTTGGGAAAGCACACAGACCAAAACTCTCCTTCAAAGAGTTTGCAACAACATCGATCTGCGTCACATTAGCCACTTTTGGCTTTTGCCCTCCTGTCGCTGTCGTCCTGTTGTTGTCCGAACGGAGTCCTCCTCCCAGTTCGAGTTTTCCCTGCCAGCGACGTCATTTCATTCAGTGCCTCTTTTGGTTTCGCCGATTTTCGTGCAGCGTCATGGTGCTTACTACAGCCAGCAACAACAACGAGTGCACTGCCACTTGCAGCAGCAGTGTCAGCCATCCGTCGCTTCAGTTAGCAGCTTTTCCGCATCCAGCACGCGCAGCACCGCCCACTGACCCACCCACCGCCCACCGCGGAGCGCCCGCTTTGCTGGAAGGCAAAGACAAACACGTTGACTTTGCCACAGAGATTCGCCTTGAAGGTGGCAAACACAAACAGCAACACACACGCACACACACAGGAAAACGCGCTGACCCTAAGGTGGGCGGTGGGCGGTGGGTGGTGGATAGGTGGTAGGTGGAAAGTGGGCGGTGGGTGGCAGCAGCAGCTGTCAATGTTATCGCTGCTGGCTGCTGCGTCGGCTGAGGCAGCAACTGAGGCAGCGGCAGCGGTGTTGGCCACGCGCTTAACTTTATTTTTAGTTTGGCACTGGAAGCGCCATGGGAAAGTCGGCAGCAACAACAACAGCCACGACTGGCCGCCGTGTAACATTGTTATTGGAAATGTGTTGTAGGCTCCCACAGAAACAACAACGATGGCAGCCGAGAGAGAAAGAGAGTAGGCGCAAGGGAAAGCGAACGGCAGCGTAAAGCGAAAATTCCATTGAGATTTTTTATGAAATCGAAACGAAATTAGTTTTCGATGAACTTTAAAGGCGAGTAAACAGCCGCAGCGGTCCCGCTCGCAAAATTCGCACGTGTGTCGCAAAGGAAAAAAAATAGAAAAATATCCTACTACCCATAATAGAGGCAAAATTACGTTTGCTGGAAAATCGGAATCGGAAAAGCCCTGCTAACGAAATACGAGTGAAAAGCGCAAAAAGCCCACGAGTAAGTGAAATCGAAAGCGAAGCGGGCGGAAAACGAAAGCCAAACTCTGTGAAATGTGAATGTCGAGTTAAAAATAACCTTGGTGGGAAATTGTACAAGCCAAAAGGAGGAAAAATAGGCCCGAGGAAAAGCCTGACATGTGGCTGTCGGGCGAAGAAAGCGGAGAGTGCGAGGAGAGAGCGGTGCCAGTTAAACAACATAAAGTGCACTTAATTGGCCCTGAAGCATAAATAATTGAGAGCCTGGCATTGAGCAGCAGCCAAGGCTAATTGGTCAGCTCCCGAAGCTGCAAAAAACCAATAACTACGCCAATGTGTGAAAAATGTAAATGATGTTCAAATAAATTGCAAGCAAAGTGAAAGTGTTAAAAAGCAAAAAGGTAACCACGACCTTGAAGTCTCTTTAAATCTGCCTAATTGAGCGAAAGCGTACCCAACAACCAAGGCGAAACAAGGCAAACAAATTTGCTCTCGAATCAGTCAATCGACTAACAATACACTGCGCAAATTGAGGCGCCCAACTGACGCTTTTGCATTTGGCCAGCCACCCGAGCCACGAGCCACTCAGTGAACCACTAAACCACCCTTCCACCCACCCATCCACCCATCCACCTACGACCCCGAACCCAAGGCACTCGCTTGGAGGGCCTAAAACCCCACCCTGCCACCACCCACCCATCCACCAACACACGCGCAAGAGAAAAAGCGGAGGCAGCAGCAACTTAATATTATTGTTTTATTTTTTGTTTTTTATTTGCCATTTTTGTGTTGGTTAGCAGGTAGAAGAAAAACGCTCGATTTGTTTACTGTACTGCCACGCAATCTGTGTGTGTGGTGTGGGTGGCTTTGGGTGGTTGGGTGGTTGGGTGGTGCTCACTGGCGCCACCTGAGCCCTACCGCATGTGTGCTTGTGAGTGGGGTGGTTGGCTTACATGCCCAGCAATTTGTACCACAAATTAGGCAACGGCCGAAACAAACAAAATTTCAGTAGCAGTAATTCTGTAAATAAGCAAATCAAAACCGAAAACAAAGAAAAAGGAAAAGAAACCCTACGCAAATACTGGCATATGGAAACATAACTTCAAAACGAGTAGCCCAAAAACTGAAATAAAATAATATAAATACTAGAAACTCAATAGAGCAAAGCTGACTTTTGAGGTGAGTGTCAGTTGCAGTTAGTCAAGCTTCTCTGAAGTGCACCCACAACAGCTACAACAACCACAAGAAAACCAAACAACAACTGCCACACACACTCACATCAACGAACCACATTCAAGCCACAAAGAAAATGCTTAGACAGCCAAAAAGTTGAATATTTAAATGCAAAATGCAAATAGATTAGCACCGAGCATACAGAAATGCTTATAGAAGAAAAAACAATCAGTAACAAAAGCAACTGGAATTTGTCGACAAAGAATGCCAAATAGCCACTTTTGGGTAGCTGCCAATTATTAAGTTTTCCTTGGTTAGGTTCGAATCCAAATAGGGCTTGAAATTTTAATTGAAGTACAAGGCAAGCTGTTTTATTAAAGTTCTGGTCAAGACTCGACCTTAGACTCAATCAAATAAACCCAGTTAAAATACTTTATTTTGGAAGGCTTTATTATAATAGAAAAGATAGAGCTCTGTTATTAAATGCTTTGTCTTTACTTAGATTTCAGTTTTATTTAGTAAGTTTTTAAGGCAGTAAAGAATACATTTGCACCCATGTAGAGTATGTATTTATATATTCTTGATCAGTATCAACTGATCAAGTCACCTTGTTTGTCCGTTCGCTGCTACGCAAACTAGTCTCTCAGTCTAAAGGCTATAAATATATAATTACTGCAAGGGTATATAATCGTTGGTTTGCACATGATATAGCGCTCCTTCTTGTTTCTAATGGTTTTTCACAAGAAAACTAATGATAACTTTTTGTTATAGACCAGAGAAAACATGGAAATTAGATGAAGACGTTCGAAGAAAACTCTTGTTCGGTAGTCTTACCACCTTTGCCAGTATATATTCAATTAAACTAGGCAGGTGGAGTCATCAACCACTTTCATTCTGAATCCATTTCACTTAGCCAAACTTAAGTGCGCTTTATAGAGAGCTCTCGGTGTGTTAGTTACATGTTACAGCTTTCGTGTTAGCCGCAAAATGTGAATGTGTGTGCATTGTCGCCCCCAAAACTTCAACACCACCCCCCGCCAGAAATGCCACCCAAAACTATGCAACAAATTTGTGAAATGAATTACGTTTTCGATTAAGCACACAAAATCAATAGCTCCCCGATGGGCAGTCAAAGGGGAGGGGTCAAAACTAAAATGGCAACCGCAACATCAACGCGAAATGTGTCGCATATGGGCGACCAGGCTGTGAATAAGTAAATATAGACCGCACTCCTGCGTGGGTGAGCTGGTGTGTGTGTGCCGTATGTGTGTGTGTGTGTGTGTGTGTGTGTGTGTCACAGGACATATGAAACGCGTGTTTGTTTGGCTATTTTAAAATGCTACCAGCCGAGGATCTTTGGGGAACGGGTCTGAATTTAATTAAATCGTTGACCAACACCAGTTGACGTTGGTGTGGCCCGTTTGTTGTTCTTGTTATTGTTGCTATTGCTGTTGCTGTTGTTGTTGTTGTTCGTCCTGGCTGTTGTTTGTTTGCATGTGCAACTGTGCGTATGAGTGACATTAATGCGAACATTGAGGCTGGCCCACGCGTAAAGTGCGTGCGTGTGTGTGCGTTTGTTTGTTTGTGCTGGTGTTTGTGGTTGTATGCTTGTGTGCGTGAGTGTGTTTGTGAGCGCCCGTTTGCGTCCATTTGTGCGCTATTTATGCGCCTGCGTGTGTCTGTGTGTGTGAGAGTATGTTTCGGAGCGTTGGTTTAAAAATAGCACAAGCTACGGCTGCTTTCTCCCATTTCTCCCGCTCTGCCGCCTATGATGATGATGATGATTTTAGTGTCCTTTTGCCAGCCCAACGACCGTTACACCTACTCGGCCCGCACCCCCCTCGATCACTGTCAGCCAAACTGGCTTAAATTTATGGCCAAAAATATAAAACAGGAAGCACACACACAGGCGCACACACACGCACACACTAATGTGAAATTTGTTTGATTTTTCGTTTTCTTTGTTTGTTGCACAATGCGATGATTGTGCGCAGCCTTTCTCCACAACAACTACAATAAATACAACCACGCGCAGCAGCAACAACCATAAGAAAGCCATAAGAAAGGTCGCCGAGGGACAGAAATGACCGTGTTTTTGTGTACTTTATTGATTTTTGCTTTCTTTTCTTGGTCTTTTGCGCCTTTCACATCCCCCAGCACCACCCCCTCTGCCCCCTTGAAGCAGATTGTGCGTGTGGTTTCTCAAATAATTTACTTTACTTTGGCTTTGTTTTACTTTCGTGCCTTCTTTTGTTTACATTGTTATCGTTGGGTCTTGCTGCCTTTATGTAATTTTTTCACTCGTTTTTATTTTTCTTATTTTTATTTCACTTGTTTTTGTTTTGTTTGCCGTCGCTACAGCTGCTGTTTTCGTTGTTGTTGCCCATTATGCGCAAAATAAACGTTTTGTATCGTGACCAAAGTCAAATGAAAGTATGCCAGGGGTATGGCCCACAAAACTATAGCTGTATGGGTGAGAGACTACGACTATGTCTGTGTGTGTGTGTCGGAAAACTAGTTCTTTTTCGCACCCAAGGCGATTGTCTGAGTGAGTGCTGGCATGCTGTGTGTGTAAGTGTGCATTTGTTTTAAAGAAAATGGTTGAAAATGCGTTTGCAACAACTTTTATTGCCTACTTTCAAGGGCGGCTGAAAAACTGCTCTTTTTATTGAGTACAAATGCAGCAGTAATGTAAGTTGGAAAGCTTTTAGCCGCTTATAAGCACTGGAATCATCAGATCTAAGTTATATACACTAGGCCTAGCACCGTAGTTATAGCTATTTAAGTATAACATTAATTATGTTTAATTGAAATCCCCCTCAGACTTATATGCCTAATAGAGTAAGCTAGTAACGAGTAAGCTAGTTAGTCTAACTCACAGTTACCACTCGAACTCACCTTTGAAATATTGTTTTCATATATTTTTCTCCACTCTTTCTCTCTCTCTGGTCTACCCTGAAAATGAAACTCCAACCAACTTGCCCGCCACAAAACCAAAATAAACCGAAAAATACCCAAATATGCCCTATGAATAATATCAATAAAACCCAAAATAAACATCGAATAGCAGGTAATTTTGGCGGCGTTCAAGGTGTCCAAACCGTACTCTCGCCCGGCGATCTACAGATTCATGCAAATGTAAGCGAAAAAAAATGTGTTTAAAACCAGGCCCAAAGGCATTTAATGCGAATTTGAATTTGAATGTGTGTGTCTCTTCGATGTTATTGTTTCTTTTGAGTTTCCCGAACACGTCACAAGCGAAAGCAAGGAATGTGCGATTTTCTTAGTTGTTAACTTTGTTTCCTTTGTTCGAGCACTATCTCCCTCACTCACACTTTCTCCCACACACTCTCCACAACTTTCTCTTACCTAGACCTAGAATTGTCTATAATAGCCAATAAGCTGGTGATGCGTTAAGCGTTCGTTTTTCGCTACCGATTCTGATCTCTCGATCGTCACTTGATTTCCTCAACCACTTCACACAAAACTATCTCTCTTTTTTTCTGGCTGTGAACACACGTTATCGTTGCTGGACAACATTTTTTAAAAACACTTTTGAGATCCCTATATATTTGTTACTTTCTGCTTTTTTATGTATCTTCTACGTTTTTAACCCTACCTGTAAATGTGAACTGATACGAAAACAAAAAGAGTTTTGACAACACAAGAAATCTTGGTGAATAATTTGCATGGATATCGTAACGCTGTTTCCCGTTTCCTCCCTACTTCAACCAGAATTCACACTACCTCGAACACACACCCCAACATTCAGAACAGTCTACACTGTCCCCATGGGCCAACAATTCCCCGAGTTTCCGATTTCCCGAAGACTTAGCTTGTAACTTAATGCTCTTGCGACTTTTAGCCACAACAGATAAGTATTTCTATGCCTTGTACTTCTCCGGAAACCTTTAAAAACCGGCCACTTACCCCTGATTCATCTTCTCCCGGCCCCTGGCACTTTTAGACCCAGCAGTCGCGGGCACTCGTAGTTCTAGTCGTAGGTCTATTATGATACTCGTACTACCCAATCTTAGCTTACTCATGCAGCTCTTGTCGAAATTGTACGGTAATGTCGCGGATTTTTCGAAAATGTTCTGTAATATCTATAGTTTTGATTCAAATCTAAATTGTTCTGCCCTGTAAAGATACGATATGCATTTATTAGTAACACAGGGTAACACACATTCGTGAATCAATTAATAAATAATGCATTTTAGCGCTCTAAAGCATCATAAATATATGATCCATTTTCTTTCTACCACAGGTTTTTTACTCAATAGAAGTCACCAACAAAGTAGTGAAAGCTAGTGCATACACTCATTACAAAAACCTATAAAATTCTAGTTAAAAAGCAGTTTAACAATTCAGCATTACATGTGTTAATTTGATGAAGTTTTCGAAAAATCAGGACTTTACTCCATTCCCCATTATCTCGAACTCACAAGGCTGGATCCAAGCTGATACCCGAAACTAAGTCTATCATACGTATTTATTTGCTTTGAACTTTTGCTTTCTCAACCGATCGATTACCATTATGATTGTGTGCATTTGTTGAAACATCTGAAAAGGACAACAAACTATGGCAGGCAAGCGGCGCAGTCCCTTCCAGGAGCAACCAATCCAAACAGAACCCCTGAGACCCCCAGAAACCCCCAAGACATCCCAGAGCCCCCTGAATCACCCAAAAATCCCGCAGAGCAACCCCCTAGTAGCGTTTATAGCCACACCCAATCAACATCTACCACCCCTACAGGCGGGCGCCTCCAGGTGCGCACCTCATTGGATCCGTGGCGCCAGCAGCGCAGCCTCAACGAACGGGATCTGCTCAGCAGCGGCGGCGGTGGTGGTGGTGGCGTCGGTGGTGCTGACTTCCGCCACCTGTCGCACGCCACCCAGCGGCTGTACGCCTCCGCGGATCAGCGGGATCGCTACGAGCTGCAGCTGCAGCACCGCGAGCGCCTGGAGCAGTATCCTCTTACGCGCACCGCTCGCCTGGACGTCCAGCAGCGCAACTCGCTGAACCGCAGCAACCACGAGCGGCAGTTTTCTGGCGGCGCAGCAGGCGGAGGGCCAGGAGGAGCGGGTGGTGGTGGTGCTGCTGGCGTCTACCGACGTGCCCCGCCCTTGGCAGCCGCCGGCGGCGGTGGCAGCAGCAGCAGCAGCACCACTAGCAGCAGCTACTACCCCCAGTCGAAGCCGCAGATTGTGATTGGTCCGGGATCGGGCTACGATCGAGGATCGGGTTCCATGGCTTCCATGGCATCGGCAGCGGCAGCGGCGGCGACATCGGCGGACGCCCAAGGTCAGGCGGCGCGGGGCAGCCAGCGTGGTGGTCTGCTGGGCGCCACGAGAGGCGGCGGTGGCAGCAGTTCCGTCAGTTCCACGGAGGCTGCCTACTGGGACGAACCGGCCACCAGTTCCTCCTCATCGGCGGCCCAGGACTCGCGGCGTTTCACCGAGCGTAGAATAAAGAAGACGGTGCGTTTCGATGCCCACGACGAAGAGGCCTCCATACTGGCCAGCAGTTCGCTGCCGCCGGTCACGGCAATCCTGCCCTCCACGGCTGTGGATGTGGGAGCGGCCACCATTCTGAGCAGTGGAAAGAGCCTAGACGCCGGCGGAGTTGGCGGAATTGGTGGGGCTGACTGGGCACGGTGGGAGGCCGAGCGACAGGGTAGCCAGGACTCGGCCACCAAGGACTCGGGCATCGATACCAGCAGCACGTTCACCAGCAGCGAGGACTCCAATCGAGGAGATGGGCCCAAGGTACACACAGATCGCAGCGGGAGAAAAATGCTGAAAATATAACCAAGATGGGCAAGAATGCATTGTGTCTGTGTAGAGTCCTCTCTCTCCCCCTCTCTCTCTCTCTCTCTCTCTTTGTCTCTTTCTCCTCCTTTTGACCCCACAATCCGTTTGTCTGTGTGGGGAATAACCCCATGAACTCCAAAAAAAAAAAGGAAAGATAATCCAACCAACTTTCTCTGTTTGTTGTTCTTGTCATGTCCAGAAAGCAACCATAAGCCCCAGACCATAATCAAGCAATGATATCGTTTTTGGTTATCACTCCCAGCTCGCAACTAACTTCCAGCTATTGTGACAAACATCTTGACAATTTCAGCATACAACCTCACTTCAAAACCTAGAACCCAGCGATATGCGAAACCACAAAGAACCAATCTTGCATGCCCCAAAATAATCAGACTTTTCCAAACCTCTAAGTGTTGTGCTTGCATGAATCTCCACCTAAAAAACCGAAAAACCCTTAGCACGCCCTGCATGTTTGCTAAATGTCGTTATCCCACACTGTTTTTAGCATTCGAAATGCATATGATCCGTACCTCAGGTTGAGGGAACTCTTGAATCGTGTGTGTTCTCAAAACAAGTAGGAATACCAATACAACTACTATGTATCTATATCTATGCGCCATGCCAACTATCTGTGATTGCGTAGAACATGTTTCTAGACTGTAAGGAAAAGAAAACCAAAACTTGAATGTGAAAACTGTACAAACTGTTACTTTCTACTGTTATACATATGTTTTCGTTGACCAACTCTAATTGTAAGTTACGTTTAGGGTATAAGCTGTATGTCTAAGGCGTCTTAAGCAGTGCAAAAAGCTAACTAAAAACAATTCTACTTCCCGCATACGATGGCTCCCCACCGACACCACATCCAACTACTTACAACCAAATCTATGCACGATCATCCGCAATCCGAACTGTAAACTGTAAACCACCAATCCCACCAAAATAATAATACCAATCACCAAACCAAATCAAACCAATTACCATCCCAACCACCACACCCACGTAAATCGTAAACCGATCGCTGCGCATATAGAATCCGGTGAATTGGCAAACATCCGCGGACAATACTCGCCTGATCGGGCACATGATATTGCGTAAATACTATGATGGGGAGGATATATTAGGCTTAAAGGTCAACGGCGGTCAGCCCCTCGCAACGGGAGGATCGGGAGCGGGAACGGGAGCGGGAACGGTAACGGTAACGGGAGCGGGAACAGGAGCAGGAGGTCCATGCGGGGCCATTGTGGAGAAGGTGAAGCGCGGATCGGTGGCCGATCTCGAGGGCAGGATTCGACCAGGTAATATGCATCCCACTTCATTCAGCCATCGCATCTCACTCTGACTTTTCTCTCTATTTCTGTCTATTCTGTCTGTGGTCAAACATCTCCATGCCATTCATCCAACGCTCATCCATCGATCCACGGAGCAGGCGACGAGATCCTCGAGTGGAATGGCCGCGGGCTGCACAACAAGAGTGCCGACGAGGTCTACGACATCATCGACGAGAGTCGCCTGGACGCCCAGGTGGAACTGATCGTCAGCCGGCCGATCGGCAGCGGCGGCGGCAGTGGCGGCAGCAGCAGCAACGTCAGTCCCATCAGCGGAGCCTCTGGCGGATCCGCCAACAGTGTGTCCGCTCGCCGCTCCTCGGCCAACTTCCCGCACAGCGGGTTGGCCAGCAGCATGGCCGGCAGTGCGGTGGTCAGCAGCGGTGGAAGATATCTGCAGCGCAAAGGTACTATACCGTATCCACATAATTAGCATGGTTCCTGGGGATTGGTTCTTGCTTCTTTAGGGCTTGTGTGTCTGTGGAAGAGCGTGACGAAGTGTGATTGAAGTGGGTGTTTCGCCTTAACTTGCAAATAGCGCCACAAATTCTCACACCAACACTAAATTTATGTGAGGTGCTCATATTTTCATTTATTACGGAATTAATGCAATAGTTACACCATCAATTCAGTTCTAGTTTTGTGCAGTCTGTACCTATAATTCTTATTGCTACCCACAATTACGATAAAAGATACAGGCAACTTTCACTCGCTATGCAAAGCGCTATACAGTAACCACATTTTTGAAAAAAAGCATAAAATCCGTAAAAATACATTCAAATATGTAAGCCAATTAAACATCCAATTGTTGGCATAACTCCAATTCCTGAATGAACTCGTGTCAAGTGGGCATTGTGGTGCAAACATCACATCCATTATTGTAACTACAAGGTTAGGACAAATCACCCAACGATACCACACAGTACATGATAACTCGACTAACCGCAACTCAAATTGATATAAGTTCCAAGCATATTCCCAACCATAACCTTGGCTCCACCCACTTGCAGCTCCCGCGGTCGAGGCCATTGAAATCCATCGGGACAAGCCGAGCGTGCTAATCACCTCGCCCGGCTCGCCGGACATCCACACCAGTGTTTCCGGACCGGGATCGGTATCAGGATCAGGACTCCGGCAACGTGGCGGCGTCGGGCAGACGCAGCGCCTGGGACCAAGCCACAGCACCCACAGCCACAGCAGCAGCGGGAGTGGCAGCGGCAGCGGCAGCAGCACCAGCAGCGTCCACGCCCCCGCCTCCGCCCACGGCCCCGCCCACGCGTTGTCGTCCGCTTCCGGTTCCGCCCCTGGCGGCCTGCACGGCACAACGACGGCGGGCCACCATCACCACCCGCACCCGCACCACTACCACCCGCACCAGCATCCGCTTCCGCATCCGCACCAGCACCAGGCTCCGCCCGCCGCCCACCTGCAAGGCCACGGGGTGGGCGGTGGCACGGGCACCCCCATCGGCATCGGCATGGGCAGCGGCTCCGGCACCACCACACAGCCCATCCCCATCGAGGGGCGGCTGCAGCTGAAGCTCGGCTACGACCAGAACACCCTGCAGCTGATCGTGACCCTGGTCTGCGCCACCGGTCTCTCCCTGCGCCAGAGCGGAGCGGGCCGCAATCCATATGCAAAAGTGAGTGAAGCCAGCCAGATTCGTTCTATTAAAGTCTGCACAATCCCTTAAAATACTACCAGGTGTTCCTTCTGCCCGATCGAAGCCACAAGTCCAAGCGGCGAACGAAGACGGTGGGCACCACATGCGAGCCCCGATGGGGCCAGACCTTTGTCTACTCGGGTCTGCGGCGCTGCGACCTCAACGGCCGACTGCTCGAGGTGAGTGTCCCACGTCCCACATCGGAGCACTCCTATATGGTTAATCCACCGAAATGAATCCGCCCGATAGGTAACGCTGTGGGACTATGTGCGGTACGGGGCCAACGACTTCATCGGCGAGGTGGTCATCGATCTGGCGCACCACATCCTGGACGACGAGGCCGAGTGGTATCAGCTGCAGCCCCACCAGGACACCTCCTATCTCGTATGTGTGGGCCGCGGCTCTTTAAGTTCGTTCATTTGGTTTCCATTTTGCGTTCGTTCGTTTCCGTTTCCTGGTTGTTATGGAGGTGTTGGTAAACACTTGAAAAGCAAAGATATGAAAACGATGGAAACACACAGAGTTCAGGTTCAGTTCCACGAACGAAGTTTCGGCGAGTGAAAAACTTAACACAAATCTGGCTAAAAGTCAAATGGAAAATGTTATCGTTTGATTATAATTATGTATTTGTTTTTGTTTATTGGTTTGTAAAGCTCGATGTTTAGGCGGCTCTAGTCTTCACTTTCTCAGGTCTCAATCTGAAGTATCCGAATAGCTTTGTAGCTATCGTACGATTTAAGCTGAATTGATGAAAGTGAAGGCCAGAACCGACCTGGTAATGTCCTTTACCCACCCTGCTCCGCCCCCCGCAGCAGCTGCCCGGTTTGAACAAAATTATTAACTCCGCATTGTCATAATCTGTTTATTTTTTCGTTGGTTTTTTGTCGTGCACCCGCCAATACATCACCACCCAAAAACACCACCCACCATTGCCAACTACAACAACAATAACATCATCAAATACAACAACACCTGCGATATCCATACAACATTGCGACGCAAAATTTATGACAACCAACCAACCAACCAACCAACCAACCAACCAACTAAACAACCAACAACGAAAACAGTTACGTGACGAAGGCAGCGATGTGGACGGCCTGATACTGACACCGACAGATCATTTATCACCGCCGAGCACCGTGTCGCGCCTTAGTGATTCGGACACCACGTCCGACTGCGACTTCGATGGAATGACTCCGGGGGCCAGCATCTCGTCCATGGGCAGCTCAGCGAGTCCGCCGCCCCTGCTAGAGGTAACAGCCACCACAACAACTTGAAAACAACTTCAACAACAACAACAATAACAACAACAACAACAGCCTGAACAAAAAACATCAGAGCAACACTACACTGAGCGAAAGCGTCACATAGGACACACACAAGAAACAAGCCTGAGGAGTCACAGATACTGAATCAAACGTATTATTTCATATGTATATATTACACATCGAGAAACGGGGAGGTCTCATCCAAGCCAAAACAACTGACAGCAACAACAAGAGCGAGGAGACCAACAACACCGACACGTGCATACATTAGACTTCAATCGCAGCTTGCCCACTTCCAGTGGCACTCAGCCCCACACACACAGATACAAATGAAAACAAGCGAACATTTCCGCCCCAGCCACCCACACACACGCATATGCCCACAAAGCATTTGAGCACCACCGACTGTATACTCTTCCTTGGGAAATATTCATAAAATTTCGAGATGAAAGTTAGACAGACTTAATCGTGAAAGAGATGGATCCTAATTACCTAAGCAATTCTTTTGCGTTGATTGAAAATATATCTGCGGAACACCTTATATTTGAAGAAAATTCAACCTATTCTCAAATTTTAAATTCAAAATTTACCCAGTCATTGCACATAAAAGTAAGAGAGTACAGTCTTCGGTGAATCAAAAATACTTTGGTGCTTAGTGTGCTTATTTGGGTTCCCATAGTTTGTTATCTGTCTTCCCTCTTTGTGTGTGTGCTTTTTCTAACTGTAACTCACAAATCACATGCCATGAGCAGCATAAGCATCACCATCGCCAGCACAGCAATCGCCAACAAAAAGAAAAGAACAACCCATACGTACATGACCATCCTGTGTGCTCCATCAGAGGACTCCATTTTGCGGTTCCAGTTCCTGTTCCTGTCAGTTATCATTTCTCAGTTCGCATGCCACGGATACAAATACAAATACGAACACAAATACAAATACAAATACAAATGGAAATACCAGCACAGACACAGATACCAGCCTACACACATTTTAACTGGTTCATGGTCAGGGACAGAATCGGACTGATGCCGACTGTTCATGTTTTTGGCCAAAACAAGACACGACACCCCCAGCAATTGTACAAAGTATTTTCGTTATCATGGTGTATTTTTAGTTCGTTTGAAACTTTATTCAACTAATTGGTGTCGTTGTTTCGTTGTGCGTGTGTTAAATTTTTCTCTCTCTTTCTCTCGACCTACTGCCTCTCTCTCTTCGAAGTCTAATCTGTCGTTCTACTAACTCTCTCTACTAAGAGCCAAACTCGAATCTGAGCCCGACTTGGTCGCGTCTTTTCAGCTAACAATAACGATAACGATACCGATAACTATTGCATTTAAGATGAAAGTTAACATAGTCTAAGTCATATAAGCCAAATGTTTTAAGTTAAGAATCCGTGTAAACCGTGTAAACTTGAGAACACATACTGGCCAAGGCTATCTCTGAACCCTAAACTCTAAACTCTAAAACTATCTCTCTGTCATAAGCTCCAGCATCAAACTAAGAACAATTCAAGGCACCTGAAAACTTGAAACCGCTTTGCATGCCCTTGTAGAGAACCGCTTTTGTCCATCTATCCATCACTTAGCACCTGCAAAACGCCCTTCCCACCGCTTTCCCTGTGGCTTCTTCACCTCGTAGCTTTAGGTGTGTAGCATTGCGTATACTTGATGTGAGTTGATTTACCAATCGAACACAGACCCCGATAAACCACTGAAAGCCCAGAGACACTCCCACACAAACACAATGTAAGAGGCCAATATTTCCAACGCAATATCTGAGATCCATCCCACACATTGAAAACAGCATCACACTGTGCTCCAAGCTCTCCATTCATTTTGATCATATGTAAATTTCTCTATTGTCTGCTCCTTCTTTTTCTCTTGATTCCCACCCCGTCACTCAACTGAACCCCGAAATCCAACATCCCCTTCGTTCCGACCTCCAACCCAAACCCCAAACGATCCAAACACGACGATCCAGCTCGATCTAAACGAGCGTCGGTCCCGACGTGACATGTCGCCCCAGGGCCGCAAACGGGTGGCCGGGATGGTGGCCCGGGACTACCGCACTGTATCTGGCATTGGACAAAGTTACCACAATCAGGTTTGCACCCAGCTAAATTAACGAACCACCCAATAAAAGGCCAACAGGCCAAACAAGAAACAGAACAGTACAGACAAGGAAAACACTTCAAGTGGGGAACTAGGACCAGAGTTCTGAGGGCTTAATCAATAAATCAATTCAGTCTCATTCAATTGACATGATTTTCTTCATTTTCAAGAGAATTATAAATCTGCCTATTGATAATAAATATTTTATCATAACTTTTGCCCTGTTGGGCCTAGAAACGCATAGCAAGACCCCAAACAAACCTATATTCAAAAGCCGCATTATTGACTCACATAAATCAGTCCTAACATATCTTGGCCATTCCCACAAGTTTAGCTAGTGTCTTAGTTAGACCAAAACCACTGCCAACTTACTGCACTTTCAATTCAGAGTTTATGCTAATCTTTTACTTAACCAGACTAACCGATTATAACCCACCAATAAGCTAACAAGTCGCGTGCGGCTCTAAATGTATCTTGATTGATTTCGTTTCGAAAGTGTATTTTAACCAATTTGTATGGCTCTCTATCTCTTGCTCTCTTAACTAAGCTCCTACGTATAATCATATGCATATGTCTATATGAACTGCCCTGTGTTTTTGTTCCAGTAGAAGTTGCAGTAACAGTTAATCAAAGTTAAACACACTAAACACTCACACACAAAAGACGAAACACACGTTTAATGCCTGCCTCAAAACCAATTGAACCACCCAGATACCACTCACTCAGACCTAGTTAGTAAGCTCTAATCCGAATGTTTGTCAGAATCCCACCGGGAACCCCCGTGCGGGGATCACTGAGCTTCGGTCCAAGGGTGCACCACTAAACCACACTCTACTTTCCATGCCACCACCTGATGCACCACGAGCAGGCCTCTGCCACCGGCTACTATCGTCGCGGAGGTGGTAATGGTGTCGGCTCCGCCATCGGTCCGGGTGGCATGAGCCTCAGCCAGCGGAGTCACTCGGCGGCACCCAGCGACGGTTACCACAGCAGCAGCGGCGGCGGAGTGGGAGGAGTGCCCTCCTACGGCTATCGGAGCACCAGTCCCCGACGGGGCTCCTTGTCGCCACCCGACGACCGCTACATAGACTATCCAGTGCTTCCAGTACACGGCTCCTCGCCCAACGCCCCATCGGTCTACCAGGGACCGGGTGGTGCGTCCTCGGCGGCGGCAACTGCCTCGCAGCAGCAGCGATTCCAGTCGCGATCGGCCACAGCCACGCCCACAGGGTCCCCGAAGAAGAGGCAGCTACCACAGGTAACCAACAATGCGGAATGTGCTGTCACAAGTTGCAGGAACACTTTGCTAGTCATAAATATTCTCATGCAACACAATACAATCACCCGACTAGGATCATAACTTGTATAAAAATCTGCAGACTACTCAACATCCCCATTTTTTCCACTGCAGGTGCCGCAGACCTCCCGCAGTGCGATGCTGCGAGATCGACTGGGTCAGGACTTCGACGAGCGGTTGGCCTCGGGCGGTCGCTTCGGAAGGCACCGCACACGGCAGCCGCACCACCAGGCCACCTACCGCAGCACCGGAATGGGCGGATGGGAGCGCCACTACACGGGACTGTCGGACAGCGACCTGCACTCGATGGACGCGCGGATGCGGCCGAGGCACTCGCTGTCGCCGGACAAGGACTTCATGGGCGAGTTCGGCGACTCGGACATGGAGTCGGTGGTCAGCGTGACCTCCAGCGCCTTCTCCACGCAGTCGGAGCGGCCGCGCACGTCGCGCGGACTCAGGTAAGTGGGCGGCAGACTGAGGAGAGGAGGAGGTGAATGTGCCAGACGAGTGCCAGTCGAGCCCAAGTCATTAGCTATTAGTGAAGTAAGCTATCTATGCCAAGCTACGCTGCCAAAATTATGCTGAAATTCCGCTCTGGCCAATTGGTCTTCCCCCACTTTTACGTTCTGCGTGGTAGCTGCGAGCAAAATCCCAAATTTCCCTGAATTAGGCTCTAAATTAGCATTGGTATTGGATCACGATCAGAATTAGAATCGGAGCGCTTAACGCCCAACTCTCTCTCTTTGACTTAAACACACATACACGCACCAGTATCTCGCTAACACAGATACACCAACACCTTGAAGGGCACACTGAAACCAACGAGAAACGATAGCGAAAACATAAAGTTTCTTTTCTGCATTTACTTTTTGCGTTTGCCAATCCAATCCAACCGACAAAACCAAACCGCTCAATATAACAATCAAATCTCTATGAAAATCTCAACAACAATCAACAACGCCGCTATCGGTTTGTGTTAAATGCTTCTCGCGTGCTGTGCTCACCACACGCTTACACGGCAACTACTCACCACCGAACTCAACAACACTCAACCACAACTCACAACAACAACAATCGAAATATCCACACACTCACCTCGAACCAAACGCTGACCTCGGACGTTAATCGTTCTATTTTTCCCTACGAATGTGCCTTGTTAATTGTTCAACAACAACCACCCACCCACCACACTTTCAAAACTCACCACATGACGGGCGCTGTCTTTTGAAAAATCACGCTCATTTGGCAATGATATGTTCCATTACGTTCCAACATATCCGAACCCTTTCCTACACTTTTGCATGCCTCGAATCTAAAATGTTTTCACCACAAACCACTTACCACCGCTGCCAACCGATACCACCCGTTACCGTTGTCCGCAATAACCGTTAGCTTCCCCCGCAACTGGCGCAATCTCTTCGGCGTCCGCAACAGTTTCCTCGGGGGCGCAGGAGGCGAACCCATCACCGGACTGCGGCTGCACCACTCGGAGCCCGGAAGGGCCAACACCATCGAAGTGGATGACTGCGACTATCTGCCGGTGGGCGGTGCCCAGCAGTTGGTGTTGCTGGAGCAGCTGGAGCAACTGCAGCAGCTGGCCGCTCTGGCAGCAGCAGACTCCCCACCCATTTCGTCGAATTCGGGAATTGGAATACAGCCACCTCACCAGGTTTTGGTGACCGATGCCAATAGCGGCCAGCTGGTGGAACAATTCTACGTTGAGCCCGGCACAATGGCCGAGGAGATGATGGAGCCACTCGATCCACTCGATCCCCATGCGCATCTGCATCCACATTCCGTCTTCTACTCGCCATCGCCCCATTTGCCACCACAGCCATTCGACATCGATATCGACACCATCTATCCACCACGACGGTCCAACGGACAGAAACCGAACGTACAAGCCACCGCCGCTGCCTATCCGCTGCCGCTGCTGCCGAGCTTTGAGCAATTCAAGCGCATTACCACGCCCATCACGAATTTCTTCCGCAGCTCCTCGCCCGCGGGCATCCACCCCCACGCCCACGCCCACGACCACGCCTCCACTACGCCCAGTTCGCTGGTGGGCTATGTGCGCGACCACCAGGACAAGAGCTGCAGCCACTGCCAGAATGGAAGTCAGCCGGTGGTGCTGTCGACCCACCACACCCTTCACCTGACCGCCGCCGGTCTGGCGATCGGCGCTTGCCAGGATCCCTGCTGTCTGGCGGATGCCCATCCGCACCCGCAGCACCAGCCCATGGGCTACGGGGAGCCACCCACTTCGGATCCTGCGATGTGCGGCGAGTGTGTGGATCAGCACTTTCTGGGCGGGCTAACGGGACCGCAACTGAATCTCGGCGTGGTTCCCACTTACCACGTTCACACGCCCACTCCGAATGCCCATCGGCGTGCCAGGGGACAAATGGCCACGCCTGCACCACCGCCCACGCAGTCGGTGCTGCGCCTTTCGCGCCAGCTGAGCGAAGATGCCCTCGTGGCCGCCGTTCCCATTTCGGAGGCCAAGGCGCAACCAACTTCGATCCTGAAGAAACCGAAGCTGGAGCGAAGGCGACTCTTTCACGAAGGACAATCCCGGTCGCTGGACTACGATGATCTGCACACGAAGAGCTGGGGTCGCCGTCGCATTCGGTACGAGGACGAGGTGATGCCCTCGTCTGGGGACTATCCCTATCCCCACCCGAATCCATATGCCAGCCATTCACCCACGACGGCGATGTCGCGACGCTACGGATCGGAGACCAATATTCGACAGAGTTATATGGGTGCAAATGTGGATGCCAACCATCCGCTGAGTCACTCGCATTTCCTGGTGACAGATGACAAGATAGTGACCATTACCTACGACTCGGATGTGGGCTGGACGCGACGGGGCGTGGCTCCATCGCTCTTTCGCGGAGCTCACCGACAACGCGGACTGGCGGATCCCAGGAACCACATGTCGCTGGATCTGCAGCGAACCAGCCAACAGAAGTTGTACGGACCGGCGGCGCCGTATCTGAAGCGTCGAAGGAATCTGCCGCATCCGCCCAGTGCGCAGAATGCCCACAACTTTTCACCAATGGAGCCGGGATCGGGAATGGACGGGCTGAATGCTGCGACAGCGGGAATGGTGGAACAGGGCAACGGAATGGGTAGCGGTGGTGCACACAACACTACCAGTACACACAATAGCAACCACCACACCAACCACCACAATAGCCAAGCGAGTAGTGTTAGTGTTAGCCAAATTCACAATCAACAACTTCAACAACAACAACAACAATTACAACAACAATCAGTTAGGCAAAAAGGGAAAGAAGGCACCACCGCCATGAGCGGATCGATGATGGCATCGGAGCAGCTGACGAAATCTAGTAGTGGGAGCGGTGGTGCAACATCTGCTGCCGCTGCTGGGCATCTTGTCGTCGGTGGTACTAATGCTAATAATGCTTCTTCTTCCTCTTTTGCAAATCCCCAACCACCACCACCACAACAACAACTACAACAACAACAACAACTTCATGGATCACCCAACAATCTCAACAACAACAAACGTGCCCCATCATCAACACCACAACAAAACACGAACACCATAAATGACGCCAACAACCTGACGCTCGACGCCACACATCAACAATCACAACAACAACAACCACAACAACAACAATTACAACAATTACAACCACCACCAAATACATGCACAAATCAAAACACGAACCCAACAACCACATTAACAACAACAACCACAACATCGTCGAATGCAACGAATGCGGCGACAACGACAACCGCAAATGCAACAAATGCTACAACAACTGCCACAAATCCAACAACAACAACAACGAATAACACGAACGAACCAAACGCAACAACGACAACAACAACAACGAACGCTAATGCCGACGCGGATGCGGACGCGGACGCGGATGCTCCGCTGGACGCCATCGACTGGGATGCCATCGACGCCATGCTGGACGACGACTTCAGCGAGTACGACAAGGAAAAGAACGGCGCCGACGAGGCTGGTGGCTCCAAGTCAGCGGAGGGTGCGGGTGCCGAAGACAAAGTCGGTGAGTAGAAGGCGACCTTGTGGGGAACACCACCCCTGACACTCACCCAAGATTTTAAGGAACAAAAGGGCATAAAACCAAAGCTAGAAAGCTAGTAAATTAGAGATCCTTAACAAGTATAAAGCATCAACTATACTAAAAAACAGAGCATCGTTTGTGCAACAACAATGCCTTTGGGTATACATTATCTTCAAAGTGTATTTAATGTTCCTCCGCAGATGGCAGCCTCTCGGACACCGCGAACGACCGGAAGAAGGGCGGCGGCGTTGACCAGGAGCGATCCCCAAAAGGAGGCAGCGGCATGGGCAAGAAGTCGAACTCCACCTCGCAGCTTTCGGCCACAGGTAGGGCGAATTTGTTCCGTTCTCTGTTTGCGCTCGTTAACCGTTCTCGTTCCGTTGCCTTGAGTTGCTCAGTCAGCCAGTCAATCAATCAATCAGTCCATCAGTGCATCATTTTCCCAGTTATTCGTAGGCTCAGCTGGGAACTTGATTTCCTCCAGGAGCAGCCATCTATCTCCTTATTTTGACCCATTGCTTTGCTATTCGATTTTTCTTTTGCCCAACCAACAACTAACCAGTAACCCAACTCATGACCATAACCATAACCAAAGCCATATAGCCATAGCCCAGCTAACCAAACTAACGAACTATTAAGTAATACTAAGAATACTAAAATGTGTAAAATGCCATACTCGAAGGTCGTAAAAGACGTATGGGCTTTGGAAAGAAGGGTAAGAACTCGTTCACGGTGCACCGCAGCGAAGAAGTGCTGCCCGGCGATATAACGCGGGAACTGCGAACCGGTGGCGGATTGGGCGTCAGTCTCGGCGGTGCCGGCGGTGCCGGTGGTGCCGCCGGTGGGTCAGGTGGTGCCGGCGGGGGCGGCCTGTCCCGCGGCTCGTCCTCGGAGGCGGACGCCATCGAGCAGTTCTTCGGCGATGGTGCCGGCGGGGAAAGGTGCGCACAAGTCCAACTTTCTACTCCAAGCTATCTTCTCTCTACTCTGTTCTACTCTACTCTAAACTACTACTCTACTATGCTATGCTATCAGTTCTTTTCGGTTTCTTATCGTTTTGTGACTTTCTTTTTAAGTTTTGAGTTGCCTTTTGGAGAAGGAAAACGAAGCTGTTTAACGAGTGAAGCCCATGCCAGTAAGGCAGTCGATTGAGATGATAAACATTAGTCGTATCAGTAAGCGTAAGGCAGTACAGTACAGTACAGTACCGGTAACAGCAACCCCAACCCGATACAAATCCCCGTTCAGCACACAGGATGTTAGTCCTTCAATCCCTAGATGTAAGAGCTTTTCATTCACTTCGCTCTCTGACTTTTCGCGCGCGCTCTTTGCAAAGCTTCAGCCAAAGCTCTCTGTGTCTATACTTTTTCGCAGGCATGTCCAACTTTAAAGTAACTTTTAACGTAGCCCGCCTTTCCCAAGTCAACTTGTTTTATGATTTCCGATATCCTTTAAAGCGCAGGCGCAGCAATACAAATTAAACCAGAACCAGAACCAGAACAACCCAAATAAACCAACAAACCAACAAACCAAGAACCAACAAACCAATCCAAAGTCGATACGTATTTTTAGGCTTGCAAGGGGTATCCCCCAGAAAAGGGGGAACCACCTTAAAACGAAGCGGGGCACACCGAAAGCTTTGCCCATCCGCAGTTTTCCCGGAAAATGCCGGCTCTTGAGCAAAGCTTTCGCCTGTGCGCACACGTGGCACACACTTTTCGCACCCACTGTGCGTCGATGTGGCTGCGCCCCATTTGCATTTTACTTTCGTAGCCGCATACTCTATTTACTATTACTAACCTAAGCCGTACCGATTGCTAATGCCATTTTTGTATTACCAAGCCACAAAACATTTATTATTATCCTAGCGTTCTATTCGATTTGCATGCATTGAGTTAAGCCAACCTATACCTACTTATATACTCTCTCTCGTAACCACTCGTACTCGACATACCAAGCTACTACCACTCTATTGCAGCCTCTATATCGATAAGCTATCGCCACAGCTCAAGCTAAAGCCAGTTACTTGGCTTCAGCTACGGCTTTTTGTTGTAAGCGGTAAGAGTCTACATCCCCAACACGGAGTCCATCCACACAACCGCGCAGAATCTACCCCCTTCCAACAAAATTAAAAAAAATATATACCTGTATTAAAGAAAATAAAAAAAGAGACCTCGATTCTTCAGCCAACGAACTAATGTTTATCATCTGCCTCCCGCAAAGATTCTCCTTCAGTTCGATTATGTTTATCGCAAGTACGATTCGGATAACTAAGTATGTATACAGGGAGCTCTGTCACAGAAAGTCAAAGTACATCCAACAACAATAACAATAACAACAACTACAACAATCAACAACCAACACACCACAAATTCAACAACAAGTAGCTCAAACAACAGCTGCATTATCAACAACCAGTAACATCATCAGCAAATTGGCCAAAAATCAAGACGCAAACAAAATTCGCATTGCACTCGATATTAGTGGAACAAAAAGTGCATAGTAAATATAAATAAATCACAAGAAAGCTTCAACACTCTATAAATACTAGATGTGTAATACACAACCAGACGGGTTGAGTTTCTAGCAATACATCGCAATAGTTGTTGCCATTTACGCCACTAGTTTCGATGATTTCTCGCTGATATATAAATATATATATATACGTATAATGTGTTCTCTGAAATCTTTGTTCTTATGGTTATTCAGTTAAAGTTCTCGCTTGATTTTACCCCTAATTTTGTATTCCAATTTCCGTTTACGCCTCTACTCTGTCCCGTTCTCCTTTTGGGGCTTCGCTGTTCGAGATTTGTGGTTTCCAAGAGCCCAGCGTCACTTTCTCACCAAGCCCTGCATCGTCGCTATAGAGTTGTTAGATCTAAACTGACTTGTGTAAGATACGTACCTAAAATAACAGAGTTATGCCAAAAATCTAGTTAAATATCCAGAAATCTCTAGATGTATCACATTTCATTGGTGAACCAAAAGTAGCGAAATTGCCAAAGGTTGTACATAGTGGGCCTGTATATTTCGACCTTATAGCTGTTGAATGTCTAGATACTACATGATAGGATCATCTTATTGACCAAACCCCAACCACGCCCTGTATATACGCGCACACATACCACATCCGTATAAATATGTCTTGTTGTCTCCGGCAGAGCAAGAGCAATACCAGGCACAGTTCGCAATAGCAGGCAGCTCGACCAGCTCCGCTGGTCACCACCATATCACACTACCACCACCACATCCATACCACCAGCGGCAGTCGCGCGGCTCGGCGGGCAGCATCCAGCGGTCGGTGGAGGTGCCGCCGGTGCCTCCGGTGACCCGTTACAGTGCCGGCAGCATTCACTCGATCACTAGCTCCGAGGGCTCATCGTAAGTCTCCCGATCGCATCCGCATGGCCGCTTGGCCATAGCAAGTCTATTATCAAGTCTAGTATCACCTTTCCGGCCGAAGGACCTCTATCTTGCCTGCCTCTGTCTTTGTCTTTGTTGCTCTCTCTGTATCTCTGAATATCTGAATATCTGACTCTGACTCTGACTCTGACTCTATGCTCTCACACTCCGACTGTCCAGCTCAATCTAAAACTCTATGCATTGGCTTATGTATATGGTAATCTGTGTGGCGATCCCATCTCCAACTTTCCTGTGTAACAAAACTTTTTCATCCTGCAACTCTCTTTTATCGATGTCTATATGCGTGCGCCTTAAAAGTAAAAACAAACCGCTGAAGCCAGCCTGCATTTGCGTGCATTTTTTCTCTAAGTGTATTCCACTTTTCCTAACTTGAGTTCCGTTTGATTCTTCGACTTGTTTGTGTATTTTTCTGCCTTGTAATGTGTATAACTTGTGATTTTTTAACTTCATTTTAACTATAATTTTCAGCAATATCTATAGTATATATATATGTATATAACAAGATATCCTCACCTATCGATGTGTGTGTAAATGAAGGGTTATAGTAAGCCGATCACTAATCAGAGCTTTGTAAATCGTAAAACTAATCTCTTGAGAACTTAGGCTTCGGCTAGAAAACTCCTTGTCCTAGTCTTACCTTCTTTGCACTTTTGCTCCGCGAAACGAAAGACACTTGCATGCCACCATCGAACTTTGTCTCCACTAGTCTCTCTCCTCCGCACCCACCAGCAATATCACTTTAGTATCACCTTCACCACCGAAACCAACCACACTGATCCATTTCAGACCACATAACAGTTGCGATCGCAACCACCAACTGAAACTACAACATCTACTGTCTTTCTACAACTCCCTGTGTATAAAGAGTTATTTCTTTCTCTGAAAACCAAATTCCTTTCTTTGTGTAAATTTCGTTACCTAATTTAAACAAGACCTTGAGATGAGAGATGATACAAAGAAACATCACCAACGACGCTGTACTAAAGTGCTTTCTTTACTGTACCCCACACCCAAACACCCTCGGCATCCCCGATCCCCTTACATAGATTCTCCCCTTCGCTGCGCAACGATGGAGCCCTCAATGAGTTCGTGGATGGCCTGGGACCTGGTCAACTGGTTGGTCGCCAGGTGCTGGGAGCTCCCTCGCTGGGCGACATCCAGCTGTCGCTGTGCCACCAAAAGGGCTGTCTGGAGGTGGAGGTCATACGAGCCAGGGGCTTGCAGGTAGGTCGGCAGGCTACTTGTAACTCCTTCTGGCTAACTAACTCTTGATTTGCGATCCCCAGCAAAAAGCGCAGTCAAAAATGCTGCCTGCTCCGTATGTAAAGGTGTACCTGGTGTCGGGAAAGCGCTGCGTGGACAAGATGAAGACTTCCTCGGCTCGACGCACCCTAGATCCACTGTACCAGCAGCAGTTGGTGTTCAAGCAGTCCTACACCGGTTGCATACTACAGGTGAGCTGTCATTAATTTTTGAACAAATTTTCAACTCACTGTGTTACAGATTACCGTGTGGGGCGACTATGGCCGCATCGAGAAGAAGGTGTTTATGGGCGTGGCGCAGATAATGCTCGACGATCTGAATCTGTCGAATATCGTGATCGGCTGGTACAAGCTCTTTGGCACCACCTCACTGGTCAGTTGTCCCACTAATATAGGCTTAGGCTCTAGGCGCTCATCCATAGCCTCACTCGACTCACTCAAACTCTAGATCTAAACTAAACTAAACTAAACTGAAACTCGACTAAAAACCAGATTATTTCAAAATCGAATCGTACAAGAATACAAAAACAAGAGTAAAATAGAAATTTCGCAAATCGCAAATTTGATAAACAAAAAACACTTGCATATATTTATATAAGTCCACACAGAACATATATTTATATAGTATTTAGCTCAACGTTTTGTTCATAGCAAGTTACCAAGAACAAAAGCTATTTAACTTTGTAGCGTAATCAGTCCTAAACACCTGTAAAAAGAAATCCCAATCTCAAAAGATCAGTTGAACGGTCCAGCCAACCAATTTGAAATTAAACCGATACTATACCGAACATCAAAGCATTTGTTGTTTTTAGTTAGCAATATACACATACAATATACATACGCACTCCTGTAAATGACAAGCTTATTAAACTCACGGAAACTCACAAAAACACTGCTCCCATGAGGCAAAGTAGAATGAACCAATTCGCATTGTGTACTGAAACTGAAACATTGAATGGAGAGTTGATCGAAAGCAAACCAATCAAAGTACCAAACTGCAATACCAAATTGATACGAAAATAACTTTTCGCAAGTCACCATAAATCACCGTTACCGTTAAAGTTACCGTTACTTCAACGTAGTTTTCACATAGACTCGTATAATACTCATATAGGTATGTTTCTCTATCCCCAACTACCCAATCAAAATCAATTTTCTAGAACCGAACCGAACCCAAAACCGTTTTGCTTAGCATTTTCCTAGTGCATGAGTAGTTAAGTATCCAGTTGAACCATTTTGAATCATTATAATTTGCGACCCACACTACGTATGCGTAATATTTTGCTTTCAATTGCTCTAACGCCACCGTTCGACTTAGCTTTGCTAAAACACACCTACAATAACTACATTTCGAAACATAAAATGGCAAATCCTGGCTAGTCAACAACACCCAACACACATGCATACATAATATAGCAGTTTTCTAGGCCTAGCTCTTTTGTAAACCTATTGCAATGATATACGAAATACCAGTGCTGTTACCAACCAACTTTGAAACCACACCAGGGTCGTCCGATTGTTTGGGCCGGCGAATCAGTCATTATGGAGGAGCCGGGCGAATAACAGTTTCCAACACTAACGACACCCAAACAAACAGCCACCTCAACGAAAACACTTTAAGCACCCAAGCACAATTCAATTCAAGCGAACTTAAAACTGAACTGAATTCAGTAAGTGCACCAAATCAATACCAATATCAATTTAAGTCAATTCAAGCTTACTCCCTAGTGCTAAAATAATCGTTAATAAAAGAAAAAAAACACACATTCCGCCACTTTGCCATTTTACACAAACGAAAGATGAAACCCGATTCAAATCGAAACCGCTACTAACCCACTTTGTTCGAAAAACGATTAACAACACCCACAGATAGTCACCCTCCCAGTTAACTTGCATGCTAATCGATCCGCGTATCCTTGCAGTAACCATTCGCCAGTGCTGTCAGCCCGGCAGCCAAATAGCAAAGGACCAAAGGACATCCTGCAGCGGCGCTTCCCAGAGGACGCCGCCCGATCCTCATTCGGCAGGTCGCTGGCCCAAGCTAAGTCCACATCTGTTGATTTTCTACTCTACGGCGGCGGAGGACTTTGCAAGAATACAAAATATAAATAAATGAAGAGAAATATCTAATTTTTATAAGTCATGAAAACAAATGCATTTAAATGAACCGAGAACCGAAAACCGAGAAGCGAAAACTGAGAAGCGAAAACCGAGAACAGAAGAGCAGCGCGGAGCAGACTCAGTAAAATGTTTAAAAACGTAACTACGGAATACAGCTAAATGATAAATGTAGAGGCAGTCTATATATACATATACACATATATAACGGATAACATTTGACAAAAGGATACTTGTAAATTATGCATATTTAAAATAATTTTTATTACACACCTAAGATCACTATTATTTTCGTAATACGATTACTACGATTATTATTACTTAAACTATTACTGATAAAAGCGTAAAAAACCAAAAAAAAAAAATACAAAAACCAAAAAACAAAGAAGAAAGAACAAGAGAAGGTGGATAAAGTTCAAGTGCTAGTGTCAGTATGCCTAAGCCTTAGCCTGAGCAGCGACGCAGAAGGATATAAATTGTTTATTGAATAAATAGCTAAATCTAAATCAGTAAAGGGAGTTATAGATTTTCAGAGACGGGAGTTATTTAAGTATATATACACACATATATAAATCGATATATACATAAATATATTTACTGTTTAAGCAAGCAAAGAACCACTAACACTTAAATAAGCCTAACTTACGATAAAAACGATAAAGTTAAAGCTTAAGATTAGGTAACTAAAAGGAGGGACTTGAGATATGTATTAATCGAAGAACAAAAAGAACAACAAATATTTACCAAGCCAGAAAGACGAGAAAGTTTAACTTAATAATGCAAAATCTGAACCTAAGCTGTACATAGCAGATCCACACACGTTACATATACACCACATCCGATAATCCGACTACTAAACCAACTACCGCTTCCCCGATTTAAGGCTATATAGCTTTTGGTTCGCTCTGCGCCACCTTAAAAAACTCCGCAGTCACCCCAAAATGTGCGAGTTTTTGACGTCGGCGATGAGGACTTAAACATACACGTATCTGAGGCAGAAAGTATCCTTTAATTTAACCTAGAGCAATGGAAAGCTATCTCTATATATGAATAACTATATCGCGATTTCGTTGTAGCTCCCCTCACTAGCTCGCTTCACTAGTCGCTTTAGCATCCTTTTGCCGCCTTGGTTCCAATCAACTTGCCTCGAAACGCATCAAGTACCTTCAAGTTAATAGTGTGAGCTGTAAAAATCGTTACCTGCTTGCCAAAGACACACGTACACGTACATACATTAGCGTATTTATATATATGGAAAATGGAAAAGTGCAACGGAACACCAAAAATAGTTTGCAATTTACTGCGAGTTCATTTCAGATATTTTTTTGGCATTCTTTTGGGCAACATTTTGCAATGCATTCCTGGGGAGAAGCAAACATATCACTGGCCTGCAGACAGATGATGGATGGGAGCAGTTAACTTTTATAAATACAAATTAGGTCATAGGGCAGAGGGCTGAGGGCTGAGAGATTACTATGGAGGATTTTGAGACACCTAGCTATTGTTCCTATCCAGTTGTTTAGTGCTCTTTTTTTGCTTTCACTCATGGCTACAGATATTCAGTTGAACCTTTCCGTCCATTCATTCAGATACACACAGCTATACATAGACACAGTCGCAACTACAGATGCAGATACAGATACAGATACAGATTGAAGCGAAGTTAAATAATATATTGACATGTGCATATCCATCCAAGCAGCAGCTTCCTATATCAGAACTAAACAACTTAGAGATACGTAATGAAATGCCGAAACACAGGGACAATGCATTCAAAATGTTGCTGCAAAAAAATCACAAAAAAGTCGCGCATCGAGCATTTGGGAGATGAGGAGGATAACGCGCTTTAGATATTTGAGAAAAGTAAAACTACCAGCGAGGTTTCCAGCAACTAATTATACGATATATAAGTCAGAGGAACATACATTCAGATACATACATTATAGATAATCAGATTTGTAAACTCCGCTCTTCACGAACCCCATACGAACTTTTTTAATGATAAAACTCTCTCTATCTCTAAACCTTTATATTGTTTCCACTGCTCTCCTTCAGCAAAACATTCAAGTTGCTTTGATTACTCAGCAATCCAGCAAAAGGACGAACAGAAGTAATAAACTTCGGCCAGGTCGACGTTAAATGCCCGTTCCGGAATCAATTGGCTTAAAATAGATACAAATTGCTGAACAATAGTGCAATGGGAATATTTCGTAGAGGGCATTTCTACCGTACAGTCATACCAGAAATTCTTATTAGGATTCCTATAGAATTCGTTACATTTAAGTCACAACAAAGACAAAAGCATATAGAAAATGTTAATGAAGCAAATGATATATTACGGCAAGTTATTTCAAAGGCAACCAATACAAGAAACAAAATGCTATTTACTAAGTTCAATTCGAATGACAGGCGACGTTAATACACGAGACACAAAATCAACAACACGAGAATATATCATTTATTGCAAATGTTGAACAAAATTGATTAAAAAGGCAAAGGACTGCGCTCTCGTTGGGCGCCCCGAATACCTTATATTGT
The DNA here is from genome assembly GCF_003286155.1 of Drosophila erecta. Taxonomy (NCBI): domain Eukaryota; kingdom Metazoa; phylum Arthropoda; class Insecta; order Diptera; family Drosophilidae; genus Drosophila; species Drosophila erecta. Next base: position 20,616,805 of record NW_020825194.1, on the reverse strand, counting down.
ATTTTAATATCTCGACAACAATCGAAGGTCGAGAAACGACAATAAACTGTGAAATGAATATGTAAAAACAAAAAACCAAAAAAACACAAAAACTAAAATTATACTAAAATTTGCGGAGAGGAGCATTATTAATATTGATGAACACAGAAACTTGAATTGTGTAAAACTAAAAACTAAAGAGAAAATTTAATGAAAAGCAAACATTTAAAGAACAAAACAAAAGAAAATTCATTAAAAATTGTTTTCTAATAAAGGATAAATGTGTGTTTTATTACATCTTTTCAGGAAAGTAAATAATTTTTTATATGCATTTGAAATTGGCCCCCATGTATCATTTACCCTTAGTAAAAATTCGGTTTTTGGGATTTTACATAAAGCGGTGGTATTCTTTATTTACCATTGATAAACCATTTAATTCGTATATTGTATATATAAATAATTTAAACATTTATTAATTTATATTGTGAAATATAAATGTCTGTGGATGCATGCGCCATATCGGATACAGGGCTTAACCTTACATTCATTTACAGATTTTTCTCTGTTGCGCAAAAAAATAGACCCACGTTATAACTCAAGTGTTTATGATGTTCTTAAGGGGCATACTTAGTATCTCTCTTGGATATTTCATTTGAATAATTCTTTAATTAATTGGAAATTATTTTACAAAAGTCTTCTTTCTTAACCGTTCACATCTCGTTTAGTATAGTGCGTTTCTCAAAGGAACCAAGTTAATGATGACATACTAAACTATATTTATGGCCTATCCACTATCGTATCAATGCTATGAATTTCTCAAGCCAACTTCGGATCGTTCAAGTTCTGTGATGGGTGTGCTTTTCAAAATGTATTATATTACTAATCAGTCTTGACAACAAAAATAAATACGACCGGCCATGGTAGTGCTCCACCAAAAGGGTCATCAACTGAATCTAGTCTTTGTTTCAGATATGATTCCAGAGCACTTAGTGGCTCCGATCCAAAACAGGAGTACATTTATCTACTTACGCAGGGCACAAAAATCAAAACAAGTAAGCGGGTGTATTGCGTGTACTGGGTGCACAGGGATGAGGTCAAAAGTCTTGTGCGTGTGAGATATGTATGGGGCGTGGATAGTATTCATTCGTATCATACATTAGATAATGTTCATATTGTCGCTTTGTTACATTACATTTTACATTCATCTTAAACGGTAAGCGTTGAGAGACCATAGAAAATACATATGCCAAAGCCTTGCTGGGTGTCTATCCTCTATGCCGACTAGCTGAAGCATAACGTGTTGGCTAGTTAGTGCCATAAAATTACGATGTACCACTTTACAGATTAACCTTACAATAAAAACCATAGAATTGCAGCTTAAATTCGTATGCCTTCTGTTCATTCCAATTTTCGTTCGTTTGATAAGAGAAATTGCTTAGGGGAAATACTTTGAGTGCTTGCACATGATCGAGCTATGATATTTTATTCTTTTCGCATTAATATTTGCTTAGGTCTTACACTTAGCTATCGATATTCATTCATATATGATATGATAAACTTTAGTTTACATTGATTACTTAAACTCGATTAGCTTATTATCTTACACATTGTATACGAGCATAGCATGTATAAATATAAATATATATTGTATTTAGATTTAGCCGTAGACGTAAGTGTAGGTGTAGTTTAGATGTAGATATAGTTAAGCTTCAATTCTCAATTCTTTTTAGTGGGTCGTCTGGGTGGCAATTAGCGCTACACTCTTGAGTGGATCGTCGTCAAGGCAAAGCAAACGAAGAGTAATTTAATTCATTTGGGGTCCGGTAACCAGCTGATCCTTTGGAAGATTAGTGGATTTGGTATGGCTTCTCTGGGGCCCGGAGCTGTACAAAAACCGAGAGGCTAACTTAGAGCGTTATGGGATATAGGGACTTACGGCATTGCAAGTAGGTAAGGCTATGGGTTTAAAAACCGATTGCACCACGGCAATCAATGCTCATTGATGTTCCATGCCGTAGAGCAATCAAACTTTAACTTATGACTTAAGGGGTAATACATGGTGCGCAATGCTCTTTGCAATAAGTCTAAGTTCATAGTGTAAATAAAGTGGGATCCCTGGCCATCCTAGTGCAGCTGGGCCGTCACATACAGTCCGCAATCCTGGTCGGAGGCCATCGAGTAGTTGGCGGAGTCGCGATCCTCCGGAATCGTGGGATGCGTCTCGAGCGGCAGCTTTGCGAAGGCGTGGTGACCAGCTCCGTAGCCCAGGTGTCCGTAGGGCGACTCCGCCGCCTTGGTGACGTGCGGCAGGCGGCGCAGAAAGTGCGGATTGGAGTAGCGCACTCCATTTGGCAGCGTGGTGTGCGGCTGCTGTTGACCACTTCCATTTCCCAGGGCCACCGAGGCATTGGCGTAGTGCATACTGTTGGGCGTCATGAAGCTGGAGACCTGCGATGGCGGCAGTGGTGGCATACCGCCACCACCCATGGAACTGGTCATTGCCGAGGTGGAGGCGTAGCCATTACCGCTCCCGGCGAGCTGCTGGCTGTGACAGCCCACCGGCAGTGGCATCGTGCTGCAGTGAGCCGTGTAGTCGAACTTCTGCTCCGGAACCGAACGCTGCGGCGGCAGTGTGGCACTATTAATGACCGCCGATGAGGCGGCGGAGGGATCCGCATTGAAGCTGGACATGCGCATGTTGGTGCAGCGACCGTAGGGCTCTTCCTGTATGGGCGGCTGTGGGGGGCGTGGCGGCGGCTTGCTGTTGGCCCTCGGCCGAATGATGACCTCCAGCTCCCGCTCCTCGCCCGAGTGGACGCCACTGGAGGACTCGGAGGGGGCGCGTTCCGGCGGTGAGGTGGTGTTGGTACTTTCGGTGGTGGAGGTGGTGTCGCTGCGCGGTGTCAACGCCTCGTTGGGAACGCCCGAATCGGCGCGACGCAGGCAACGGGGTGTGGAACTGGAGGCAATCTGGGAATGGGGCACAAACATAAAAAGAGAGAGAGCAGGGAGTCAGTGAAAGTGGTCAAGGAGCTGCTGGGATAATGAGAGATTCTAGGAGATGACAGTAGGGGCTCTGCTTCAGTGTGGCCCCTCCTGCAAGTGAAAACGAAATCAAATCAAATCGGGCAGACACTCTTCGTTCCCTGCGCCTCATCCTGCTCCACCAGGTCATCCATCAAACCGGAGCACTAATTCGGACAGTGTCGCTGCCGCTGTCCCCCAGACCAGATCCCCACATTCCCACATTCCCAGTCCCCAGGCCATGTCCCCGTGTCTGTGGCCCTGGCACTGATTTATGCTGTCTCATAACAGCAAACATAAATCTCAGCCTGCTGGTCCAGGGGCGTGACATGCTACACGCCCCTACACGACGACGCATCGCCTCCCTGCAATCCCACATGCAAATCACCCAAACAAGAGCACAAAAATATCCGCAGTACACTATGCCAAAGGGAAGTACTCTAGCTGTGGGTACGCCTAAATGTCTGGGAATTTGTTGCATTGGCAAGGGGAACTTCAGTGCAAAATCTAAGGGGAATCATTATGTAAACTATGCAGCCCCACTCTCAAAATCGTTAAGCTCTTTTGGTAAGTGCATGAATTACTTTTAAAAGCTTTACAATAAGAGGATCCTGATTAAAATAATATCAATACTAAAAATTCCCCCCTAGTTGAATTAAATTATTTAAAATAAGCCCGATTTTATCAGAGCATCCACCTGTAGTTTGAAGCCTCACTTGTACCCACATCCTCCACTTACATGCGCTTCGTTGGTGTGAACTGCGACCGTGACCGGAGCCAAGGGGCTGACTAGATGCTGGTGCGGATTGCCCTGCTGCTGGAGAGGATGCTGAGGTGGCTGCTGCTTCTGCTGCTGCTGGAGAGGATGCTGCTGTGGATGCTGCAGCGAATGCTGAAGTGGATTGTGGTGGTGCTCGGGCGACAACTGCATCATCTCGGGCATTGCTTGAGGAGCGCGTCCGTAGATGCCGGCAGAGTGGGGCATTACTGCTGGTGGCTGAGGAGCGGGAGCTCCCTTCATGGGCAGCGGTGGAGGTGGTGGCGGCGCCTGGACCTGGGCCGACGGCTGTGGTGGCTCCAGATCCCTGGTGGATGCGTAGGTGATGCTGTCATCGCGCACACAGGCCAGCAGCTTGCCCTCCTCGGAGATGTTGTCGTCACTGATGCCACCCAATCCGCTCAGGTTCGCATAGTCGTGGGGATTTCCATGGGCAAAGGAGTGGGCCTGCCGCTGCTGATGTTGCTGCTGATGGTGATGGCTGGCCGGCGGCGGCGGAGGAAGTTCGTCGTACTCGGAGAGGTGGAGCAGACTAACCCCCACCGAGGTGTTGCTGACGCCCCTCTTCATGCTGCCCATGGTGATGCCCACGACGGCCCCGGCGGTGGCTGCTCTTAGTGTCGCGTACTCGCCGTCGTCAACTTCCCCCGCAGCACTGGCAAAACATACCGAGGCTCCACGGCTCGTATGGCTGGAGGAGAAGGGGATCCGGTCAGTGGATGATATACTACCAAATTAAATTGCCGCCTTGTGTTGGTTGCCACCAGGTCTGTCCGGCACCTCGGGGATCAGAACGAGCCCAAGGAAACGAATCATTTTGAAAACTCTGCATTTTAAAGGCCTCATGTTGTGAAAATAAGTGAAAAAACATTTAATGTAAGAAAATGGTTGAAAAGTAGCCTCTTGTCGGCTATAAAAATGTAAAATTGTTTCTTTATAGGCCACAATTATAATAAAACCAATTAAGCTTATGTTGCTTATCACAAAAAAGATAATTAATTAATTAATTAAGTTTGTTCCTAGTTCAGATTATTTAAATTGAAATTTCTTGTAGTACAAGTTGGTAATACAAACTGGTAATATTCTTCATTATCCATCCAATTACTGAAGCTTTTTCACAGACCTCTAAAATCCATTCTCTTCCCTGGAATTCGTTTCAACACTGTCTGTGTTAGTTCAATGGTTTTCCAGTTAGTTAAACAAATTACCAAGGACAACAACAACAACACGGCGACATCGACAACAACAACACATAATCTGCGAACGCTTTGTTTTAGTAGTAGTTAATTGTTAATTGAAATGCAATTCGCCCACACTCAATTAGCTAGAGTTAGTAGTAATTAAGTTCTAGTAAATCAAACAATTAAAAATAAAATAAATAAGAATCGTTTTTAAAAAACAGGCGACAAGCGGAACAAAATAGTTTCTCATTATTATCCTTCATCCTCTATACATACATGTCTCTCTATGGATATATACGAACATATATGGATAAATCGTTTTGCTATGTTTAATTGAACAATCGTTTTAGTGGACAAACAAATGCTTAAACTAAACGAAAACACAAAAGTGATTATATAAATGGGCGAATGTCAGAAGCACGCACGAATCGAAACTAAAACTGAGAGTACAGTGCTGGTAAATGTGGGGTAAATTTGGTGTGGCAAAACGCACCACTAATGACTAGTGTTGGGCAATTAGTTTTCAATAATGGCTCTTCCCGACAATGGGACGTGCAGAGGAAACACACCAATAAAGTGCAAAATGAATGAATTAGCAGTCTAGGTAAGAACGAAAACACAAAATCACATGAAATTCCTGAAAAAAAGTGCTGGGTGGTTTTTTGCTTTTTTTTTTTTGGCGGTGCAGTGTGTGTGTGTGAAGAAAAAACAAATGAAACTAGTTGCTATGGTTAGAGTTAAGAGAACGGACAAGTACGGAGCTTGGAAACCCGCAATGCTTTTGTTGTTTTGGTTGTTGGTAGCTAAAAAACGATTTTTTACCGCTTGCCATCAGTTTGTTCTTGGTCACCAATTAGTAGGACATCATCAGACGTACTCGTAACTTCGTTGAAGGTGACCTTCAGCTTGGGCGAACTGGGCGTCAGCTTGGGCCAGTATATGTCCTCCTGGGCGGCCAGTCCCATGCCCGTGCCGCCCATGCCCCCATTAATGCCCCCACCCAATCCCATTCCCAGTTCCGTGCTGGTGGCCGTGCTCATCATGTCCGGCTTGGAGTCGCCACCATTCACCGTGGTGCTGGTGGAGTTGCAGCCACTGCTGCTCGAGTTGCTTCCCGTGCGCTGGCCACTGGACATCAGGAGCGGCTGGGCGCTGGACTTGCCCAGCAGTCCGCCGTAAGTGCTGTCCAGCGGGGGCAGCTTAAAGTGCCAGCGCCGCTTGATGGTCAGGCAGAGCCAGATGACAATCCATAGCAGCAGGTGTGTCACTCCGACAAGAGCTGCAAAATCGAAGGGGAAAGGTGAGATGGTGACGCTGCCCAGGTGAAAGCGTAATACGGTTAAGGCGGCAATCGGCCGTATGACAGCTTAATTGGACCGAGCTGCAGTTCGATTGTCTCGCCCCCAGTGACACTTAATACGGCTCCTTTGTCTCATCGGGCTATCTAAGCCCCGATTACCGCTCACCCGACGGAGAGCCAGCGTCCAAACAAGGCCGCTAATTGGCTTAGACCACAAAACATACCTAAGACCGAGTTCAAGGCGTCTCCGGTGCCCGATTACCGGCCATCTAATTATGCAAATCTAACACTTAATCGATTGGGGAATCGGACATTGCGGAGATTTGCTCACTACCCCTCTATCTAAAACATCATAATCTGAAGTTATCGCTTTTAACGGGGCTGACACTTAAACTTCCACTTCTTGACGAAGACTTAACGGCAGCCAAATCCATAGTATTTCTAATTCATTTTTTATTCATCCGCATGGTTAACTTTGCAGGAAAAGATTTAGCAACATTTAGTTAAATATTTTTCTAGCTATTACAGGCCGAATATTATGATGAGTTTTTCTAAAAAATGAATACATTTCTTTAATTTTAAGTGAAGTATACCCCAATAATATTTAACTCCGCATACTTTACCCATTTCCTAGTAATATACATTTCAAATTTGGTAGATTGTTTAGATCCCTTAGAACCTTATCTATATTCTACTCACCAGCTAGAAAGGTGGGGCAGTGCAGGTTGTTCTTGTAGGTGGCACTGAGATCGTTGAGCAGCGGAGCCTTGACCACCGCCAAGGCAAGGACGAAGCACAAGGAGGCGCAGTGGGCGAAGTAGATCCAGGTCTGGTGGCTCTTCAGCGTAATGATGGAGCGATCCCGCATCCGGGTGGCCAGTCGTCCGTGTCCGTACAGGTACATGACCATGGAAGAGGCCAGCACCAGAGTGGTGGACAAAAGATACAATGCCAAAGTGACCACTGCGTTCAGGATGAGCCCCGGCTGATGAACCGGCATGGCCTCGGCGTAGATCTGTAGCTTGTAGAGATTCGAGATGCCCACATAGCCGAGTATGATGTCCAGGGCGGCCACCACCATCTGGAGGCTGAAAACGCAGGCAAAGGCCTTCGAGGTATTCCAGAAAACGGCCGGATACCGAACGGACCACACCAACAGGGCGCAAAGTAAGTTCACGAACTCGGCGCTGGGTGGTTGGGAGAAAATTGCCACATCGATGGGTTTATCAATGCCAAAGAAAAGCTGCAACATTCCGGCAAAGCCATCCAGTCGGACGTAATCCTGCCCGGCCTTCGGACTGTTTGGAGCAACAGGAGGTGCGGGAGTCAGAGCGGGCACCGCCTGAAAATCACCATCCTCCAGCTCGAAGTCCTCGCTCTCCTCGGGCTCCTCCTCATTCGATTTGGCTACAAATTCACTGGAATTAATGTTGGCATCGCCGAGCAGATACTCCGGCTCGATTTCAACGCCGGCTGCCCGCTTGGAAAGCCGCCGCTTCTGGTTCTTCGGTTTGATGGCAATGATCTTGGAGTTGGAGGCCGAGACGGGCGTCGAGGGAATCGGTAGCTCCGGCAGCACCTCGGGCTTTACGCGGTGGATGCTGCTGTCGCGCGTGGTGGTCTCCTCCTCCGGAAAGCTCTCGAGGATCGCCTGCTCGTGGGAGGCCACATGATGGCGACGCGGTGGCTGCTGTGGGCGCTGTTTATTGTGATGCTTGTGGTGTTTGCGGGATTTTCCATGATGGTGATGTGCTGGTTGTCTGCTGGTTGGCATCTCCGTAGGCTTAATAGTGGTGGTGGTGCTGGTTCCCCTAGTACTTGTTGTTGTGGCTGTAGTGGTCGATGTCGTTGTCGTAGTTGTTGTTGTGGTGGATGTTGTGCTACTGGAGCTGCTGGACGCGGCCCCTTTGCCCAGAGTTCCCAGTTGTTGCCAATTTTCCTCACTCAACTTGTCCGCATCGGAGTTCGCCTTAGTCGTTGTGGTGGTCGTTCCAACTGCGGTTCTTGGCGGCAACTCATCGAAATCTGGCATAATGACAGTTCCCCCTTCGCCGACACCCACACCCTCATCTCCATCATCTTCTTCGCCTCGAATCGCCTCCTCCAGCTCCTGGCGCTCCTCCTCGTCGATGTCTTGATTAATTAAATCGGGCACTTCAAAGTATTGGCCCTTGCCCGCATCCAGTTTGTTGGTGATGGTTGTTGTCCTGGTCGTCGCCGTGGTTTTGGCCGCCTTTCTGCCGTTTGCCATCTTATCGGGTCGCAGATCGAACAAATTGTTATTGCCCCCGGCTGGCACTCCTCGGATGGCCGTGAACATGGTATCGTTGAAGTAGTCCTCCTCGTCCTGTTCCAAGCTGTTTGCGGTAAAGTTTAGTCTGCCATGCTGGTGGTGCTGCTGCTGGTGCTGCCTGGGAAAGGGTGTGGCTCCCACCACCGACATGGCCATCAAATTGCGTCGATTGATCACAACAAAGTCCAATTCAGTGGCCCAAATTTGCTCTGGAATGGTAGAGAGCGAAAGGGAAAGATTTTAGGGGGTTTGTGGATTGATGGCTGCTCAAGTACATAGAATTAATTGCTTTGAACTCGGCAAGGAAGGCAAGTGGCTTTCGCATCTAATTCGAATACATCACGCAGGATTACATGGTAAGCACCTGTTAAGGACCAGCGCACACACACTCCTTGCATAAACATGAGCTTGTGTAATAAGCAGGATGCTTCCTGTCTTCCACTCGAATCCACCCTTCATCCGTGTGGCAATCGTTAATTAAATGAGGCATCGATACTTGCAGGACTTCTATAATCCACGCCCCGTTGATTATTAGACGGGTACAATGGGCTCCGCTTCCTTGCCTGAATCTCAATGAATACCAATCAAGTCAAATCAATGACGACCTGAACTGGAATGTTCAGACAATAGGGAGCACACGCTGTATTTCGACCAAAGCGAAGGCCAAAAGAGGAAAACAGAAAACTATTTTTCCGGCAGAACCCATTTCCGTTCGATTCCACCCCAAATGGGAAAACAATGCACACAATTCCAGCATTAGGCAACATGCCCGGCCAGTTTCGGAGGTCTAATTAGGCGTACACTGGAAACATATGAACATATATGAACCTCTGGTGCCCCTACTTTTCATCCGATCTCCTTAAGCTTGCATGCATCCTCAACTTTCGAACTCCAAAGTAGATACTTGCAATGGTCTCAATGTCTCATGGTTATTACGGTCAGACCCTGGTAATGCGATTTATTGGGACTCGCTTGTCCCTCTAAGTTCCTTTGTTCCATAGAAGGTAAGGAAGGAATTTTCCAGTGAAGTCTGAAAACCAAGCAGGCGAGCAGAAAATCACGATTCCTGTTTCTTAGAATTCGGTGCTCTACAATAAACTTTAAAGGGTACAAACCATCTGAAGCTGTTTATTGTTTATTTTTTAATATTCGATAACTTTGCTTTGCGCCACGACTTTTTGTGTGAACTTTGATAATTAGACAAGTTTGGCAGACTTTGACATTAATACATTGGCATTTTATACATTTTACAATTAAGAGGGTAATTTATTTGAAACTTTACTGCTAGAAAAATGTCATTAAGGAGTTCAAGAATCAATTAACCAGTTTCTTGAAAGGCAATTTATCAAGAAATGATCCAGACACTTCTATTGACAGCGCAATGCCTTTGGAATCAAAACAGGTAACTTTCTTGCCCTAAGCAAATATAAAACCCCCTATTTTTCGGCCAAAACCGCATAACTTTCCCACCACCACAGCCCCTAATCCCAATTAAATCCGCCTCGGAGTCACAAATTTGTTTGTCTTAGCCCAGTTAAGACGGCGCTGAGCCTTGCAAAGATCCAAGAAAGCTTTCTAATTAGTTTACTTTATGATGTCGCTCATGGCATATACATAGCACCTATAGAATGCCCCTGTTAATAATGCAGCGCCCAGGAATGAAATGAAAATTTGCCAAGTTAACACTTTCATAAAATAATTTATTAGTCGAATTGCTTTAAGGACGTTTACCCAGCGGGCGGTGGGAAATAAAAGAAAGCCACTAAAATGGGAATTGCCGAGCAAATATTAAAGACAATGGCCCGAAACGAAGGCGAAGGACGATGGACAAAGGACGATGGACGCAGTGAGGCAAGGATGGGCGAAACCCACTCGAAAGCCAAGAAACACGAACCGATGTGGAATTACAACAATGGCTGCCATAATAATATGTCCCTTCTGCCGTTGTCGTTGTTGTAATGGCCAAAGACGATGCTGGCGAAGCGGCAAGTGGCTCGTAAAAGCGACAACACCGAAAATCTGAAGATTAACCCGGGGCTCCCAGCCTCCACATGGCATCCTAGCCACCCAACCAGCCCATCCACCACCCATCCTCCCTCTGGATTATGCCAATGACAATAACACCAACGAGAAAAAACTGGAACGAGCGGCCGAAAGGACGGTGTGCGAAGATGCCGGAGCTCTGGGGATAAGAGTAATGAAAATGCGCAAATCCAACTCCGGCCACGGCAACCGGAGGCGGAGGTGGAGGCGGAGGTGGAGGCGGCGACTTCCAGCTGCGGTAATAGTTGCGATAAGACGGCCCCACCACCCGCAACCTGCAACCCAAGCTCGCGCTCGTTAAGTCTTTAGCATGAATAATGATAAGTTCTGCGAAGCTAAGCCCATGTACAGTGGTGGTACGAAAATGAGTTACACTGCCGTCCATAATCTTAGACTCACTTGCTAATTGCAATTTCCAAATATCAATGTCACACATTAGTCAATATGTACCATGCTATGTATAATTTGGAATATTTGATTACTCTTTGAGTATTTTTGATTATGCCGCTTACCGCCGCTGTGCGTGGAACTTGAGCCACTTGCGGAGCACCAATGGAGAAGGCCACCCACTTCGTTCACCCACCCATCCATCCAGGAACCGCCTGGTAATCTGAGCCGCGCTGTTTAGCAGCCTTTTATGCGCTCAATATGGCACTGGACTAGGACCACTGCTTTCCGCCCACTTTTCCCGGCTGCCCACAGCCGTTATCATCAGAATTTTCATTTGTTTTTCGCCAGAGATGTCTGCATTAATTATTTATGAGTGCAGGATGGCGTATAAGTGATTTCGCCATGAAATTGTGCTTTGCAGTGATTTTTGTGTCATCTACTAATGAAATTAATTAACGAATTGTGGCCACTTTCCTTAAACACCTAACTTTCTTTCAGTGTTCTCTTCTGATGGCGACAACAGCTGCAGGCCGTCGGAAACTTTTTATTATAATATTTTAATAAGTCTTCGCTTACTTTGTGATGTAAATGAGGCAGCTTGATGGGTCAGTGGGTAAGTAAAGAAAAGAAAATATCAAGATCTCGGAAAAATCGTTTGCTTGGTTTGAGAGTGAAGTTCAATTAAATAGTGGCCATAACCGCAAACCAAATTTTCAAAATAAAACCGAAAATAATGACCGTATTATCTTGCCATTTCAGCTTTATTCTCTTATTGTTTTATCTTTACCACCCTAGTTTTAGAAGTTCTTCATTAGTCCTTAATTAACGGCTTCCAAGACAAACACTGCGTATACGGAATTTCTCAAAAGTCGTTAAAGTTCGCCCTGAATGTTATGAAATGCATTTGTGGCCACATTTACCACTCCTTTTGATGGCCTTCATTCCTGCAGCTTTTTATGCGAGTTGGTCGAAAGTTTTAAAAGCATTTTTTATGATTGGCTTCGCCTAATTGCGCCATCCTTCTGTGCTCCCGATATTATGCTAATATACAGAATATAAACTTCAGATCCCTTCGCACCTCTTAGGTTCTACCAGCCAATCATGGGGCGTCAATCAAATTGGAGAAAATTTCTAATTGCCGGCTGAAAATCATAATTCCCAACTTACTAGCATAAGCGCATCATCAACCGGGCCGACAGGCCAATCTTGGCCAGCTTAAGTCTTTAGGGATGTCAAACGCGTTGACAAATTGCAAGGGACAAAAGAGCAAGGAAAGAGGAGGAGCAAAAAAGATTTAGAAAAGGGAGGAAAGTGGAGGAAAGTGGAGAAGAAAAGCCAGCCAGCCAGCCAGCCAGTCAGTCGAGCGTGAAAATGGCGAAAACGGAGTCGCGAGACAAGGCATTGCACTTAGCTTGACCAGCTGGCCCCTTGACCCCGGGCCATTCCATCCATAAACTCCATTGGCACCACCCCTTTTGGCCAAGTGCAACTTTGGCTTTGACTGCACATTTTATTTGCGCCGATGATTTTCTAATTTAGGAGAGGGGTGCCGATGGAAAAACAATTTCCCGCCCAGCATGGATTGCCCATCGACCGCCGATAGAATGTCTGTCAGCGACAAGAGATCGACTTTGTGGCACTGAACCAGCAAAAACAGGGCAAAAAAATCAAACAGCAGCATCACAAACAACAAAAACGACAACGAAATTAATTGAAAAATCACACAGGGATGGCGGGAGCGGATCCTGCATCCAAGTCACTCAGTTAGTCAGTCAGCGAGGATTTAAACTCATCTCGTCATGGTTTTTATGATGCCAATCCAACCCAATGCCCCGCTGTCGGTGCCACATTTTTAATTTAGTCCGCGTGGCAGCGATGCTCCGATGGACCGATGGTCCAATGGTCCAATGGTCGATGCCATTGTCTTTTCGTCCTGCCCGCCTGTCCAGCGATTCACTTCTGTACTCCGTTTCCCACTGGTTCAATAAACCGGCCAACCACTCCCGACCAACTGCTGGCCGGGGACTTTGGCTCTGGCTCGGGTATCCACTTTAAATGTAGTAAATTTTGATTTGCCTGCCGATGTTATAGCCTTCCATCATTGTTTCGCCCATCGCACCATCGCGATTTTTTCCCTTTTGCAATCCCAGCTGCCATTCGTGGCCATTTAGCGAAAGTTTTTGATGGAAAATGGTATGTGTACTTTGGCGGGCGGCTTAGCAACTTTAAATGCTGAACAAACCTTTTAATACCAAGCTGGTAAATGTAAGTTCATGAAGTTATTTTTCGATTTCAGCATACACCTCGTTATCACGAGATAGTCAAAGGAAAGATACTGAGATGTTCCGAAGTTGTCGGTGGGTAATATGGCTAAGTAAATGCAACCTAGTAATTTAAATATAAGTAATTTCAAGATGTGTTTCACATAAAATTCTCGCTAAAAAACAAGTGTTTCTTGGCACCAGCCTGCTCCAACGAAAGTTGGAAAGTTGGTAAGTCCACCCTCATTATTTTTGCCAGCGTGTCAATAACTGTGGCATTAGTTTACTGGGCTGCCAGGACGGCGGCGGCACCATGTGAGACTCATCGAGCCAACTGTCAACAGAGGCGCAAGCACACGTGGAGCTCCCAGGATGTGGTGTACAAACAGCGGCCGTCGATGCAACGTGGCCAGGACTCATTCGCCTGGTGTCCTGCTCACAGTTGGCCAACATTTGCACAGTTTTGGGTCGCTTGACTCGTTTCCGCAGCGATGCCGTTGCCGTTGCCGTTGCCGTTGCCATTGCTGCTGCCTTGTTATTAACATGGCTTATTGCAGGCCATAATGACCCCTTCACCGTCCTTCTCCTCCTGTCTGTGTCTGTGTGCTTGTGCATGTGAGTGAGCGGTGTTTGCTCCTGCGGTTGTTAGCCTGTGTGCTCGCTCGTTCGTTTGTGTTTTTGTTTGCCGAGCGGTCGGGCTGTATATGTTTGGCCAGCAGATTTCCCCAGCGATTGCCTTTGAAGCTGCTGCTCCGGCAGCTCCTCGGAATTTTTTGTTTAGCTGCCTTCGGAAATTCCCCTAAGTTCACTTTGTTAAGCGTCCTTCAGAGCATCCCAAACTTCTTGGTTAAACACTTTGGTCCTGGCCCACACATATGCCAGCGAATTTAAATTGGCCTGCTCATTTACCCTGCTCCGCGATTTTCCCCCGAGAAAGATGGAAATTGCAGCCAATTTCAGTTCGTTTAAAGGACAATAAATTGAATTAAAAACGGAATGGCAAACGCGATTGCGAATTGATTGCATCGACAATGGAAATTATGATTGATAAAAAGCCCAACCACTTTCCCCACCCCTCGCCAGCGAAAACCGCCTCCACTCATGTTCATTTTAATAGTTGTCATCAGCGACAGCGGCAGTGTCATCGCACCATCAATATGACAATGTACAACGTGGCGTATGCTTGACAACAATGAAAGCGGGGATAAATGCGATTCGTGCTCGGCAACATTGTGCATGGGTTATTCTCCTGCCCCATTGCCCTCCAGGATTTGCTTTTCCGCGGGAAGTGCTTAATCGACATGCAATAAAAAATAGCTACAAAAGTAGCTCTAAGGGGATCGAAAGTTTCAGTTCCCAGTGAGTTTTGCAAGTGAGGATTCTCCTCAGATGGGATAATTAGTAATAAGAAAAGCCATACAAAGATTGTTTCCAGTAGTTAGTTTAAGCTAAAAAGTATCTTGAAAAATCTATCCCGATCTGTAAGTTAATTTCGACTAGCATAATGAGTAACGTGTGGCCACACATTTCAATATAAGCCAAGTTCGATAATCACATTCAAACAGAAAGAAAAGAAAATGATATTTTAACGCAGAGAAAGACGTGCACCGGAAGTGCTCATCTGCAAATAAAGCAACATGGCGTACACTTCCGGCAGCTTCATATTGCACCGCTGCTCTGCAGCATACTTATGAGCGCCATCCGTTTCTGATTTCGCCCATTCAACGCGAATCCTGTTGGTTAATTAAACTCACCTTTTGGCAGCAATCCGTTCTCAATGATGCGAGCCTCGAGCAGCAACCTGGGCAGCAGCAGGCAGAGTGCAATCAGGATGTGGACGAAGGCCGCCGTGGGTCCGCCGTGGGTCCAAAGGGCTCGCAGGGTGCCGCCCCGCGACTCCTCCTCCAGGCCATCGTGCGGGGAGAGGGTGCAGCGCCGCTCCCTGGCACCTGTGGCCAATTTAATTCCGTCGTTTGCCAAGTTGCCAACCTGTCGAGTAGTCCGCAAAATGCCGAATTATTAAAATGAATCTATATGCATTACATATAATTTGGTTTTCGACTAGCTGGAATGGGGGAATTTATGTATATAGTTCACATATGCAAACGATCTGCCAGTTGGGTGGATTTAACTAAGCGGAGCCAAGGACTTGGCAATGAATGCTTATTGATTCAGCCTCGCTTTCGCTTTTCCCTCTTGGGCGGAAATTGAAAATTTCACAAGACTCACTCCACTTTCTGCGAAATGTGCATGCATATGCAATTTCAATTTCAACTTCTCTTATTTGAGCTGGAATTGTTTAGTGAAACACAAATGCCAGCTACGTACTGGAAGAAATAAGTTACAAATAATTTACAGGGAGCTAAGCAAATTCAAACTAAATATTTGCTTTTTATATGGCAATTGTATGGCACTTTATAAATATATGAAATCATTGCATGATTTATTTTGTTACCGCCAATTAAACACATTTAAGCGGACTGATGACTAACAACTTTTTATCCTTTGATTCGGCAAGCTGAAGGTCCTTTTTTCCATTTATTTCAAAGAGACTAGTTTTCCTAGAAACGGTCGGCTGTTGATAATGATCAAGAATATATATATTTTATATGTGCGCATATGTATCCTTAACTGCGTGGAAAACTTCTGACTAAAATCAGCCTTCTGAATGCCCTCTATAGGGTCACAAAAATAGGAAACCAACATTCATATGTGTTCAATGAAACCTAAAGTGATTTTTTTTTGTCACGGGCTTATTAATAATTCACAGATATGTTCCACAGTCGCTATTTATTACCGTGATTCATAAGCTATAATCAACACACTCAGCGCGACAATCAATTAGTATTTGGATTAAAGCAATCATGAAAGTAATGCGATATGTGCATGATTTGAATTTAGTTTCAGGCTGCCTAAAGTTACACATTCAACTTAAATTATGCAAATTATTAGGTATGGGATATCAAATTTTCTCAAACCGAGTGGCATCCACTACTCACTGAATAAATTACCCAACTGTGAATCTATCAAACGGAATGGCATTTCGCATTTCATAATTGCCTGCAACAGGCGACTGGCCAAAAGGGACGACATCCTTGGTTGACCGCACACCAGTCCAACTGCATGTCGAACAATTTGGTGTACACGTCCCTGGGCCGCGGGGCCATTATTAAAAAATCTATCCACAAATAAAAAGGACTAGAAACAGTACATGTGTAGGGCAGAAACAAGAATGCGCACAAAAAGTGCTTTTGTGTTTGGGTTTTTAATGCATTTTTTATGCGCTCAAAATGCGAACACATCGCGATTTGAGCGACAGAGTGAGGCAAACCAAGGCATTGCGCATACGACGCGTTGGCGCATAAACAAGAGCAACAAATAAAGGAAACGTTGCACGTGACAAATGGCGAAATGAAATATTTATATACGCGCACCATGCAATATACATGCATCTATTATTTTTCCCACATAAAGTATATATTCCCACGCTCCCCCCACATTTGTTTCCACGAGCCAGAAAAACGAAATAAACGAGCATTAAAATCACGTGCTCACATTTATATGTACATATAAATAGAGGCGAGCTTTCGGGCTTTTAAATTAAAAGCAAGCAGGCATCAGAATGATGAAGGAGCAGGATCTGAATCAGGATCTGAGCCAAAACCACCATGAGCTCCATGAGCACCATGAGCAGCAAATGGAAACCGACTCGTTCACTTTGTTTGGGCTTGGTTTGGTTCCGACGAGCAACAATGATTGCAATTTGCAAAAAGCGAAGTGCATTCCAAGTGCTGGCGGGCTTGGGAAATCGCTGAGTGCCAGGCGGATAATACATTTAGATGTGCCAACATTTCGCGGCTCCTTCACCGCAGGCAAATCATCTCTAAATCATGTCACTGCGATTACGCCTTCATTAACGTCTTGGATGTGGAACGAGCACAAAGATGCTTTACGTCTCCTGGCGGGGATTAGTTGGAAATCCAGGTGCAGAAGGAAACCATTCATAATTTCAGTTTTTCATTTTAAGGATCTTGGATAACTTTGACTTTATAGAAAATTCACTAATAATGCTTCTAATAATGATCCTAATAAACGTGTGCCATAAACTCAGCATATTCTTACTCATATTCTTTTCACCCCATCCACGTTGGTCAGCCATTTCGTTAGGGGCACTTGCCACATGTGGAGTGGCGGAATAGACCATTTCATTCATTCGTTTAATTTCGAATGCTGTGCAAATATGAAAGTCGCAAAGTTTGTGCATCTCGTTGTTATGGCTGTGACAGTTGGCCAGCAGCTTCTGTTCCTTTGCCCGCTTTGCCCAATTGTGCCGGCTTTCCACCGCTTTTACCACTTTCCAATTGCCTCAAGTCTTATCGCTCCACACATACTCGTACCCGTAGGAGTTGAACGTAATTGTGTTGGTCTGTTGGTCTGATGGCAAAAAACTAAGCAAAACTATGAACTTCTGGCCCTGTTCCTGTCGCCCCTCCTGATTTCGGGACCCTGAATCCTGGTTCCTGCCGGGGTCCTGATAGCCACGCCTCAATGGTCAATGTTGGGATTTTAGTTTGCAACCAATTTCTGTTCGTTGTCGTTTGTTGTTGCCTTTTATTAAACGTTCGGCGACGTGTGATGAACCCCTCCACTTTCCCCTTTCCCCATGGCTGTCTGTGTTTTTCCCTCCCTTTGTCATTCAGCTCGTTGGCGGTTTTTGCTGCCCCTCTACTTTCCCTATTTCCCACCCGCTTTCCACCCACTTTCCACCCACTTTCCACCCATTTTCCTTGCTTTTCATCGGCCACTGTCTGGCCGCTGACTGATAGGCAGCTTTTGCCAGGCTGCGTTTTTTGGCGGCTCCTGATGATGTTGGTTGTGTTTTTGTTGTTGATGCTGTTCTGCCGCTTTTGTGGTTGTCTGGCCGGCGGTGAAAAGGAATATTTGCATACAATTTGTATACTCTTTTATGGCGAGGAAAGTCGCACACAGTGATTTTTGTGACGGCGCCATGAATATTAATACCGAAATCAATGGGAAATTGAATAGCTTTGAGCTGGATTTTCTTTCTTTGTCAATTTGAATAAATAAAAATAGAGCCCCACAACAAAATGGGTGTTTTAGAATATTTAAGGGAAACATAATTTGAAAATTATTTAATTTTATTCCGTATTTTGGGGGGTTTCTGAACAAACATAAAAGCATCGATATTTAAAGTCACTTATCTAATTTAGAGCCAATATTAGTTCTACAAAATACTAGTATGTAAGAAAGTAAACTGACGTACTATTCCCAACATACATCTATTTAACCAAAGCGCTTTTCAAATGTACTCCCGTGTTTCCGTTAGCAAACTGATGCTTCTGCTCCAGGAGGAGTATAATCCCCCCTTTCTGGGCAGTAAGTTCCATACTTAATGGAATTGTGTATTTGGGGACTGAAAGGGGTGTGCAGCTGGCCGACTCTGTGATAGGATCTACGGTCAGTGTGCTGTCACAGCCAATGGACAGTCTGTGGCGGACTATAGACTCCAGTCCACTCCACTCCACTCCACTCCCAATTTGCCTAGTCCATATTCCGGCAGCTTCCTTCCATTTCGCTTGTTTTAAAAACAAGCCAATTATTTGTGAAAACTTTCAGTTGGAGTGGGTGAAAGGGGTACCGACATGGGACGGGGAAGGGGACCTAGAATGACAGGAGCTCCAACGCCAAGATTCGCATCACCACACCAAGCGAAAAGTGGTGGAATCAAAAAAAGTTATACTTGGGAAATTGCTACTCAGGCAAATAACAAATATAATACTATTATGTGCATATATCCCTATTAGTTTCCTTCAGGAAATTCACTTGAAATCAACGTAAGTTCGCAAAGCAAGTATAAATTCGGTACTTTGTCTGATTTCTAGTGTGAAAGTAAGATTTCGATGAAGAAAATGCTTTTCCAATGCAGACAGCATTTTGTTTCCGTGTGTCTCCTCACATCTGTCTTTCATTTTAAGTGGCTTTTATCGGAAACAAGTAAAAGGAGTAAATGGTGGTGGAGTGAATGCCGTTTGTCGGTGATTGTATTTTCCTATCGAGCGTGTGCCACCATCGTCTGCCCGCTCACTTAACAAATATGAGATAAATAAAACACTAACTAAAGTATGGAAACTATATGTGCAGCTCGGCCAGAGGGAAATAGAAAGGGAAAACCATAATTGCATTTATTATACTGATAAAAGCAGAGACACTGGGAAAGGGGTGAAAGGACCTCGCACACAGAGCACACACACACAGCAATAGAATGTGTGTTTGGCATGTGTGTGTCCGTGCTGTGGTGTCAGCCATTTTGCGGATCAGCTGAAAAGGACCCACAACGTATGCTCCTCCTGGTCTGCGGATGCTGCCAGTGCTGTTTTTGTTTGCAAATAAATTTAATAACGTGAATAATGCCACTAAAAATAATTCACAAGAAACCAAAGAGCAGCCGCACACTGGCAAATGGAGCCACTGCAGCGGCAGAGACAACAAAAAATTTAATTATTGAGTGCAACCGAGTACACACACCGGCAGAAAAAGGACACTCCCATACACAGTTAATTATCGCAGCAGCATGCTCCCGGTTAAAAGCCCATTGGAACAATGCCATCACCACCAGCACCCCATAAGCCAACCACTCACCTTAAATACGGCCGAGGTAAAAAAGACCGGCAGCAGGATGAACACCACTCCAGATAGCACGATCTGCAGATTCAGCTCGGCCACAGGCTCGATTTTCCAGGGTATCAGAGAGCATCCTGCAGGGGAAAATATATGATATAGTATCTCTAAATAATAGTTTGCTTTGAGTATATGAAACATATGCAATTGGCATATTTAATAAAAACAAATCAAGCATAAACCACATACATATATGGAAATTTAATAAAATTGATTAAACATATTTAAGTAACATGAATTCTCAATTCAAGTGAAGTAGTTTAGTCAAACAGAATGGGATATACTTTGAAAATGTTTGAAATTCTTAATCCATCTGTTTCAGCTTTCAATCCATCTGTTTAT
This sequence comes from Drosophila erecta, assembly GCF_003286155.1. Classification (NCBI taxonomy): domain Eukaryota; kingdom Metazoa; phylum Arthropoda; class Insecta; order Diptera; family Drosophilidae; genus Drosophila; species Drosophila erecta. The sequence continues at coordinate 20,596,515 of NW_020825194.1, read as the reverse complement.
GTGGCAAGCCACATCATCAACTTACCCAAGAACCTGTAGGCTCCGTGCATGGCCAGGTATCCCTGGAACAGGGTGAGTAGCACTCCGTACCAGATGGACCACAGCGAGTTGAGGTGCAGATAGCTGCCGGAGTCGTGGCCGGAGTGCTGGAGGCTGGTGTAGCGGCTCTGGTGGCGCTTCGACTTGATGTACTTGGCCTGGAGCTGCTGCTGCTGCTGGGTGAGGCTGCTGCTTGCCGTGGTGGCACTCGTCATCACGGAGTTGCAGAGGCTGGAGTTGAGGCTGCCGCCTCCGGAGGAGACTCCCTGGTGCTTGCCACCCATCTTGGTCGGCGTACTGGGCTTTGTTTGGCTTTCGACGCTCCGATGGCTTTTGTCGCTGCTAGTCGGGTTTTTATTGCTCTGAGCGACAGCGAATAATGTTGCGAATAATGTCAATTTCTGTCTATCGTCCCGCACTATTTGTATTGATTTTATATTGATTCTGAACACTGATTTTCTATTTACTCAAGTGCTGCTGTTGCTGCTGCTGATGACGATGATCGTGATGATGAGGCTGCTCATTGTTTTTCCCATTTCCCATTCCAGTGGGTAAAATATGTCCGCTGATATGGCTCATTATAGCGTCCGACGCTTCTATTTGCTGGCGCATATTTGTGGAAATTCGTGTCGATTTCCCACACTTTGATTGACACTGATTTGCTGTGACTGCAATGACCGGTAGGAAAATAAATGTGAATTTTAGTTGTGGCGAGAGTAAATACAATACAGTTTTAGCTAAAATAGGCAACTTAGAAATCTCAATGTTTAAGCACACTTTAGAAACGCACAGGAGCATTAATTTAGTTATAAACTGCATTACCTATAAACTAACTGATACCCGTTACGCTGCACTTCAGCTCCACCTAGCGGGGCTTTCATTAATTGCTCTTTCTTTTAAATATATGAAATTATTTTTAATGGATCTAGTATTCCCTTTTCACGATCAACGGCTATTTTAATATACAAAGAGAAACCTAAATAGCCTAATGTTCATTCGAATCTGTGTAGGGTATGAGTTTAATCAAATAGTCAAATCGTCAAAATAATTCCCAAACATCCGCCACCTGCCGTTTTATTGTAATTATGCCTTTTTAATCAACCATTCGATTATGTAATTAGGCAAGCAATTATCAATCAGCGGAGGTCTTTAAATATTCATGACATTTTTAAGCCCACTTAAACCATAAATAATTAATTGTCCTGCGCAAATCCGAACCGTATTTTAATTAGTCACCTACGAGGATGGCATCGCTGCTGCTACACGACACATGGCCAAATTGACACGCTCAAATTGGCAACAATTTAAATAAGATTACAACTCCCAAAAAGGGAATGAAGGGGTGGTTAAACTATAAATCAATCCGCTGGGGGAAATGGAGGAGAAATTGCCGACCGTACGGTGTCTGCAAACCAATTTGGCACATGAGAGTTACAGTTCCTGCTGCTTTTCGGAGTGGGGCCGAGGATATTGCTGTTGCTATTGGGTGTTGCATGCAGCATGTAGCATGTTGCTGGCGCTGTTGGCTGTCGCATAATTAAGCCAAACCTCGTTGCCAGACAGACAAATGCGTCGGAAGCACCGCAGATGGGGGATTGGGGAGGGCGAGACAGAGGCAGAACCTCCAGGGAGGAGCCTCCTTTGTCTGGGCCCTTGTTAAATGCGTCGCGGCTCGTACTCTGCCACATCGGAAGCAGCATAATTATAGGCCACAGGAACACTAAGCCAAAATCAAGTAGTTTGCGAAAAAAACTATATAAATGTATAGGTAATCAAAATACCTAATTGCATGCAAATGATTGTAAGCATCAAAAGGTAAGATATGTGGTTAAGATATTACTAAATGTAAAGATATTTTAGGGTCTTAGGGTGGCAAGGCTTCCATTTAGTTAGATTCTTTCTTTCAATAGCTTCCTCGAAACGTAATACATTTATCATGAGTACCATTTTTCTCACTGCACTTACTGCAGTTTACTAACTGTAAGTCAGGTAAACTATTTGCAGCTTTGCGTGTTGCAGTTGAATCTAACACGTGTAGAGCCGTTAACATTTATGCCGCCTTTCAGCAAATTTTGCGTTTTGTTCAACAGCACCGCGGGAAAAGTGTGGAAAATGGGAAATGGAAAACGCAGTTCCTTGGCCTTCCCTCACCTCACATTCCCTTTGTGCGCTCCGTTTGCCATGCGAAAATTATAAAATGTTTGCAATTTGTTCGCGTCGACGTTGTTTGTAATTAAAGGTGCTGCAACAACACATTTTACAAATGGCCAGGAATGTGCCCTTATCCGTGTTTTTACCGCTGCCCCGTAATTGACCCGATTTAATTGATAATGGCTGCTCTCTGAACGTATTGTCAATGGCACAAGCGACAGAAAAATGGCAGTAAAATCAGAATATCAGAATATCAGAATATCAGTTGACCGTCAGCAGTAAGCCATTGCGATTTAATGTCCTGACAATGATAAGTATATTTTTACATTGTACATTTTATATTTATAATTCAGTTAACCAAATAAAATCCGTTTTCGTTGCAAAGTAAATCATTAATAAATGGAATTTCCGTTCAATTAAATATTATTTGCGCAATTTCAAGAATCCAATACACTTTGTTAGTCCAAAGGAAATGTTAATCCTGAAACCTAATACACTCGACGTTTACCCTCAATCTGCTACCTTATCCACACAAACTCCGGCTGTAATTCAAACAGTCTCGGCCAAGATCCTGTAAGTCCTGCTCGTTTGCTCCTATTGATAGTAATTTGATGTTAATTACAATCTTCACCAGGCACACCCAGAGCAACGAGTCCTGTTTCATGTTTGAGTTCCGTTGGCCATGTGCCTTTGTAACCGGTGAGAAGTGGAGGGTGGTTAATGTGGACCCAAGGCAGTGCCACTCCCTGGAGTTCCTCCATCCTTCCTGTTTTGACATACCAACATGAGATTAGCCAGCCGCAAAAGTCATAAATGCAGATGTTTACATTTCTTTGCTCCCACTACCAACTCCTTGTCCTCACTTGCTTCCTTTGGGCCATTTTCTTTGTCTTTTGCCGGTGCAGCAGAAGATGGGGCAGGTGGCTGTGGAATGCGGGTGGTTGGGTTTTGGGTTTTGGGGGTGGTCGTTGCGGGTGGGGATGTGTTTTCGGGAAACAGTCGAGAAGATAGACCAAGAACTTTGCCCCTGTCCTTGGGGCAATTTGTCGCGTTCGCACGACTTTTACGCAGATGAAACAGCCACTTTATGGGCGCTGAGAGGGGTGTGAGTACACAGTAAAAAAGTGGACCTATTACTGTGATGGAACCCCAGAAATCATGGAATTCTGAGGGCTAGTTACGTATCAAACGAATCTTTAAGTTTTAAAAGATATTGTTTCTGCGTGTAGTATTAATGTACTTTTGAGTTAATGTCTGGTTTTACAGAAAGTGCATCTTTCCCTTTCTCTAAGTGCATGTGTGTTTGTCCCTGGCATTTCCTTTGTGTATTCCTGCGTAAAATTAAAATGTTTTGCTCTGGCAGCAGAAAAAGATAGCTTGGCTGCTCCTTGCTTTTCCGCATCCCCCCGCTTGTGTTGTTAATGCAAATTAAAAACTTCACTTAACTGCATTTATTTGGTTAGCACAGTGCCCTCAGTCTGTCATACTCTGCTTGCCACTTTCAAATTCTTCAGGTTGCCTGCAGAACGAACATATTCCACCTTTAGTGACTCATACTTTTGGAATGCCTTGTGTACCCCTTAAAGGGCGCAGACTCCAGTTCCGCCCCCAAAAACAAGAGGGAGAGTAATACAAAAAAAATATGCTAAATGGCACTTGGCACCCCACAGCCCCGCTCATTTTCCCGCTTTTCTCCCCACACGCTTTTCCCCTCGAATTCCAGGCTCACACATTGCCTTTGGCATTCTCAAGTAGGCCACTCCGGCTAATTTATATGGGCAAGCAGCTTTTTCTTTCCACTTCTGCTTCATTTATCTCGCTCCGAATGGAGAAAACCCGTCTGCATTTTCCACACCAACCCCACTTTTATTTTTGATGGCCGAACGAACGAACGGTCAGTGCTGAAGAGCTGAACAAAGAAATACAGTCGCAATTTTCATCTTTGTGAAATTTCCTTGGTGCTTATATATTTATTTAAGCTTTCATTGAGTTGAGGCTTTCTGCCTTTTTTGCCATTTTGCATAAATGAAAATGTTGCATTTTCCTCGCCGCATCATTTACTCTCGTCCATTTCCCATTTTTCTCTCCATTCAAAATCAAACACAATGAAAACTCGCTTTCTTTCGCCTGCATCTTGGCAGTTGGTTTTTTGTTACCGAAAGCGTGACAAATGTGAGCACACTGAGAATTTAAATTGGCAGGAATTCTACCAAGTAGCGACGAATAAATTAAGCAATAAATTGCTTCAACGCAATAAAGCAAATTCCCTTTTAAACAAGACTTTGCAGACTTCAAAAAGGTTAAAAGACGAACAATAATCTTTTTTCCAAACTTAAGTAAACTTTTCTGGCAGCAGCATCTCTTCTCCAGCATCCAAAATTTCTATTCACATTTCTGCAACAGCGTGACTCACTTCTTATACGTATTTTCAGTCAGAGTTGCCAACAAACATGGACAAAGGAAAAAAGGAGAAGAATTTATTTTCTGCATTGGCTTGCAAAAGTTTTTGGCTTAGTCGTATGGTGGGTGTGGAAAACGGGGGGCAGGGTGGTAGCTTGGTTGCACGTGGCATGTTTTGAATTGGATTTACACATGTGTCGAGTTAATACGTGTTACACCCCTCTGCCCCCTCGTCTGATGAAATTTTTTTCAATTTCAACTTTCCAGCACCCAATACGTGAGTGAGCTGAAAATGTGTTGCCGACTTTCCGGGGCAGCCGGAAAATCCGCCAAAAAAGGTTTAACCCAGAATGGGTACAATTAATTTTGATTTATTTTAGAGGGTGTACGACCAAACACTGTGTTTGTGTAAGCTGGCAGAAGGCTGGCTCATAAGCTGTTATTAAAATCAACTTTTTTTATTCCTAGCATTAGAGCGCAACTAGGTCATAAATGCCCTAGGAAACCCGAAATCACCCAAAAACGGCAAAATAAACATCTACCAAACAAAAATAAAGCCACAAGGGAGGTAGGTAAATTTATGACTGCAATTAAATCGCTTCCAGTGGGAAAATAAAATTAAAGCAAAGCATAATAAACTATATAAATTAGAATGCGAATCGCATAAAATGCCGCCAAATAAAAGCGAAGCACATTGTCTGCATGTAAATTATCGCATCGAGTGGGCGCGCTCACTGCACCACCCATTCGCCACCAAAAAAACAAAACCCACCATCCAAAGCCCGGGGCAGCAACAAATGAGCCACATGCCACCACTTGCAGACGGTCTAAGCCAAATATCGCGTTGAAATGTTACCAATTCTGAGAGCGCTTAAATTGCGTTACACATCGAGGGGTTGATGGGTTACCAACCAACCCTCTACCCCCTACGAGCTGGATTTTCCGTCGCTTGCATTCCCGTAGAGCACTTGGTCCCCCGGCTGATTCCGGGTCGTAAAACTGCCGGGGAATTTATCGCATTCGAATGGATTTTTCGGAGGGTAAATTTCCGGCGGGGTGTTTCGGCACTGCTGTTGTGCAATCGACGTAGTCAGCGGTTTGCTGTTGTTGTTCCTGTGCACATTGCATGAGTGAGTTGGGCAGACTCAAAAAAAAAAAAAAAAACAAAAAACGTATTCAAAGCGAAAACTTTTGCCGCTTAAGAAAATCGATGAGTCCCCCGAACAACATCAATGGGTTCCAAAACCCACCCTTCGGTTTTTCTGCACAGGTGGGTCGAAAACCCAGAGCACGCCATATTAAGCGGCATTTTGTTTTGACATTTCCTACGGGTTGCCTACTTTGCCGCAAAAAACCAAAACAAGAAGGAAACGTTTTTTTTTTTTTTTGGAATGGGCAAAGGTTGAAGGAAAACTGGAACTGCGCACATGGCAAAAATGAAAAGCCAAACAAAAGGCAGGCGGAAAAAAATCAAGAAAGTAAGAACATGAAAGCCACTTTCATCAAATGTTGTACAAGTAGTACACGAAAGGCAGAGCGGAAAATTTACCCTTTTAGCGAGCGAAAGAGTTTACAAGATAGCAAAGTAATCTTTTGTACTTAAACATTACACAAAATGCTCTTGAGAATGTTTGGCTTTCACTTTCCCCAGATTAATAAAGCCGTCTTATCTATTTATAAAAAATAGTCGAAGAGAAAAGCATTTTCTACTCACAATTTACTTCTTTATTTTATTTATACCCCTCTCAAAATCAAGTCTTTGAAATACTTATACGAAGTACCCTCACAACACTGCCATTCCCCTGCCGTTTATTTATTTAGTTTGTTGTTAATATCGCTAGCCCTCGGCGAAACAGTAACCCACTTATTTCAATCCGTTTTATATCCCTTACCATTTTCCCAGAGCCACAATCGCTGCGCCTGACAATCATTTCCTTTCAATTTCAGCGGCTAAAATTGGTTTTTTAATTAAGCCATAGCCAAGAACAACGATATTTTCCAACTCCCTCGCTGCTTCAGTAGTGATGTACCCACAGAAAACAGCAACAGCCAGGCTGCACAAGCTAGCCGAGTGACCAACTGGCGGCTATGAGCTGCTCATGTGAGTGGTAAACAAACAGAAGGGAAAACAAAGTGGGAAAAAAAGAGGAAAATTCCGCCGTGGGCTGAAAATGAAAAAGGCGGGAGAGGAGGAAACTAGGGAGTCCGTGGCTCATAATGATTGCATTGCAATTGAAATCAACTTTGGCATGTTCGCCTGACGGTCGTTCAATGGGCACAGAAACCGCAGCTCAACGGGGCGTGTGCGCAATATTGATTCATAAACACATTTCGGCACGTTAGGCCTATACAAACAGTCATAGACATACGAGTATACTCGTTTATTCGTATATGTACATATACGAGTATTGAAAACAGCATGATGTGACTTGGCCAGGATTTAATTGATTTTGTATTGTGTGGGAAATTGCAAAATCTGTTACAAGCATTTTCACTAAAGCCATCAGTAAGCCATTGAATAAATTATCCACACTCTATTCTGTACGCTTCTGCACATTTTACCAATAAATCGAAGCAATTTCCAGTGGGCAAAGGGGGATAACCGCACAAAAACAATTGCAAATGTTGGGATTTATATGACAAGTTCAATTATTTGCCAGAGTGCCAAAGTGCCACAGTGCCAAAGGCCAAAGGAATACGGAAACAACATTCACAGCCTAGCAACAGAGTGCTTTCGTCAATCAGGAAATTTGAGCCGAAAGTATTTTGCTCAAGGATCAAACCGCAGCAAAGTGAACAGGCGAGACAAAACAAGCTAAAGGCCAAAACCACAGGGCAATGAAAGATCAGCCAGCCAAGTGACAGGACAAACTGGAGCTAAACCGAACCGAACCCACCCGATTCAACCTGACCTGACCCAATCCCTCCTCCGCTGGTAGAAGCTATTAAAAATTGCACATGCCAGTAAAATTGAGACGGCAGCCAAAGTCGAGACCAGAGGTTTCAATTTCACTTAATAACAAAACCGCAAGGGGGCCAAGCTGAGATGGAGCAGGAAAAGGAGCTGCGAAAGATGAGAAATGGCCAGTGGTCACATTTGAGCGAGCAACAAAGTTGTTGCCAGAGCTGGAAATACAAAGCGGAAAAATGCAACCGCAGCTGGCAGCTGCTTTTCCTGCAAACCACCTTCCTATCAAGCAGCTTCTCGGAACGGTCTTCCACTGAGAACAACTCGTTTCGCAATCGAGAAGTAATATTAACTAATTATATGGAATAATACAGTATATACTCAAGGAACCATCAACTAAGTCACACTAAGTGACATGCTTTTTGATACGATACTAATCTCTATGGAATAGATCTTATATAATAGCAACAAACCTTCTTTTTAAGCAACTTGAAAGCTATTCTTTAAAGATAACAACTGCCATTCATGCATTTTATAGGTGACTTTAGAAATCTACATTTTCATCAGTGTTAAAAAAGAACTACGTCAGCCAAGTCAGCAAATCAAATGGCATGCAGATGCGGATGCCAAGTGCGTTTGGTTTGCAAAGAGGATTGTCAGGGGCGTAGGGGAAAACGGATAGGGACAAGGGGTTAGTTCAGCTGGCTGCCACAAGAATGCCGATAGTTGTCAGAGATTATGACACGAGAATGCCACAAGCAGGACCCACCGACAGACAAAGACAGCTGCCTGGGGAAGTAGGGGGTTTTCCCTAAAGGAGAGGCTGCGAAACTTTCTAGCAATGAACACATTTGAGCATATTTGCATAAAACTCACTGCAAGGATGCAGCTGCCGTTGGGCGGAGGGGGTGGAAATTGGAGGTTTGGCTGGGAAATGCCGGAGCAACTCAAGCACGGACATTAAAAACGGCTCACTATGACAGCTCGAAGTCTCTATGCACTCTCTAAAATTCGATTTCCAGATGGAAATCAGCAAGTGAGCGCAAGGAAATTGCCTATCGGAAGGAGGCCTTTACTGACATTTCCTTGTCCTCCACATTTCTTGGCTGCAGCCGAAGAGGTGTTTAAAGAAAACATTAGTGACGATATGTGTTTAAAAAAATTTATATAATATTTACAAATTTGAAAATGGATAGCTTTATAAATACTTTTATACTATCCCAAGTACCTGTGAGTCTAGAAATGACTAAATGTCAGTTATTGATCCGCATAAATAACATATAGTTAAGAATGTATCTTTATATCTAGCAAGTCTAGGGTATCTTTATCTTCAGAATCGATAATGCCGTTGGACAGGAAATATTTTGCCATAAAACTTGATCAACTTGGGTGAACATGCAGAAAAGAAGGGCCACAGGATGAAAGAAAAAAAGGAGCGGGTGGGATGTGACTCGGTACTTATTGGGAATTGTGGAAGTTCATGCCTGAAGAAAACTCATAAAAACTGCTGACAACAACAAACAAAATTACAAAAATGTATTCCCAGAATACTTTAAGCCCTGCGTTAGTGTATGTGTGTGTGCTTAAGGGAGAGTGAGTATGTCCTTTGGCAGCATCTTTATCTGCGCACCGAAGTCTATAAGGTTCTATAAGCTACGATTATTAAAAATGAGAAATACTTTTCCACCCAGCAAAGGGATTCCGCAAAGCTGTTTTTCTTCTCTCGTTTGATTGCAGTTTATGCATATGAATGAAGTTGTTTGGCCCTCAACGTGGCCCATAACAAAGATGGAAGCGATAGACCAGGATAAGATGAGCTGAAAACGAAGTTAGGCAAAAGACAAAAGTGCAGCAGCAAAGAAAAAGCCCAGACAATTTGCATTGAAATCGAGTAATAGTTCGTTCATGGAAAACCAAAACCCCGATGCAGGTCTCGCAATTTAGTTATACCAAAAGCGTAAGGATAGCTAGCAGCTTAAGTTGCTGACTTAGTTAGTGGCTGGGAAAATACAACTTTTACCGGCTCACAACAGGAAAAAAATAAAAGACGCACACAGCCAAAGTTGGCTAAATTGTGGATAAAAATGCATTATTCATTTACGGCGACCTCTGGCCTCTCTTTCTTATCACATCGCTCTGTTTCTTTCGATTGTACAGCCCGTCTCTTTTGCTCTTCATAGTCCACACCAACCATTAGTCAAGCGTAAAATGCTAAACTGAAATTTTGTGTTCAACAAATGTTGACAGCTAACGCGGCAAACTCCGCCTCTTTGGAGGACCCCTCTCTGGAAACCCAGCCCGATTTTTCCACGCTTTTCCCCACCGATTTCCCGCATTTTCCCACCCCTCCATTAGGCGCCGCCCTTGACAGCTGCTGGCAGCGATGGAAGCTCTGCGACAAAGTGACGCAAAGTTTAATTGAAATTCTAAAAGGAATTTGCAGAAAACTCCTGCGGATAAGCAGGAGTGAGGAAAACACCAAAGGACCGACTTCCCGCAACTCGAAATTAGTTTTACATATTATTAGGTATATTGAAAATAAAGCTAAAAGTTTGCTCTCCAGCCAGAAAAAAAGAAAACTCGAAAGAAATCATAAAACACGATTTCAAAAGTGTCTAGAAAAAAAGGACTATGAAAACTTTTTAATTAGTGTGTGTAATTATTTACACTTTCTGTAAGAATAAATAAAACGTGATGTTTACAATTAATTGTAAAGTTAATGTATAAATTCACAAAAAAGGTAATTTATTACATGCATCTGTATACAAACAAAGAAAAAACATTTTGCTGTTAAAAAATATTGAAGCGAAAGTAAGCTCCATATATTTAACTTTTTAGTTCGAATTTATAACTGATTTGCAAGGTTATTTTTGCACTTCAAGTGCTTGTCTTTCCAATTATAGAAAATATATTTTCCTAAGCTTGGTGGACTCATGCTTTTTATTCTCCCTCAAGCTGCAGTACGAAACTCCGCAGAAAGCCTGCTCGAATTCCCTTTGATTCATCAGCCACTTTTGGGTACTCGGTTGGTTAAGTTGCAGGTCGAAAGCCACTTGAAGAATGAAGAATCAAATTTCCATTTGGCCTTATGAAAATTAAATGAAGCCAAAGCTCCAAAATTCCAAATTCCGAACCTACAAAAAGCGAATGGTGAGAGGGGAAGGAATGGGACTCAGTGTTTTGGGGGTGAGAAAAGTCAAGTGCCACAAACATTTAGGTTTCAGGGAGTTAAGTGGGCGTGCTTCTCATATGGCGCAAGCTGTTCATAATTTGTTTCGCCGGGAAAACTCCCAGCAAACAGAAGGAACATTTTTCAAATTTTTTTCTTTCGTTCTTGTTTATTTGCCGCTGGGCTTGACTCTTCTGTCTTTCTCTTTTCTGTCCTGCCACTGCACTGTTTTTTGAAGTTTATTACATCTAACTTTCTTTGGTTGCAAGTTGAAGATTTCCCAATTGAAGCAGACAAATTTAATGTCGAGATAAGAAAATGTATAAATGACACACACGCACACTGGTGAAATGCGAACTGCCAGCTACCAAAAAAGGGATAAAAAGCTGGCTAAGAAAAGTTGGGGAGGCACATATCCTGGTAACATGAAACTTTCCTCTTTTTTGAGGGGGAGTCGGGCTTAGAATCACAGCTGGCAGTTGAATATAACACTTATCGTCCAAAAACGGGGCTGGAAAAAGAGGAGATGGCCTCTATAAAAGTGGGTTTATAGATATGCGATCTTTGCTTTTTATTGGCTTTCATGGGTTGCGAAGAGGTAGAAAGCTCGACTGTCGTTTGTAGTTTTCCTACTCAACTTAATCCTTTCTTATTGAAAACCGAAAGCGAGGAAAAAGGAGTGCCCTAGCCCACCCAGGAGATAAATCTTTATGTGTCTGAATGGCTGGTTGGTTGGCACGTGCGGCTCGAAAGGCAGTTTACAGCTGCTTGTGGGCCAGGAAAATGCCTGGCAACGCTTTAGACCAATTCGCAGTTGAGCAAATTTATGACTTGATTACAATACGCATACGCCCCGTCGCCGCTGACAAAGGGAGCGACTCGGAAAAACGGCGGATGGCCGGGAAATTAAGCGGGAAAAACTTGGCCTAAAGCAAATGGCAAATAATGTAATAATATGACAGAAGAAAAGAAGCCCGATAATGCACACAGCAGAAGAAACAACAATAAAAGCCTGCAAAAAGCGAGCCAGAATAATGGAGGAAATGGGGGCGTGGCTGTGTAAATTGTGGTGACAACAATTCAATTTAACGCCCCACTGAACTCAGTACTCGGTGGATTCTGGCCTTTGTTTTCACTCTACCTTTTTGCTGTCTGCTTTTGTTCTGCACTGCGTTTTCTATAAAACTTAATTTATATTTAATTCAATTTATTACACTTCCTTTTGACCAGCGGACAGCACACCAGTTTGTTTCTAATATATTTTTTATTGACGTTTATGGCAGTGGAAAAGCATATATTATATATATTTTATAATGTCCAGTCTGGTTAACTGTCATGTTTCATATGACAACTAAGCGAGATTGATTGATGGGATTGATGGGCTGGCTGGCTTAAAGAAATTAAAAGTGCCAGACGGCGGCCTGGCACTTGAGTTGCACGTTTTTTTACATATTTAAACCACTTAGAAATCTCAGAATAGCTTACAATAAGATTCAACGTAAGCGCAAAATAGAGAACTTTTTAAAAGAATTTTCCTTTCTTGAAAACAAGGGGTGAATATAGGCTTCAATTTGGTATAACTTCCCAAACTTAATCTGCTTAGCCTAGGGCCCTATATCGTGCTGATATAACGAAATGAAAAATTATTTCGGCAGCAAATAAAGAAATTTTTCATTCTATTGAATTACAATTCCATTGCCTTCAATGGCATGTGTTGTCCTGATATCCCTGTGCGCCTCTCTGTTTTGTCACCAATGTGCTCCTTTCAAATGCACACACACAGTGTCAGGCATAAGTATACATACATATACCCAAAAAGTATACAAAAGCACACAAGGACGCACATAGAAGTCAAATCTAATAATCAGCTTGCCACCTAACGAATGTGAAAATGCTGATGGTGAAAACTCGTGGAGGGGAAGAGCGGGGTAATGCGGAGAAAAATTAGGAAGGGGAAAATGCGGTTACTGCTGGCGGTGACATTTGAATTTTTGGCCATTTTAGCGCAAATTTCTTTATTTTTTTTGGCTCGTGCTATTTGTTTCTGTGCTACCCAACTCATGATTGTTTGGTTTGGTTCGGTGGGGTTTCTTTCCTTTCTTTCAGGTTTTTGTGCTCTTTTGCCGGAAAATAACGTGACATGCATAAATAATTGACTTTTCACAAAATGCGCCATGGCAGCGGCAAACAAACAAAGGCATCAGGAGCAAAAACAACATGCACGTGGAGGAAGCGGAAATGAAATATGGCGGAATGGTAAAAATGGCGAACTAGTGAATGCCAAAATGGCGGCGGCCATATTGTATTTGAAAGCGGGAGAGAGGAAGAGAGACAGCGCCTCCAAAGTGCCATAAAATATTTATTTGCAACCTAAAAGCAGCTGCCACATGACGATGGAAATCCAGATGAACGAGATATTACGAAAGGACGGACCAAGGAAATGGAAAGCGGTGGCATCATGAAAATCTTTTTGAAATTCACACCGCAAGCAAGCATCTCCTTGCGGCTTGGTTAAAAGGCCGTGAAAAGCAAATAACCCGCTGATTGACAATTAATCAACTAAATTGAACTGTTATTGTTAGCATCTATGCCATCTAGATAAACAAGGTATCCGTATGGAATATACACAGTATGAATTCATTCAAATGGACAAATCAATTTGCCAAAATGAAAGCCAAACAAACGGCAAACGGAGTGGAAAAGGGAAAATATCAATGGCCTGAAAAGTAAACTCGAAACTAAAAGCATAAATATTTAGACAGAATCTATTTTATACAAATAAACCGAGCGACCAATTGTTGGCTAAACCTTTTACAACATCGTTGAGCATCGTTGACCACTTGAAAACTAGATTTTTGGGGTATGTGCGACTGTTCCGATTTGGAAAACAAGCTGAAAAATACAAAGATAAGGTAGCAGTTTTATTTTACAAATAAACGTTGGAAACTGAAATTACGTAGGAAAGCCACCATAAATTCATCGCTTAAAAACAATTGTCTTAGTCCCCCGAATTAAAATGGGCAACCAACTAGTCAGCCCTACCATTCAGTACACTTTTTCCTGCAATTTGTCGCAAAGTTTTTTTTGTCCCCAAACCACCGACTTTTCTCTGTCCGCTTCTGGTCTTTATGGCCAATTTATAAACTCGGCTTCGCTGCGAAAGTGACCGAACAAATTCTTTTACTTCTTTTGTGCCATAATAATTTATAAGCCATTTTTATGGAACTGTTGCTGCTTTCTGGCACTTCTGGTAAAACTTACATGGGCCAATGGATAGCACTCTTCGAATGGTCAATTTGTTGGCGACCATTTGGAATTATTAATGGGCGGCTTTGTTTGGTCTTTTCCGAGTGTTCTGAGCTGGATGGAGTTGGGGAGTAAATTCAATTTTGGTTAAAATGTTTTCAATGTAACTGCTTGCCTGCCTCTAGTCCTGTAATTGCATATGTGGTTGTGTGGTGACATATGCCAAAAATGTGACTGCAATTCAGGACTGCCAGAAAACGGGACATGAACATTTTTGGGGGACACAGGACTTGGATTCTTGGTTGTCTGCGTATTGTCCTTTCTCTGTTTGCCCTGTTGTGCTGTGTACTTTATGACTTGTAGTCACTCGAGATCCCCATCGCCTCCGCCCACGTAGTCTAGATGCTGCTTTTTTACAGCATTTCAAAAGTTTTTCCAGTGAGATTGCAAGCAAACATTCACAACATTGTTGTAGTTGCTGCAGCGGTGGTTGCTGTTGCTATTTGGGTTTTTAGCATGCGACGCCATTTGTGGCACAGTCTGCCAAAGTCCCCACCATTCCCCTCTTCTTCTTCACGCTCTAGGAAACTACGCACGTTGAAAGGAAAAGCAAAAGCGGCAGCAGCAGCAACGGCAGCAAGAACCCAAAAACCCAATAGCACTTTTTTACCCACTCTTCAAGTAGAAATGGAACTAAAAGGGATCTAGAATTCTGGGCCCACACCCCACTATCATACTTGCTTCCTCCTTCAATCCTGCGTGTTCAAAAGCCCTTCTGTGTGTGTGTGTGTGAGAGAGGAGGTGTCCTTAAGTGTTGAACGCGCATTGTTGCTGTCTCTGTTTCTATTGTTGCTTGCTCGTACCCTATTAATAACAAACAGGGTGCATATAATGCTGAAGATTATTCACAGTTTCGAGAATACAAAAATACAAAACTCTGCTTAGAGATAACACTTTGGGATCACTTTAGGAGTACCATTTGAAATATAATCCAAATTCATTCATTCCTATTTCCTAAGAACTTGTAAATATTGGAGAAATATATATAAGTTAGCAAAGTAACCTGATAAATTGACCATATCATGACTAACCAGACCACCGTTCTAATTCCGTTAAGTGCACTTTCCAGGGAATTAAGCAGGTCTCAAAGTTTTGACCAACCTTTTACACTTATTTGCTGTACTAGCCAGTGCCTTCCGCTTTCCTTTTTTCCCCCAACTTCGACAGGGAGAGGTGGAAAATGTGCCAACCTTTCCAAGTTTTTCTATGCTTCTTGGGGGTGTGGAAAGGGAAAAGGAAAATTTTTGCCTTCGCTTCACCGCTTTGTTTACGACCAAATCCAAAACAATGGCATTTTTGCACATGAGCGCATTTAAGCCAAGTTCTGCTGCCTGTCGTTGTCGATGTGGTTCTTGTTGTTGTTGCCCTTACACTTAAACTAAACTTTTCAACTGCTATTTTCTGATGCTCCTTCCGTGTGACTAAGAGTCTTCCTGGTCTCGACTTGTGCTGCATATTTAATCTTTTTTCCTGAGCATTTTGCCCCCTTCTGGCCAGATGTGAATTATTACGGACATCTTTCCGGCTCAAGCCAAAGGATATCTGGGCGAGCTCGCCAGGCGAACGAGCAGTTTTGCTCCTTTGGAATCGCAATTGCCCGAATCATACGACTCATTGGCTTGCCATTGCTATTTTTTCCCTGCACTTTTCCCCAGCTCATCTTTGTTTGCCGTTCGCATTGGTAATACAAATTGCACGGGGAAAGTTCAACAAACTGCATTTCTTCATAAAAGAAAAAAAACGAAACCTACACTTTCAGGCAAAAAACTGATTGAATTGAGGGTATAGCTCAATCAATTTTTTTTTATGTTATGATGTTGTAGAAATTCTGGAGTTCTAAGCTCCATAACTCAACTTATATTAATCGGATTTTGAAGTGGCATACCTCTAAATGTTTCTGGCGCAATTCTCCAAAAATCTATGTTTAAATTTTAATTATGAAGAAGTCACTGCTTAAGCTTATTGGCTGAGTTAAACAATAAATTCGTTTTTAAAGTAAAATCCATATTATTCACTGTCTAAAATCGATACAATTTATAGACTATACAGAATTGTGTGCAAACAAATCAAAATGGCCTACCATAAATTTCATTAGCCTGCATATTTCGAAATATTTATACACCGTATAGACTTAATAGAGTTTAAGGCAAATGAAATTTTATTGCAAAATGCAATTTATGGAAAAATCGAAAATGCATTGCAAATAAAGCAAGAGGACATTTTCCGGAATAAAAATCAACTCACCATCTATATTAATTGGCGGAACCGTAACGCACTTTTGCCTCAAAGTAGGTTCCGATTGGTTGGCTTCAATTTGTTATACTCGATGCTGCGAAAAAAGAAGGAAAACAACCGAAATGGAAATATAAATAAATTGATTTATGACGGCCACAGGAAAGCGATGAATCAAATGCACGGTTAAGCAATAAAGTCGATAGACCTAGCCCTTTAAAATTGCCTGGCTGAGAGCATATCTTTAGAACATTAATTTAAGGATATTACCATTTTTTTAAATATTAATTGTGATATATATAACAAACTTAGGCAATAAACTTTTATCTTAAACTCTGAAATAATAAATTAAATGCCACCCCAGCCGATAAAACCTATAGTTCACGACCATCAATAGCTTCAATTTGTGTGTTTATTGATTTTGTCGAGTGTCAAAAATAGCATCATAATCAGCAGAGCAAATAAAAATACAAACAGAGAGTAGGAAAATAATACAAATAAAATATCCAGCTATTTCGCAGATTGAGACCAAATAAGAAAGGACGAAACAATATCGGCCACTAAATCAAAAAAAAGCAAAACGTCTGAAAACATTATGAAATCAACAAAGCTCAGCCACAGCAGGCACCCCACAGCAGATGAAAAGGGAAAACTTTGGTGGAGGTACATTTTTCCAAGTATACTTATGTCATATTATTGACGATGATGGC
This sequence comes from Drosophila erecta, assembly GCF_003286155.1. Taxonomy (NCBI): domain Eukaryota; kingdom Metazoa; phylum Arthropoda; class Insecta; order Diptera; family Drosophilidae; genus Drosophila; species Drosophila erecta. The sequence goes on along the minus strand of NW_020825194.1, from coordinate 20,579,600 downwards.
AAATGAACCACGAATATTGAGGGGGCATGGAAAAAAAAGAGTGGGTGGTGTGGGGTTGGGGTCTGTCAGTCAGCAATTTCATCAGCTTAAACTGATGGCAGTTGAAAAATGTGCTTCCACTTGACTCCGTTTTTTTGCATTTTTTCCTGCCTGTTTTTGTATATTTAAAAATACATAAAATGGCGGGTGACATTTGACGGAGGCCAAAACTCGAGAACAGAAAGCACACGATGAAAAGTTTCCAGAAAGTTGTTTACAGCCCAAAATGCTTTTTGATTAAGCTTAGGGGCATTTGGTATTACATTAAGAGTATATCATTTATCTCGTAATTATTTTAAAAATTTAAATGGGAATTAGTCCACAAAAACTTTCCTAAGAGCATATTGTTTACGTGCTCAACTTTTATATTAATGCATATATACAAGCCAACACTTTTCCTTCCTGTGTAGGCCGCTGTCAATTCCTCAATTTGTAGTTAGCTAAGGAGCAAGCCTGTCGCAAAGTGTGGCGCCTCAGCCTTATGCAAATGACGTGCGCGGCCTTTGAGGAGTGCTTTTTGTAGAAGCGGCCTGCCGAAAATCAAACAGTAAATCGAAACCGTCGCCGCAGGTGTCCTTGTGACATTCAAGCCGCAAAGTGTCGGGCATTTCAAATGACAAATCGGCCGCACACATTGTCAAATATGGCACCTCAGAGGCTTGTCACACTGGAACCGCCAGCTGAAGCACCTACATCCGCACACAGCACATTCGGCAGACATACACATACAACATACAACATACAACATACAACGTACAACACCACACCGCAAGTGGGAAAGTTCTCCACCCCGAAAACTTTCCACACGCCAGAACAATTTGTTTCGCTTCGAAGGCAAATCCTTCGACTGGTGTTGTCCTCTGCATAACAAATATTGCCTGTAATTTAATTAATCTCCCTCGAAAGTATTAAAGTTTGACCCGAAGCGAATGCTGGTGGTGGGGATTACCACAGTAAACTTTAACAGCTGAAAAACTATACTTGATTTTAACAATGAAGTCAGAGAGACGCAGTGGATATTAAAGAACATATTTTATGAAACAAAGGAGTTCATTAAATATTTTTTAAGTTTACCCAAGGTTATATTAATACTGAAGAATTCGCGGTTTATACTTACCACTTACATTCAAGACCAAATTTCAAGTGACTAGACATTTGAACATTAATCTATCATTTCCCTTAGGGAGTCTTTACTGTTCCCGCATGAGTTTTGGATATCAATTAAATGCAAAACACAAACAAAAAGCGACGGGCAGTGTGAGAGGGCCCAAAATCTATTAGGACACCATCCAAAAAGTTTGGCCAATTCAGGCACGCACTTTGATTAATTTTAAGACAATAATCATAAAGGAGGTTCGGTCTATCCCATCGCCCTGTCACTCTCTAGCTCTCCTCGGCCATCTCTGTCGCACTCATCTTAATGTGTTTACGTGCCTGCGAGAATCTCTATAGCATACTTATCCGGGTTCTCGTTCATAGAGAACCCAGGCACGTCCTTCTTCGCCATGTCCTGCTCTCGTTCTATCTTCCTGCGAAGAACGTAGTTCTCTCTTTTCCGGTTTAGTTAATTTCGACGCCTCGCGGGCAGGAACTTTAAGTCGATGGAAAACTTAATCAAACTTCCTTACGGCAACCGTAGTTCGAGCTCCTTGTCCTGCAGCTGCAAAAGTTTCTCTCTCGGTTCAGTTTGCTTTTGGCCGAAAAGAGTTTTCGGCACGCAACACTACGGCCAATGGCTTCGTTAACTCGTTTGAGGATTCCCCGCTCGTCCCGCCACTCCCCGTTTTCACCTGGCCAAACGGTTTGCGTGTTCGGATGTTATTTATAATATGCTAAGCTCGCTGCTCGCATCCTCCTCTTGGCCTCGACTGCAGCTAACCGGAAGCCTTCAACTTGACCAAGGAAAAAATATTCAGTACTTCAAGACATGACACTGAACAAAAATACTGAGCGTGTTCTACAAATTTGTATGTTCCGACCAATATAAAATATAATTGGATAAAGCATAAAACTAGTGTTTCGAAGGCTTTAATCTAGAGCTATAAAGTAATTGGTGGGTGGTTTTTACAACTTTAGAAGCTGTTAATCATAGATTTAATTATTTATTAGTTTATATACAATTTTGCACAGTGATTTTATAGTTTTTTCAGCTCCTTTCAATGGGGTTTGCCTTTGTGGCGTTTAACTTTTAATTGGGTTTCAGTTTTGGTTTAGTTAATGGCAAAATGTTGCTGTTGTTACTGTGCAAAATATAAGCGCATAATTTCCACAATTACTTCCATTGACTGACCGCTGACCCATCGCCCAGGCCTTAATCATTTGCATATTTCATTAAGTTTCACCGTTTCATTTTGTGTTCCTTTGATGAGTTGGGTCAGGTTGAAGGAGTCTGCTCAGTTAAGGAAAAGTGGTTTAAAGCTTGCATAACTTTATTATACGGTATTAGGAAATCCTGATATAAATGATTAGATTCTTTTGGTTTCCTTCCGCCCATTAGGGGTCATTCGATCACTTGCCACCGCAAATTCCAAAGAATAATTTCCATATTAGGTTCATTGAATTGGATTAAAAGGAAACCGAAAGAGGGCGAGAACTTCTAGGAAGCGATCAAAAAAATCGATGAAATTCCTCACCCAGCTTAACCGAAAATTTCTCGACAAGCTAAATGCCACACGCCTTCCTGGAATCATGCCCCCAAAAAATTCGGAATCTAACCCCTGGCAAATTCCCACCCACACCATCCATGTAAGCACATTCAGCGCCATCAACAATTTATCACAGCAAACTGAACGAAATCTCATTTGCAAAAGCAGTTAGGGTGGTCGGGGAAAAAGTTTACCGATGTTCAGAGCTTGTCAAACTGTTCAACACGGGCCAGGGAAATGTAAGGAGGGAAAACCCCAAGCGAAAAGAGTAAAAAATAAAACATGACCAGACGGAAGCTGCGACAAAGCAAATTTATGTTTTCGGACAAAAAAAATGAACGGAAAAGCGAAAGGAAATGCGTGCAAAAGGGTTCTGTTCTGCGGAGTCTGGAAAGTTGAGGGAAATAAATAAGGAAATAATGTTTAACTTTCGCCGGGGCAAGGAGCAATCAAATGCTACAAGCTGTGCCATGGGAGATTTTCACCATATCCCCCGACTCATTTATCAAAATCAGGAAGAGAAATAAAGAAATATGAGACTCAAGTCGGGCAATTTACAATGCTGATCCCAATATGATTGCCGAGCGGAACACCAACTAGAAAGAGTGCGACATGAAAGTCCTTCGTCTCTATGTCCTTTGTCCTGTGCCATTAAAAATGAAAAATTTCCCATCAGCAGTCAAAAGTAAAAAAGAAAAAGAAAACAAAGGAAAAGTCAACAAGCAACTGAGTGGTTGCAGCAGCCACTTGCTTGTTTTTAAAGGAATGTGTCACCTTGCAACACCACCCAGCACCACCAATGAATTCACCTCCCTCTGCTTTTTGGCCACTGGCAAAATTGTTGCAGGAAATTTACGCAAACATTTGGTCCTGGCAATCTGCAGACTTTATGGGTGGTTCCCGTGTGACTCAACTTTTTCTTTTGGCCAGGATACGGGTGTGTGTGAACCGAGTCTTTGTCTCAGTCTGGTTAATGGCGCAAAAGGACTTTAAACTTTTTTATTGTCAAAGCTGCAAAAGTTTTGTCGTCGCTTGTGTGTTAGTGTCTGGTGCGAATTCTACATTTTATTGGAGAATTATACAAAGGAAAGATTGAAATCTATGACAAAATTATGGGTATTCTAGATAAAGTTTGAGTGTGCGAATAAATGGTTATGATTTACCTTTGAATATAGAACAAAAGTTACTTTAAAGAATTTATTGAGATTTCATATTATTTCAAAATTTCCATTCCTAAGCATGGACCACTTGCACTAGCATTTTAGCAATCCATCGTGCAACAAAGACGCGCGAAAAATTGGTGGCATGTCTGGTAAGGCTCCTGGATTCAAGCGCATTGCAAATGATAAATTTAGCATTTTCCTGCGGGTTGCCTTCATTTTTGTGGGAGTGCGTTTCTTTGTTGTCTGGCACGTGGCATTAAGTTCTTGATAGCACAGATTGGGGATTTTGGTAAGGAATAGCTATATATATACAGCTGGTGGGGCATGTAAATAAGTTGCAAGATTTTGCCGTCAAAGCTAACGAACTGATCCTTCGTCACTTATAATTTATGGCCATTTGGATGACGGCATCAAGGAGTCAGTTAACTTTGAGTGAACCCGATTCGCTGCGAAATCTCTCACAAGCAATTTGCCAAAAGAGATTTCTCCATCTGTCATTACTATCCACACCTGGCATTTGTGTGGTGGGTGCTAAAACAAATGAAAAGGTTTCCATTGCCCACTTCATTAGCATTTCGTGCTGTCACGTGCCGAAAAATGTCTGCCTCTGTTTGCCGTCCCACATGGCACTTCCGTTTCCGGCCATTAGAGCAGGATTGTAAATCAAATTGCTGGCAACCCTTTTCTCGGGTCAAGACATTCTATTAGTTGGCTATTTTCACGCCCCGAACGGGTGCTGAACAAATGAACCTTTAAACTAAGCCCACTAAGGTTATCCCTCTCACATCGGCACCTTCAAACACACTCGCACCTTTCACACACAGCTGTTACGCAGGACACACCTCCCCCAAAAAAAATATCATACCTCACCAGCACTGAACTCTGGAATGTCCTGTGACTAGGCAAACGCATTCAAACATCAATAAATTAAAGGTACAAATGTAATTTCGTTTCCTGACAACGAGGGGTAGAAAATCCGTAAAAACGTAGTAGGAAATAAGGGGAAATTCGGCGAGGACGAAATTTTGGATGCCCTACAAACGGACTTGTGCAAGCTAATTTACAATTTATTTTTATTATAAATAAAATGATGTTATTAAGCCTTAGATTTATATAAAACTTACATAAATAATGAAATTACTTCAGAAGTAAGGGCGTCATTTAAAACATGTATTCCAAAATCCTACAGCTAACATTCCTTCCTTCTTAGAGTTTAATAATTTTAACAGGTTTAAAATAAATATATTTAGTTTCTAGTATCTTCCCCTAAAATTCCCCATCTTCCCCTAAAATTCTGGTTGCCAGTAGAGAAAGAGCATCGGAAAATTAGGAAATAAAAAGCAGAAAAGAAGGAAAATAAATAAATATATATTTCCTCCCCGCCTTTGGCAGGACATAGATTAGGGTGCTGCCATGACGATGGCTGGAAACGGGACTCCCCTGCCCGGGTCACGTCCTAATGTCCATGTCCTACTCCCCCTGTCGATACACCCCGGAATGGGTCTGTCCACCCACACCACTGGTGTGTCAGTTTCAGCCTGGGGCAATATTTTAGCCATTTTATGACACGCATTGCTCATATGCGTCAACCTCTTACCTTTCTGGCCAAGTAAATTGCAATTTCCACTCGGCAGTTATAATGCGGCGGGGCACTTTCAATCTGGTATTTCGTTGTTGGTTTACACCTCTTCGTCATCTGCCCATCATCATCAACAGAATCCTTGTTGCAAAAAGGGCTGTCTATCGACACATTAGGGGAGTGTGAAATCCCCACAGGTGGATGAAAAGCTGGGGATAAACGGAGGACCCCTCGAAAAACTGGGCAGCTGCAAAAGGAGTGTGAAGTAATGCGAATCGAAGCACTCGCATGACAACTCCCAGACCAGACCCCTTCAGAATCCACTGTTTTTGTGCCCTTTCCATTGCCTCGCCGAATGGCAAAGCTCCCTTCAGCCGAGTGAAATTAATGGGTCGGAAAGTGTTGAGATTAATCATGGCCGTCGCCCTGGTCGCGGAAGTAGCTGCGTCCCCATTTATGTGTATCCTGCTACCTCAGTCCTTTTGCTCCTGCCCGCTGCACTTGCTCATTAAGATGTGACGCAATCTGGGCAACTTTATCATGCGGCCGAAAAACTTAAAGCTCCCAACGAATGGAGCTGCTCTTGCCAGTAAATGGAAATTCAGGACGTGGAAATGGAGGTGGGGCAGAGCATTCAGCAGCATTTTTATGCAGGAGGAGGACAGGTGTACGTATAGGGGAGCCTGAGCACCTGGTAAAGTCTCATTTAAAGCCAGAGTTGTGCGTTAAACTAGCCCTAAAAGGGCTGGAAAGTGGTTACGAATTGTAAATGCCCTGTGCCTTAAAGAAACATTGCTGTTCAAAATATTTCTTTGCTTCATTTAATGTTTGAGCAATGGGAGAATTATTAAATATCATTACGTGGAATGATAGTTATCATTAAATTGAATTCAATGATATAAAAGTTGAAATCTACTTATATGTAATTATACTTTCATTCAGCACTCCAACACTTTTCAGCGAATTCGAGAAGCTAAGTATAAAATGCAGAAAACATAACTAGAAAACTAGAACTAGTTTAAGGGAATAGTAAGTAAATGAGACAGATAAGCAGACCAACAGTCCCGGCATAGAAACATAAATTAAGCAGAAATCTAAGGCAAAGAGGGCAGGACTTCAAGGGAGGAATTCAAGGAGCCGCAGAATCTGGACTAGAGCACAAATTTGAAAAACTTATGTGCGGGTAGTGGGACGAGAAAAGCAGGCGGACAGAATCACAAAAATGTTTTAGGCAACTTCCGACACGGCCACTCGGGCAATTTGAACTAGAGAACTCCGTAGAGAAGTCAGAGGAGAAAGAGAGAATCGTGAGGTTCCCACCCACAAGGTGGCAAAGTAAGCAGAGATAAAACCAGCGGCCCCCGACTTCATCATTAAACATAGTCACAAAGAGCTGGGAGTGGGGCTTAAAAGTAAATATCACACGGCTTCAAATGAGGTGAGGCACCACAAAAGTTCATTAACTGGCACACATAGATAGCATAGGCACACTCCACACTAATACAAAAACCAACATTCCTTCTAGATAGCAACATTTATTGAAATAATCATATCTATGACACTTGGAATGGGGTCAAGTCAAAAGGAAAATACTCAATTGGGGAAATGAATAAAATCAGAAGTGAAATCGGAGCTACCCAAAAAACGGTGTAAGTTGCAAAAGTACTTAGGGTTCTAACAACTTGAATTCTTTAATAATGTTTTTTTGAAAATAAAGAAAACGGTAGTATCCACTCAAATGCAAACTAAATGTGAATGTAAATAAATGCGTAAATAACATCTGTTCGAACATTCACTTCCATTGTGTACTTTGCATTTTATTAATATAAATTGTTTTATTAATATGTTCCTTGAAGATAATCTTTTATCAAGGTGTATACCAAGGTACTTAACAGAGTTTTCCAAGGAATATTATTATTGTCAATTACAAGATCACAATTTGGTAAGAATTTATTAGCACGCTTTTTAATAAAAAAAAAAAATTGCCTTTGTTTTGTTGGCATTTAATTTAATTTTCCATTTAGTTAAAAAGTCTGATATTTCATTAAGAGTGTTGTAATATATTTTGAATGTCAGAAGAAGAGCCAGTACAGAGTAAGACCGTGTCATCTGCAAACATGGAAGTACTACAATTGACGAATGTCGGTATGTCATACATGTAAACATTAAAAAAAAATGGGCGCGAGCACTGAACCTTGGGGGAGTCCAGCTCGAACCAATTTCATTTTGGAGTTTATGCCGTTTAAACATACATAACATTTCGAACACTTGTATGAATAACATTTGCCTGGTTATTTGTTCAAGAGGGATGCCAATGTGATCATGTGATCAATGTCTTCACTAGAACTAGTTGGAAATTATAGGGCTATAAGGCACACGAAAAATCTACAATTTGCCATAAAAATTAACATTTTGCAGGCGAAATTGAAAGATTTTTCGGTTTGAATTACCAGGCGAACAAGAATTCCAGAAGGTGACCAACGATCGTTTGGTTTTCCGTAGCCACCTGCTATTTATTATGATCGCCTGGTAGTTCAATCAGAATCGAATCTCAATTGTGAGATTTTTCGGTTTAAATTATTAGGCGATCATAATTTCAAACACTTGTATAAATAATACTTGCCTGGTTATTTGTTCAAGAGGGATGCCAATGTGATCTTGCAAGTACTCAGGAACGCATACACTATTACACACACTACACATACACTACATTCACTGCTCGACCGGTAAGAAAGATTACTTGGAATATTTTCTGACTCTAAATTAGAAGACATGCCTTACAGCCCTCACGAGAACCAGTTGGGAATTATAGGGCTATGGAAACGAAAAATCTACAATTTGCAAAAAAAATATTTACACTTTGTGGGCAAAATTGAAAGATTTTTCGGTTTGAATTACCAGGCGCACAGGAATTCCAGAAGGTGACCAACGATCGTTTGGTTTTTGGTAGCAACCTGATGCTGATTATGACCAAACACACATATGTACATACATACATACATACATACATACATACATATATACATACATACATACATACATACACACATACATACATACATACATACATACATACATACATATATACATAATCAATCCGAAAAATCTACAATTTGCCAAAAAAAAATAACATTTTGCACGCAAATTTGTGAGATTTTTCGGTTTAAATTACCAGGCGAACAGGAATTCCAGAAGGTGACCAAAGATCGTTTGGTTTTCGGTAGCAACTTGCTGCTGATTATGATCGCCTGGTAATTCAATTCGAAAAATCTACAATTTGCCATAAATATTTACATTTTGTAGGCAAAATTGTGAGATTTTTCGGTTTGAATTACCAGGCGAACAGGAATTCCAGAAGGTGACCAACGATCTTTTGGTTTTTGGTAGCAACCTTCTGCTGATTAAGATCGCCTGGTAATTCAATTCGAAAAATCTACAATTTGCCATAAATATTTACATTTTGTAGGCAAAATTGTGAGATTTTTCGGTTTAAATTACCAGGCGAACAGGAATTCCAGAAGGTGACCAACGATCTTTTGGTTTTTGGTAGCAACCTGCTGCTGATTAAGATCGCCTGGTAATTCAATTCGAAAAATCTACAATTTGCCATAAATATTTACATTTTGTAGGCAAAATTGTGAGATTTTTCGGTTTAAATTACCAGGCGAACAGGAATTCCAGAAGGTGGCCAACGATCGTTTGGTTTTCGGTAGCAACCTGATGCTGATTATGACCAAACACACATATGTACATACATACATACATACACACATACATACATACATACATACATACATACATACATACATGCATGCATACATACATACATACATACATACATACATACATACATACATACATACATACATACATACATACATACATACATACATACATACATACATACATACATACATACATACATACATACATACATACATGCATACATACATACATACATACCGAAAACCATACATACATACCGAAAACATACCAAAAGCATGGCAAATTGTAGATTTTTCGAATTGAATTACCAGGCGATCATAATCAGCAGCAAGTTGCTACCGAAAACCAAACGATCATTGGTCACCTTCTGGAATTCCTGTTCGCCTGGTAATTTAAACCGAAAAATCTCGCAATTTTGTCTCCAAAATGTAAATATTTATGGCAAATTGTAGAGTTACACAACATACATATGTACATACATACATACATACATACATACATACATACATACATACATACATATATACATACATATATACATACATACATATATGCATACATACATCGAAAACCAAACGATCTTTGGTCACCTTCTGGAATTCCTGTTCGCCTGGTAATTTAAGCCGAAAAATCTCACAATTTTGCCTAGAAAATGTAAATATTTATGGCAAATTGTAGATTTTTCGAATTGAATTACCAGGCGATCATAATCAGCAGCAGGTTGCTACCGAAAACCAAACGATCGTTGGTCACCTTCTGGAATTCCTGTTCGCCTGGTAATTCAAACCGAAAAATCTTTCAATTTTGCCCACAAAGTGTAAATATTTTTTTTGCAAATTGTAGATTTTTCGTGACCATAGCCCTATAATTCCCAACTGGTTCTCGTGAGGGCTGTAAGGCATGTCTTCTAATTTAGAGTCACAAAATATTCCAAGTCATCTTTCTTACCGGTCGAGCAGTGAATGTAGTGTGTGTGTAGTAGTGTATGCGTTCCTGATTACTTGCAAGATGACATTGGCATCCCTCTTGAACAAATAACCAGGTAAGTGTTATTTATACAAGTGTTTAAAATTATGATCGCCTAATAATTTAAACCGAAAAATCTCACAATTTTGCCTGCAAAATGTTAATTTCTTTGGCAAATTGTAGATTTTTCGGATTCAATCCGAAAAGTCTAACAATTTTGCTTTAAAGTGAGTAGTAAAAATTGTCTTAAATAAAGCCTGAAGAATGTTTAACTTACTATCGGAACATATAGTTATTGCCGCTTTTAATATTTGTTTAGGAAACATATTTTCTTGTAGCCCTATAATGCCCAACTAGTTCTAGTGAAGACTGTAAGGCATGTCTTCTTATTTAGAGTCACAATTGCAAAATATTTCAAGTAATCTCTCTTACCGGTATATAGTAGTGTATGTGTTGTTCTTAAGTGTGATTACTTGCAAGATCACATTGGCATCCCTCTTGAACAAATAACCAGGCAAGTATTATTTATACAAGTGTTTGAAATTATGATCGCCTAATAATTTAAACCGAAAAATCTCACAATTTGTAAAATATTGTAAAATGTAAATTTTTATGGAAAATTGTAGATTTTTCGGTTAGAATTACCAGGCGATCATAATTGCATTTTTGTAAGAATAACATCATAATTTTTTGCGAAAATGCCCAAATTCAACATTTTAAACCTTGAATGTAATTCGATGAAAAAATCAGACCAATATTGTAGTGCTGTGAACAAGAAACTGATAATTTTTAATCATAATATCAGGATTAAAAAAAAACTATGTACATCGCATTTTTGTAAGGGGTAACACCAGGCACCTGCCAGCTTTCAAATAAAAAAAAGTTTTCTTATCCACTATTCTTTACGGTTCTGAGATTTAGGGAAATTGTGCACATATTCATATTAAAAAATTGCAAACAACTCAAAATAAGATTTTAAAAATGATCCTTAATCTTCCCTTTTATTTTTCAACTTGTAAATTGCACGATAAAGCAAATATAAAGCCGATTGATGTTATCATCAAACGAAACAAAAATAAATTTAATTTCAAATTAACATCTATTATACACAATCAAGTGCGAGCAGATCCTTCACTCACTAGCCCAAGTTAGTTTTACTGAAGTTTTGGCTCTTTAGTTGATAAGTTAGTTAAATAATAGTTAGTTAAGTTCATCTGCTCAAGGTTTTTTGTACCACTTTTTCCTTGCTTTAAAATGTTAAATCAATAAATTGTAATATTAAATATAATTTAAAATTTTTCAGTTGTAAAGATGCCTTAAAATCTAATCTCTGAAAAGTACATTTAAGCTAGCTTTACGCAAAAATATTATAAAGATTTTATGAAAATAAAGCAAACTCATTAATATAAATTATTGATAAAACCGATGTAGAATCGAATATAATTTTTTGCTACCAATATTAATTATTACTGCCGCAAGTAAATACATTTTTTAATAATGTGTAACTCAACTAACTAAAACCCGACATTATCAGACACCAGAAACCCCAAAATACGGAGTGTATTATGTAGTCACTTTTCAACATTTTCGTTTTACCCATCTGTTCATCTCTTTTGCTTTGCACTCGTTTGTCACTCGAGCGCAGAGTGCAAAATGATAAATTTCCAGCGACAGTACAGGACGCAGGACGCAGGACACTCTTGGAACCCGGACGACCTCAGGATCTCCGGCCACTCATCCGTCTTTTCTCATTTGCACTCGAGGCGATTCAAGTGGCACACTGGGCTCCACTTTGGGCTCCCACATTTTGGAGGGGTTTTTGTGTTTTATGGCCTGGCCACTTGAAGTGATATTTCCTCAATTGATAGGTGCCGGAGGATGAGTCAGTTCCGGAGGATAGATGCGGTTATCAACAAAGATTTTCAAACTGCTCCGACGTCCCTACCTTGACAGGCGTCCCCATTCCTCCAGGGACTCAGAACCTCCCCGGCAAAACACGTACTTCTCAGCGTCTGTCAAACGTAAATGAAGGAAACAGACAGCAGCAGGAGGAGCCGCATCCGTGGGAGGTTGGTTGCAAAATTGGAAATAAAAACAGTCAGGAGGATGGGTAAGAGCGGGCTCTACTGTCAGGCACTCTATTTATTGGCAACATGGCGGCTTTGCTCCGACACTCCGTTAAAAGTCTATTTAAAAAGTTTCGACACTTGTCTAAAGGTTGATAACAATGATGCTCAATTCTTTTCAGATACAGAACATCCCACACCATTTTTAATTGCCGTTTCGCCTTCACCTGTGACTATGATGCCTTAGGCATTAGATACTTGTCAGAAAAAGGAAAAGAAAATTCATAAGTATTTCTAATAATTCATTTTGAAATGCTATAACTGTCTTATATAAAATGTATTGATGCTTGAATCGTTCAGAACTCTTTTAAACCTTTTAAATACCATATAGCTTAGCAAAAGCCTCCAAAGAATGATTCCCTTGATATTCTCTCGTCTGTTATTGCTATCGATTTTTGGTTTAGTTTGGTTTTGGTTTGTTTCTCTCACCAATTTCGGTGTGTATAGTCGGAAACTAAAGTTTTTCTTTTATCTGCTTCTGGGCTGTTTTCGGGGGGTTCAGACGGAAGGGAAATAGAGACAGAACTGTCAAACAATACGACAGCGAGTGGCGTTGGAATAACACTGGCAAATGCAGTTGGGATTTGGGGAGTGCCGTGGAGAACGGCGAAAGGCGGAAGGGGGTGCTGAAAATGGGCGGTTTTCTCCTGCCCGGTGGGTGGGGAAAGTCTGCTCTGAAAACACCAACTGCGCGACGGTTCAAGTTGAAGTGCCCCCCTGTACAGCAGTAGTAATTTTCGTAAATCTGAACGACAGCGGCACGACAAACTGCAAAATGCGAGCTGAACTCGAGATAGATGTACTCAGAGATAGCCAGCCTCTTGCCTCCTTTCTACATCCGCATCCCCTTTTAGAAGGACCCTCCCCTTGAGGCTCGGCAATTTCAAGTTTAGTTTTCGGTGTTCATTCATTTTAATGAAGGAAATTTTATTTGGTCAAGTGAAACTGAAGTGGAATCACTTCATCAAACGTTGATAAGAGCAGAGCGCTTGAATAAGAAAACGAGAAAATGGCAGACACAGGCATCCCAAACACAATTATTTAAGTATTTTCCGTTTTACATTTTTACAGAGATTATATGTCATTGGCCTGCATACTAACTTGAAATATGGATTCTGAAAGAAAGAAAGTGAAACAAAGTTTCAAGGGTCATACAAAAGAAATAAATTCAATTGACACCTAGAATAATTGCCTCACAAGGACAGTCACAGAAATTAACACATCTCCAAGGAGTTTAGTTTTTGTTCCAGTGATTCGACGAGGTCGTTTCCAGACAGTAGCAGGTAGTCGAATAATTTATGGCAATTATTTTGACACGGACAATGATGAGAGGTCGTTCCAGACCCGACCGCCCTAAGCCGCAGATTGTAATCTTCAAGGGTCCTGCACAGGATACAGACTTAAGCACTTTCGATTAACGCAGAGCCCAACAACCAAAGCAAACAAATTGCGAAAAGGCCATTATGGCCACAAAAGGATCACGTCAGCCTACCTGCGTGAGTCAGAGTGCAACGAAGAAATATAGGGATATGCATACATGTGTATCTCGAAGTTCAGGAGGAGATCGCAAACAAGGACAGGACAGCAGGTGTGCCCGAGCGAAGGAAATCAGTTAAGGCAACGGACACAAAAGCCAAGGAAAGGAGCAGATATACCTGCACTGAGGAATACAGATCAAGCCAGAAAGCGCACAAATTACTTTGAGTTGGAGTGATCATGTTACCAAGGATACAAGTGCTACTATTGTCGAACCTCAATTCTCATCCTAGATTAAAGTATTAGCTTTCATTCTATACTTAAGTTCGAAGAACAGCGTGTATATCTGTCCATATAGAAGATGAAGCAAAAATAATATGAAGTTAGTCAATACTTGAAGAATCCCCTTTAATATAGTTTTTACATTAATATAATATATTGTTTTATTTACTAAGGGATTAACTCTTTATTGCACTTAAAATACCAACTGCTCTAAACGTTGTGCATTTCCTACTCTGTACGCTTAGTATACGAACAGGTTCCCATTTCTCTCAGTGGCCAGAAACAGAGACCCTAAAGCGCTGATCAGGCTTGGAAATTTGCACCTGCCACTGCTCAAATCAAAGAAGACAGCATATAAGGTATAATATGGCAGTCGAGAGCGAAGCGGTCCGATCTCAGGTAACTCGACCGCGATCGCCGACATCTGTTCTGGTTGCAAGTCCCTTACCGATATTTTTGGGGCAAGGGAGCGGAACTTACTTCGCGAACCAGTCGCCAGCAAACCCGTTTCCTTGTTTGTATTTTTTGCTCGTTTTCGAGGGTAACCCAAATTTTTGGCGGATACCGTTGGCCATATAATTTTCGGCATTAGCTTTGTTCAAATTAATGGTCACTCATTCGGGCAGTTTCAGTCAGAGGTTTCATCTGCGCTTTAGAAGCAGCTGTTAGATTTCAGATGCATCCGAAACAGGAAGATGAGACGTGTTTCCTTTAATTTTGGCAGTTATGCTTACACTGAGCAACAAAAAATTCAAAATATTTGTACCTTAAAAATTCTGTGTGGCATACAAATTTGTCATGTTATATCTTTAACAAAAAATGTATGCTATAATATGAAGCTTACTTGAACCTTGTTACATTTAATTTAATTAAAATATTTCGATTTTACACAAAGTTAACTTCAATTTTTTTATATTTTTTTTAATTATTAATTTTAATATATTTTTTCCGACAGCAGACTTAACCAATTATATGTAGTAACAAGTAACTGCAGAACAGGAACAAGAATGGCGAAAAAACCCATTAAGCATCGGCAATTAAGCATTCCGCAATTGGCTCAATTGATCAAAGGATGTCTGGGGTTAATGTGATTGCATTTTAAATGGCAATTTGCGATGAAAATTTCAAGAACTTCTGCCATATTAACAGCGATACACGTTATATTTGCGCGTAATTAAAACTTTTTTGCCAACCGCAGTGGAGAAAGGGAAATTCATCAGGAGCTTAATCGATTTTTGATTTCTTTGGGCAGGAAACTACGCAGAACACACCAACCCCCTTGTTTATGGCTAATGGATTTTATCGATTGCGATGTATTTTTACTTTTATCAGCCAATTATTAAATCGATAGCAAAATGCCATGGGCCAGTAATTGAGTTGGCTACTACATGCATGCCTTGAACTTGATTGCGGGGTGCGGCGAAGTTGTTGACCCAAAGGGTTGTAGTTGCTTCCAGGGTGGTTTTAGAGTAAGTTTGATTGGATTGGATTGGTTTGGGTACTGAAATTTGGGTCGAAATGCTGACCCACTTGGAGGCAGTGTGAAGGAATTTTGTGGTTGGGCATGGACTACATGGGGTTCTATACAGTAATTAGACTTCAATTAGCTAAATTTCCCTGCCATCTTTGCGCCCTTAACTGAGTATACTTTCCACTGAGGTAATCATCTGATATGCATATCATGAGTCTCCTTTTTGCAGGCAATAAACTGAAATCCCTCACATAAATTATGCTCCATTTAATAAAGCTGCGACTCCAAGAAAAAGTTAAGAGCAGCCCGGAAAGATAAATGCAAAGTCGGAGGCAGTAATACGGTGGCATTTTAATACTCGACTGTCAACAGGAACGCGAGTGATGATGATGATGATGATGAGAGCCCTGATGATGATGACTCGACGACAGTGGCTTCGTTGATGAGCAAGGCAACCATAAGAAATAAAAAAAAGTCACAAAAGTCACGCAACTCGCATTTGAGAAAAAGGATATTCCTGGGCCAGGTTTAAGAGGAGGGAGCCCAGTCGATAAGTCGAAAGCCGAATGGCATATTTCCCCAGCCACATGTGACGTGACTGGCTTTGTGCCAGGTCCAATCTGCACTTGCCATTTATTTTTTATTTTTATTCTTTAAGCTTTAAGCAAGTAATTTGCATAAAATGCGCGACAGACGGAGAAAAACCAGCTCACGCCGAAAGCTAACAAGGATTAAGTAGAAAAAAGAGGGAGATACCGGCAGAGGAAAGCCGGCGAAAAATGACTTCAGACTGCCATGTGGCGATGGCTACACAAATGAAAATGAATTCGGGGCCAAAAGAATGATAATGAAGAGGTCGAAACGAGTACAGAACTTTGGCTCCAGACCGTAGCGTGTAATTAAACGAATTTAAGTGGAATGCCAGATGAAGTGGGAAAGGAGAAGAAGTGTTAAGGATGCGCAGAAAAAGGAGCAGGAAGTCCCTATAAGTAGTGAAAATACAAGCAATTTTTGCTAGTGCAACTCAAAAACTGCATCTGCTGCAGCAGCCGCAGAAATTTAATGAGTTATAATACAAAACTTCGTGATGCTTCATTATGGGAACGGAGGCAGCTACAGAGCTGCAGCTTCCTCTTAGTCCGTCGTCCTTCCTGCGAACTCCTTGCAGCCAATCCTCTGCTGAGTCCTGCGTCTCCTTCCTTGGACTGCTTGTGTGTATTTCGCTTACACACATTATGTACTTTATGTACATCAGCACCCCGAATGCACAAATACAAAATAAATGAGGGCAAACGGATCAAATTACTTAATTACGAATTAGTTTTCCAAGTTTGTATGAAAACCACATCATGTAGTTTATTTTACTGGGAAGTTCGAGTTTACCATAGCTTATCTTGTAAATTGATAAATCGCCTTATAATATTAAAGAAACATTCAGTTTCCAGCTTCATGGAAACCTTTTATCGAATTTAGCAAAAGCATAAATCAATCACAACATAATTTTCTGGCTTCTCAGGCTTCTATTTTTTCGAAACGGACTGTATTTATTCCGCTTCTCGACAGTTACGTGTGAATGTCTTCAAGAACACACTGCATTTGCTTTTCTTGGTCCTCCAAGTCAACGAAGTGCAAGTGCTTAACCCATACCCTGGCATCCCAATTTCCCAGCTATTTTGGTCCTGTTTCCTTTCTTTTTGGGTAAGCGACGTCGCATTTCATGCAAATGAAGTTGGCTTGCATATGCAAATGAGATTTTCTTGTGTGCAAAGGTGTGCGTTACACTTCACATTTGCAAGGAATTTGTGCGTTCGTTTTTCTCGCCCTCCTGGATTACTATTTAATTTTTTCGCGCACACACGCCTGATTTATGACTAATGAATTAATTTTGAATTCGGTTACAATTAACACGAAATTTTAAGCCATGCCAGCCAAATTCCATATAAGCCCTTACACCTACACACCTTCGCTACACACACACACAGACATAAATCAACGGCGTGTGGGGCAAATGCGATTAGCATTTTATACCATTTAAGCACTGTCGCACACACCACCACATGGAAAACAATGCAAAAAAGCAGCGGGGAGCAGCGGAAAACATTGTGACAAAGCCGGTGGGGCCACTCAACCCCTCTCTTTCCCCCTAGTCAACCTGTCTCCCTCTGCTTCCCTGTTGCCACTGAATGTGTGCATCTCCCTTCGAGCAAACCAGACACAATTACATATTACTTATATGGAGGCTTGAAAAGGGAACACACAGTTAGAAACGGTTCTGGAACTAAAACTGAAGGGTATTCGAATCGGAGGTACTCAGTGGTATGGGATGATTGCATTATATTGAGCAGAACGGCATTTAAATGAATTTAACGGAATACTATTAATTCTATTAAAATCTGCGTAATAATTGCACAAACACCTGAAGCGCGTATAAATATAACAAAAAAGCTATAAAATTATTTTTTTTTTCTACATTTAATACCATAGTTATTGTCAACTCACGGACTTTAATAAAATTCCCGTCGTAAAATGTTTATTACCTGCAAAAAAAGAGAACCATATATTAGATTTATTTTGCATAAGGCATTGATGTGGATTTTAAAATGTGCATATTAATATTAATTTCAAACCAATTCGTGGCCCGTCAAACCAACTTGGTAATACCCTAAAAGAAAACGGAGTATGGCGAATTGGAAACCCCAAGTAGAATGCAAATTGCGCAAAAATCGGTGGAAAAAACAAATGTGCAACAAAGCGAACAATTGTAATTTAACTGCAGTCAGACTCTAGTTGGCAGCCCAACAACAACATCAGCATCAAATGGCAAAAAGCAGCAAAAAACCAGAGCGCAACAGCCAGAATTGTGCGAGCCTCAAGTGTTGTACGTAAGCCGCTTTTGTTAGGCAATTGTTTGCCTGCCTGGCTCCTGTAGTGTTTTCCGTTTCGAGAGGACTCCCCCGAAGGGGGAAATTTTAGGGGAGCCAGGCAAATGAAATATCCCCACTACAGCCACACACACACACTTGCATAATCCATTTTGCCCAGGCAGCATCCCAAAAAAACACATGGAAAAGCACAATAACAACAAGAAATTCCGGAAGTTACACATACGCCCCGTTGTCTGCGACTGCCCCACAGCCCCAACCATTAAATCTCAGCGTTTTTGTTCTGGTCGCCATCCAGTTGACAAATGTCACTGCGATGACATCCAGCTGCACTGCAACCAAATTGAATACTGAAGATGTTGATTCAATTTACAAGCGGAGACTGTATGTATATTACAAATCATCCTCTACATATTTAATTCATAACCTCGTTAAGTTAGATATAATAAGTCTATATGGATTTCAGCGTGAAATAGGGAATATTCTTGCAGTGCACGCCTGCCACGCCTCTTTAGCGCGCTGTGCATCCGCTCCATACCGAGACAAATGTAAAACAGCATAAAACACTCGTCGTCACTAGTAGCAGTTCGCTCCAGCTATGGAGCCCCTCCCATCCAGCCCCCTCCATTATAATGTTCGTGAAAAACTTGACACTTAATTGTCTGTCCATGTCCATGTGCGTCATGTGCGCCTCCCTCTGCTACTATGTGCAGTTATATCTATGGCATCGCATCTCGTCTGGCGCCTGTTTCTGTTGTCAATTGTTGCACATTTGCATGGCAATTGGATTGGACCACTAGAATGGTAAGTGGGGAGTGTGTGGAATGTGCGCCGGAGTGGCGTTTGGGCCAATGCCCGTTGCTTCATGAGGCGTCGAGTGAAATGAGCCGCCTCTTGGCTAAAAGCTAGTTGAACAGCACACCATCCGCAGCTTCTTCACCATTTTGAGCTCTATTTTGAGGCAAACATTACAATAAGCAGCAGCAGAAACAGCAGAGGAACAAAATTATTGCTTCAAGTGGAATGGATTTCGAGGAATTGCAGCTGGTATGCTTCGGGATATTTTTGGCCAACTCGGAATACTTTCCGCACATATAAATACAATATCATTTAAAGGATATCAATTTACCAACATTAAAGCCTTTTATAACCTTTTATTCCACTAAGCCGTTCATTATTAAATATTAATGCCTCTAATGGACACTAAAACGTTTAAAACAATTGCAGGCAATAATTGGCTAGTTGTTTTAATAGTTTTAAATACGATAACAACTTTACAAACTGATTAAATGTGCTTTAGATATTGACTACTTTAGATAAACTTATTAAACAAATCCCTCAATTGCATCTAATGTAAATGATCAGGAGAATGTAAAAATACAATTTATTTTGGTTAAAAACAATTTATTTTGATTAAAAGCTTAAATAGATTTAAGCTGCAAATTGCTAGCCCCAAATTTCTAAAAAATAGATAGAAGATTTGGTATGGAGAGCAGCTCAATTTTTTCCTGGAGACTGCATCCAACCCATCCAACCGACCAACCATCCACCCATTTTACCAGGTGATGCGGTGGAACACTTCCGGCGAAAAGGAGCTGCATTGGATGAGCAGACGAACAGACGAACACTTGCCACAATGCCGCTGGGCATTTGTTTTGGTTGGCGGTTCTGCTTCAGGTTCTGGTGCAGGTTCTGGTCCGCTCTGTTCCGACTTGGTTTGTTTTTGGGTTTGGCAGTAGTTTTGCCACCCCGAAAAGGGGGACTCTAAAGGGGGGAAATGGATAGTGGGTGCGTTTGGACGATTTTTGGCTGGATTTTGCACTTTGCTCGCTGTGCGCTAATGAAAATGAAGTCGTAAAAGGGTTTGCCACGTGGCTGGTAATGCTTTCTCCTTTCACTTCTGCCGCATTTCCTTGTTTGCCCTCTCCGCTTTCGGAATCCTTTAAGCGCCATTTAGTTTCAACGAGCGCTTAACTTAATGAACACAATGGCCGGAAACCGGTTGAGAATGCTGGGGAAAATGTAATGGAAAATGTAAGGGCTTCCGCAATTTGCTATCTATGTATTCGCAATCCCATTGGAGCACATAATCAGATTTTAATAGCCTCCCAAAAGGACATAGATCAACAATAGCATGAATAGGGAATAGAGTAACAACTAAAATCGCCATTAATGAAACGATGATGACAACGACGAAAGTTTAGCACGACCCAAACACATAAAACAAAAATTCCCCAAAGTTACAGCAGAGAAAACAAAGTCGAATCGCAAGTGGAATGGAAATATACACAGTGATAAAATCTATTTCCATTTCACTATTCACCATTTACTGCTCAACTTAAACAAACTTGACAGTATCCAAGCAAAACTTTGAAAGATATTCACATTATTCAAATAAATATGCCTAGTCTTAAGCTTGCTTGAAATCGCACTATCGAACTATGGGCTTCCTCTATTTTTCGCCGTGTAATAGCCAAGAACCCGGAAGTGATAGAGGCAAGTCTCAGCTGGGAAATGATGAGAAGCAAAAATAAAACATAAAACAAAATGCCCAAAAAATTAACGACAAATTGCGCATCATTAAAAGTAAAGAGGAGCCAGGAAAAACAGAAAGACAGAGGGACATATGGGCGGTTTACGAGGAGCAACAGAAAGGAGCCTGCCAAAGCCAATAACGGAGGCAAACGCAAGTTAAGGGCGAAATGAAGCCAAAGTGATCCCAACGACTGACAGGCAATGAAAGAAGCTTTAAGAGCCTGGCTATACCTCCAAATTGTAAGGATGTGGGTGGCGTTTTCAAAAGTGGGGCGGCGATACTGCGTGGGTGGTTGTGGCACCGCCTGCGGCAACACCTGGGCGCAGTCATTTGTTTGATTACAAGCCACGAGATACAACGACAATGAACCCAATTTGAAGATGGTAAAGTGAAAAGAGGGGCAGGTGCTGCCTGGCGGGGAATGAACTGAGCCCATCCGGGCACCAGCCCTACCCACAAATGAAAAATATTTGGCCATTCATTTTGTTAATTTAAACAAGTCGATCTAATAAAGATGTTGAAGCTCCACAGCCGAACTTCCTGTTTTCCCACTGTGCGCAAGTAGAAGCTTGCTAAGATGTTGGTTGGGAAACTCTTATTAAATTTTGTATCTCATTAAATTCATACTATAGCGATCTTAAAAATTGGAAAAATGTTGATTTCTGAACCAATTACATTTATGTGTAAATGTAAATGTATTTAAATTTAAAAAAAGGGGTTAAAGGAATTAAACTTATAAATTTATGTTGAAATATTATTGAAGTGCAGACATTAAAATACTCATTGCGTATATTTTATATACTTAAGTATCCGATTTGGAATCCTGTCAATCTCATCTTCATCCCGTATACTTTTCCAAGCGCATTTAGCTTTTTAATTAATTAGTTTTTCTGAGTGCAATGAGCTAAGTTTCAGCCGGGGACAGCGCTTAATTGTCCGACAATGCAGCTGCCCGAAAACACATGCAGTTACACATCGGATCCTTGGGGGGGGAGAAAAAAATGACAGGCGCCAACGACAAACCATGGTTCCCCATCCAAATGCTGGCCACAAAAACCCTCCGCTTGCCACCATAATGACTCACTCACTTTGTGGCAACCGAGTTTACCAACTGCAGAGGAGTCGGGTTTCGCTGCTCTTTTGCCAGTTCGCATTTTGTTTTTTCCCCTGGATTTTCTTCGTTTTTTCCCCCACATTTATTTTTTTGTTGGAGGTGTGACAAGCCACCGGCTCAGCTGAGGGAAGCGTGTCCTGTATCCCAAGTCTCGTGTCCTGGCACATGTAACATGGTGTTCCCTTCGCCTTTCACAGGGATAATTTTAATTGGTTTCCAAAGCATCAAGTGAAAAATGAAAAGTTTGCGGTTAACAAAGAAAATTATGTTCAACACGGCCAACACGAAAGTCTCATTAAAATTCGATTCAGCTTTTACACGGATGACATGGAAAACAAACATGCTCGAACAAATGGCCCAAAGGCATGATTATTTATATGATAATTAAAACTAATAATACTTTAAGCTTCTGTTTGGAAAGGCTAAAAAGGAAAAAATAATTAAAAGCAGTTACTTAGGGAAAATAAGTTTAGGTATGGGAAGATAAAAATCCGTTGTCAAGCGAAAGCCAATTTTTACTTCCGAGAATATTATTTTAGCCTGAAAATATGCATGTACTTTTAATTATACATATAATTATCAATGGCAGTTTATCAAAATTTTGTAGGTTTTCCTGCGTGAAGGCCGCTTGAAATTACTGCTTTGAGGTTCCATTAAAACTACCTATTTGAAATTACACCACATTATCAAATCTGAAAAGCCTGGCCCACTAAACTCGGCTTCCACTTTTCCCCGCCGTCATGCTAGACAGAACATTTTAATTAAATCCAAATAAAAGAGCCAGTGGAGCTGGCATCGAGATATTTGAAAGTGACATCTGAGTTATTTGCAGAGGCGGCGATGGGCAGAAATGTTAAGTGAAATGGCAGATTATTTTCAATCCACTTTTTTTTGCGTAATTCAAGTTATGTCATCTTTCCTTTTAATAAATTCCCGGAGCCACAAGCCGGCTCTCTTGGTCTTGGTCATTTTAATCAGCATTTTTCACTTAGCCGCAGCATATCATATTTTTTATTTTTCCGCTCCGATGTCCTGAAAGTGACCGCCGCAGTGGCAGCTATTTACCCGCCCACCGGCTGCCACGCCCCCGTTTCCTTGACCAAAGTCTGTACACACCGCACTTTGTTATGTTTTGTTTGCCTTTGCCTTTTGTTTGCACTGCTCCTGATTTTTCTCTCTCTGTGTATTCAGTGTTTTTCCTCGTGTTTTCCTCTTTTCCAGCTGCTGCGGCGAAGCTGTGGCTCAGTTTTTAATCAAAACATAATGTAAAAAGGATGCAAAATACACAAGGAAAGTGGCAGGCACTAACCCAACAAAGTCCATCATCCAACCTTCACTCCCCGACCGTCGAACCCGGACTTCTAAAAAAAAGTGCTTGCCCTGTCGCCGTTGTTTTTGTCTTAGTTGTTTTGTTGTTGTTTTTGTGTCGTCCATTATTCAAAGCATAATGTCACAATAAACGTAAAAGGTGCAAAATATGCCCCAAAGGCAACAAGCAAAAGCAAGTGCCAACAATGAGAAAGAGCAGTGACAACACAAACATACAGTCCAACTTCACTAACTCAAAGTTTCCCGGGTTGATTTCAAACTTTTCGTTTGCTGTTAATTAAGTATCTTGAACTAATTTTCACTGATAAAGTTGACAGATAAGCAAATATAATCGAATGATGTGGTCTGTTTTATTAGCTAACTAGTTATAGTAGTTCATGAATTAAATGTTACTTTTTTATGACTTATAAATTCGATTATATAAAATATAATTATATAATATATTAATTAAATAGTTAATTAATGTTATAAAGTTCTGAAATTTAATATTTCCATGTAGATTTCTATTTTCCCTAAAAAGTAGTCCAAAGTATTTGGAAAATATTTTGTTTTATTTATTTAAAACATTATTAAACTCCAAATATGTATATCAATTAAATGAAGCTTATTACTATACCTGTCTGACAAAACTATGTTTTACTGTAGGGGCAGAAGAGAGTTGCAACAAAAGAGCCACCGTAATAGCGGCACAACAACAACTCAACTTAATAACACTTTGCAGTTGTCGCTGCCCAGGGCACTCACCCGGTACTTTCCCCAACCACCCCAATCACCCCATCCACCCCACGACCTCATCCTTCTCCGCCAGGTCTACCTCCTCCATTTGGAGGGACTGCATAAATTTGGAAGGCAGAACCTGGGAAGGAAAAACTTGATCACTTCCTTCTTTCCTTTTTTCCTTCTCGCCTTTTTCCTTCGAGTCGTATCTGTTGTTGCCACAATTGTTGCGTGCCCCGTCAGTCAGTCAGTCAGTCAGTTTGCTCGTTAGTCATTTATTCGGTCAGTCAGGCATTCAAGTTGCCAGTCATTCAGTCAGTCAGTCATTGGAGTGTACACGTGCGTGGATACAGCGTCCACACAAATGACCCGCTGGCAAACTTGCTTCTTTTGACAAGACTTTTGCATCCGACAGTTTAACGGAATCTCTAGCACCTTGCAGTGGACCACTCGGCAATTGAATCTTTGAGATACCAGTTTTCAGTGATCTCTATGCACTTCTGATATTGAAAGTTTGGAAACAATTTAAATGCTGTATGACCATGGCCAACAAAAACTTTTTTTGATTGTGGTTATTGCGTAAAGAACAACCTTTAACCACAACACGAAATATTACAAATATTCTTATATACAAAGTAAGCTTGAGGTATGTTTTGCTTTTACAATTACGTTTTAAATTGCGGAGTTAAGCAACATTATACCTGTATTAAAACTACCATTTAAACGCAGTACAAGCAGCAGAGGAATTGGGTTTAGCAAAGGGAAAAACTCTAGTCATTGACCCGAAGAAACTGTTCTAGATATCTCGTATCTTTCTCCTCGTTTTCTGCTACCTGAATTGGTCGCATAATTTGCCTTTGATAGCTCGACGGAGTCCACTATCTCAACTTGAGTTGTTCCACATGTTTGTCACGTGTGG
Organism: Drosophila erecta; assembly: GCF_003286155.1. Lineage (NCBI taxonomy): Eukaryota > Metazoa > Arthropoda > Insecta > Diptera > Drosophilidae > Drosophila > Drosophila erecta. The sequence continues at coordinate 20,554,630 of NW_020825194.1, read as the reverse complement.
CGACTGAACTCAATTGCCCTCGGCCTCGTCCTCCTCCTGCTTTAAATCCCCTCCTGCTTCTCGGCAACAACTATCACAAATTGAAGTGCAGCGCGAGAATTAGAGAAAGAGAATAGACAAGACATAGCACTTCCGCAGCTATTTTCCCCGCTTTCCACGAGCGAACAGTTGTCGATTGATACTTGGAAAATGTCAAAGGCACTTGATATTGATCACAGATCTTGCCATACACAGCGAGAAATTAGTTGACGACAAAAAAATATATTTCTATTCTCTGAAAATGTTTTGTTTGATGACATTGAAATATATTTATAAAATAATCATGTTATTAATTTCCCAATAATGACACGTATTCTAAATCTAACAATTCCTTACTTTGCAGTGCGTGGCTATAAACGAAGCCAGCGAGGTACCAGCGAAAATAGAAAAAGGGGCCTGGATGCGTTGCACTTGCCACGCTATCGTGCACTCTCTCCCACTCCCGTGTGGCAAGTGGTGGCCTCTCGCTCGCTCCGCTTTTAATTATAGCCACCGCTGCGTCGAAAAGTCGACGTCGTCTGCGAAGCGGAAGTTTGTTTAGGATATTTGGCATTGTCTGCTGGCATTTTACAAGCTCATGCAGCTGCCTGCATGCGGCGCCGTCTCTTCAGATTCCCTGACTTTCCTGCAACGCCGCTTGCCCCCTGCCCCTTGAATATCTGCCCCATTTGGAGACCGAATACCCCCGACATCCGAGAGTCCATGATGCGAATTATTCAAATAGCTCGCGCCGCCTTTGGAGCGGTCTGCATGCGGGCCATACACATAGCTCGACGACTTTGGCATACAAATTAGATGCAGCGATAATCGACTATTCAGGTTGACTGCCTCAGCTCCCTGAACCACCCATCCATCCATCCATCCAACCACATCACCCACATACCATACAAAATCTACACACAAACGCACTGCCTGCAAAAGCTTACCTGTCACGGGTTTTTGCTCTTGAGCGCCTTTAAAGTGAATTTTTCAGTCCAAAATAATCCCTTCTTTGATATGTTTGCCCGTGTAGCTGCAAGAGAGCAATTTTCCGGATAGGTTTTAGTTTTTTTGGGCGAAATAAATTTCCAGTGACATAAATTCAACATGAAATTAATGCTAATCCTGCTAAAGCAAAGCAGAAAATGACGCAGACAGCAAACACGCACAAAAATATAGACAAATGCAACAAAATCTAAAGCGGTTTATACGATTAGATTTGGCATAGTACATGAAAATAGATATGTTGTGAAATGTGAGGAAAAATTGGTTGCTTCTTAGAATTGTGCCATAAGGACTTACTTACCATGAAGGAATATGTAAAGTGATGCAAGAGTAGCAAACGTTTACAATTTATATTTTAATAAAGATATTTAACTAATTTTTGAATGTTAACAAGTATATTAATGAACAGCAGTTAAACATATTATTGTTAAGTTTAATCGTAATGGCCAAACAAATAATTAGTATAATCAGTCCATTTATTGCTAGAAATATTACCATCAGCGCAAATATACGAATTATCGTGAGATATGATTTTTGCAATATTTCCGCCGCATAAACCTGGTTAAGGAAAATGTCCTTTGATTCCGTGTCTAGACCGAGGATAAGTTTTTCTATGCCAAATGCTGCCATACGGAAAGAGAATGGAAAAGAGCGCAAAAGGGCGACGGCAGAGCGAAAACTTCTGCAACGCCATAAAAAGCAGCACAGAAATCAAAAATCAAGAGTGGAAACTTGCGGGCCAACCCCAGGAAAATCCCGCAACCCACCGAAAACCACCCAGCCACCCCAGCAGTGCAACCACCACCCCCCCTTCACCACCCACTTTGGGGGTGGCCTGCTGGCTTGGCTATTTGCCTTCTGCGAAGGACGAAGGACGCAGGACCAAAAGAACGATGCGCGGAGCGTATCGCGTCTGGATCAGAAATTGCAGACGGGCCTAATGGGATAAACTACGTGGAGCACACACACAGCTGGGGCCAGAATAATACAATATCTGTATCATGTTTAAAATCACATTTAAGCGCAAGAAATCCTATTCGGCATATTAGTTTGATAGCTATAGTCAATAAGTAAATTTCTACAAATTATTACTTCAATATTGTTTGTTAAAATTTACGATAAGATAAGATAATAAGATAAATATCTTATTTAATTTCTCCATTTTCTATTCCTATTTTTGTGATTATAAAATTCTTAAATTAAGTGTAATTAAGTGTAGTCTAAGTAAATTTGAAGTGTTGAAAGGTATTATTATCGTCTTAATTACTTATTCATGTGCGTACAGAAATCAGTAAATGATATTAATATTTCTCCCGCATCTGTACACCTAGTTATAATCCCAGACAGCCGTGTGACAAATTTTATGATGGCACTAGAGAATATACTACGTGCATAAAAATGCAGAAATGCAAAACAAAACCGGCAGGAGCTCGGGAAATTGTAGTGTGTGGTGTTCGAAATTTGCATTTCCACTTCATCGAAATTCGATGGCTCGAAATAACCCCACACACAGACACAGATACACACACCTGCACACGCACGTCGATAGAGCCACCCACACATTGACAACCAGACAGGCGCCAACTGGAGGGTGGAAAACCGGCTTGTTTTGCCGGCGAAAATGCGTAAAATAACGGCAGTTGGAGTGCTCTTTCTGATTTTACTCACCGGCGATTTTACTCCCGTTTATGCAGTCTTGAACGGTAAGCTTTTGTTGCACTTTGTTTGAACAATTTGTTTTTCATCACCACCTAGTATATTTAATAATATTTCCTCTACTTGAGCATTAGCAGCACAGCTTTGTGGGTAAACACACACACACCGACGCACTGTCGCGCACACACACACTGAGCTTAAAGTCCCGCTAGAAAAGTGCCGCACTCACGAGCCGCGACGTCACGTCCGAGCGAATCAGAATTTGAATGTAAAATACAGTTTGAACGGTGTGGTGTGGCCAGCCCCGCTTATGCCAATTATGTCGCCACTTTCGTGACGCTGCTGCGGTCACTCTTAAGCTGTTAGTTCTCTGTTAGTAACTGTTTTAAACGCACTTATTTTATATAACAGGTGTGTTCAGATATATTAGTGCTATGTTAGAAAGTAATAAAAAAAGTATTTAAAGTAATCATTTTAATAAATAAAACATATCGATGTTTGATGAATAGTAATACGATTATATATTTGTGAATAAAATTTCCTGGCATAAAGCGAATGAACCACCCCAACGTAGCGCCATACTTGCAGAGTTCGGTGCTATTTTGCAGTAATGGAGTACGGTCACACTACTCCACAGGATTCAACCAAACCACAAACAAAACGCGCAATTCACTTTGATCGCAGATAAAGCTCGTGTTTTTTCAGCCCAGCGATGACGGAAGTGCCGCCCAAGAAGCGCAACGCCTGCGTCATCGTGCTGGGCGACATTGGACGCAGTCCGCGCATGCAGTACCATGCCCAGAGTCTACTGGAGGAGAACTACCACGTGGACATGATTGGCTATCTGGAGACGAGGCCTCTGGAGGAACTGACCCAGCATCCCCGCTGCCGAATCCATGAGCTTACAGCCGTCCCAGTGACGAACCTTACGCCCAAACTGCGCCTGCTCTTCAAGGCCTTTTGGCAGACGCTCAGTCTCCTGATGGCGCTCATCTCGATTGGACGTCCCAGCTTCCTACTCGTCCAGAATCCGCCCGGTATTCCCACGCTAATTGTGTGCTACCTGTACTGCGCGGTTACCCGAACCAAACTGGCCATCGATTGGCACAACTACACCTACACAGTGCTGGCTCTGGGAATGTCCAAGGGAGAGCAGAGTCCTCTCATACGACTGGTTAGGCGACTGGAGCGATACTTCGGCTCCAAGGCGCACACACACTTCTGTGTGACGCGAGCTATGCAGGAGGATCTGCAGCAAAACTGGGGCATTGGGCAAGTCCACACCCAACCGTTTAAATTTAGTTAATCACTAAGCCATGACTCATCTTTCAGGCCTGTTAAAGTTCTATATGATCGTGCGCCCGCGCAATTCCATCCCATCGACCTGACTCAAAAGCACGAGCTGTACCTGAAGCTGGGCAAGGACTATCCACAGTTCCAGGCCAAGGACGCCGAACAATCCGATGTTCTGGAGGCCACCGCCCTTACCCAGAAACTGGCCAGCGGTATTGTGCAGTATAGACCCCAGCGACAAGCTGTGCTGGTTTCAAGCACCAGTTGGACGCCGGATGAGGACTTCGGGATACTCCTTAAGGCTTTGCAAACTTACGAGGAAACTGCGCAAGCAGAGCCGTTGGTTTATCCTTCCCTGCTGTGCATCATCACTGGAAAGGGGCCACAAAAGGAGCACTATGTGGCGGAGATCGACAAGCTGCAATGGCAGAAGGTGTCGGTGATCACGCCCTGGCTAGAGATCGAGGATTATCCCACTGTTCTGGCCAGCGCCGACCTGGGAGTGTGCCTGCACTGGAGCACCAGTGGACTGGACCTGCCTATGAAGGTGGTCGATATGTTTGGCAGCGGGCTGCCTGTCTGTGCCTACGATTTCAAGTGGTAAGTGTCGTTGCCTAACGCTTTTATCTCTTGCCTTTATTATTATTATTTACTACTTGCCACAAATTCGCTTTTCAGCCTGGATGAGCTGGTGAAGCACGGCGAGAATGGATTTGTGTTTGGGGACCATGTTCAGCTGGCCGAGCAGCTGAGGATCTGGTTCGAGAATTTTCCAAAAAATCCCAGCATCCTGGAGACCAGAGCTGGTTTTCAGCGCAAAATTCAGGAATTCCAGGAGCTGCGGTGGCGGGAAAGCTGGCGCCTCATCGCGGCACCCGTACTAGAGGCATTTCTGTAGAGCATTTTAAAAAGAATGGACAATTACACGTTAAGAGAGACTTTCCTTGATTGCTAATCGCTTTTCCTAGGTTAGTTACCAAAAATTCTTTGTACACAAGAGCTTAAAACTTGATTATGCAGATTATACACGATGCATTGAACTGTTTACTTTATTTTTATAATCGTAGCCTATAGATAAAAACAAATGCTTACCGAAATGGATACAACTAGATTCAAGGTTATATTTACCAAAAAGAATTATTCGTTTATTTATTAAAAAATTTCACATCACACATGTTTTTGTAAATGGGTTGCAGTGAAGAAATCTGGAAAGTTATTAATTTTCCAGTGAATGGTAAAGAGAACGGCTGAGAAAACAAAACTCGGAAATATAAGCATATGGTTTTGTTTACCAAAATATACAAAAAAAAAGTACTCTTCGCCCGCAAAATTCTACGCATATGGAAAAACCATTTGTTCGCGCCAAAGAAGATTTCGGTTTTTGCGAGCGACGGTCACACTGCAAAGAGCGAACCGGCTGCGCAAATATTATAATCGTAATTTGTAGTTTAAATTAACAAATTGTATTCAATCTTGCAACAATGACCAGCGAGTGTCGGATATGCGGCGAGCGCATCTTTACGCCGCACCCAAAGAACATCTTCGAGAAGCGGAACCATCGCATTCGGATGGCCATCGAGCAAATTACGGGCTTGGAGGTGGCGTCCCTTTTATTTGTTTTCCAGAATTATTCAAGCCATGCCATTTCAGATCGTTTTGGAGAAGATGCTGCCCCAGCACATCTGCTCTTGTTGTCTTCTGGACCTGACCCAAGCCGTAGCCTTTAGGCAACGATGCCTGCAGACGCACGCAAATCTCCACCAGCGGAGCTCCTCGAACACGAGTGTTGACTCAAAAGGCTCCGCGGAGGTTTTGCAAGTGCGTAGTGATCCGCTGATGAAACAGGAAGTACAAGAGGATACGGTCGACACCGAGGACGATAAGGAGCTACTCGAGGATGATAGAGAATTCTTGGGCGATGATAAGGATTTCTTGGAAGATGACAAAGAGCTCATGGATGAAGATAAAGATTTCTTGGAAGACGTAAAGCCGATTGTAAGGTTTCCTCCGGTCAAAAAAATCAGGCTCGAGGCCCAACAACTCCCGAACAGTCAATCCCCACGAGTCAGGGTCAAGCGACTCCGTGTGGAGGAGATCGAAAAGCCAGATAGTCCACCACCAGCTCCGCGGGAGCGCGTGCGAAAGCCCAGAAAGCGGCGACCAAAACCCAAGGTCGATCGATCGATTAAGCGATATGTGTGCGACCAGTGTGGTTGGTCGTTCAATGACCACAGCAACATGAAGGATCACAAGTTGCGGCACTTCGAAGAGAAGTTTTCGTGCGACGAGTGCGGTCGTAAGTTCTACACCATGCCATTGCTCCGATTGCACATCCGAGTGCATCATAAGGGCGAGAAACCGTACGTCTGCAAGTTCTGCGGTATGGGATTCGCCAATAGTCCCAGCCGCTGTCGTCATGAACGGTGAGTGTTGGCCTAATGGTAACTAGTTTTCATGCAGCATAAAGTACCATATAAACCAATCGCTTTGACAGTCAAATGCATGCTAACGAGCTGGTCCACCCGTGCAAAATATGCGGCAAACGTTTCAACAGCGAGAAGGGTCGGTTAAAGCACGAGGAGGGGCACAAGAGTGACCAACCGGATGTCCACATGTAAGAAACATTCAAAAATACGTAGAAATAGATTTATTGATCCTCACTGTTTTTGTACTCTCTCAAAGCTGCCTCACCTGCAACAAGGAGTTCAAGGAGGCGCAGTTTCTGCATCGGCACTACGCCACCAAGTACCATCGCAAGCGAGTCAACTTGTTGGTGGATGACCCGAAGGAGGAATTCCAGTCAGATGCCGATCCGGAGGAGAGTCCGGGATATATGGAAGAGGGACAGGCAGAAATGGAGGACAGTCAGGCCGAGCTGGACGTACTTTTGGAGGACGTGAATGAGGAGCAATACGAGGACCACGAAGAACTTCTGGACCAGGACGCGCCCTTTGAGGAGTTCGAGTATGACGATGCCATCCCGGAGGAGGAGCTGTACACCTAACTTTAAGCACACAAGTCATACGACTCCGTTGGCGCCACACATTCGCCAATGCCAGGGATGCAGACTATCGGACTATTTTGGTGGTTCAAAGAACTCTTTTGAACTAGTAGCCGTAAGACGATTAGCACTACGTTTGAAGGAATTCAACTTCGGTCACGGATTACAAATTGTTATGACATTTATTTCAATTACAAATTACGTTTTTTTAATAAAAATAATATAGAGCCAGTATATATTGAACATTTAGAGGGCTTTGAGAAGTAACTGAATGTGTGTTTTAGTTTAAACCTTCCGTTTTGGGAGGGAAAATTAAACTTTCATTGCTTAATGTAAAACGTAAACAATAAAAACTAGTTCGGTTTCGTATACGCAGCGTCCCTGGTTTCCCCAGATAGTAAATAACAGTTAGGTTTTCCACACTTATCTGGCAACGCCATTGGCTGCAAAACAAAACTTTATCGGCTTTTGAACCTAAGCTAAATTATAGAATTTTCCGGTTTAAAGTCTAAAGAGAAGTTCTCGGACGTCGTCTGCACTTTTCGCGGGATTGTGTGTTCATATGTTCCATAATTCATAATGCTAATCCTTAACAGTTACACTAAAGGAAATGATCGCTTTGGAACTGCAGCGTGATAAACTATCAAATCCTTGAAATGGAAATGGCTTTGCAGTGCCAGCTGTGTGGCTTGTGCTTCTTTCATCTGAATCCCACGACCATCTTTAGCCTGCGGGTTCTGGCCAAGATCAAGGATCTTTCTGGTCTATGGGTATGTTGTTTGATTCTGTGGCCTGTCAATGGGATTACCCAGTTATTCTATTTACAGTTAGAACAGGATGATCAACAGCCGCGCCACATTTGTCCAACTTGTCTGAACGACTTGAATACATCCATTAAGCTGAAAAGGCGCATTCAACGAATTCACAATGGAGCAATGCCGAGGCGGATATCTGGAAGTGATCAGGGTCTAAAAAGCCCAGTATCCGATGTAGAACCAGAGGGGGATTTATGTGACTTCGGATTCGAGGAATGCTGTTCTGCTCCATATCTGGAGCATCAAGAAGGACAACTATCTTCGGAAAACTATCTAATTAACCCTGAATTCACCCATCGGAAAAATCAGATTTTCAGTGATCAAGAAGCAGGGGAACACGATGATCAAGATGAAGAAAAAAGACTACACAACCTAATTGATCAGGAATCTCCCAAGATTAAGCCTAAGAACCCTTTAATTGAGGCTTATTCGTTGCCAAAAGGAAATGTACCTAAAAAATTTGGTATACAAAGCACAAGCATGGGCATATTTATTCAAATTGGAAAGGAAATATGCCTACCTAAAACGGATGCGCGTATTGGGGTAGCAAGGCCTCCTATATCGGTTCCAGAAGACGAGGCAGCTGGGAATATAGTCCCTGCCAAAAGGAGAACCCGGAAAATGCAATCCCTGGAGTGCCCTGAGTGCAGAATGGTCTTCAAGACTGCATACAACCTCAAGATCCACTTGGTGCGGCACACGGGCCAGAAGGACTTTCAATGCGCATTCTGCGACAGGCGGTTCGTCTCGAAGTATCTGGGGCGGCTACACGAACGAGTGCGCCACATGGGCGAACAGCCGTTCAGCTGCCAATTCTGCTCGGATACGTTTTTTACCAGCTCAGCTAAGTCCCGACATGAGCGGTCAGTATTTGTATTTTACTTCAAAAACGCTAATATAAATATTTCCTCTTTACGACGGCAGAATGAGGCACATCAGAGATCAGAGCTACCAATGCGACGAGTGCGGCAAGAGGTTCAATACCAAGACCTGCTTAAATAAGCACAAGTTCCTGCACACGGGTCTCAAGCCTTTCAGGTAAGTAAACTGATATAGAAAACTGATATAGCGTTTAATCGATATAAGTCGTGTACTTTCCTCTCAGCTGCGACATTTGCAACATAGACTTTGCCCAAAAGTCAAAGCTAAGGAATCACTTCAATTCGCAAGCTCACCAGAAAAAGGCTACCGCAATCCTGGATTCCAAACAGTGCTTATCCGGAGATGAATTAGAGATCGCTCTTAATTCTGTTTTAGAGGATGCCCAATAGTTATGTCCATTTAAAAACTTACGTGTTCATATTGAAAAGTCGACTTGGATTAGGTTTAAATGTTCAAACGTATTCTCATTGTTTTGGCACTGGATTGCCTTTCGTTAACTTGAAATTCGTATTTTGTTCTCACTGCTCATTGCAAACTTATATATTATTTCAAACTGACTTTATTAGTTTTAGATTTTTGTCATTTGCTTTTCCTAGAATAATGCAGTTTCTTTAAGTATATGGTTTTGATAAGCATACATTACAAATAATTAAATAATTTAATATTTTGTGATTGGCAGACAAAGCCAGACAATTAATGACGCAAAATATTTTTAGTTTGAAATATTCTGAGAAGTATTTTAAGTTCATATGATATTGATTTCCAGCATAATACCATAAGTTTAACACTAAGCGTTCCAATGTTTAAAATGTTAAATATATTTGGTAATTCTATTTGCCACAGAAGGCAATGTTTCGATTATATTTTAGAACGAATTTCATAATAACCTCAGATAAAAGGCGCGATTTTCAAGTTCTGGCGCCATCGCTTGGCAGTCACAAAGAGACGCGGAAATATAACAAACGTTCGCTGTGAATGGTCTAAAATGAAGAAGCACGCATTACTAAAGCAAGGAATTTTGGCTCGAAAATAACTCTTAAAAATGACGCCACAATGCCGGTTGTGTGGAGATTTAATATACACCCAAAATCCAGTAAGCATATTTGATAAGCGCAGTAAAACAGTCAGGCAAATCGCATTGGTGACGGGCGTTTGGGTGAGTGCGTAAACTTCAATTAGCAAATTCAAAACAGTAATTTACATTGCTCTGCAGCTCACTGATCATTCGAAGCTGCCCAGGAATATGTGCTCCTGCTGCCTGCTGAGCCTGAAAAGCGCCATTGCCTTCAGACACGTCTGCATCAAGACCAACAATCGGCTGACGATCCAGAACCGAAGGCTGGAACCCAGAGATGACGCCTGCTGGGAGGATTCGCTGAGTGACACGCACGAGGTGCTGAAGATCAACGATGCGGAAGTCGAGCAGGAAGTGCTGTACGAGGAGTCCTATGCGGACAAGGAGGGACTGGGGGAGGAGCACGATATGTACAAGAAGGAGGAGGAGGAAAGTGAGGTTGATGAGCACGGGGAGTGTGTACAGAATGACCGCGGAAGTCCCGCCGATGAGGAGGAGGTACACGAGGATGATGAGGAAAAGAAAGAAAAGGACGGTGAGGAAGAGTCTCAGCAAGATGAGGAGTCACAGCAAGATGAAGAGGAGTCACAGCAAGATGAGGAGGATTCACAGCAAGATGAGGAGCATTCACAGCAGGATGAGGAGGAATCACAGGAAGATGACGACGAACTTTGGCAGAAAGAAGACGACGAAGACTACGATACAGATGACGATAGTGCGACATATACACCAGCCACACAGCGTCAATCGGACTTCGACAAAGATAAGAAGCCTCCTCGAAAATCCACTAGAAAGTCAATAAAATCCGAATCATCTCCCAAAAACGAAGACACCGACATTCTGAAACCTGCGAAAAGGAAACGAAAAACCTATGTAAGCCACAAGGTTCACGTCTGCGATCATTGCGGCAAGAAATTCACCGACAAGGGCAACTTCAACCTGCACGTGCTTAGGCACTCTGGCGTCAAGCCCTTCGAGTGTCCGGAATGCGGCCAAAAGGAGTTCAACAGGTACATCCTGAACATTCACATTCGGGTGAAGCACCGCGGAGAGAAGCCCTACGCCTGCCAATTCTGCGACGAGCGATTCGTGCACAGTACTATGCGATCTCGCCATGAAAAGTAAGTTTATAGCATACCCTTAAATGGCCCCCTAACACTCCCATTCCTTTAGCCGGGTGCACCGGAACAGGACGACACCAAAGAACTTCAAGTGCAACTATTGCGACAAGCGTTTCGAGTCGAACTACCAGAGGGCCAAGCACGAGGTCGTCCACACCGGCGAGCGAAACTTCCAGTAAGATCTTGTGTAGATAAATTGGTTGATTTTGAGATCAGTAATCTCTAGATTCCTTTCTCCATACGGGTCTTGAAAAGCCTCAATGGAATTCTAATTTGTACATTCATGTACTGCTTATTTACTATTTTATTGCTACTACTACCTGCTTGAAATGATTCTAGTTCAAATTTGTAACTCCTTATTTCCTATTCTCCCCTCAGCTGCGAGCTGTGCAAAGTGTCCTTCACACGGAAGTCCAACTTGAAGACCCACTACCGCTCCAGGCTGCACCAAAAGAAGGAGTTCGCAACGAAAGTGAAGTCCGAGAACGATTCCAAAAATAAATAAGGTACAAATAGTTTGTTGTCACGTGCTGCCATTCGTTTAGAGGCTCAACGTTCTACCTGTTAACAAATAAGAGCGCTTTTTAAGTGCAATTTCCGACACATTATATTAATATAGTAGTAGGAAAGGCAAATGCTAGATTTTCTAAGATATCAATAAGATAAAATATCCTAATATATAGGTGTACTTATCACTTTTGAAAGTGTATGTTGAATCGAGTAAAATATTTAGACTTTATTAATTCAAACAGTTCAAATCAGAAGAACTAATAACTTGTAGCTCACTGTAAATGTGCCATTCACACAAAACAGTGATAAACAACATTATTTGGTAAACACAAGTCCAACTTTGTTTACTTGAACAAAACTATAAAATTTTGTTGAAACTAAGAAAAAGATGACAACGCTGTGCCGCACCTGTGGCCAGGAGGCGGAGCATGCCAAGGCACTCTTCGACCAGGAGGGCAGCGACGTCCTGAGCAACATCCTCAAACTGACTGGCCTTTGGGTAGGTGAACATTCCCGGTAAGCGCGGAGTCATGCCCTCTTCGATTCCAGTTGAGGAACCAGACTGGTGTGCCCACGAGGATCTGCTTATCCTGCTTGTTGGATCTGAATGATGCCATCGCATTCCGCGAGCGCTGCATCAAAACCAACTCCTCTTGGTTTGAAAATCGAGGTAAACAAGAGGATTCGGACACTGAAACTGCTAGTAAAGCCAGGAATAATAGGGAAGGAAGTGAGGTGGATGTTGGGCCCATTAATATCGTGCCGACCAACTTGGCCCCTCCTGCACAGCCACAAAAGATCATTCTGCAGAGGAGGATCCCACCGGAACGAAGCAAGAAAGTGGATGGAACTTCTCTTAGGGCACTGGAATTTCCTAATTATCCCTTGCTTGTACCGGAAACACCTCATGTCGATGTCGTCGATCCTCTCCGGTGCGAGGATCCTATTCTGGTGAAGAACGAGCTCCTGCTTTCAGATGGGGAATCCGAGGATTCCATAAATCATGAAGAGCCAGAGTCTGAAGCACCACAAATCACAGAGGAACAGCTCAGATCACCACAAGTCATCGAGGAAGTACATAAAAAGCGAAGAAAGCTGAGGAGCAAAGACTCCTTAGAGGAGTGTCCTGGCAATGAAATGGCTAAGAAGACGAGTTCGTCAGGCCAGGTGGAGAATATTGACTCCATTACCACTGCCACTGCTGACGAATTTTCCACCACCAGAAGGAATAAGAGCAAAGAGGACAAATATGCCACTCGAAATAATTGGGGGGCTGCCAAAAGAGCCTATGCACTGGAGCACAGGCTTTATTTCTGCGACCAATGCGGCAAAACTTTCAGCGAGAAGGGCAACTTCAATGTCCACCTCAGACGGCACAAGGGCACAAAGGAGTTCCAGTGCAAGGAGTGCGACCGCAAGGAGTTCACCCAACACCTGCTCAATTTGCACGTGCGGATCAAGCATCGCGGCGAGTTGCCCTACGTATGCAAGTACTGCGGCAAGCGATTTGACAACTGCCTCAAGCGCCTGAACCACGAGCGGAACCACAAGGAGAGTCCCGTCCACCGACCACACGTGTGCTCCACATGCCAGAAGGCATTTAAGACATCGACGGCCCTCAAGGACCACAGCGTGGTGCACACGGGGGAACAGCCATTCCAGTGAGTTTTAGGCAAACAGAACACAGTTTGGATCTTTACTAATTACATTTTCTTTAGCTGCGAGCTCTGCAAGACGTTCTTTAATAGGAGGAACGCCCTGGCCACCCACTACAAGTCGAAGCACCATCGGATGAAAGTCGAGCAGCAGTCAAAGAATCCAGGTGGAGACGAAACTGTTCAACCGGAAGGGTAAATCTTTGGTTTCTTTTAAGCTTTGTTGAGCATTCATCCTTGCCTTCCGCTTCATCGGCTGTTGACATGAACATTTTTCCTCTTGAACCCTTTTTTAAAGAAAGCTAGTACAGCAGCAAAATTAACTCAAAAAATTGTAAATTATCTCCTTTAAGTATGAATTCCCGTTACTCAAAGACTGTTATAAAAAAGGTAATTGATGAAAATCATATAACTATGAAGTATATGTATTCTGTATAAGGGCGAGTTGCTCCAGCCATTTCCATCTGTACATCCGTATGAACGGCGAGTACTCGGGAGGCCTAAGATGTGCAAGATTGTTTCTGAAGATTATATAATCAATAAAATGTTCAAATTTCTTCCCGTACTTTGGGTATCTGATAGTCGATGTCTCAACTAGGACAGTTTTGTTTGTAGATAAGTTATTGCATAATAGTACATGATTGTGTTTAAAAAATATGCTATCATCGGTGATAAAGTTTTTCATTAAAATCAAATGGAAAATAATTTCCAATAAAGGAAAAAAAAAAAGAATTTAATTCCTGTAAAGGTTTACTATACACCACAAACGAGCAAAAGTTCCGAAGATTTTTACGATTCCATCGCCTTCGGGCAGCGTTCCTTGTGGTTCGTAGCAAAACAATAAATAAATTTGCTTAATGGCTATTTAGATAACAGGTTTTAATGCGGACAAGGAATTTTTCTATCAAGGCGGCGAGAAAAATGAGTTCCTGAAGTTCCTCCAGCAGAACAGCGAACGAAGAACAAGATCTAAACCTATACTTTCTGATGATATGAAGCCTGAGGAATCACGAAATAAAGAAATCCCTGAGATATCCAAAGATCAAGATGTCGCACAGGAATAAGGAGATCAAGAATCGCCACAGGAATCCAAAGACGAAGGAATGACGAAGAAGTGCCAGTGCAAACCGAAAACCTTAAAAGCATAAAGAAACAAATCAAAATCAGTCATAGGGAAAATATGGAAAAGCGTAATGAACCACCAGGAATACATCATCAGATTGCTTTCAGAGAAATCTTAACCTTGATCTTCGTATGAAAGTTGAGGAGCAGGAGTTGAGGACAAAGCTGTGCTGAATTTGTCTTCATCATAACTTAAACTTGTTTTAGATGGTAATTTTTTTTTAAATAACTAAGATTTTTGATTTGGGCAGATTTGGCAGATTTTGGGCAGAAGCTAGTTGCTATAAGTCAAGAAAGCAAACTAAAGATAAGTTTATGTATGTAAGTATATGTATATGTATATAATACATATTATACATATATAAACAATATCTTAATTATAAACAATAATAAACAATATACTATAATTGCAACCCCCTGAGAAGGGCCTTTGGCTACGCACATGGCCGCAGCCCTGATTTCAACCCCTACTTCAAGGTTTTGCAGCCCTGCAAACCCGGCTTGCTGCTTTGCAGAAAATTCGCAGTTTGCCGGCAAAGGATGAAGTGCGCAGTTCGCAGCCGCGGCAACAGATTCCTCTGCGAGTTCGTCGAATTAAATCACGGGGAAAACAAACTCATTTTCCGGGGTTTCCCAACAGCCCGCGAAACTTTCCAGCGGAAACTTTCCACTCAGCATTTTCCACATTGCCAAAACGACAGAAATCCAGTTATTTGCGGCTAACTTTCGAAGATGAGGTCGTCCAGGGCAGCCAGCGATTCAAAATGGGTGTGTCACTCAGCTCCTCTTGTGCATCATTAGTATTCTAATCTCGCATATGTATACCTTCTGCTTTCCTTTTTTTTCGTTCAAGAGGAGCCAGTCAAACGACAACAAAGACACAGTGAAAAGAGCGCGAAATGAGCGCTGCTCGCGGCCGGTCAACGAAAAGCTAGTGAAGCTACTCCTGACGGAGGTCGAAGACAGTGACGCCACTAGCACCACCACCTCCACATCCCTGGCCACCGCCACGAGAGACAGTGCGTTCTTTGATAGCCATTCTGAAGAGGAAAGCACTGGGCTCCAGGACTGTAATCTCCCGTCAACTAGCAAGTGCCGCACCTGCTTCCGGATCATATCCCGGGATGGAGGTGTTAAGGATCTCTATGACAGGGACAACATGGCGCTCCTACACCATATTAAGGTCGCCACTGGGGTGTGGGTATGTCTAACAAAGGGTTGGTTTGTTCTGCGAGAATTGCATTTAAACTCGTTTATACTTTACATACTTGTGTATTGTTCTAACCTCGCTTCATGAGCACAATTTGTTGATAAGGCTTATCGGGTACACAATATGTGAGTTCTTATTATAAGTCGATAATTCGGTAAAACATGCCAAAGAACGATTACTACTTAGGCGTATGTGCATAAATACAACATTCCTTGCAATTTAACAGAAAAAACAAACCCCTATTCAATATACTCGCAGATGTATTAATAAACAAACATTTCGTGTAGATCCAACAAGGAGTAAAGGA
Organism: Drosophila erecta; assembly: GCF_003286155.1. Classification (NCBI taxonomy): domain Eukaryota; kingdom Metazoa; phylum Arthropoda; class Insecta; order Diptera; family Drosophilidae; genus Drosophila; species Drosophila erecta. Next base: position 20,538,960 of record NW_020825194.1, on the reverse strand, counting down.
GCTTCCGCATCACATTTGTGCAACGTGCCAGGAAACTCTGAAGAAAACCGTGGAATTCCGTGCCAAGTGCCAGCAGATTGACAGAAAGCTTAGGCAGACGACGGAAAAGTACACTTTCCAAAATTGTGACGATGAAATGGAGTTCGAGCTGGAAAATGTCCTCTATGAAGAGTCCGCCCAGCAGGCAAGAGAAACCCTAGCCCTAGAAGATTTTAACCCCGAGTTGTGGTCGGATAGTGAGTGTGCCCTGGATGAAGAGGACTTTCCACTGGATGTAGAGTCAACTCAGTTTTCACTAAGTGAAGAGGACTTAGGTATAGGCAAAGATACAGAAAAAGACATTGCTTTGGAGCAAAACAAGTCATCATGCAATGAAATAATAAGCATCCGAAAATGTAAGACTGAGGAAGAGATTGGTAAAGTAGATCACGGAGCCAAGGTCTATAAGGTTGTGTTGGGTGAATACAATAGCCAAAAAGAAGCTGAAACAAAGTATTCGCTTCCACTACCAAAGAGACCTCGATTGAGAGTGAGTCCAGAGGAGAAAAAACGACGACAGCGCGAAAGGATGCAAGCCAAGCCACTCAATTACGTCTGCGACAAGTGCGGACACTCCTTCCGCCAGCGCAGTCAGCTGCAGATGCACTTGCTCCGGCACAATAGCGCCAAGAATTTTGAGTGTCCAGAGTGCCCGAAGAAATTCTACGATTTATATACGCGCAACATTCACATAAGGGCGCTCCACAAGGGCGAGCATCCCTTTTCCTGCAACCATTGCAATGAGTCGTTCTCAAACGCCAGCAGTCGTCACAGGCACGAGAAGTAGGTACCGAACTATTTGGTGCTTCTATTTTCTAATAATTTCCAATGACTACAGGGATGTTCACGGGGCAGCCAACCGCATTCGCACGCAAAAGAAATCGAAGGGGGAAGGCGCCACCCGTCATTATTGCACCAAGTGTCCCAAAAGTTATACCAGCAAGAACGGTTTAGTCCTACATATGAACTCCCACAACGGCAGCAGACCTTTCCAGTGCAAGAATTGCCACAGGGGATTTAAAGACCCATCTGCTATGAAGAGGCACCAAGCCTTACACGATAAGTTTCCGTTTCGCTGTGATATCTGCTTGAAGGGTTTCTTGCTGCGCTCCCAACTTATAAAGCACCAGGATGTACACACAGGAAAACGTCCTCATCGGTGGGTGCACAATAAGATCCCGATTATTGCCCGTTTACTAATTTGTGATTTAATTTACCAGGTGCGAGCTCTGCGATGTTCATTACCGTCATAGGTATAATCTAAACAAACACAAATCCAGCATTTTGCATCGGGATAATGTGCAAAGAGCTAAGGAAGAGGAAATTAGCGGACTGCAATAAACAGTTAGAGATTTTCAAAACTACTAATGATATCCACATGGTAGACTTCAAATCCCAAACACATCACTTCACTATGTTTAAGCCAAATGTACAAGGAGTGGGAGCCAGAACTCAGGTTGAATACACAAACATACATATATAATTAATAAATATCGGTATACTTACATGGCAAAATATGTACGTAATAATTTTAAGGTGATTGCATTTGAAGTAAGTGCCGACATAGAAAATTTTGACATGACACATATTTGGTAAATATACAATTTGTATAAATAGTATTCTTATGCATTTACTAACATAAAACTGAATGAAGAAAAGACTTGAAAATTTTAATAAACGTTCTTACGTTAGTCAAATAAAATAGTAATCAAGCAAAAAAAATTGCATTTGTTTTTCCTAGTTTAAAAATGCAGATTTCACAGATATTTGAATTACTTCAGTTTCCCGCGCAAATTCAAATCCCCAAGAGGGCTGGCTTTGAATGTTTTTCCAGCACTGGCTGTTGACTATTCAAAAGTGAAATAAGACCCAGTAATAGTAAACAGAACAATAAAAGGATTTTAAAATTACGATTATTATAATTAAAAAAAAAAACAAAATTAAAAGTATTAATTGGCCATTTATCGGAAATGTAGGAAACTTCATGTACAACTTTTAGTTGCATTGGAAATGATGAATAAATATTTTGTCACAAACTTTTAAAAACAATATATTTATATTATAAAAAGTTCAACAGAGACAACCACAGTGCCATTAACCATTCTGATTTCAGTGTTGCAAAACTCCAGCCGACTAGTGTGGGAAAGCACCATCCATTGTATACATACATATAAATAATACCTACGCACACATACACGCACTCACGAGTACAGTCGCAAGTTGCGACTCGCAACGCCATACAAAAAGTTGGAACTGAGTGGAATCGGAGCACTATATAGCCTGCCGATCCCTTCCAGAGCGCCGGAAGAGCAGCTCCCATCCGATCCCACGTCCCCGAGCCGATGTCGCGGCGGAAATAGAGCGATTCGCACTCCAAACAAGATGATAAACCCCATTGCATCCGAGTCGGAGGCCATCAATTCGGCCACCTATGTGGACAACTATATCGATTCTGTGGAGAACCTGCCGGACGACGTGCAGCGCCAGTTGTCCCGCATCCGCGACATAGACGTCCAGTACAGAGGTGAGTTCTGACCGATATTACGCCTGTTGGAGAAGCGGAAAACCTAACCTCCCCCTTGGGACAATCCCCTCGATTTGCAGGCCTCATTCGCGACGTGGACCACTACTACGACCTGTATCTGTCCCTGCAGAACTCTCCGGATGCCGGGCGACGGTCCAGAAGCATCTCCAGGATGCACCAGAGTCTCATTCAGGCGCAAGAACTGGGCGACGAAAAAATGCAGATTGTCAATCATATGCAGGAGATAATCGACGGAAAGCTGAGGCAGCTGGACACCGACCAGCAGAACCTGGACCTGAAGGAGGACCGCGATCGGTATGCGCTTCTAGACGATGGCGCGCCCTCGAAGCTGCAACGCCTGCAGAGCCCAATGAGGGAGCAGGGCAACCAAGCGGGCACCGGCAATGGTGGCCTGAATGGAAACGGCCTGCTTTCGGCCAAGGATCTCTACGCCTTGGGCGGCTATGGTGGTGGTGTTATGTCCGGTTCCAGTTCCATGGCCGGCAACGTTGGCAGCTCATCGGCCAACTCGGAGCGCTCAAGCCATATCAGTAATGGCGGTAACAGCGGCTCCAATGGCAATGTCAGCGGCGGGGGAGGCGGTGCTGGCGGAGATCTGCAGCGCACTGGCAGCAAACGGTCGAGGAGGCGAAACGAGAGCGTTGTCAACAACGGAAGTTCTTTGGAGATGGGCGGCAATGAGTCCAACTCGGCAAATGAAGCCAGTGGCAGTGGTGGCGGCAGTGGCGAGCGCAAATCCTCGTTGGGCGGTACCAGTGGAGCGGGACAAGGACGTAAGGCCAGTCTACAGTCGGCATCCGGCAGTTTGGCTAGCGGGTCAGCAGCCACGAGCAGTGGAGCAGCCGGAGGAGGTGGTGCCAGCGGAAGCGGAGCCGGCGTAGTCGGTGGCAACAATTCCGGTAAGAAGAAGAAACGCAAGGTACGCGGATCTGGGGCTTCAAATGCCAATGCCAGTACGCGCGAGGAGACGCCTCCACCGGAGACCATTGATCCGGACGAGCCGACCTACTGTGTCTGCAATCAGGTGAGTTTGCAGTGGTTTTCCTACCAAAAAGGGTCGCCACTAATCGCGTTTTCTGTTGCAGATTTCCTTCGGCGAGATGATCCTGTGCGACAACGACCTGTGCCCCATCGAGTGGTTCCATTTTTCGTGCGTCTCCCTGGTGCTAAAACCAAAGGGCAAGTGGTTCTGCCCCAACTGCCGCGGAGAACGGCCAAATGTAATGAAACCCAAGGCGCAGTTCCTTAAGGAACTGGAGCGCTACAATAAGGAAAAGGAGGAGAAGACCTAGTCTATTAGGCCAGCGATCCCAGCCCATTGCTCTGTGTCCAACACCAGGCTCTGTAAATTATTCGATCCTAAGATTTACCTTAATGTATATTTAATGACTTTCTTATACCCCATGCTTTTCCGACTTCCCCCTCTTTCATCCAGTTTAGATCCCCTGCTTCTATGGTTAAAGGTCGTCAGTTTTCATTTAAAGTTTCTGTACAAATAATACCTTTCTCGATGTAAACACACACACACACACACACAAACTCGTATAATTAGAGTACACCTAAACTTAATTTACGGTAATAAACGTTGATATTCAAAACCCACAATGATTTCTTGGCCCCAAGGAGCTCCGTATCCAGTAGTTTTACGAATCTGTTTAATTGTCGTTTAGCAGACTAAGGCATTCGATTTATACATTAGTATAATTGATCGTGTATAAATGTGTGTAAAATATATAAATTTATATAAAACTATTTGGTAGGCATCTGTGGAATTGTACGGAATTCTTATTGTAAAAATGCGCATGGACGGAGTTTCTGATGCGTTTCAAGTCAAAAAGTATTCTAATGGATTATTCGAGCTTTTGTGCGAAGAAACCTTCCCATCATGGCATAAGCAGCTCAATGTTTGGATTCTGGATCTCCAGGAATATCTGGTACTGCGAGAAGACCACCAGCCAGCAATAAATCTGAGGGAAAGTGTAAAACGTGTAAAAGTTTATATACATGAAAAGCCAGGATCCTTGACTCTCAACCACTTACATTATAGGCTACCCAAACAAAGTTTAAAAGGGCCGAGAAGGTTTGCTCCAGCTTGCGGTGAAGAAAACATAATCCATTAGCTTTAATTCATGGAAAAATTAGTCGGTACTTACATAAATATAGTAGCCTCCGATAAGCCAAAGGCTCCAGCAAAACTGGAAGAGAATTGCCAGACCAATGAGACCCAACCAAGGCAGTAGCCATCCTCGAGTGCTGGCAAATAGGTATAGTTTTAAGTGGATCCATCAACTTATGAAGCCAAAGCTCGTCTTACCTGATTTTAATGCCGTAGTAGACCAAATAGGAGGACAGGATGATCAGCAGGAAGTAGATGATGAAGAATCCACCTGCCACGGGCATCGATGACCTGATATCCGTCTCAAAGAGCGGGGAATAGAGTTGCGCAGACTCCCCGCCTGCTAGCATATAAGATATCAGCGTGATCATTACGGCGGATAGCGCAGCCGTATAGCCGGCCACGGCGTAACTGCCCGTCCGGACATTATCCGACCAAATGATAGGAGACCAGCAGGAACTCAGCACTACCATGTTGCTGTGGGAAGACACCGGGAAACACTGTAAACACTTTCCAATCGCAAACTTATTTGGCCTGCGTGACAGCGTCAACGCCCAAATATTTTGGTTAATGAAAACGCAGTCCAAATTTATGATTTTCTTCAGTTGTTCAATTGATAGTTACTTTTAAGGGTTATCCTGTGATATATCCTTTGAAAATGTCCAGATTGTTTTGGTTTCTAGGGCGTGGGCGTACCTTTTTTTAAATAATAATCGCTTAATTAAAAGAACAACAACGGCTTGAGTAATAGGGTTGTCACGCGTGCGTAAAAAAGAAAATTATCGATATTTACTTAGTTGAATATATCGAGAAAAGATATTTTTGTACACATGAAATAAAGTGTATAATTTTTAAAGTACTTGAATGTCTGCAAATTTAAAATTATGAAAATATTTTAATTGTTTGCTTTTCTCATTATTTTTTTTTTATTTATTTAAAACAAATAATATGATTATTATGAAAAATATTAAGAGCACTAGCAGCCATGGCCTTACACCATTATAACTTATTACTATTGTATAGTACGCATTTCTTTACCATAATTTAATGGTTTTGCAAATTTACAGAACTATTAGATTAATTTTGTTGCAGATTTTAACAAAACGTGTAAATAAATAAATAAAAATAAAGATCGTTTCAATTGGAACACAATAAACACTGATCGATAATGAACTATCGATTACAAATGGAAACGCATTTATGAGCACATTTGAACGTTTCCTACAGTGGAAACATGCAATTAATTTCGATGACCTCTATTTCTATTCAAGTTTTTATATTTGCGTCTGAAAGGGGTATATTATAACAGATATTTAAAAAAGTGTCTACTTAATAAGGAATAAAATATTATCATTTATTTTTTTTCTTTTACAACTAACTTCTGACCACCGATCGGTCCCACTGTGCAGCAAAGCAGCTGAGCTGACCAAATACGAATACGAATATTCACCATGTGTCGGCGACGGCAGCAACAACAACCACGCAGCAGAATACAGGGCCGGTTGTTGGAGTGATCTTCATTTGGCAATTACATTTGGCCGTGTTCGGAGGTCTTCGCGGATAGAAGCGCCAAAACAGAAGCCGAAAAAGGCAGAAGCCGCTCGCGCTGCGTGAATCAGTTATCAGTGGGATTAACCGTGATTCGCGCGGAATTCAAATCTATCAAATCAAAGCAAATAGTGCGCGGTGCTCCAACTTCTCAGTGATCGCTGCGTAACGGTAAAAAGGTGAAAACCCGAATCGAATCGAATCCAATCGAATCGAGTTGAATCGAAGGGCATAACACATTACCCACACTGCGTGGGCAAGGTCAGCTCCGCCGGATCCCATACCTGTACCCATACCAAGTACGTACATCAGAAGGCGCCTGTGCTGGCGATGATTAGCCATTAACCCAGTTGCGTGAAAGTTCTTTGGACTTATGAATAAGTATGAATACGAATGCGAGTGCGATGCGAATGCGAATGCATGGAGGTGCACTCGTCGCGGTCTCATGTTCCAATTGGAACGATCTTTCGTGCCGAATTGTGGCTCATTCCGCATATACTCGTACGTACGCTGTATGTTTGGGCCAATTTCTCGCCCCAAAGAGATGTGGGCTTAAAGTGCACCACCAAAAAAATCCAAAAAAAAAAGCAATTTGGATCGCAACAAAAAATGAAGCATGGCAAAAGAAAAGGTTAATAATTCGTGCCAATAATGCTCTCGAAATTTGGCTCGCATCTCTTGTTGGAAGTGTGTTTCGAGATCAGGAGTTTTTTCATCTCCGATTTTTCTGATTTTCGAAGGGGTTTTTTAGGGGGAGAGGCTCGAAAAAAATTAAAACGGAATCGGAATCAGACTGCGCGCCGACGACCCATATTTCGATTTCATTTCATTTACGAAAATAAAAATAAAAATACGAATCGAAAAAACAACAGAAAATAAAAAAGGGAAAAATCTTAAGAAAAGAGCAGCGATACTTAAGTGCGGGCAAATAAGTAAAAGATATGCCATAAAAAGACAGCATAAGTGTATTTTGAAGATACTTTTTCGTGTTGTGTTTTCCTTGCCCCTCACCCTTGCCCTCTTGTGTATTTTATTTTTATTTTTATTGCTATTGTTATTGTTATTGTTCGGTGTTGACTGCTGACTGCTGCCGACGCTTAATGTTAACTTGTTTAGTGTGGGCAGCAGTTGGTAGTTGGAAGTTGGTAGTTGGAAGTTGGTAGTTGGTAGTAGTTGGCTTTGTTTTGTTGTTTGTTTTGCTGTCTCTCATATTATATTGTTACCTGGCCGTAACGGTAAAGGACACTTGGTATGCTCATATGTAAATGCCCCGCCTGCCACTCAATTGAATTGTGTAAAGATGCCTCTTACCTGGTACCTCACCTCACCCAGCCTCCCATCCTGATCTTCGCCTGCTCTTCTGCTCCTCTGCTCCTCCAAGTAAAGCCGATCTGCAGCTGCACCTTTATCGGCACAACTCGATCTAGGAACTTCGCAATGGGACAATCCCGAGACGTCTCGCGGATATTTTTAACTCTGGCGCGACTTAATTCCACCAGCATTTGCAGTGGCCGCAGCTTATTTAATGTCTACAAATAATCCAAATTGGGGCTTAGCCTCAGTTGTGAAAAGAGGTGGCGGAAGGGGAATGGGGGTCGTATGCCCCGCCAGGTAGACTGGGATGCGGAGGGATAAGGAGCAGGAGGAGCCGGAGGAGGAGGGGCAGGAGATGACCAGCCCCGGCACTTGTGCATTCGATCATCGGTGCAGTGATGCAAGAGTAATTCGTATCTGTTACACTAAACTCACGATTTATTACCTCTACCTAGTCATTCCACATAAAAAGGAAATTAAAAGGAAACCAAATAAATCAGTTGTAGCATATTGAAAAATCCGATTTCGGCTACTTCTAAATCTAAATATCAATTGTAAAGAACGTTATAAAAATCATAAATTTCTTCAAAAGATCACATAAGGAAATTGGAATTAGTAGAAACTATTTTTTCTATCGATACATTGATACACTTTTCTCATTTGCAAATTATTTATAAAGACCCAACGAATATCTGTGGATTATAAACTCGTAGATTACTCTACGGGTATACTAGATTCGTTGATTCGTTTTTTTTTTTTTTATTCTTTCCAATTTCTATCGATGTTCTGAGTAAAGGGTATCTGAATTACCAGTTCACAATTTTTATAATTATTATAATTATAAAAAATTATTCTAACCAAATTTTATTAGGAATTGTTCATATATTAAAAAGAAACTTATTTATGACATTTATGCCATCTTTCTTATCACTACTTTTCTTAAAGTGCAGGATGCACTATACCCATATTGCGTCTGCCAAAGTTCGGGCAACAACGGTGCATGAATGAGGATGCGGCAGAATGATGCCGCGGGGGATGCGTTGCAAAATTGGGGAATGAAGTGCCATTTGCTCAGTGGGACAAGTTGTGGCCAAATAATGACTATATTAAATAACAGTTAGCAAACATTATTGCATTGCCCGCAGGCTGTGTAGCAAAGATCTGGCCAAAAGGCACGGCCATTGAAACTCTGGAGAAGATGCAGCCGTAGTCGCAGTCGCAGTCGTAGTCGTACTCCTAGTCGTCTCTGAACATTTGAACGCTGTTGGAAATGGCAGTAATGTGACCATTTAAGACCTCTTTCTGATGTCTTATGGAGTGAAAACGTCCTGCTGTGTGAAAACAAATTATAGGCATGTAATGTTGCATGTTACGTTGCGACTCTCAAGCCATTGGATTGGTGGGATTGCTGGGCATTTGGGGGAACTGCTGGAACTGGGGGAACTGGGGGATCTGGGGATCCGGAGGAGATCTTTTGGGAGCCGGGCCAGCCAGCTAAGCTCAGTCAGTGCTGCAACACTCAAAAGTTAGCCCGGTCGGGCCAGTTGAGATTGCGGCTTGGGGATTTTGACTCGACGCTGGCTTTATGCTGATGCTGATGCTGTGCTGATGCTGTACTGATGCTGATGCTGGGGCTTTCAGAGCCAGAGTCAGACTCTCAGACTCAGACTCTGGCCCAGACACTTTGGGTCTGCTGGATGTGTTTCTCCGTTTGTCTATTGGTTTGTTTGCTGGCTGTTTGCCGTCGCCGTTGCCGTTTGCCGTTTGCGAGTGTGTGCTAGCTGGTCTAATGCTCTCTAACTGCTTATCAGATCTGTGGGGATTGCGCAAAAACGATTTCTGTTTTCCTTTTGGCCCGCCTGCTCCTTCCTGCGGCTCCTAGTTTTCCTTCTAAGACCTACAAATACCCTTTGTCTGGGCGTGTCCGGCGAGTGACTGGCTTGGTCACAATTATCACAAGTTAGTCACACCGACTGAGCATGCTTTGCTTTATTAAAAATACATAATGGGATTAACATTTATTACTGTAATAATAATGATCCAACGCTGTTTCCCTTATCACAGCAAACCTGTTTAATATAGCAGTTTTTAGTTTAAGTTGTGTCACCTAAAAAAGGTATCAAATGTCAGTAGGGCAGGTGTCAGCTAAATTAGCTGATTGAATAATCTTGATTAATTGATTTACATTTTAGCTAAAGAGATACGAAAATGGTTGAGGAGGAATGCTGGTGCCCAATTTTTATTCTCTGCTGTGAATGGGAGCACTAGAGTAGAGATTAAGTCAAATTACATGATTAATATTAGCGAAAAGTAACTTTGATTCGATCTGCATTCCGATCGTGCCACAAAAAGGCGTGGTGCTTTTTTTTTGCTGCATATTCCGTGGTAACCAAATATCTGGTAGGGTATCCCCGAATCGCAATGCCTTGGATAACCTTTAGAGTAATATACTTATTTCTTGTTTTCTTTCTGGCTGTCTATTTTGGGTTTCCAAACAACGAATGCCATTGCGACTCCGCATTTAAACGAGCACTGCGAGTCCGGTGCAGTTTTCCCGCTCGCCGGCTGGTGTTGTTGCTTTTGGTGTTTTTGGTGGCATTGCTGTTATTGGCAAGACAGATTCAGATTGAGCCTAGACTCGAAAATAAAGTAATGAAAAGCTAAGCCCGACTGTAGACCTCCCACCGCCCCTGCGACTATCCTGTCCCTGTGCTGAACTTTTATTGCCTGGTCGGGAATCGGTTGCTCCCAGCCCCCATACCCATTCCCATTCCTATTCGCAATCCCATTTCAATGCTCCTCCTCCTCCGACTCCTGGGGGAGGTGAGAAAGTGGCAAACTGTCGCTGGGGACAAGTGGTCCCTCCAAGCTCATATTCGGATATGTGCCAGAGCTCGGCCCATTATGGGGCCTCGTATATAACGACGTCGTCTCTGCCAAAGGAGTTCAGTGCTGAACGGCCACGCCCCTCAGCCGGCTAAACTAACAGCTCCAATGGGGCAGCAAAAACGACTTTAACTGCGGTGTGTGTCTTATAAAATAGGGTGGACCCACAAATGCGCCACTTTATGACCTTTTATGGCTGTCCATTTTTACTTTTTACTACAATAACTGAGGCTGTTTGAAGCAATTAAAAGATTCATAATAAACTGTATTAAACATTAGCTAGTTTCTTTCGACTTTGATGTCGATTAATATGTTACTTATCATTATAACACTCTTTATAATACACGTTTATATAATACTATACTATTCCAATATTACAACTCCAATCTTGTGTTAACGCCTCAAATATGTAGATATCAGACACTAGCTAACCACTAACTTTTGATAGATAATAACACACAATGGACCAAGGTTTCCTAATAACCTTTAGAAGAGTCCCGCTTTCACTTTCCGAGACTTTCCTATAGGGCAATCCGTAGATCATAATAATTCACCAAGATCTGGGGACCACCCCAATGCTCACATGTTACATTTACTGTTTCTGTTTCTGTTTCGGCCGCTGTCCGATGATGAATGCGGCAAGGCAATTTGAGTGATACTCACGACCTCGTCAGTAGTTAGCTGCGACCACGCCCACACCGCCCAAAACGCTATCCATCTGCATCTTGGCGTGCATTTAGCATTTAGGCGGCTGCGCCGGCAGCGAAAACCTGGAGTCCGGAACCCAAAAATTAGGAAACGACGACGATCGAACTTTGATGGGACTACACCTCCTCCTGCGGCCACCTTTCCAACGACCCTTGTGCATATATCAGTGTGGAAACGGAGCTTACGTAATTGAAATCCATCAAAGCGCCTGAGAATAGCTTTCATACCAGATGGCTAATCGGGCATCCGGGTTATGCAACCTGTATTTGTATTTGAACACATAGTTGGGGATCACATATACATATGTAGGTCATATATGTGGTTTCCCTTTCTTTTAAATGCTCATCCCTTCTGCGGAATTATCTGGAAAGCAGCACAGATGAGATGTTCGCATTAGGGCGTAGTTACTATTCGATTAGATAACAATTTGTTGTTGAATTCTTAGTAAGTCGTGAGATTAAGTTATAGCAGGTATTTAGTGCTATGCATAGCTGAAATCTTCAATGAAACTGCGATTCTTATGAAAATAATGCTGGAAACTCAAAACAAGAATTCCGTATGTGCAGATAAATCATTTGGAATTAAATCAAGTTTTTAGCACTTTCTCTCACTTTAATAATCTGCTTTAAACGCATACTTATTAATTACATCATGCTAACGCAAAAGATGGTTTCTCTGCATATAATTTCATGATTCATCCAGCATCCGGTAATCTCAATGCGGAAATAACCCACTTTAAAAACTGTCTTAAACGTACCCCGACTTAAGTACCGATTAGATAAAGAACTCAATGGCCAGCAATTTATGAAAGTGATTTCCCCCGTCTTCGCCGAATTTCGATCTGCGTCTGATTGCCGCAGAGTTATCACCCAAATCGATGTTACAATCAATGGCCAGAGACTTTAAAGTCCATGTTGCTGTTCAACTTTGACTCTCGACTGGCGCATCTGGGATCAGACTCGGAGTCGGAGTCGAACTCCAAGTCGGGGTCTTCCTGCACTGCATCTGCAATGCACTTTCATAACACAATTTATCGCTGTCTGCTGATACAAGGCAGCAGATACAAACTACAAAATACCGCTCATAAAAACTTAAATCGAGTTAAGTTCCGCTTCATTGTTCGGACCGGCCGAAGAAATCAAAAAAAATTCAACAAAATTACAAAAAAGAGAAACCAACAACAACGGGCAAACAAATTTAATATGTACTAATTGAATGTTGTGCAGCCCCAGCTAAAGACCCACTTCAGCCCCAAACTCCAGCTCCAGCACCAACTCCCTCTCCATGCCCATGCCCATGCCCATGCCCAATCCCATTTGTATCTGCATCGCTTCTACATTGAGTCGGGTTCAGGCGGGTTGAACCCTGGGGTCACTACGCCAGAAACCCAGAAACTCGGCTCGTGAAAGTACGAAATCGAAAATCAAAAGTGAAATGTCGAACCCTGGCCCAAACAGACAGTTTGGCTTATAGCTGACTAACCGACTGACTGACATAATTTGATCTTCGATCTTGGCCAGCTGGATTTTTGGGCTGTTCCTAAGTCGAATGCCGATTGCCGAATGCTGAATGCATCTGGTCTTACGCGCCACGCCCCGAGAGCCAATTTTTCTCCGCCTTCGCCTCGAGGTGTGGGTTTCGATTTTGTGGTTTGATCTACGGGTCGCGTTCGATGCAAGTCACTCGGGAAAAACCCCTATATGATGCTGAAAGCATCATTCTTTTTGATAACGCTTTTGTCAATACGGATAAGGGAATTCAGTTATAAAGTTTTCATTCTCTTTGTTTGGAGAAAAGCGCTCAGACTTATCCAGGTATGAAGAAATATTAAGAAGTATTGCTCAAATATCTCTCTTGACAAGGTTCGTTGTTATTATATTATTAATTTATTTAATGCATAAGACAGCTGCAGATCACATGAATGTCTTGGTAGCTACGTTCTTCTCAGTGCAATCACTCTTCCAACAATCATATAGAATCCGAACATTCCCCAGTATGTTTGGTATCGGGTGTCCACTAGACTCATTCTAATGAATGCCTCCTTGTCGCTCTGAACCAAACCGAGCTGAACTTGAACCGAAAGATACGATTTCAAGCTCACACTTTACAGAGCCCCACCAACCCGGCAAATGATGATGGGGGGTACGAACTGGGAGAATCGTTTGATTTGCAATGCAAAAGAGACTGGCAAGGTCTCTGGGCCACGCCACTCTTGATTTCAATTCAAGTCCAAGTTCAGGTGAGCGATGGATATGGAAGGTGCGCTGTTGTCGCCTCCAGCTTGGGATCTGGATTGGGACTGGGACTGGAACTGGGATTGGGTTTGGGAATAGCTACCTCTGGAGGTGTGCTATGTGCATGTAAGTGGTATTGAAAGGGATTCCTGCTAGATGCGCTCCTAATCCCATCACGCATCTGGCCTGCTTCACTGGAGGTGTTGCTGATATGCCGCTGAAAAGTTGTGCAGATTAATCATAAAGGCCATAACAAAGAAGTTTTGCATGCCAACGAAGATGTGGGATGTGGGCTGGTGTTGTGCAGCAGGGGGCATGGGCATGAGAATGGGCATCTGGCACGGATCACGGATCCCGCTGTCACGTGTCAGTCAAAATGACTCTGCCGGCGGAGGGCAGGCCAATGGAATAGTTACGAAAAAGAGCGAAAAAATAGGTGTTACCCGGGGGGCTGAGGAGCTGGCTTAATTGTTATTATTGTTCGGAGATGGAAGCCATGAGATGGGAGCGCTTCTGCAGCTGACAGCGAAATGTTCGCAACATGTCAAAACTTTTATGGTTTTTTAATGGTTCTCCGTATAGATTTGGCCAGCGTACGATTTTAATTGAATTTTTGTTTATTTATGAGTGGCGGCAAACTATTTATAATGTACCTACATATCTACCCCTTCTCAAGCGCGGGCTCTTATTTATTAATTTTTTTTTTTGTCATTCTTACATCTTGTTCATCGCTGACTTCTGATTGCTGACGCCCGTTTTGCCTTGTCGCCAGATCTGATATCTGTGCGTGGCTTATCTGGCCAGGTATTCCATGGGCAAACACTCAAAAAACTGTGTATTTATCAAGAAGCTGGCGTACAGCTAAAAGAATTCTCAATAAACTCACGGATTTACCCGCGGACAGTATAGTATTTATGTGCTAGAGTTGTTTTTTGAAGTTCTGAGCACTCTGGCCGAGTACTAGATAAGCTAAATCAGCTGCTCGCAGTTGGATCTCATTATTCCGGCGACCTTGAGGCGCTCTAATTGCGCGACGCAGGTGCGATTAGGTGCATTTGTATCTGCCGTTTTGACAAGTGCAAGTCCAGCTGCTGATAAGCCAGCTTCGGATCTGGTGGCATTATAAATATAGACCAGGCCGCAGAGAGATCTGTGCATCTGCATTCCTGAGTGGTTACGCTGCGAAAGATACATTTGTATCCGATGGACTAACACCCCAGAAATCTCGGCTAAAAAATGCCTTACACAAAATTCTATGTACACACGGGCACAACCATTTATATCTTGATGTGCGGGTACACAAAGTTTCATAATTATTGGATGACTGAGGATGAGTTGAATAATAAACACATTTCGTGCTTTGACAGCTTTAAAAATAAATTTCTAATGGCTTTCGATACATTCCATTAAAGTGGTACGATCTATAAAAGAGTCATTACCTCACTGATTTATACTGGTTTTCAGTTGGAAAATTAATTCTGTTGCACTTGCGTTGGGCTTTCCCAGACATTTACTTTAGTTCCGCACTGTATGTACATACACGAGACTGCAATTGTTTCGCCACGAGCATCTTTCACTCAAAGTATCTTCGGCGTTCTTCTGGTGGAAAAGATATTTTTGGCTCTCTGGCGGAATGATATTTTGGGGACAAATGTGTGACTCCCAACCAGCGTGGTATTTACAACCCGAAAAGTGTAAGCTTTTAGCGGGATTTCGTCTAGTTTTGTCTTTATACCCCTTACAAAAGTCTGTAGTAAGTTTTCTTATTTTTATTGATTTTTCCTACTCATTGTTTGTGTATATATGATAAAATCCTTTTGTTTACGGCTTCAGGCCGCATTAACAATTTTTTGTAACCTCTTCCGTCAATTAGCTTTAAACGATTTGCTTATAATATTAAAGATAGCTGAGAAGCTCATGCAAATCTCTCCTTAAACAATGTGTAGCTGATGGTAAACTCATGCAGGCGATTTTTGTGGCCCGAACAAAAAGTGGAGACGTCTCCGGCTTGTGCAACATGCTCTGCCGTTTGTTCAACATCAATTAAGATTATAGGAAAGCCACTTGTTCGGCAAAGAAAACAAAAAAGAAGGCTAGCAGCAGCAGCTAGCCAGAGAAAAAGTCTTCCACTGAAACAAAAGCCTGGCCAACTCGGGTAACCAATCCCCGAAAGACAATGGACACGCCAGTGGATGCAACAAAAACGGGCAAGCCGACCAAACATATTTAATGACAGCCAACGGATAGTGGCTGTGCCACAGATAGTGTGGCCACAAGGAGGGGCATGTCATGGTCATGGCTTGACTAGCAGCTCTGTGCTAAAAATTCGCATGCGTAACACTCGGGTTTCGTTGGTGGAAATCGAAAGGTGGCAAATCTGCGGCTGAGGCCAAGGCGGTGATTATCTGCCGGTCGGTTTTGGGGGCTTTCATTGGAGATCATAAATACCGCTGGTAATTAAAAAATATTTTCAGAAATTACTTGTGATCCGCTGCAACTTCATTAATTATGTGATAGAAACAGAAGCACACGTATAACATGGAGTTTAAAAATAGTTTAATTGACTCCAACGCTTTTGTGTAAGCCTAAGATGTTTTAGTATTAGAATTTCTTGCATATTTAATATTTAAGCTATTGAAAATAGAGTTTCTTGAAATGCTTTTATTGCAAGGCACCCATTGAAATGTTATAATGTCCATTCTTACTGTAGCCTCGATCGCATTGCGACTGAAGTAGGCGCTGCACCAGATAAAAATAGATCGGCTGTGTGCGCTATATCTGAGGCACTGAACTTTACTGCGAGTACACTCGGCCGAATCGGGACTGTCATCGCCTTCCATATCTTATAGATCACAAAAATGCCGGAGGCACGTCAGGGATACATTACATACGACCTACCCTGCCGAGGAAAATTCGATGACCTTCCGATGAAAACCTATTATCTGAGCAATGAGCCTGGAAACACTTGGCGCAGGTGAAAAATCGAAGATTTGCTGATTTCCCAGCATGCTGATTTGCCTAAAAATTGGCAGTTCAGTGCTTGTGGCATGCTTTTGGGCGAACACTTGCAATATCCAGTAACCAAATTAACCACGTGGGGCATATTAGTTGCTTGGCCAAAATACGTTTTCTATTCTTTGCATGTCTGGAATGAATTTATTAATTATTCGCCTTGAACCAATCTAACATCTGAGCTGTTTACTTTATAGTTATCTTTAAAAGTGTTAAATGTTTTAAGTGTTAAACATAGACTAGTTTATTTTAAGCTTATCAGGAGATATACAAATGAGCCAGAGCTAAAAATAACCAATGCAGCTGAATGCTTGTCACTTTGTCGTAACGGCTTCTAAAATATTTACGATTCTAAAAATATCATTATTTTTGCAGTGATTTGAGAACGGCCTCCAGAACACCACAACCCATAGAAGTTGACCAGACGGCGAGGAGAAGGAGCAAGAGCAAACGCCTCATATCCTGCTGTTGCATGCGCCACTCGACGCGGACTGTCGACAGCGAAGCCATCCAGCTGGAAGGGGAGGCAATCATTGGTGAGATTAGCCGTACATCTATCTCCTAGCACACGAACTTGACTCACATTCACCACCTTTCCACAGGCGATCAGCAGGTGCCGCACCTTGCACCACTCAAGCTGTCCAGCTCCCTGCCAACCACACCGCAATTGGGCCACCGGGTGGTGCGCGGCCGGGGCTACAAGAAGCTCTCATGGAATGAGGAGCAGCCACGCCGGCAGACAGGCGAACGATCAATGATCGCCCGGGGCCAGGAGGCCAGGGCCAATCCGCCGCTCACCTACCAGCATCTCACCCACAACAATAACAATATTAATAACAATAACAACAACAACGATGGCGAGGAGTACGATCCCATTGCCAAATACTTTGCCAACACGCAGCACCAAAAGCTATCTCCTGGCATCGCTGCGAAAAGCTCACGGATTCTCTGCGAGAATTGCTGTGGCGAGAGGCAGCAACAAGTTGGCAGCTCTATGGACCGCCAAAAGCAACAGCAGCCGCAGCAGCAACGGCTGCCGCAGCAGCAGAAGCAGCAACAGCAGCACCACCAGCAGCACCAGCAGCAGCAACAGCAGCTGCCGTTTGGGGACTACGATTCAGTGTCCGATTTGTCGTCGTTTGGCTTTGTCTTCGATGGGGAGGAAGTCGATTCCACGAGGCGCGTATTAGTCGATGCTCATTATGAGGATGCCGCTGACGACGACGATGACGTTGTGCGGCCGCCGGTTATAGAAATAGAAAAGCGGCAGCCAAATACATCAACAACGAAAACGGAAAAATCAACAGAGGCGGCAACAGCAGCAGGAACATCAGTGGGAGACGCGTCATCGCCAGTGTTGTCCCTGTCATCTGAAATCAGCGACGAGTCACCAGCAATTTGTTGTTATACAATTGACAAAAAACTGTCACAGCAGCAGCAGCAGCAGCAGCAGCTACAACAGCAGCACCAGCAGCAACAGCATCTGCAACACTACAATTCGTGCGCCACCGTTAGGTGTCGAAGCTATCGCCATCCGCCGCCAGTGCCTCCAAAACCGCGTGTCCATGCAGAGTCCTCTGCATCCGATGAACCAGCTCTGAAGACCCGACGTTTGATCTGCCAGCAACAACAGCCACCTGCCCACCCCACGCACTATCCACCGCGGATCTATCCGGCGAACAGCTGTTGCATCCCCAAGGACTACCAACCCCATGCCTTCGAGGGCAACTTCAGCAACAACATCAACTACAATTGCCGCTTTGGATCGAGTGGGGAGTGCTCTTGGGGGAAGCTGAAGGGCCCGCGATCCCTCTGTTATGACCGACACGGTCGCCTGACCTTCGACTCCCAACCGGAACCAGAACCGGATGTGCTGGTGGCAACGAGCAACGGATTGCACAAGTCACTGAGTGAATCGCGTTTGCCAGTACAATTCTACGCAGAGCCCAAAGTTCCTTACGATCCCTACACCGATTTGTCGCGTGTGACTGCGAACGTTATAAACCAGAAGATTAGTGATCGGAATAGTGCGTTTTCTCTGCCACTGCAGCACAGTCGTGGGTGCAATGCACTGAACCAAGTGGGTGCTGCATACCAAGTCAACAATCACCATCCAAGCCACGTTAGGCTGAACAATATTCTTCTGCCCTGCCACTGCAATTTCCATGTGGATGCTCCATACGAGGTTATCAAGGAGAACGGGGTAAGTGTACACTAAATGGGAAATGTGTTAGTTATCACAGGATGCGTTGCAACTTGTAAGAAATAATACCAAATCAATGTGATAAACTATAGGCAAATTGGGAAGCCACATGATGAGTCAAGATAGTAAAGCACCCAACATGGAAGAAATGAGCAAGAGAATATCAACCTCAAGCAGATATAGATATAGATAAATGTATATGTGCATTTTCCGAAAGTCGATGGCGACCATTCATCACCAAACTGTCAGGGAGCGCAATTTTCAGCCATAAACCTTTTGTTTTGATCGATTTTATTGATCCCATATATCATATAGTTTCACGTACGTTTGTTTCCCCTTCAATGGGCCACAATAGATCTCTTGGAGATTGTAGTTGGGCCAGAGAATAAGTCATATATGTGCGATTGGATGGATGGGCACCACCTGAACGGCACGTTCTGCTGCTCAATCGGAGAGATCGGGAGAATGTGGCATTTTCGCCTCTGATTTGTGGTGCTGGCGAGAGTTCTGCTCACCAAAGATCTCATTGGGTAGTATTGCTCTACTTTTGTGTTGTTTGTACAATTTTTTAATGCGTGTACTGGGCGAAATAGTTGCCTAGAACTTGGAAATTTAGAATCAGAGATATACAAACAAAATACAAGAAACTATTGGTATTGCTGAGAGAATACACTCGTACATATCATAGCTTTCAGGTGTGGAATATCTGTCACTTTAGGCTCTGAAACTTTTGATCAGCATATCTCGTCCGATTTCCTGGCAGTGTATTGTAAGTTGGCCTGTCTGCTCATTCATTCCCAGTCATAGTCCCAAAGATCTCTTGGTTTTTCTCTATATTCCACCTACATACATATACCTATATGTATTTGGATTTAAATACGTATGTGGAATACGTACTTTTATATATGCGGCTGAGATCTGTTGTTTATACTAAAAATATCACTGTGTGCGTATGTATACACGAATCGGCTTAATATATATAGAGCACCGTGTTGGCTTGCCTTACATTGTGTTCTCGTGGATTGGCTGGTATGTGTGTCATTGTGCAGCGAATATAATGACGCTGGGAATGAGGAGGCGCCTAATATAATCATGCTGGCTGGGTTCCGGAAATTGAAATACATAATGCTTATGCTCGTTCCAATTACCATCCCGTATATCCCATATGATCCTGCGGGAAAGCGAAATCTTTTCATCGTTTTCCCCTCTGCCGATATTACACATACGCCGCGTTGACGTTGACTCAATGTTTGCTGCCGCTTCAGTGTATCGAATTGAATTGCCAGCGATTTGTTTGTTTTTATTTTGTGAGCGGGGTGCAGTGGGTCGGGGGTGGGATCACAAGTACGCCCACAGTTAGTCCATAAAAAGCCATGGGGCTGGGGAGGAAAGGAGGAATGGATAATGGATAATGGGCCCGGGCAGGCCGAGCAATCCGTCGGTGAATAATAAACGTTTAACTCGAATTATCTCTCCCGTTCTCGCACTTTTAGCACACAATGGAGAAACGACGTAATACCCTGGACCGCTTTCAGCGCCTCGGTTTTGGACGTAAGTCATCACCAGCTGCAGCCGCCTCCGCGTCCACGTCCTCCTCCTCACCATCCACTTCCGGTCCGGAGAAGCAGCGCAAGACGTCGGACCGTTCGGAGCGTCTTCGCGAGCTAACGGAACTATTGCGGGGAGGAGGCGGCGGTGGCAGTAGTTCCCGCGCCTCCTCCACGCCCACTCCGCCACCGCCTCCGCCGCCACCGGTGCCACCACCCCGAAAGCCGCGCACATCGCACCTGGAGCGCCAGGATACGGGCGCCAGCCAAACTTCGGAGTCGGAGGCGGGCAGCACTCACCTCCGGTTGCCCAGCGAGGAACGCACACGTCACAGTGGAGGAGGTGGTGGTGGTCTCAGCACCGCTGCCCGTATATTTGCCTCCCTTCGGCCAAACACAAGTCTCTCCAACCTGGAGGCCTTCATGTTGAGCAATCGCGAGAAGTCCAAGTCCCCGCCCCCACCTGCGCAGCAGAATCAAAGACCTGCGGCCAGCAGATGCGTAGATGCGTCGGCCACTGCCAGCAGCAGTGCCAGTTTCGAGAGCACGGCGCTAGCATCACGGCCGGATTCACGCAGCGCGCACAAGGCAGCCCCATTTCGATCCGTTTCATTCTCGCAGATCGACTGCAAGTCCACGCTATCGGCTCTGAGAGATCGCTTAAAACGGGACAAGGCCATCGAGGCGCCCAGTCCCAGTCCGACGCACTCCAGGGAGGAGGAAGTTGCTCTTCCCGATCCCGGCTGGGTGCGAATACCACTTAAAAAGACCGAACTCAGCATCAATCTGAACTACGGGCAGGAGAAGTCGCTGGATCACGACGCCATCCAGGAGGAAGATATCTTTAGCAACGAATTGGCAGCCAGTGACAGCTCGGGTATCCTGTTTCCGGTGGCCACTGCCAGCAGTGTGATAGCCGCACATGCCACTATGGAATCGCTCACGGATACAATTCAGTCGGAGAGCGATTGCCTGATCAAGGAGGAGTTGCCGACGCCCATACAGCCGGTCGTGGAGATTACACCACCCGCCTCGTCGGTGAGCGGCAGTGCTCCGAATTTGGCCACCCTGATGGAGGAGCAGTTGCCACTGGAGGCCCCGCCGGATAACTTCTTGCAAACGGCCACCACCTGCGAAATCCCAGTGCCGGTCTATGAGTGTGCCGCCCAAGAATGGCTGGAGACTCCCGCCCAGGAGTGGGTGGAGGTGGCGCCCGAGGAATTTGGCATTGTACCGGAGACCATACAGCCTCCCATTCCGCATGCAGCCTGCAAAATCTCCCAGACGCCGTCCACCTTGACCACAGCCGTGAGAAGTGACCTGGTGCCCACCATATCTGTGAGCCGCTCCTCGGAAGAAGGCGACGAACTGGCCAAGATCGAGGACGAACCGCAAGTAGAGGTGGCCACCACGGCCAGGAATACATCAATGGATCGTCACATCAAGGAGTACAGCCAAGATGATCTGGACCTGGCCAATGTCGATCTGAGGAGCTCCATGGAGGCCATAGCCACGCCGCGACACAGTACTGACGAGCGGCAACGAAGGCATCTGGATAAGTCGACCAAACGGAAGGGCATGTACATAGACAATGCGGACTGGCAAGCTCCCACGGAGCCACCGCAACGTGGTCTAGCGCTGGACATCCGTGTGGCCAACCTGAATGCAATTAAACCCGAATCTCCGGAAGCTAACACGCCTGGCGCATCGCAAATGTACATCAGCAGTCCGCAGAGCTCCTATTCCTTCGAATTGAATACCCCCGAACTGGAAAAGGGTTCGCCTTCGTGGGGCAGTGGAGGATTGGTGCGCGACAAGGCGCAGCTGCTAAGCAACTTTAGCTGCCACAGCAGCGAGGAAAAGGACGACGCCTCAAGTCGGAGCCTGAGCTATCTGCGCACCGATTCCACCTCGGACAACGAATGCGATCGAGCCATCCGGGAGCGGGAGAGGGAGCGGATCACCTCGAGTCCCACGCCCAGTAGCGGCGACTACGACTACAAGAGGTTTTCGAAGCGCCCGCTCAGAGGTCCTTACGGCCAGATGCTGGAGGCGGAGATGAAGAAGCCCAACCGGATGCACTTCGAGGAGATCCTTGAAGAGCTGCGAGAGACGGACAAGTGAGTTTGAACCTTACGGTCCCTTTAGAGATTTGCTATAACACTCGCTTTAATTTCCAGCTTGCACCTGCGTGGATCAGCTCCTGGTGGGGCAGCTGGTGGATCGGTTGGTCCTTCACGAAACCTGCCGCAGTATTCCAATTCAATGCGGGTGAGAAAGACAAGTACCTTTTTGCCAGTGCCATCTCATGCACGTGCGGCTTCCACGCCCTCGCAGCTGGAGCACGCCCCTAAGGGTATATCAGCGGCCACTGCCCAAATCTCCGTGTCTGCCAAGAATCTGAGCCAGGCGGAACTGGATGACCAGGTGCACCACATGAAGCGGGCCGCCTCCGAGGCTCCGGCTCCCAAATCTAACCACAGCAAGCGCAGCCAATCGATGAGCACGGAGCGTCCCAGCCAGCACCACCATCACCATGGTCATGGTCATGGTCATAGCCATGGTCATCATCATGCCGCCAAGCGCAGCTTGGACGCTGGATCTGGCGATAAGGCTGCCAAAGGCGCCCCACAGGCTGGAGGAACCTCGGGATCGGGTTCTGGGTCAGGAGGAGGCGGAAATGCTGCACTGAAGCCAACGCCCGCTTTGTTGGCCGAGCTACTTAAGGGTTCCAGCGAGAACATGATCTCCGAACAGCGGAAGAAGACTATAGCGGTGAGTTCATTTTATTGATATCAGTATATATAGTAGCCTGTAAAATCTACATTCGGAGTTGATTTATTGTGCTTGTTGTTCCCCAAAATTTAAATAGTCATTTTTAGATAAGTTGAGTTTTCGGAACACTATTTTCCGAAATAGACTTTCAAGACGATTATTCAAAGGAAAGTAGCCGTTTCGGAATAAAATGACTCAATATCGATTAGGGAATTGTTTGCCTGTTTTTCATTGTACCACTGCAACTGCTAAGCGTTTTACTTACGAGTAATGTCCCGAGCAAAATTAGATTGAATAATCCTGCTACTTGATTTAAAAGTGGATATATTTTTAAATGTGATATGATAGATTAATTTGATTTAAACTGAGCTCGGAAAGCTGCCCCGTGAAGTATGCTACAGTCCGCTGACTTTGAGCGAGGTTTCAGAATGGTGGATCCTTCCAGAAAGCATATATTTTGCTCTCTCTCTCTCGCTGTCAGTTCAAAAACTTTCCAGTTCCACTGAGGCGACCTTTAGCTTCGTTAGCGATCGCTCTTGGGGTCCCCCGTTTTATTCCAGATGCCTAGTCGCACACACGCTCACCCACACTCTCACATGTTTTGACTTTCTCACGCTTTTTTGTTATGCTTGCTAAGTAAAAGTGCATGTTGTGGGTGTGGGCAGAGGCAGAGGATAAGCAGCGGCAGAGGAAGAGCAGCGGCAGCGGCAGCGGCGCCATGTGAACTTCGAAGCGCATGCTCCAAACAGAAAATAAAGAAAACGGTGCGCATTGGAAATGTGTGTTAGTGTGTTAGTCCGTTCCGTCTCGTCTTGTTTCGTCTTGTCCCTTCGTTCCATTCCGATCCGTTCCAGGCACAGTGGTTGCAGCATACTATTTTTACATTGGCAGCAAGTTGTACTAGCCTGATGACTGATGCTTGCTGCAGATTGTGTTGGGCGTACAAAGTGAGATCACTAAAAATTGGGAATGTTGTGCGTCTTAGGTTTCTAGTTTTGTCTGGCATATTAATTTCTGACCCACTATTTTGACGGACCTGTTAATCCGATATTAGTTACGCATTCGGTTAACCGGATTTTCTATACATAACAAACAAATTGGG
Source organism: Drosophila erecta (assembly GCF_003286155.1). Classification (NCBI taxonomy): domain Eukaryota; kingdom Metazoa; phylum Arthropoda; class Insecta; order Diptera; family Drosophilidae; genus Drosophila; species Drosophila erecta. The sequence continues at coordinate 20,514,931 of NW_020825194.1, read as the reverse complement.
GATGCTTTAATGCTTTATAATATCATGTTTTCTTTGTACCAAGATGCTACATTTGATATATACTTTACATTCATTTTAAAGATACAACTAGGTAAAGGATGCTGGATGATTTAAGTTATATAGTAAATCGGAAAACGAATACTTTTTTCTCCCGTGCATCAATCCCTACTGCTCTGTTATATTTCTTTTAAGGCAAGTAGTAATAGTATAGAAAATCCCGGCATAAAAATAAACCCTTTCACATTATCTTCTCGGACACTTGTCGCATGCAAATGCGGGGAAAGCCCAATCTCTTTCCCATATCAATCGCTCTCTGAGCGCGACGCATGGCATTCCAATGGGGCCTTAACAGCTGAGACTAGCGCACTACACAATGTTTTGAGTGTGTTTACGATCTGCTTTCGGTTCACATGGATAATTGATGTTTGGCCATAGGGCAGATAAACGAAATTCTTAAATTTACTATGCGCGTTTTTCCTGATTGCCAAATACTCGTGTTGCTGTGTGTGTATCATTTTTGTTTTGAACGTGATTCTCTCCAGCGTTCCGCACGCTCTCTCTCTCTCCCACTTGCTCTCCCGCTTTCGGTGGGTGGTGGGTGCTATTTAGAGTGGGGGTGGTGGGGTTGGTCTGGTTGGCTTCTTTTTTCAGTGCGCTTGGAATATGAAAAATGGAAATTAAGTGTGTATATGGCACAATGGAATGTGTTGGTTGAGTCGAGTGGCGGAATCGCGCACTCCTGTTGTTGGCCTTTGGATTTGGGATGTGCCACTGTGGCTGCTCTCCCGCGCAGCAGCAGCAGCAGTAGTCGCAGCAACAGTAGCCGCAGCAGCAGCAGCGACAGAGCAGCAGCAGCAGCAGCGAAAGGCTGAAAGGAGACCACTGTGCGCTGTGTTTCAATTCTTATTTGCTTTTCTACGACCATTGTGTGGCGGAATTGTTCATGTTTCGTTCGCTCGTTGGTTTGTTATTTATTTTTTGTGGAGCGAGGAATCCGCTAACGGCGTGTAAAAAGCAACAAACAAATCGGAATACGTGAAAAATAACTAAAACGAATCGTAAATTACCAAACAACAACGAAACCGAATATAGAAAAATATTTTATCGCTGGAGTGTTTTGCGTGTCTGCGTGTGTGAGTTTTGCATAGGTGGGAAAAGGAATGCATGGTGATGTGTGTCGAAAAATGTCTCGAAAGGCGAAAAGTCGGAGATGAAAATCACTTTTCATTTTATTCCAAATTCAATTTTTCTTCTCCTCTCGCTGTACATGTGTATGTATATGTGTACCTGAGTGCACAAGGCCAACCTCTTGTTGCGCCGCGTTACGCCAATAATATACATTGAGTGCAAATATAAACTCTCAACTTAGCCATCGTGAATGAAGTGAGTGCGAGCGAGAGGGCAGTAGTGCAGAGGGGTGGAGAGGAGAGGAGTGTGGAGGAGCGGAGTGGAGAGAGCAAATCAATTACCTGTCAGCCCTGTGTATGTGCGCTTAATGTGTGTGTGATTGTGAAATGCAAAAAGGAATTGTGTGGCTTTTGCAGCCTGCACCGCTCTAACCTTCACATATACCCACTCGCGTATAACGGTAACTGCAACGGCCATCTAAACTGCGCACGAATGTATGCTGCAAAATACGGCTACATAACTAACTGTGCAACACGCTCACCTCCCCCACAAACGTACACACATAAAGGTGTAAGCGCGTGTAAGCGCGTGTACGCGAGTGTGTGTGTGTGTGATAACATGTTGCTTGCTTGGATTTTGTTGTTGTTCTCCCTAATCAGGCAATTAAAACGCAACAGCAAAACACAGCTGAACAGCAGTTAGTCCGTGATTCAAAGCAAAAACAAGAAAACAGACGACAGACCGCAACTGGTTTTTTATGTCGCACCCATACATAAATGTCGGTGTGTTTTTCCTGCAACCCAGCCCACGCTTTTCCTTTGTTTTTCCTCTGCGCCTTATTGGCCTTCGGTCGGCAAAGGCAAACAACAACATGGTCAGTGTCATTATCAAATCACTCACAGACACACGCACACACGCGCGAACTGCAGGCGGTCGGCGGTGGGCGGTAGGCGGTAAGCTGGCCGCTGGAAGGGAGGAGGAGGGGCAGGGCGGGGTGCTCAAGGCTGTCCCTGTCCCTGTGAGTGAGTGACTTGTGACTCTCTATAGTTACTTACACTGGAAAAAGAGTTAAAAGCTTTCCAAAAATGTACCTTCAGCCAAGTTTTCTTCTAAAACTGTGTACATATGATGAATGAAAAGGAAAAGTTAGCATTACGTATGAGAACTCGTTACATAAACATATCTGTAGCTGTATTTGTGTCGGCTCCTGTTCTACACATTCAAAATGTTTAACAATAGTTTCCGGCATTGAAAATTGTTTATATTTGCCAACAAATATCTGTAGTGTATGTTATTGCGATGTTCTGAGTGGAAGTGCAGGGCATGTGGAACGTGGGCAAGTGGTTCTCCCACTTTCCGACTACGCAGGTTGTTCTCCATGCGAGTGAGTGAATGTGGGTGTCTGTTTTTGTGGATGTGCAACATCCTCGGCCAGCTGCAATTTGCTTCTTGCCAGTCGCTTGTTGCACTTTCAGTCTATTTGGGCGTTTTAGCCAGGCCAGACGTGCGCTTTTGTCTTGGCTTTGCACCAACAAACAACAAATCCAACACACAGAATGCTCCAGCGGTGCTTTAAAAAATCAGTGTCGTTGCGGCAGTGAAACAAAAAGTGGCCAAAGCAAGTGACAGAGTGAACGAAAAGAAAGCGGAGAAGGAACACTTTAATACACATTCCGAGCATGTCGCACAATCGCGAGAATCTGCGACTCAGCCTGTTGGATCTGCAGGCCACCCTGACGGCGCCCTCCCAAACCGTTGCCGCCGCCCTGCTCCCCCAAGCCACCGCCCACATGCAACAGCTGCCGAGTGGCAGCAGCAGCAACATCAGCAGCAGCAACACCCACTCGCACAGCAGCAGCAACATCAGCGCGTGCGGCAGCAGCAGCAACATCAACTCTGGTGTCTCGCAGGCGGTCTCGATGGCCACCACCACGGTGGCGCGTCTGAGCAAGGCGGGATTCGGGGCGGCTGCCGGTTCAGGGGGCGGGGCCGGGAGTGCCTATCAGAACGACAAGTGCGACAGGCTGAAGAAAATGACTTCGATCACATGCTCCGACTCGGAGGACGACTCCGAGCGGCGAGCGCAGTTCGAGATGAGTAGTAAATGGAATCTGGGCGGTTATGAAGGCGTAAGTCTGGTCGCAATTAACCTCAACTACTTCTTAGCCATGTGTCAAGCTATAAACCCTATTAACTTCATTTGCACTCTCTATTTTCCGTAGGACACACGCACCTATGTGGTGCAGGAGATCTATCGGAATGAGCAATCCTACGTCGAGTCCCTGCAAACCGTCGTTGTCAAGTATCTGAAGGTGCTCAAGGCGCCTGAGCACGCCGGCATGATAGACACACGCACTGTGGATGAGATCTTCTTCATGGTTCCCGACATCCTCGAGATTCACGAGAAGTTTCTCAGCGACCTGAAGAGCCGCTTGGACGACTGGGATGTCCAGCAGAAAGTCGGTGATGCGTTCATGGACACGGTAAAGTCTACCTGATTACTCTCAATGTAGCTACTAACTAAAAATCACACAGATAGTGATTTCTTGAGAAAACTTATTAGATTTCATACTCCTGTACTTTGACCTGCTCTAATATTGAGGTTCTTATTCACAGTTCTCGAAGCTGGAGGTCCTAGAGGTCTATACATCCTTTGTGAACAACTGCAATAGAGCAAAGAATGCCATACGCTCCATGAAGCACCAGCGACCCTCGTTTTCGAAGTTTCTCGAGACGACAGCTCGGGAGCACAAGGGCAAGCTGACCTTAGACAATCTGCTCATAAAACCCGTGCAAAAGTTTCCCAAGTGAGTTATTTACAATTTATAAATTTGAGGAGACGCAGCATTTAAGAACTTCTTTTATTTCCAGCTATGAGCTGCTCTTCCAGCGATTGATTAAGCACACGGATCACGATCATCCAGACACGAAGCATTTGCAGGATGTGCTGAAGCTAGTCCACGATATACTAGTTCACATCAACTGTAAGGAGCGCGAGATCATGGAGAATGGACAGAGGGAGGCCACGCTCCGGGAACTGGAAGGTGTCATCGAGGGCATGACCGATCTTATAGCCCCCGAAAGGCAGTTTCTGCTCTTCGACCTGGTCTCCATGCCTTCGGGACAAGGGGCGCGCAAGGATCGCGGCTTCTTCCTGTTCAACGATTTGCTCGTCCTGACGAGCATCAAGAAACGAAGCGGTACCATCCGTAAGCCGAACAGCAGCATCTGCCCGGGCACTGTGGCCACCACTTTGGACACCAATAAGTACAAGTTCCTCACCAAGATCTCGCTGGACTGCCTGGAGATCGTTAAATGTGAGTCGATGTGTAGTTAATAAAATACCTTAAAAATTGCGATCTGCAACAAACTATTGCTTCTGCTTTGCAGCCAAGGACGAGAACATCAAGCGCATCGTCAGCGAAATCGAGACTTTAGCCGAAGACTGCAATAAGCTGCAGCAAATCACCGATATGACCGTCACCCTTAAGTACCCGCATCAGTATCTGGAGGATGTCATCCGCGAACTCCACCGCGAAGTCCAGCGACAGCTCTCTGAACGCCAGACAAACGACACCCAGCTGAATATGCTCGAGCTGACCGTCAGTTCTCCGTAAGTGGATTTGGAGTATAAGTTAATAAGTAATTGTTCAAATAAGTTAATGGTTTAGACCAAAATCGTGCTTATGAACTTGTTAGAACCTTTGCAATCTATAAATGCTATCCCTTCATAGGTGTTCAGTTAAGCTAGCAAAACCTGAACTAGAAAATTCAAACGCAGGACAAAAAAGCCAAATGCATTCTTAAGCTTAAAGTGTTTTTCTTCTTACCCACATTTGTTTTTTTCAGAAATGGTAACCAGAAGCTGACAGTGGTCTTTAGCAAGACGGAGAAGCGCACTCAGTGGGAGGAGAGCTTCAACGAGGCCAAGCAGAAGCTGGGTAAGTACTTTCACTGCACCTCATCCACAATGAATAAGTAATAGCTCCCATAATTCCCTGCAGCTGCCACCCTGGAGCGGCATCCGATTCCCGAGTTCCTTACATCCATACCGATTCGCAAGACCCGAGCTGGCCTCCAGTTCACCTGTGCGGCTGCCACGCTGAGTGACAATAGGGATGTATGGGTGTGCAACAGCGATGGCTATGTGGGCCAGGTGTGCATCATGTCGCTGCATCCGGAGCCCAATGTCACCAGCTGCAATGGCGTGTGCAATGCCCGCATCCTGTGTGTGGCTTCCGTGCCGGCGTACAGTTCGGCGGCCTCCACTCGGAATAGCAGTGGCGAGCAGCCGTCAGGATCCGGCGGCCAGGAGGAGAAGGATAAGCGCAACACCCCACAGAGCTATACCCAGCAGCTTAGGGACTACCGCAAGAGCATCTCACCCAGTTTCCAAAGTGCCTCCACATCGGCCACGGCGACACCCGAAAAGAAGAAGTTGACGCCGACACCCACGCCGGTGACTGGTGGTGAGCCAGCGGATGCGGCGACCACTGGCGGCAGTGATACTCAGCTGGAACTGAACCTAAGTTCCAGCGACGACGAAACAGAGGCCGCGGCCGCCTCCTTGAACGTTGCCGGCAGCACGGGATCTGGGGCCACATTAGCGGAACGCGTTCCCAGTCCGGCGCCCTCTTATCATGGGCATCAGGTGAGTTTTGGCCAATTACTCTGGCAATGCTCCTGTGACTTACTCTATTTGCCCCGCAGGACTCAAATCCCGAGGAGGGCGAGAGCAATCAATCAACCATGTGGATTGGCACTGAAGACGGCTGCATCCACGTATATAATAGCACTGACAATATTCGCATTAAGAAAAACCGCATAAAGATCGAGCACCATTCGGCCGTCTATTCCATTTTGTAAGCAGAACTAAAATAATTCCATAGATTGGTAGTTAATTAAATGTTTTGTTTCGTTTAGGTACCTGGACAATCGTGTGTTTGTATCATTAGCAAATGGTGATATCTGCGTTTACCTGAGAGATGGTGGTAGGTGTTTATTATTCCAGAACGAATGAATATATCTAACGATTGGTGTTTGTTTTAGCCACCTCCTGGAATACTTGCTCATCGCATTGCCTGTCCATAGGCACGGTCACTAGTCCGGTGAACAAGCTATTGAACGTCAACGGCCGCCTATGGTGTTCCATTCAGGGCATCATCAAAGTGCTGGACGTAGAGACATTGACAGTAAGGAAGAGCATTCTTTTCACTTATTCACGATCTAACTAAATGATTCTTTTATCCCGCAGGTTGTTAATCAAATTCAAATTTCATCGGACTCGAAGCCGATTACAAATATGACAGTCTCAAACAATCATGTCTGGATATCCATTCAGAACTCAGCGCACATTAAGTGTTTCCATTCCAATACGTAAGTAGAAACTAGTTGTAATGGTTCTCTGATTTCATTCCTAACCTCGTAACCTCCAATTGCAGCCACCAACTGGTCACCGAAGTGAATCTCGCCCCCGCCGTAAACAAGATGCTATCCAATTGCGATGAGATCATCCGGCAGCACAAGGCCGCCTGCCTGCGAGTAACATCGCTGCTATGCTGCAAGGATCTCATTTGGATTGGAACCAGTGCTGGTGTTTTGCTGACCATACCGGCGCAGGGCTATGAAAAGGGTGCCATCAACATAGTGCCCACCGGCATTCCTCATGGTCACACTGGGCATGTGCGGTTCCTCACGTTCGTGGAAACTACGGGCTTGGAGGGAGCTGCTCCTGGTGCAGCTGGCGGTCGCGATGCAGGCAGCTCCACCAGCGATGAGTACACCAAACAGGGGTAAGTTTGGGAATATGCCAGGTAGTAGCGATATATTAGCATATTAACATAAACTATGTGTTACAGGTCCATCAAGCACTCCAAATCCAAGTCCGAGACGAACAACACCCTGATCATTTCCGGCGGGGATGGCTACGAGGACTTCCGCAACTCAGGAGCCAACTCGCTAAGCGAGATCGCTGGCCGCGAGGACAGCACCAACCATCTATTGATATGGCAAATTTGAAGCAGAAGGCGTAAAAATCGCTGGAGGCTCCTGCTCTCGCGCTGGAAGAACAACAACTGAGATCGCCTCAGTGGATGTCCGAGGCCAGCGTTCGAGTGGAGTGACCGGCGGTTTTTATGGGCCGAGCATTAGTCTAGATCGCCAGAGATCTACAGCAGCTGCTAAGCTGGAAATTAGTAGGATTAGCGACGGACTCAACGGACCGAGGGACGAACTGGACGGATGTACAGATGAATTTTGATTGACTTATGGTTTGGCATTTGATGTATTGTGCGACTCAAGACCATCATCATCCCGACTTTGGCCTACTCAAAACCGTGCCAAAAACACAACCTATACGACTCCTGCGCCAAATCACGATTTGGAAGGCACTTCAATGTACATACAGATCGCACCGCTGCAGGGGATGGAAAAGAACTCGATTCCACGGCAAAGTACGATAGATATTTTTGTATTGCTTAGCAGGCAGACTAATTGTACATCTAAACCCCATTCAAGTCTAAGTTTGTTTGACTCGAATGCAGGTCAAACATAGATCATAAAGTTATACTACCGACCTACATACGCATGGTGTTGTAAGGTGTACGAGTTAATCCATCTGAGATTCGATCCCCGCCCGGAATCCAAGCGCATTAATCGAATTTATAATCTACAAACCACTCAAGGGTCATGTCACTTATGTTCGCATGTGTCTCCAACAATGAGATCGCATGTCCATGCGATAGGCTTGTAAAAATCGTAGTCTAAGCATTTCCCTATTTTTATTGTATACATACGCGCGTAATATATACATATACATATATATTAATACCTATATCGATAACTGATTAAATGGCGTTTATAAAGTTTATTGTAAAACCTATTTCATGCAAGAGAATTGAATTTGAAAATTGCAAATTTTAACATAAATACGAGTGATATTCAAGTTTTTGCTAATGTTTTTTGGGCATGTACAAAACGTTAAAACGACACTAAACACTCACAAAAACCCCCAAGTCCCCAGCCTAAGCCTAAACACTACGTACTTAAAAATATACATCTATTTTTTCTAATTGAATACTATTTGTAAGTTGTGCGCACCCAAAATCAAGCAACTCAAGTGGCCCATCAATTTGGAGGTCGCGTCTCAAGCTCGATCGTCTTTCTAAGGTAGAGAATTGTAATAATTTAAGTATGCATATTTCTATGTTATAGTCTGGTTGGTTATTAATTGTTCAGTGCAGTATTTGAAGTGTATGCTAAGCTCTTCCACCATCCACGTGTCACCATTCACCGCCCACTTGCCCACTTGCCCACTTGCCACCGCCCAAAAGCAAATCAGTTAAAAGCAACACTTAACCACAACACACCGAACCACCGAGAGCGGTTTCATCTGTTATTTGAGTGGCTAAACGCATCCTACGAAATGTATTGAATGCATTTTCTCATATTCAGTGAACATCTGACAATTGTTATCCTACCTCTACGAATACCAAGGTGTTGAACATATATACTTATATACATTGTACTCGAGGTAACGCTCCCACACGATCCGAAACTGGGTCAAAAGTGGCAGGAGCGGGAGCGGGAGCAGGAGCTGGAGCTGGAGCTGGAGCTAAAACAGGAGAAACTCCCAAAACGAGCTGTAATAATAGAATCTAAAACAATAATTCCCCCCTTTGCCAAGCTGCATTGTAAGGTTCAATAATAAATTGTAAATGTGTTAAAATTAAATATATATACTTGTATGGAGGTGTAAGCATGTATTATGATTATGTTTGTATCATCTACAATATTAAATGGAATCTTTAAGCCCAACTAAAAGCGCATTGTTATCAGTATGGGTTGTTTTGAATGGCTTCGATTACACCTTTACTGCAAACAGCCTAAACGAATCGATCCAATTCTCTGGGGACTCCAGGTCCTAATGCGTCCATCCAGATGCAGCCAGAATTATTTATAATTCGTAATTTAATTGTTTTGCCGGCCATTTAGATGGGATACTCGTGTATGTAACTTTTTGTTGCTGATAAGCGTGTAGATTCAGATGCGCGCATATTTAATTATCGCATTCATTTGTAAAAATTAATTATAAATGGATTTATGCTGTACCTATCTGTGTCTAACCGAATGCATATGCAACCCAACTGACGTGGCCAATGGCCATTTTAATTGGTTTACCCAAATCCCTGGGCCGTCGCCGCCCCTTTTTGTTCCAATTAAATAATTCATTTTAATTAGTGTTTGTCAAAAACGCGGACTCTGCCGCATGTTGCACTATCGATTCCAGTCGAATCCGATTTGGATTATCATATAATCCCGTCCAGAAGATACATATTTAGGTGAAGCTGAGCGAAACGAAATGAAACCAAAGTTGGGACTATTGATTGTTTCTTGTTTACCTTTGTGGTGGACTGCACACGAGGCGGTTTTTCCGGAGGGGATCAGGAGACAAGGGGATCCGTAAGTAAAATAAAATCAAGCAAATTATGCGTAAAACTCAATTATTTGGGACTTTTAAAACAGCCAGAACAACAACAAAGGGGAAAACTTTTGCCGTAAGGCATTTACGTAAGTGCTTGGCCATGGAGTTCCTGGGATCCGTAGGCGGCCGATGCGGATGTGGATGTAGATGTGCGGAGCAGGACGCTCAGACTAAGGGGGAGTGGCCAGTGGGAGAGGAGAAGCCTTTATGTTCACCCCTGGCCATGATGCCACCGCCATCTCGATACGCTTGGCCACATGTGTGTGGCAACACGCTGTGTAAATTACGCTGCCATAATACCCTTCCATATGGTCAACTGTTCCGCCTCGCCACATCCATTTCTCCGTACAGCCGAGGGGCAAAACTTTCGCCTAGCAAAAGTTTTCAACTTTCGCACAACTTTCAGCCAACTTAAGGACTTACCGATTTGCTAGAGTATCTGGACTTCTGCTCTCCTTGACTTGCGTGATTCCTTTCGCCCGTGTTTACACAAGGATCCCGTCCCCATCTTCGGTGTTTTAACTCCGCATAAGTTCTTAATAAATTTCATTATTGCATTTTAAACTTCGTGTGGCATTATTTATGGCTGCCACCAGTCCAGTCGGGCGCAATTTCAGCCACCAGAGCCAGGTTGGCCCCACTTAAATGGTACTTCACCTTAATGCATGTTAAATATTCGAGGCGATGCCAGCGAAAGGGCTTATACTTATAGTTATTACCTTCACTGCTTATACATCCCCTTAAGCTGTTCACGACTTTATAATCCTTTATATAGGTTATATACTAGTAGTCTATAGTTTTTACTATAAAGAATATAAAACTCCTTCTTGCTTCTGTTGCAACCTCTCACAATCCAGTATATCTTTCACTCTACAAGTAATGTGGCGTTAGAATTACAAATTTATAGTTATATTTTAATTGTAGTTTTTTGAGCAGTATTTATTACATTTTCGGTTTCACTCGTAAACTGAGCAGGTTTTGTAATTCCCAAATAGATAATGTTGGCTAATATGCGCATAAATCTCTTCGGGACTCTTGGGCCTTCCTGCCTCTCGGCCTGCCTCATAATTTCCAATAGCTCTGGTTTTGTCCGTGGTCAACGCATTTAGTGTTTGTGCGGCTTTTGCGGTTGCCGTTCGTGGGACTGGTCATTTGTTCGCGGAGCTTCCGCACATTTATGGCCAGCAGCGAAATTGCCATTTTGCACCAGTGCCTATACTCTGCAGCTGTAAATTTGATTAACCAATTCATGCCCACCCGAATGGCTGATTGGAGATGGGAGGGGGCGTTGTTCTAGTATTTCGCCTGTTTTGCATGCCACAGTGCCACGCCCCTTTTCCGCCTAGCTAAGCCGGAAGCTGGAAGGTCCTTTGTATGCTTTTCCACAATTCACCAGCACAGCGGCACACGCAATGTAAGCTCGAAATCTGCTTAACGGACAATAGGCCGGAATGACCGAGGATGGGGTCCTTCCGAAGGGAACAATAAATTGAAAGAAAAGTGGCGAAAGTCGCGGCGCTCGAGAATCAAATTTTAAATATATACAAATACATACACCGACTGGTGTGTGCCTGGTAGCCGTAATCGGAGTATATGTCTGTCTGCCGGCCCCCAAACCCATGGCCTCCGCATCTCCTGTTTCGGCCCGCCGTCGCTGATCCCGCAGACGCGAATAGTATTACCACTTATTGATTGAAAATTATTAATAGCCTCTGGCCTTTGCCGTCTCTAAGCGGCCACGCCATGCATTAGGGAACCAGCGGGTTCGTTCACCTATCAATTAAAAGCAACTTTAACAGGCCTGCACAAGAAGAAACGCCGGGGAAATTGGCCATAAATGTGGCCTGTTTTATTCCACTCGCTTCTGCGTAAGCCGATTTTACATTTGGCGTATCAAAATGGCATTTGCCGATTTAATGAGCTCAATAAAAGACTTAGCATCTATGAAATGCACGAATTTTATGGTTTATGGCTTGACCATGGTTTCTAGGAACTTAAGTGCGAGTCCTAGTTTTTCTTAAGAAAAATCCTAATTCTTTGGTATTCATTATTACACAAAAAGTATTTAAAACATTATTTATAGGTTACATTTAAATTGAATTGGGCCCATTCCCAAATTTTCCCTATTTTCCCTATGTAATGATAGAACCAACTAGCCTGCCATGCAATAAACATATTTTTTCCTGTGAGCAAATGGCACTCGTCGAGTTCCGGGAATGCGACAGACGCTGGGATAGAGCTTCCTTCCGCCATTTCCCCAGACTAATTATGCTGGCGAAATTAAAACTTTATGACGCTGGAGTACACATGGTGCCAGGACATTAGGCGACCAATTGTCGTGTCCTGCGAGGGCCTTCCGATACATGTGCACGTTTGGGCGGGGTGGAAATATGGGAGGTGGGTGAGTGCGTGAGTGCGTGAGTGCGTGAGTGTCATGCACCACAACGCGTGGGGAAGCGATTTGTCAGGCAATTACGGAATCCATTGCAAGTGCCACTAAGACAAATTGTTAAACTCAATTTAGCATTGCCATTGCCACTGCTAGTGCGATTGCGATTGCGATTGCGACTGCCAAGTCTGGCGGTGCATAGAAATGGAAAGTGGAAAAGTTCCTGTTTTTCCCTTGCGCCAAGAACTTGTGCGGGGCACAAACTTTCAGCCAGCCTTGAAGTGGGCCGGAAAATGGGAGGCGCTCTTTTGAGGGGCGGAAGCGGGTGACGACCTTCCTGTCACTGCAAAACTCACTTATGTACGTGCATTTGATAATTAAATGATGTTGCAAAACTTTGTCCACGGCCAGTGCCAGTGACTCTTTACCCTTTTCGGGATCATCGCCTCCTCGCACGGACACCAATTATGCCCGCCCATTCCAGCCGAGTCACGTACCCGAACCGCACAGATTCCCAGCATTTAATCAATCTAAGTGATGTCCAGTGGTCGGAGCCCCATCCGCTGCAGGATTACAGGTGGTCCGGAACGGCTCCGGGCTAGCTACGGTTGGAGGAACAGCCCGGAGGTATGCAGTGGTTTCGGATCTGATCTGGGGATTACTAACTGCGCCGCAAGCTGGGCAACACGATAATGGGATTTAAATGGAAATTTCCTCGAGATGTGTTTATTTATTTATATAAGGCTAGCAGCTAAATTAATATTACTTGCTAACGCTGGTGTGCTTTGTTTTCTTTAATTTAATTTCAATTTAATCATGGGCTCACTCCAAAAGATATTATTTATCTATTTCTTGTTTGCTTAAGATACGTTTTTATATCAAGTCATAAAGTATTACTTGGACACGAAACTCTGATTAATAATTACAATAAAGAAATAGTAAAATATAATTTATTAAGGCGTGCCGCTTTATATAAATGTGATATTTAGGAAACTGGTGGCGTAAGACAATTAGACACACATGTCGTATGAGTAATTTTTCTGAGGACATACATACATACTGCACATGCAAAAAATAATGAAAGATAATTTATTTATGCCTACAAGAATAGGTGTAAAAAGTTATATAAAAGTGATGTTTAGGAAATCGGTGGAGCCAGACAATCAAACCTACATGTCGTATGAGTAATTTTTCTGAGGGCATATGCAACACTTAAAATTTAAGGTATAATGCTGCATTAATAAATATAAAATGGCAACAGTTTGGTTGCAGCGGTAAAAAAAAATAGATAACTAAGCATTATAAAACCCATAATCATAATATGAATCATTTTAGGTCCAATCAATTTGTACCTAAAAATTGTATATCTTGTTGAAAGACAGGCGAATGTAATAACTTGAAAAGGAAATGCTTTCGTTTATCCAGTGACCGTAGGATTATTGCATATTCAAAAGCAATATTTGGCGCTTTGTTTCACTTCAGCGGGTTTCTATCCACTTGTCCCCTGACCTGTGAGTCCCGTGCCATTGCCATTATTTCGGTTGAAATGCAGACGGCGGAGAGCGCATGCCTTTGTTTACCTGCCACATCGGGCATTTGGCCATTTGGGCCTTTTGGAATTTTGGAATTTTGGCATTTTGGCATTTTACCATTACCGTTGTAGCGTTTCAGCGTTTCAGCGTTTTACCGCCACTGTCGTGGAACGCATTCACCTCGCCTGGTGAACCCGTGTGGATCGCAATCGAATACAACCGAATCTGACCTCTGGCAGCAGCTGTTGACACTACTCATTATGAGTGTGTAGCAATCCGCGTGGAGACGCATCTGCAAGTTATAAAATGTACAAACAAAGGCCGCTGTACGAATATAGAGATATAGATAGAGCCGGGCCGTCTGTGCACGCTTGGCTATATCTATGTCTATGTCCATAAGGCTACCATAAAAATCTTAATTTAGATTTCCTGAGTACCCGCGAAATCGTTTATGTTTTCATTTGGAAATTCGTCGTAAAAATCTGCTCTGCTCCGGAGCTTAAGGAATCCGCAGTGCTCCGGTCTTATCAACCTGGCGTGGAGTTGGACGCGGCTTAATTAAACGTTGTTCCAGGAATTAAATGTGTTTTTTTCTGGGCATTTGAATATTAAACACCTATTTAAACACAAGACGAAGGCAGACGCACAGGATTATTTCAAAGTCGCCTGTTTGCCTGCCCGCCAACTTGGAATCCACAAATCTACTGAAACCCAGTGACAGATACTACTACTACCACCACCGACGACTTCGGGCGACTCACATCGTCAGCTTTTCAGTTCAGTTCAGTTCTGTTCAGTTTTCAGTTTTCCTCGAGCGCTCAACCGAGGCGGTTGTCCATCGGTTCGCAGGAGCATTCTGCCACATATCGTGGCACTTCAGTCATCCGAATTCGTGAACGTAACCGACACCGAGCATCCAAAGGCGATTGATCAGCCGCCGGCTCACCTGATCGATAATGTGAACTGGAGGTATTCGGTGCAATCAGTTCGTCACGCGGCTAAAAATATACAAAAATATTTATGAAAGAGAGAAAAACCAAGTTAATAACACCAACTAACGTGCAATGACAGTGAACGAGCGTCTCCTTTAACTGCGTTTGTAGTGCACTTATAAAGTATCCAATTAAATGGGACTCCGGCTCCTCAGACAACAATAACAGAAAACAAAAAAAAAATACCTGCCCGAGGGCAATAAAAATAATAGCAGCTTTGTGTCAATAAAACAATGCGAAATGTTTTGATATGAAAGCGGAGGACTGCGCAGGAAAGCGATTGCATTAAGTAAGTAAACAGTGCGACGGGGAGGACCCTTCTCTTCTGGAGGACCCTCGTTGAGGAGGGTCCTCCGGCAGGAACCCTTCACCTCCAGCCGCTTCAGGTGGCGCGCAGGGAGCATGTGCGATTTGCATAGATCAGCCAAGGACCGGGTAATGGATAAATGCTTTCACGCTAAACACCTCGATGGCACTGCCAAATAAAGAGGACAAATAAGTGTCTGTCAGTCCCAATAAATAGTGGCTTCTATTGGCTGACTGGGTGTTTTGACGTCAGCGGGAGTCCTTTCGGGGGCCCACCCACTCCGGACTCCCTCCTATCCGGCAGCGTTTATTTGCCGAATGCAAATGAAATATTATTGCACATGCACATGCACATTACACATACGCCATGTTGGCCGCAAATTGCAACAAATGTTCATCGGAAGTCGGATGCTGGTGCCGCGTGGGCGGTGGAATGAATTTTGACGGAGCTCAGCATTTTTCTTGTTTTTCCTCCCTTTAATTCTTTTTTTTTGGTTTTTCTGGTGAACTGTAGATGGTAACAAGAAGGAAAATTACATTCCAAACGCATTCCGAAAATGTCGGAAAGTATTTCGGCTGGCCTTGCAATTGTCACACTTGAAGTGCCCTTCTGGCTTTTCCGAAAAACATCTCTTAATAACGCGAGTGCGAAATGGGGCTTGGTCGATTAAAGCGGAATAAGGTGAAGGCCGAACAGCTGGCCAAGAGCTGCTGGAAAATATCGAAAAAATAGGCAATGATGAGGCAGCATAAATAGGAAAATATGTAGACCAGAGCTGCCGAATCGCTCTCTGTCCTTTTTTCTTTCGCCATGCCAATCAAATATCTTTAAAGAGTTTCATGCCCGGAAATAGGTTTTTAAACATTTATAGGAACAAAATTGAAATCATGATTTTGACTGTATAAAAATACCAGCAATAAGTCAAACGATGATATCTGAATAAGCCGTAAACACAAAAATTATAAAAATGAATTCAAAACGTATTGAGCGAGATTAATAATTCAATAAATCTGCTTCAGGATTAAAACTATTTTGTCTTTGGTACATCAAGCTGGCGGCACTGGCGTATACAAAGATTATTCTGCTCCATTGTTTGGCTTGAACTTTTAGTGTGAAATAAATCTTCCACGGACGCGAACATCAGTGATACAGATTTATCTAATGCCGGAGATGAGTGCCCCTCTGATTGATGACCCATTCCGCCAAGAGCGGCGGAAGTCCATTCCCCGATCTTTCAAGTTCAGCCGGCCCAAAAGGATGAACGAACGGTATCAATTAGAAATTCATAAGTTTGCTCTTTTCGGCAAAGTAATTGGATTTGGAGCAACTCAATTTGTAGCCTTTGAAGAAATAGTTGGGCAAAAGGGTAAACCTCTGAGCTGATTGCTGCCATTGTCATGGAAATGGCAGTGAAACTGAAAACGGGAATGGGAATGGGAATGGTAAGGAAACTGTCCAGGAACCAAGCAGATTAGGGTGCTCAAACTTAGCAATTGAGTTGCGAATTGGATTATCAATCAAAACCCCAATAAAAACGCCATTGCTTATCGCGGTCAATTGGCGATGGGTGGTATGCCGCCAAAGAATGTAGCAGCCCCGATCGCAAAGCGATTTCAGTTTTCCGACTTTTCGGACCGGAATCCCAGTCACATTCTAACGAATGAGTTCATAAATCTATTTTCGACCGCAAGCCCCTCGAAATATACACATGATTCCCAACGCCACTAATTGAGCACGCGAGATTGGAAGTCTATAAGCTATACACACGTCCGCAGATATCGGTAGACCCAACTGGCGGCCCAAGAAAGAGGACCTTATCTCTCGGGGATGACACATTCCATTGAGCCGATCGATACCTTAGCCCTGACAGACAGCCGTGGGCTTTGGCATCGCTTCTAATTAATCAGTTTCACCTTTGAGTACGTCACCGGGCTGGGCCAATATTTACACATCAGCCACAGCATAAAAAACTAAAAGCACCCTTTGCGCACCTCGCCCGGCCAGATTGCTATCATGTGAGCGATAAGCTCTTTTATGACCATTCCGCGTCAGCATTAAAAGGCTTAAGGAAATGGCAACCGAAAAGTGGGCGAACTGGGCTACACCCTTTCCGAGAGCCTGGGGCCTGAACCCCTGGTTATTAAGCTGTTGCTATAATTAGAACCAGTTCGTGTTATAAATTCAAAAATAGTTTCAGCTAGGCAAAACACTTGGTATTTCACACCACAACATTTTGAATTTGGTGGTTGGTCATAAAACATATTGGCGTATGAAACCACCTACTATTAACTAGGCCAAAAATCAGAGGAGCCCAAAAAACCGGAATCTAATTTAATGTTGCATGCCACCCTAATGTTTGTACATAAATTAATTAAAAGTTAGTTTAAATTGTGTGGTTCCACGGAACTTATTACGGACTTTCCAGTTGCCTGAGATACTGCAGCCTTTTCCATGTTATCGTTCAGCTGAAGTCTTAAGCTAATATTCCAAGCATCCCACTCAGAGATTTGAATATGCAAATTGTTGTGCTGAATGTGAATTATTCCCTTTTTGCGGCAATTGCCTCTGCCTGCGGCTGGATTCCGGATTCCCATGCCCATGCCCGAACCCATATCCATATTCATTGCCATTGCCACTCCGATTACGACTGCCATTGCGAGGCGCCGAGCGTTCCACCGCCACCTAGTCTATTGCGATATCAGTTTTAATTTGGTTATCGCACCCACACTCGAGCAGACGCTCGCAAGGAGTCGCAATCTGGAGTATATAAGGCGCACTATCGGGCGCTAAATAAATAATACTTAATGCCAAATTATTGTCAACAGAAGTGGCAAGAAGTGTCGAACTGGCAGCCCTTGCCATTCGGTCTGCAGTTTCGCACTCCACTCAGTCAACAGTCATCCGCGTATTCCGACGATATTCCGCCGGAATCTACGTAGCAATAGCGCCCATAGCCGTACATAATTCAATCGGATATCTGATAGAGCGTCGAGTATCAATCTTATCGCCCAGGCGCACGTGGAGGTCTGCCAGTTGTGGAAAAAGTGAAAATAGTGAATGGTGGAAAAGTTTCGGTGATGAATAGTCGAATCCGGCAGACGAATGACTATCAGGTTCGGAAATTCGGAAATGGAACGGGTATCTCCTAGATACGCCATAAATAATATCCACAAATAAACACACATCGAGGTAAAAGCTACAAACAAATTTCGAAATTCAAAGTAAATAGTCAAATAAGACAATAAAATAAACAAGTTCTTTCACCTAATTCCCAACCAAAAATAAATATATTACAGTTTATATACGGGCATTTTTCAATAAATATTTTAATAAAATATTTCCAAATGTAGCCATTCCGTTGGCAAATTTATTAGTAATACATTACAATACATTTCGCCACTTTGTGGCAATACTACTTGCTTTGTTTAAAGCTCATTGAATTTATTATTTTTATATAGTTGTTATTAAAACGGAAAGTGCATATACTGCCAGGAATTCTGCTGGTGATGACTTTCTCGAATTTACTTCACAATAAACAGTGAATATTTATACAAATTTAATTTTCTAATAGAAAATACCACCATAAGTTATTATTAAGTCTCTAGAGTTGCGTACAAGCAAATAGTTGCATACATTTTCAATTTAATCGAGCCAGTGGGGTTTTTAAGTGATAAGGCGAACTTAATTTGATTAATTGCTCACCGTAGCGCGCTCGGCATTTTCGTTAAAAGTGTGACTAACACAGGATTAGCGCTTATCTACTTAAAGAGTAAAGTATTTAACTGTTTCGGTAATGGCAACCGGAGACAAAGAATCTTTCAACACCGTTGACTACTTCACAAAAACGGGTAAATTCAAAGCTGTGCACTTTTACACTTGAGAATGTTGAGTGCCTAATTGCAAGCGAAGGAATGAAATCGACAATTTCGCCGATTGCAATTGAAGTAGATTGCATGGATGCAGTGAAATCAATTTAATTTCGGAAATTGTCACAAGGAATAAATCAGATAACATGTTCATGAAAACTTAAACCAGTACAAATAGATGCAAATAGATATCAGAATAAAATGCGTATGCAAATTGCTATTGTTTCCTGCTGACTCCGTTTTTATTGCCATGCAAAGGAGTTTGCCGCACTTGCTAACTGCCCAACTTTCCTTTGATTCCAGTTAACCGGACGTGCACTGGACACAATGACCACAGTTGGGCCGTGCTCCTGCTCCACCAACTCCACCAATTCCACGGCTATGGCAGGATATGGTTGGGCCTAGGCGGGCTGCAGCCGGAGATAGCCACACTCGATTGAGAACCCAACTGGCCGATCCATGGCTGTCAACTTGCAGCTGAATAATTTAAGCGTCATTTATCCATCGCTCATGTATGTGGCCGCCTCCTCACCCTCCTCCCTGCGGGGATTGGGACTGGGAGTGGGAGTGGGAGTGGGTGGTCTGCCGGAGAACATATCCATCGTGTACGAGGATGCGGCCAATGGGACGGCTGGAGCAAGTGGATATCCCAGCGGGCCGAACGGAACGGATGCACTGGCTCTCACCGAGCCCGGACCCACGGCACCCGTGACCACATTTAATTACTACAACGAGTCGGCAGCGGCCGCCGAGTGGGCGCACTTCTACGACCTGGTGCTCTCCTGGCAGGGCATCATCCTGATTGCTGTCTTCGCCACCTTCATCGTGGTCACCGTCATCGGGAACACCCTGGTGATACTGGCCATATTGACCACTCGACGGCTCCGCACCATCACCAACTGCTTTGTGATGAGCCTGGCGGTGGCCGACCTCCTCGTGGGCATCTTCGTCATGCCCCCCGCCGTCGCCGTCCATCTCATAGGTGAGTGCATGGGTGTGTGTGGGTGTGTGTGGGTGTGTGTGAGTGTGTGGCAGCGCCATTAAGGCATTAGAGTCCTTCCGCGAAAGGAGGCGCCGCTCGGCGGGCTTTTCGCGTGATTACAAGATGAAGATGCCATTCCGGTAAATCCCTCAAAAAATTGCTAACAAAAGCTTGGCGCCCAGATCCAAGGGGGTGCACTGAGAGCAAATTTGGATGACTTATATAAAATTCCACCTCCTGGCGAATTTTAAGAGCTTGCGAGCCTGCGAATATGAATTTGATCCTGCTTAGAGCATTGTCCCTCAATTTCTTGCTTCCTTCGAAGCCTTTCTCTAAGTGTACCCCAGCAAAGTAGCACGAACAGGAGTAGCAGCACGGACACGAACAGGAACTCGAGGAGGAGGCGTGTCAGAAAGGGGGCGGGGCAAGGGGCAAGGGGCCGTGTATTTATGTAAATGCTGCTAGGTGAAATATGCGAGTATGTATCTATCTCGCCTTATGGATTTGTATTCTTTGAACTGAAAGAATTTCTTTCATTTTTTGCCTCGGCCCTCGTGCAATTTCCTCAACACAAAACACAAAAAAATGAGGCGAGCAGCCGAAAAGGGAAAAATTCCCGAGCCAAACTTTGTGGAAATTCTTTAAAGGCAACGGCATGTCGAAAGTTTGTCATAATCATCCGGATCACTGACAATCCGAATCGGAATGAGTTATTCTCTTCAGCACATAGTTGGTCTTTGTTGCTCAACTCGTGGAGTTGAATGGCAAATATGCTAATTGGCGGATCCTTGATTTAACCACTTCTGTTTAAACTCCACTGAATATCCACTAGATATTCAGCAACTAGTTTCTCTCTGTGGAGATTCCTTTTGAATCCCAGTCATAATTACTCATGCCCTCAGGTTTTTTCGAGGCAAACAATTTACCAAGCCCCACATTCAGTTCATTTTTGTCTAAAGTACACGTACACATATCATTAAGTTAGGACGTAATACACCCACACGGTCGGGATTAATAGTTTGCTTTTGAGTCTTATCAAGTTGAGGTTGGGGTAGGCCCTGAAAATGCTGATATGACTGCTTCGAGTTGGTTTTTGCCCAACATATAGATAAAAACATACTCTTTCGCGGTAGGAGTATTTGTTTATTTTATTAATTAAGAAATCCTTGTGTTTTGCTAATTCACTCCTAATTTTGCCTTTAAGGGGCGCAATCTCAGTCCTCTGAGACTCAGCAAATTGCATCCTTACACTGGACCAACCCAAGTGTGCTGGCCCATAGGCAATATCCTTGTAATGAGCTCCTTGGCTCCATGGCTCCATGGCTCCGTGGTCCTTGCGCCTTTCACAAAAACAACCTTTCATTTGGCGCAGGGAGACCATTAAGGGGCACTTGATTTAAAAATTAATCGCTTGACATGCCTCGGACGAGGAGAACGCACTGAAAGAGCTGGAAAGGTTGGGGTCCAGTGGAGAAATCGGTGCTTTTTGGGGTAGAATTAAACCACAAACGGGTTGAAGGCGGACCTGAAACATTGCCAAAATTTGCCGAGCTGGCCGCTTTAATTGGCCTTAGGTGAGGCATTTGCTGAAAGCCATGGAAAATGTTGCTAATCAAATTGACTTTGGACCGGAATTTTAAGTTGGCCACCCCGCTCCACCACTCCGCGCTGCAAAAGGCTGGCGCAAAGTTTTTAATTTGGAATCTTGATTGCAGGCTCGTGGCAACTGGGCTGGGTACTCTGCGACATTTGGATCTCCCTGGACGTGCTCCTCTGCACCGCCTCCATTCTCAGCCTCTGCGCCATCAGTGTGGACAGGTGAGCAGAGCTCTCCAAAGCATATTCCCCATACTCCCCCTAATCGTACATCTTGCATCTGGCCATCCGACAGATATTTGGCCGTGACCAGGCCGCTCACGTACTCCCGTAAACGGCGCTCCAAACGATTGGCCCTCATCATGATCCTAATCGTCTGGCTGCTCGCGTTGGCCATCACCTGTCCCCCCATGTTGGGATGGTAAGTACACTTGAAGGATTTATTAATATGTAAGGGAAAAGCCACACACTTCATAAATTAAACGAGTTTACCTCTGCCCCTTTAACTACATAAATTTCCATGTTGGTTTGCTGCTTCTACTACACTTTAAGAACAAATTTTGTGCAGTGCGGAGGAATCCCTAGACGTTTGCCCAACTGAGTAAAAGGAGAATTAATTAAAGTGCTTTGTTTTTATTTGGCTTCATTAGCACAGTCAACAGATTTAACAAGCAGCACAATAAAGGTTCTTGTTCAATTGCTGGTGGCAGGAATTAAAAAATTCCACCAAGAGTACGTTGGTTTATTTAAGAAACAAAGGAACTCCATTTGCCGCAATTTGCCATAAAAGCTGGTGCAATAAAATCAACAATTTTGTAGAGTGCAGAGATGCCATTGTACAATTTGGGAGGACCACTTAGTGTATTATTAGCTATTTTTGGTCCATCTTAGGCATTACAAATGTTGCCAAGTGTGAGTGTAAATTAATTAGCATAAATTTCGGGACCTCCGAGCAGACTGACTGGCGACACCCAGCTGCACAAACGAATATAATTAGCTGGCAATTGTCTGCTGCTCTCGCGACCTGCGACCTCTGACCCCGCTAACCCCGTCGAGCGCCTCCTGCGTGGGCGAATAATTGGGAGCTTCCTGCTTTAGTTGACTAACTCGGTGGCCCATTAAGTGTATCCTGCTCACTTCCATTCCCATTCGCAGGTACGAGCCAGGACGCAGGGACCTGCGCGAGTGTCGATACAACCAGAACGAGGGCTACGTCATCTTCTCGGCCATGGGCTCCTTCTTCATACCCATGGCAGTCATGATTTATGTGTATGCAAGAATTTCCTGTGTCATTGCATCCAGGCACGACAATATGACCGACATAAGTGTTCACAACAAGGTAAGCCACCTCTCCTCCTGTTTGCCTGCAAACATTCGCACGACTCCCGCCATCCAAACCCAAAGCCAACATGGTGCACAAATACGGCATACGGCATACGGAATACGGAATACGGAATATGGCATAGGGAAACCACTGCAGCTGCAAACAACAAACGCTGCCCAGCCCAGCGAAAGTCATCTCTATTGCGAAAGCACTCCGGCTTAAAGGACACTCCACGTGCGGCACAAACTGCGGCACGTTTGCCTCATAATTCCCAAATGCCAGGAGCTCACACGGATTTAAATACCATACCCTCGCAGCGCGGGGTATGTGCCCAATATCCGGTCCGGTCCACTGTGCGCTATAACACAAGTTTTTCACTTCAACTCTGGCAGCCCATGTGGCTGAATTAATGAGTTTTCAACTAACCATGTTCTGAGTGGCGAAGTTTGGCCGCCAAGAGTTAAATGCTTTCCCAAACGCTGGTTATGAAATGATGCTAATGTTGCTACATCAATTGAGGCAGAAACTAGAGGAAGAGCATGATAGCATCATCCACATTTCTTAAAGTGCCTAATTGTTGCTGCAACAAGCTGCAGGGTAATCACTAAATAGCTAGCATTAAACGATGCTCGTTGTATATATGCCTGGTGTGCATTCTAAAATAGGTTTAAATGACAGCTAAACTGCATCAAGTTCAGGCAACCGTACGCCCGAAAGCAGTCTAAAATCCAGCTCTATGTTTACAGAGATTATCACATCGTGCAGTTGATAAAACAATGCCTCATGGCTTTAGGTATGTGGTCCTGGAGCAGCTTAAAGCCACCTGCTTACCAGGTGGTTCCTTTAAAGTGAACGACTTTAACTATTGCCCTCAAGAGTGTTTAAAGCTTCGGCTTTTGCTGGCGTGCCTTCCGTTTCCGTTTCTTTAATCCCTGCCGCTTTTTGCCGCCCATTGACTTCATTTTAGTTATTTATCATCGACATTGACTTAACCGCCTGGTGCACTTTGCGTGTCTAGAAATTCAAGCGCTACACGGCAGCGGACGTGGAGAACGAGCTGTCGGAGCAGGAGCAGCACAGCTCGGTGGGCCAGCGCCAGAGACAGGCCACATCGAGGACCTTCTCCAACCAGACGATAGCCAAGGAGCTGCACGACATGATGCTCAGCGACAGTGACAACTGTGCGCCAGTGGGCGCTGGAGGAGCAGGGGGAGCAGGGGGAGCAGGAGGCGCTGCAGGAGGAGCTGGTGCCACTGGCGGCAGCCACTGTCAATCACTGCTGGCGCTTCCCTCCGGCGGCGGAGGTGTCTCCATGGGCTGCGCCAAGAATGGGTGCTACGAGCTCACACGACCCTCGTCGCTAAAGCGCGCTTCCACCGCCTCAACGACCATTACCACAATGACGAGTGGCATGGGGCCGGGCAGCAGTCTGCTGGATGCACAGTGGCAGTCGCAGCCGCCGGCACACATGGGGCAGTCCCAGACCCACTCGCTCTCGCAGCCACCGCGAACCCACAGCTTTAGGCATTCGCATGGGGAGCGGGACAGGGAGAGACTGAGGAGCCATCACCACCATCCGCATTATCATCACCAGGCGGGCGTGACCACCACATCGACCAGCGGGAACAGCAGTGCCAACACCAACAGTAAGTCGCTGTCCAATCGGATTACGTCGCTGAAGAAGGAGAACAAGACCACCCAAACCCTGAGCATTGTGGTGGGCGGCTTCATCGCCTGCTGGCTGCCCTTCTTCATCAACTATCTGATCACCCCGTTCCTGGCCGAGCACCAGGCCAGCCAAATGCTGGCCAAGGCCCTCACCTGGCTGGGTTGGTTCAACAGCGCCATCAATCCCTTCATCTACGCCTTCTACAGCGTCGACTTCCGGGCGGCCTTCTGGCGCCTCACCTGCAAGCGCTTCTTCAGCGCCGGCCAGAAGCCGCAGTTCCCCACCAACACCATGTCCATCAGGCGATAGAGTTGGACTGGACTCGGTTCCAGTGGCCTGGTAGCACGGCAACCCTTCAAGCCCTGAACAAACCGCCCCCGCATCACATATTATTAACATATTCATTAACTTTAGACGCGTCGGCGGCGAAAAAGGTGTGGTCCCTAATTGCACCACAGTCCGTGTGTAATTGTTCTCCAGTTTCTCGTATGGTTTATTTCATCGTCAGGGCTTGCTTCCGATTCTGGATCATTTCGCCACTTTGGAGACCAACCTCGCCCACCAGGAATTCCACTGCTTTCAGTTGACCTTTCAGAAATGCCAAGCCGTTACGGCATTTTCAAACAGTCTATAGGGAAACCTCTTAACGCAGACACTCAACCGATTTGATATAACAAATAATATCTCTAATTTTTTTTTATTATATATACTTGCAAATTTTCATAAGCTTTGCGATAAACATTTCCACTGTTGCTAAATTTATGGAAATAATATAGATAAAATGCTGAGCCTCACTATCTACCTATGTCGTAAACGAATGGCATGAAAATCTTTTTATGATCTTTATGATCTAAATTGGTCTGCTAGTCGGGGAAAATATTATAGAATTTTTATCGGCTCATTTTCCCGAAAACCTTTTAGAGAGTAACAAAAAATTTCGAGTTATGGAGACTTCAATTCCCTCGACACAAAATTGGCATTCGATGTGCGACTTAATGAAGCTTGACTGTACAAGATGTGTGTATGCGAATGCAGGCAAGGATTTCAGCGTATTTTTGCATGCGGAGCCCATGGAAAATCGGATGCGTATCGATTTAGTAATTTCCGCGCGACTTTTCCGCTCAGCGGGCGGCGCCTCCAAAATGGCAACATTTTCCTTGGATGTTGCTCTTTGGCGGCCGTCAAGACAACTTGCACTTGGCCAGTGGCACAGACAGCGTAGATGGATGGCAAAACTTGTTTATACGGCCATTCCTCGTGCTCCAAAATTCAGCCGCGCGCTTGTGGCAAGGTAACCAGTTTGGTGGTGACCCCGAGCCACTTCCGCATTCCCTTTGGCGATTTACGATGCAGCTAGCTGGTCCCTGTCGTACTTGGGCTTAGTGCAGGATATATAGCTCTAAATAACGCAGTATATCTTATCAAGTGGTATCAGGACATCATAAAGAATATAGCCCAGAGATACGGGTTGATTGATTTACAGGAGAAGGGACTGAATTCAGTGGAATATCTAGTGGCTGGGCTCGAGTGGAGAATTAGCTTTAATAAGCGTTATCGGAATACCAGTTAAAACAGTTACTGTGATTTAGTTTATAGTTGAAGTTGGCTCAAACTTCAAGAGTTTTCCTTTAGTCTTAACAAAACTCGTGTAAAGTGTGTGCGTGTGCCATCTAATAGGTGAAAGTGAGTGTGTGAATGGGCTATAATCAATTATACGAGTACACTGTAGGCATAATTTATTCAGGCCATCAGCAGCGTAGCTAACCCTTAAGTAGGACTACATTTCGTGTTGTACCAAGCAATCTACTTTCTAACTCCATCCATTGCCGGCGGCGGTGTGAAGTCATAAACGCAATCAAGCAATGCCACGCCTACGACATAGAGATTAAGCCAGACGAAACTCTCATCAGCATGCCATCCTTCCTCCTGGATCCTTCTGAATATCTGATTTCCGGAATATCAGCTCATGCCAGTCCCAACAAGTCAAACAGATGCTCCGGGTGAGGAGCTGCTTTCCAACCCGTCCCGTCGAAGGCGGAACAAACTCGGCGGATGCAGCTCATCGTCGCTCGCCCACCTAGCGTATCGCATATATCTCATATATCTCATTTCGTCTCATTCCGGCTGATATCACAGGCATAATCCGCATAATCTGCATACGAATATATGTAAATTTATTAATAGTTGTGTGTGTACGAACAGCAAGTTTTTGAAAACGAACAAATAAATAGACAATTCCAAAAGACAAAAAAAACAGCTACAGATTGGCTTTTCTCTCATTTGAGCTCGGTTTAAGCTCCGACTCTGCGCTTAAAGTTGCCGGATTGGAAGGACCCTCTAGTCCTGCGAACAATGGTTAGTGCGGGTAACGTGAATTATTGATCAGTCTCAAAATTGAATTCGCAACTGCAGATACACTGTACTGTATGTGTGTACCCCCGCCGTCCATATGTGTGTGTACTGCTTGTCTGTATTTATATTTAACCAGGACGAATTCAAGGGAAAATCCCGGAAAAAGGAGCAGAGGGAACCGAGCGCAAAGTTGTGTTTGGTGCGCAAAATAACCATAAATACGAGCCCCGCCATCCCGTCATGAATATTTCATTGTAGCTACAGCCAGCCCGCAAATTCCCATTCCCATTCCCATCCTGCAAATCCGCATCCATTCCGCGGGGGGCAGGCTCAGTTGCGGAGCCTCCAAATGGAGTTTTAAGACTCTAATTGAGCCGGAGCACAAGCCCCAACTTGGCTAACATTAATTGATCGGCTGAGTCGAGGCAGCTAAGTTGCCCCCCGAAAATCCAATTGGATTGCAGAGTGGGCGGCACTTGTGGAGGCTCATTGGAGCTCATTGGAGCAGTCGACCCAACTGGGCCAGAAAACAACTTGACGACGCAAACAAAGGAAGCCGAAATAAAACGAAAGTTCATTCGAAAAACATTTGCGGGGCATTTGTCATGAGAGTTTCGCCAACTTTGCCTGTCCCAAGCACTTGTTAAATGCTCCAAAGTATCGATGTATTGTTTTTCGTCCTTTGTTTTTCATAACCCACAAATGCTGCGCTGACATAACCGAAAATCTCCTGGCAGCACAACAACATTAGCCCAAGGACCCTGTCGGCAGGCGGCTGAAAATAGGATGTCGGCATGGCAGTCAACTTCATCCCGACCTCCACCTTCGCTCCTTCGCCTTTGGCTCCACCTGAAACAGCGGCCATTTAATTTAACACATTACGCGATATCAGCCAACAAAGCGGGGCGAAATGGCGGGGTTCCCACCGAAAAAGGAATAAAAATATACACTGAGCAGCAGTGTTTTGCCTGCGGCATACCCTGTAATCAGCGCATAAATGCATGGTATGCCTAGGAGCTTCACTAGGCACGCAGCTTGCTGTTGAATGAAGTTTAAATTTATTTATCTCACTCAGTTTGGCTTTTAAAGATGAATACAGGTCAAAATTTAGGAAATAAGTAGCACTTATATATAAGGTGCAATTCAAAGTAACATATCTTATTACTACGATTATCATGAACTATGATTGTGAGAATGGTAATGTATTGCACATGAACAAATGATGCTGTGCATAAATAATGATGCACATTTAGATATCTAGCTGATGTCCTAGCCCAGCCTTTTGCTTTTCCCAGTTCTGTACGACATACCCCGCATTTGCGACAAGTACCGGCTATAAAAAGCCAAATTTACGGAACGGCGCACTGAGCATGGGGTTTCCAGGTTTCCAGGTTTTCAGGCCGTTGACAGGGGGCATTAAGGACGACCGTTTCCGCCGAGCCCGACTCGAAAGTGAAATGTGACAGCGAAATGTGTTGCAATTCATTAGAGAGTGGGTGGGGCTGGCCCCTTGAATCCCCGCCCCATCCCCGGCCATCTCCGCCCACCGACGACCATCCCGTCATGCTCTTATATTAGTCACATGTGTGGGCGGTCCGCCATTGTGAGTCCTGGGGGCCCGGGCACATGTAATTATGATGACCGCATATTTTTTCACGCCTTATTTCCAGCTAAATTAATGTAACGCCACCGCACTGAAACAGCTGGAACCGGAGTCGCACAGCCGTATTCCGAAGCCATTTTCCGGGTCTCGCTGATTCAGCGTTTCTTTTATATTCTTAGCCGCCCTCCTCTTTGCCGTAAACAACTTAGTGGCGGCCACCGGGTTACCACTCGCACTGATAAATCACAAAAAATGAAGCCAAGGCTGCGCTGGAAAGTGCGCTATGCAATGGGGTCTACTCCCCCGGCGTTTCCCCCGCATTTCCAATAAATTAAAACTTCCGCTTTTATCAAGCGAAACTGGGAACTGCAGTGCAGACATTGAAATGTGAAAGATACTTATCGAGGAGTGAAATAAATGGGAGCAGCAGTCGTCCTCTTTTAATTTTCGAGATTATGTATGGTGAGTCCCCGAAAGTCAACCCGATGTCCATAATATATGAGTGCCACCTCATGTGGCTTAACTTGGCAAATCTTTCCATGTGCTGCAGATAGCACGTACTACCGTCATTTTGAACGGGAAGACGTGCTCCCAAAATTGCACATAAAACTTTGTGCGACAATTTATAGCCGAATGGCGAAAACCACCGCTGTGAGTTGTGCGCATATTTTATATGTTTGGCATATTACCAGCGTTCAACTTAGCTCACCTTCCAGCTGCCACCTTTTTTCGGATATAATAAAACTGCCTCTTGGTTGAACTTAGGGTTTATTAGTCAGGAACTCTTTCGGCTGGCCGACAGGTTCCTACAGAGATCCATTCCAGGTGAACATTCATAAAGTACACATAGTTACACACAGTTACACATAGTCGCACACGGTTACAAGTATAATGGGCATGGCATATGTATAATACAACTATACAAATTAGTTGGGCTAAAATGCTTAACGGGTCTAGTGTGTGCACAAAGGGTTTCCAGAGGGCATCCAAAGTCCCGGCAGGCTCAAGTGCAGTTTGAAATCCGGCCTAGTTTTAGTTACAGTTTCACTTTCGCCCGGCGAGGAGCACGGAGTGCGATTGCTTGAACATTAAATGGGCTGGCCGGAACGGACTGGACACTGGACAGTGGACACTGGACAGTGGACACTGGACAGTGGATGCTGGACAGTGGTTGCTGCCTGCGGGGTTAGGCCGGACTTGACCGGACTTGGCCAACAAAGGATTCGCCAGACATGTCGTTGGCAGCTCACCACTACACAGACAAACTGGACACACACAACAAAGGCATAAGGATGAGCACCGCACCATCATCATCCCACTCATCCCGTTGGTCAACAGTGGCCGTCAGGCAACAAAGACCCGCAAATACTATAATTTGTCTTTTGTTTCGACTCGCTTCGTGCCGATCGCCTCGCACAATCAACGCTCACACTGGAAGCTACTACCATATAGGATTTGGATCTGGTCTAGGCAAGAATCTCAGCTTCCGACCAAGTGCAGTGAGTCCTACGAAAAACAGCGCCCGCAAAGTGACCTTTAAGATACTGCTCAGAATGCGGCTTTCAAAGCCTGAAAAGGCAGTCGATTTTTGGTTTTAACAAGGCAATCTTTGTTGAAATCAATATTGACCGTAAGTATCTAAGTTTTACTAGCTGCGTTTGGCATGGAGGATGGATAGAGTGCGGCAAACAGCTTAGTGCCTTGCAAATGAATACTCGGTTGAGGTGGTGGCCAAGAGTTGGCTAAAAGGTCGCTGCCTTGGCTTCGTTTCCTGAGATATTAGTTACAATTTTTGTGCCTTAAGCTATTTGTAGATTTTTTGTTTTTATAAATATAAAACGCGAATTAAATTCAGCAGTTTTTCGCACTAATATTTCATTACCATCATCCTCAATCGATTTAATTATAAGAACAAGTGAAGTGTAATAGTAAGGGATACAAGTAGTTGTACTTCTGAAATTCAATTGTATCTACTAGAGTCAATTTGATGTCCTTGCTGGGCACTACTGGTTCTGCTTTTCAAGAGATTAAAATGTGAGTAAACAGTGAGGCCACTAATTAGCACAAATGTTTTGCGTGTAAGGTAATTACAATGAAGTCGGTGAACCAGCACGGCGAAAAGTTAAGGATATGCCTGAGATATTTCCCCCAGCACCCAAGTGAGCGTCGATTGTGCGACTGGAGACGGCGACACTCAAGTGCTCAGTGATTCGGAAACCGGTTAGGCTCCGGATCCCCATCCGCATCGCATCTGCAGCCGGAAACTAGCCACGGAACATGGCCAGGTGGTTGGGCGGACGCTTCTGCTTGCAAATGGGGCGACAAGTGAGCCGCCAGAAGGCAGTGCGAAAGTCCGGATTGTAGAAGGCGTAGATGAACGGGTTGATGGCGCAGTTGACCCAGCCAATCCAGGTGAAGCCGAACATGAGGTCCTCGAGGACGGCGGCTCGCGGCAGGAAGGGAATCAGCAGATAGTAGACGAAGAAGGGCAGCCAGCAAGCAATTAGGCCGCCCATCACAATAGTCAGGGTCTTGGCGGTCTTGCTATCACGTTTCGTGGTCGAAACTCGCATCGGCATGCGGTGGTGATGGTTGTGATGGCTGTGATGGCTTTGGGTGCCATGGTGGTGGTGGTGCTGCTGCTGCTGCTGCTTTTGCTGCGCCTCCGCCTCCAGCTTCTCATTGGTGTCCAGAGCGGCGGTGTTGGAGGTGGTGGTGTTACTCGCAGTGCCACCCAGGCAGGTGTCCGAGAAGGAGGCCTCCGTGCCCACGTAGTGCATCCCCGAGGGCGTGGAGTGCATGCAGGGTCCTCCGTACTTGCAGCTAATTGCCGAGCAGTGGATGAGCGACGAGAGGCGCGACACCTCGACCAGCTCGTAGAAAGTGGGCTGGTGCTTGAACGTCAGCGTTTTGTCCGCCACTCCAGCTCCAGTTCCAGCTCCAACGCCAGCGCCAGCGCCAGGTGCAGCTCCAGCTGCAGTTCCAGTGGCAGAGGAGCACTTGGCGCACTTGACGGACGACTGGTGTCCCTTGGCCGCATTCGTGGTGGCGCTGGCTGGGTCGTGCAGGGAGTTGAACCTCCAGCGAGACCTTCTGCTCGGCAGCCACTTGGTTGGCGTGCAGTGATAGTGCTCCGACTCCGAGATGAAGTTGTCCCCGTCCACATCGTAGTCCGCCGTGCGCTCCGAGTGCTGGTGGAAAGACATAATAGAGGGGAATATGTAAGCGGAGCACTGGCAAAAACGTGGGGAATAATTTGGATTGCATGTCCGGGCATAGAGATTCCGGATTTGGATGGCCGTAATTACATAGTTCCACTTAACGTCACCTACCATCTCCAAGTACCTTAGGGTCTTGGCAGCAAACCTATTTTGCAGTTTTGATTTCGTTTACTTGCCAGCAAACTAGAGAATTCACAATATATATTTTCAAATAAAGTTTGCACTTCTTCAGAGATTCAGAAACAATTTCCCTGAAGTTCAGTGTGCATTGTAAGCAACAAGAGATAAGTAATTCCTTTTACAGCCAGGAAGTCAAAGCACATATAATTTGTGATTAGAAATATTAGTTAAGCTGCTGTTATCAAAGCTCAGAACTTAAAATATCACCCACAGTGGCTGGTACTCAAGTGGGTTTCCCAACTTAATGAAGATCTGCATTTGAAGTGTTGAGCACTCCTGGATCTCTTTCCCCAGTGCCTGACAACTTAGTCCCATGGCTAGCTGGTTATCTGGTTAGCTGGTTAGCTGGTTGGATGTGTTAGGTGACATGATAAATTTCCGGACACATTTCAGGGGACACCAAAGGGTGGACACGTATATGCTTAGTATACTGGTGGAGCTGGACTGGAGATGGAGCTTACCGCATCGCGCACAATGCGCTGTCGCCGTGACGTGAGGACATAACCAATCTTAACGTAGACGTACAGCATCACGGTGAGCGGTATGAAGAACGATCCCATCGCCGAGAAGACCACGTAGCCCTTGTTTTGGTTGTAGCGGCAGTCCACGAACTCCGCCTGGTGCCGCCCAGCCTCGTACCTGCGAATGTGGATGTGAATGGCAAATTGAATTCCAGTTCGAATTGCATGTGGTTTGCGGGCTGGAAGGATGTGCGATGTGAGATGTGCGATGTGGGATGTGCGATGTGGGATGTGCGATGTGGGATGTGCGATGTGGGCTGTGGTGCCCTGGCTTGGTGGCTCTTGCGGTTGTGATTGCGGCTGGGGAACTGGGACTTGGGGCATGACAACTGGCTGAGTTAAGCCGGCGCAATTCGTATTCAAATGCTAAACCTAAGCCAGCCGGAGTAGTCCCTTCTGGAATCCTTTTACTTATGCACATCTCAGGTGATGGTCATTCAGCCAACACAAACCGGAACTGACTTTAAATCAATATGTGGAAGAAACCGATTCCAACACCAAATGTGCCATCGTGCACCGTGGGGAATGGAGTAAAAAATGGGTAAACTGTCACCCACAACCACTGTGGTTGGCAAGCTGCGCGTCAATCCTGGCTTCTTATACCCATTACTCTTGGAATAAAGGGTATACCAGGTTCGTTCTAAGTATATTTATTTTTGATCAGTCCTTGTCCGTCTGAAAGTCGAGGTTACAGAAACTATAAAAGCCAGCATATTAGGTTTTTATCAGAACATCAAGCGCCCCAAATTTGCCCATACAGTCACTTTTGAAAAAATTGTTGATTTTTTCGTTTTACTATTGTCTTGCCAATTTGTGTTGATATGCCAAAAACAGTTTGGCCACGTCTACTGGATCCCCACGGCTTGCCGAAGCCAGATCCCACTTTTGTTTTTCCTTAAAATAGTTCATTGCTGCACTGTCATTACTCCCAATGGAATTTTCCGGCTGAATTATCTCCTTGTTACACTAAATACGTGTTACCCGAAAAGTCACGCTAATTACAGGACCCGATACTAAAATATCCTAACAGTATAATTGTACACATGCCACTTTGTTCTGGTGGCCATTTACAGGACCCGAATGGAAAAGCCCATTTTACTAGAAAAATACCTATTTTATATTCACTTATCTAGAGCGATAATCAGTACGAAATTTAAGGGAAATTAATGCAGTAGCCACTCATTTGTTAAATTGAAACTAAGGTAAGCAAACAATACTTAAATCAATTAGCCGAAAGTGTAATCTGAATTATTCATTTGGCAAAAACAAATAATAGATTGCAAGTTAAACAAACAGTTGCACCGCTGCATTTGCAAACTTTTTTCATAAAACTATTCCGCTTAAGGAATAAAAATGTGGCAGTGGCGCCATCTGCTGCCGCTTATAATTGCCATTTCCCCCAGCACAAATTTTCAAAATTTTCCAATGTCCTGCAGCTGTGGCTGTAATTCGGCCTCAGCCCGTTTTAATGTGCCCTTTAAGCCATGCTCTTCGGTTTCTGCCAAAGGGGGCCGAACTAAGCCATGGCCAATGGCATTAAGGACATGCTGGCTTTGTGGTGTGCGTGAGTGAGTGTGAGTGTGAGTGAGTGAGTGAGTGCTGGTTAATTTGGGCGCCTGGAAGTATGCAACACACAAGTGTGCGGCTTTGGGGCTGAGAGTGTGTGCGTAGGTGAGAACAAAGCAAATGCGCCGCGGCAAACAAAGTCATTAACAACTCATTAAAACTTCAATGTAATGGCTGCAAGAGCAACAGCAACAACCCGGCGCAATTACGTAATGTTTTTTAGGCGCAGCCGAAGGCGCAAATATAATATAAATAAGCGTATGTATTACGAGACCCTTTTGTAACACATTATCTATGCTGGCACCACACGGCCATTAGCCAAAAATAGAAAGAAAGGTAACAGGACTCGCAGCCCCAAAAAGCCACGAAATACGGTCACGCCTCCGGAAGGACAAGTTTGGTTATAAAAAGGGGGTCCAATAAAAACATTACTCATTTCAATTTACACGGGAAAGAGTCAAGCTGATATTGCAGAAATTACAACAATTACTCAAGGAAAAATACCAAATATAAGATCTCTCGCTCATAGGAATAATATAATTCAAAAAACAATAAAAATAATATTAAATGGTGATCGGAACAGCGTGTTATCTGCACTCCTAACCATATGCAACGCGCTCAATTAAATGATTATAACGTGGATGCGTTTCCTAGCAGACGAATAGCCGATCCATCACGGTTACGGATAATTTTGCTCTCCGTGCAGCTGGCGCTTACTTACCAGCCCAAATAGGGTGGACATGTGATTGACAGGGCCGTTATCCACACGACGAGAATCATGAGGAGGGCCAGTCGCTTGGAGCGGCGCTTCTTGGAGTACGTCAGTGGCTGTGTGACGGCGAGATACCTGCGAAATAAAAAGCAGAAAGGGGGAATATAAAAGCCGGGCCAATAAACGCAACGGAAATGGCCGGAGAAATGGCGAAAAAACAAAAGCCAAGCGGACATATTGTTCGCAAAGCCGCAGACGGCTTTCTGACCAGGCCAAAAGGCACACAACGCCAACGCCAACGCCAGTGGGCGTCGGCTGTGTCCTGGTGCAGGTTCAGATCCCTGGCTCCGGCTCAGCTGGATCAGCTCAGCCCGGGAGCCACAACACAAAACTTGGAAATGCCATTAAAATGTAATTGAAACTTCCAACAAAAGCAAGCGGTGGAATGGGGGAATCGAGAACGGGGAATGGGCAATGGGCAATGGGAATCCAAGCCCAACCCAATCCTTGCCATTGTGGCGTCGCACACTCAAAGGATATGCACTGGGAATGGCCAGGACAACGGTCATGCGGCAATAAAAACGTCAACAAATAAATTATTTTGCACTGTTTTTGCACCTTGCCATGACTTTATCTAAGGACTAAGGACCAAGCACCAAGCACCAAGGACCGTGGACTGTGGCCATTGCTATGACATCAACGGCAAATTACGAAATTAGTTGCCCAACTCACCTGTCCAGACTGATGGCGCACAGGCTGAGGATGGAGCCGGTGCAGAGCAGGATGTCCAGCGAGATCCAAATGTCGCACAGTATCCAGCCAAAGCGCCAGGTGCCTGCAAGAATAAATATTTGCGCCATGCTTCAATCGGTCTATGCACCTGGCAGGGATTGAGGAGGCGTTACACTGGCAGATCCTTCCATAAACGCCACTCAAAATTCTTCCTGGCAAAGTTACGAAAGAGCATCTCTATCTTTTTGTTTGCATTTAATTCAGATTTCCTGCAATATACTCGTCTAAGTTTGCCTTGAATTATGGTTAAATGAACATCATCTGCAGCACTAAATATATATTTAAAATAACTTATGCTTCCTGCCCAATTCTGATACAAATGTAGATATTGAGAGAAATTATCAAAGGTTTTCCACTGAAAACACTCGCAGCACTCACTTGATGTCTTGCAATAAAAAATATGTTTATTTTGGCAAAGTAGAAATTTTCTAATTTTCGCACTGGGATTATTTTGAATCGTGCTCCCCCATCGATTTGGGCAAATGTTTACTATCCGAACTTCCACCGGAGAGCGCCAAGTAGTAAACACTTGCCCCGATTCCTTCCTCCCGGGCAGTGTAATGCCCCCACAGAGCCATAAATCTTTAGCCATCGATGGGCGTGGACAGGCCCTCCACTGCCACACTCACCTGTTATGTAGAGAACCACCGACGGAGGCATCACGCAGGTCCCGACCAGCCAGTCGGTGATGGCCAAGTTCATCACGAAACAGTTGGTGACCGTGCGCAGGCGGCGTGTGGTCAGAACGGCGAGGATGACGAGTGTGTTGCCCACCACGGTGACGAGGATGATGACCAGGAAGACGGCCACCGCCAGCGATTTGGGCCACGCCATGCTCACCAGGTAGGAGTTCATCGAGGGCACACCCATCTTCTCGGCTCCGGTGGCCATCACTTCGCCAGCTGGTGCCGCAGTGGCCTGGAGGAGCAGCCAACTGCCATCCGAGGAGCTCGAGTTTCCAGTGGCCACAGTCAGCGCCGTTGACAGCAGCTTGGAGTACGGCAGCTCGGCATCCGGATGTTCCAGTGCCGCCATGCCGTCGGATAACTCAGGCTCTTGGGGTGGACCTTATTCGCACCGAAGGCGACATGAACAAATTGATTCTGTGTGGGCGAAACGTAGGTCACTTAATCAAACGGCTGCAATGGGAAAACTGGGCTAGGTGCCGTCCCCAAACGCGCTGGCGTCATTATAAAAATGCTAGACCGGAGACCAGAGCGTCCAGAACTGCATACAAATAATGGAATTGCCTGCGACCTTACACAATTTCCAATTACGGCCGGACTGTGGCCACATAAATTGCAATAAGTAAGCGTAATTGGCCTTGGACAGCACGCGAAATACACAAAATGGGGCGAAAGTAATTAGCGCCCATAAATTATGCCGCCGAACATGCATAGAGCGAACAAAACACAAAAAATCATCGGAAAATTTAAATGATTCCCAATTAATATTGCCATTTACAATTCAATTTCAGCTCCGAACGGAAAGTCATACATGCGCCCATGCTCGCATTGCTCAGTTTATATCGCTCGAAAGACTGGAAATAAATCAGTCAGGCACATGTTCCCCCAGAGGAATTCCTATGGCTAGGAATCGGCATCGGCATCGGAATCGGCGACCTTCGATCGGATGACACTACAGCCGGTCTGCTCCGGAGCCCCCACTCCTGAGCTCTGTGCATCCACGTCCACTCCCGTAAGACAAACAGCTTGAGCACACACTTTGGTACAGAGAGTAGAATTTTTTGAGTACGGATGCGGGTACGGGTACTCAAAACTACATCTCTCGAAAACGAGTATCTCGCACTTTATGCACGGTGCAAAATGGTGATATCTGTCTGTTTATGCAAGATCAATAGGAATTAAAGAGTATTTGCTTTGGCTACCTACCCAGCATCGGTGAGATATGCGCCGTCTTATGTTTGAACTGATTTCATAAATAGCTTAAACCGATAAGCCAAGGGATTAACACTTAATGAGAAATCTTTTATTAGCTGTGTTCATTCCATGAAACACCTAATTTGCGGTCAGAAATAACAACTTTATAGTTCGCTGTGGATAGGCGGATTACTAATAGAACATCGCGCACAAATAAATATATTCACTCTTCACAAAGATTTGAAAATAATTGTACACTCCGCGTTTTGCTTACAGTAGTGGTAGCAGCTACGATTTCAAATGGAGTTCAACTGAGTTCGGCTTAGTACAGCCACTGAAAATATCTTTCCTTCAGTTGCTACACTAATCGCTGATTGCATTCCGGCATGGCCAAATTCGATTCGATGCGTAGTGGAACTTGCATGTGCGTTGTTTATAAATAGTTAAGTGATTAGTCTCCGGCTTTGCACAATGGGCTCTCGTGGGCAATGTAATGCCGCCATTTGTTGGCCATCGATGGGCTGGAGGTCACGGCATCGAACGGGATCACTGGGTGGGCGGGGTTGCCTGGGTGACCCGAAAGTTTCTTATCCACACGCACAGCTGCCGCTGCCGCTGCCGCTGCCGCTGGCACGCGTTGATTACAAACTGACAGTTGGCTGTCGGCTGTCGGAGCGTCCAACCTGAGATGCTGACGATGCTTCTCCAGCCCAGCCCCCATCCGCACCAGCGGCTGCTCCAGCATTCAGCCAGCCACATTCCCGTCCCGCTCTACGCGGAGCAGTCAACGTGGCGTATGCGCGATATTTTCTCTCAACTTTTTGTTGTTGCTCTTCTTTTGTGTTGTCGATTAAAGTACACAAATGTAGGCAGGTCGAAAATTCTTCCAATGCCTTACATTTTTTATTTCTTTCGCCTCACACCGTACGGATTTATTATTTGCTATGCTCTGCTTTTGTGAGGGTATTGCAAAGAGATTCGAAAAGGTGCTCGACACTTTTGGGCTTAAAGGTGCCAGTTGAGTAGATATGCTGGCTATCTTGGTCTTACCAACTTGAGCTAACTAGTTTTATTGACTTGTAAGTTTGATTAACTTCGCAGAAACAAAGGCTCAAACGATCTCTAAGATAAACGCGTGGTTTTAAGCCCTTTTAGCACTAATAATGTATCTACGAGGGCATTCGCACTTCGATCTACGAAACTAGCCACTGTATCATAATTTTTGTATTTATTTTGTTGCTGTTGTTTTATCACGCCGCACACACATTTGCTCGGATTTGTTTGGAAAATATTTAGAAAAATCTGATGCAAAATTAAAAATCCGCGTAGATGGGAGGGGAATGGCGGCCCAAACTGACTAATCGAAGTGCCTGGCCCGCGGATTAAGTGCAAACGCCAACCCAATTGGCTAAATTATGAATCATCAAACTGTGGCACTACCATCCGCCAACGGGCACCAAAATGTGTCCATAAAAAACGCAGAAAAGAAAGGTGTATTACGCAGAGGTAACAGCTGCCAGTGAACCCGGCGATTGATGGTGGGAGTTGGTTGGGTGGTGCGGTGGTTCAGTGGGTGGTGCTATTCCGTTCGGCAGGGTGCGTGGGCGCAGTAACTGCCAGAGTCTCATTAATATGCATTTCGCAATTATCCGGCGTATTCATTTGATTAGTTCGAGCCGGGTGAACAGACCAATCCGAGTGTCAGATCGCGGACTTGTTGCACACAAACACAAGCTCGCACAAATACACAGAGCCACACGAAACGCGACAACCTCATTAGCTTAGCGTTTGGCCGCAGATAGCGGGCAGTTAATTGATAAATTTATCAGTTGATTGCGGCCAGATGCTTGGCCAAGATCAGCAAATCCGTACATACGTATATGTTGTGTACGCACACATTAAAACACGCTTTTCGCACACTTAGCGTTTCGAGTTCCCACACCACGTTTGCTGCGGATTTTCCCGACCTTTTGGCACTTGGCTTTTGACTTTTAGCCCTGGGCTCTTGGCTTTTTGGACTTTTGTTTCTGCCTTGGTTTTTGCGGCCAAACGCCAGGACGTTCCGTGAGCGACTGAAACTGAAATGCTTGTGGGCCAAATAACGCATTTGGCTAATTTGCCAAACGCGCTGGCTTTCGTGCTCGCTTGTGTGGGTGTGCGTGCCGCGCTGCTGGCTGTTGGGTTGTGTACACAGAGGGCTCACTGTACTCGTCGTTCGCGCTAACACCGCTCCTCCCCACTTGTACTTCATTTTTTGTGTGCCTCTCTTGGAAAACGCATTAATTATGAATTTCTTTGAGCTCGTCAGCAGGATTCGTTCTAAGGACCGTGCGACACTCGGGCGAAAAGGCAGCCAGGAATTAGACGAGATGAACTGGGCTCAGTGCGGAATGGGGACCGTTTCGTGGGGACATTGGTTTCGGCTGCAGATGGTCTAAAAATGGGGTTTATTGAATTGATAAGAACGCTGGAATACATTAACACACTGACGAAGCAC
This sequence comes from Drosophila erecta, assembly GCF_003286155.1. NCBI lineage: Eukaryota > Metazoa > Arthropoda > Insecta > Diptera > Drosophilidae > Drosophila > Drosophila erecta. The sequence continues at coordinate 20,475,340 of NW_020825194.1, read as the reverse complement.
AAGTATCGGTTGTTGAATAAACACTTGTACACTTCAAAAGGTTTGAAAAAGAGGCCAGTGCTCATCGGCACCCTTATACCCAAAATGCTTGTGTATATTGGGTAAGGAATGCTTCCATTTAGTAGCTAAAACAACAAAAATACATTTGCATATTTGTTTTTTATAAAGTAATTCAGAACCTCAAGATGTAACATCCAGAAAATCTTTTTTATATACCTATTACAACTCTTTGGCTTCTGTTGCTTTAGTATTGTAGAAAATATGGTGCTGAGTTCTATCATTTTAGTTTTCTTGAACAAATTAAATGTTAGTCTCTGATCTTTGACATTTAAAAGTTGCTTGAACTCATTCTTTTTTTGAACTGCTCATCATAATTAGCAGAGATTTGAAACAATTTCAAAAGTAGCAGAAAACCATTTTTTTTAAACTTAAGATTTCCGCTGAGCTGGTTTTACTTATGGAGTCATTTCCATGTGTGTGTGTTTTTTTTAATATTGGGGCTCAGTTGAAAGGGGGCGTGGCGGAAGGGCGAGTTGGCGGACAGAAATCGATCGTGCCCATTCTGGAGCTGTCACTCAAATTAAGCACATTAAAAATCCATAGGGATTTCAACACCCACATGTCACAGTCGCCGTTTAGGCCACTCCCCCAGCCCCCATGCGCCCCATTGCCTCATTGCCCCACTGCCATCCTGCCCCTGCCACGCCCCTTCCATGTGCAACTGTATTACACACGCACAGTGTCGAGTGACACGGTTGTGTGTGCTCGACAAACACACACTCGCTTAGACAATGCTAATAAATTTTCGTTTTATGAGCATTTGGCTTTTAATTACCGAACTAAACTTAAACGCCGCACTAGCACAAATATGCCTGCTTGTGTGCGTATCGCACTGTGTGTGTGCGAGTGTGCGAGTAGTTTATTTATACAACACGCTTGATTTGGCTTGATTGATCTACGCACACCAGGAAGTTGATAGATATGGGCGACTTTGGAGGGAACTAATGCCAATTGTTGTCACAGGCGCAAAAGTCGTAAAGTTAAATTGTATTTTTCTTTGGAAATAGCCTCCATAACTGGTTGAATGGCACCATTTTCCTGCTCCACTTACTCCGCCGCGCACTTTGTGCAATGCAATGGAACCCATTGGTTTCCATTCAAAGGCCCAGTTTGGCTGGGGGGCAGGAGCACTTATCGGGGGCTCAAAGAAGGATCTACCCATTTGGTCTCGTCTTGCTTCTTTGTTGTGACCACAAATGATTATGATGATAGGTACAATATTAATTTAATACGCGGTTGATACAGCTTGGCAGCACACAAGCGAAACCATTAAAGTATGCTTTGTTTTCAGTGCTATTATTGTTTCGCCAGAATATCACTAGACTAGTGTCGTGGTTTCCCCAGAACACAATACAAATAAAAATCCTTTAAGAACAAACTAAAAGTTGATACTTACATATATACCCTTGCAATAAATATGTATATAAAAACACCTGTTATATACCAAAAAAGAACTCGTTATGCCTAAGAACTACCTCCGAATTATAGCACTCGATAAGGAACAAGTTACATAGAATGCTACAGTAGAGTTCCCCGACTATCAGATACCCGTTACTCAGCTAGTGGGAGTGCAAACGAGAAATTTTAACATTTTCTGGAATATCGGTAGAAATTGGGGAAAAAGTAATAAAATGAAAAAAAAAAACTTTAAAATTTTTTTAAAGTGTGGCCGTGAGAGTTTTTTGCTATTTGTGGGCGTAAGAGTGGTTTTTAAATTTAAATGCAGATTTTTAGAGAATAACGCCAGAAACATTTACAAGTATGCCACTTCAATATCCGATTAAGATAAGTTGAGTTATGGAGCTTAGAACCTCGGGACATAAATAAAATAAACTTTGATTTGTTTACCACTATTGTCAAATCATTACTAAACTGTTTTTATGGTAGCAATATGATATAGTCGTCCAATTTAGACCAAATTAAAATCGAAATAATACATAAATATTTAAAAAGAACCGGTGATCAGAAACACCGAATGAAAAAAGAAGTCTTGACATGACTATATATCGAGTCGTCTGTTGATACTGATATATAATATACTTCTTTTATCTCCCTGATGCGTTGCAAACCTCTGACTAAATCAGCTTACCCGATATTTTAATAAGCTGAGTAATAGAACTCGATAGCTTTTCAAAATCAAGATCACCTTCTCAAACGTAGGAGCAACAAAGTTTTTCATATCAAAGCGGAGGATAAACAGGCATACTACATGCTAATCTTAGTCGTTTTATATCAGTGAAAAAGTTTATTTCTAAATTTGGCCTTAAGTCAAGAGGAGTCCTCCGATCGCAGAACCGATGCAAAAGTTAATTTCATGTCACAGAAGCTGCTTACATCCAAAACTCAAGCGGATCTCCTCTCAATGCGATGGACATTTGGAAGTAAGAGACTCCTGTGAGTTATCCCCGCTGTCAGGCACACAGCTCCACCAACTGCAATGCGAGTACTCGGAGCGGATGAGCATTGGCTCCATCTAATAGGTGATGCCAGTGAGCTCCAGCCACCTGAAGATGAAGCACTCCTTGAACAACTGCGGTCGCTGCTACATGCGCTGGATAACGCATCCCTTGAAGGAGTTGAGCCTGGCGTCGATTTCGCCCTCCTCCAGCTCGTTGAAGGCATAGATGTCCTGGTAGCAGGATGGCGAGATGCACTGCCGGATGCAGTTGATCTTCGCCACGCCCACGGGACTGAGGCTGATGCACTGGGCGTGCTGGTCGCAGGTCACCTCCAGTTCGTGGTAAGTTATTTCCTGCTTGTTTCAAAATGGTTGTTTCAAGAAAAATCAATAGGTTCGCGCACTCACATTCTTGCTGGTCTCCTTGTACGCGTACTCGGGAAAATTAAACGTCGCCGCCTTCGGAAACAGCTTTCCATTCAGTCCGTGGATCTCCTTGTAGCCATGGGCGAGGTTAAACAGAGTTAGTGAGCAGACAACGACAAAGATCGCAGGACGCGTCATTATTCCTTCACTTTTATTATCCTTTTCGAAGCCAGCTGTTCGCCAGGGCTGAAAGACTGCAGTCTGTGCCAGACATAGGTGGCGCTCCTGGAAGCGCTGTAGAATCGCTTGTAAAATATGTGTAATTATATGTAGAGATACACGAATTTCAATTCAATTCAAAAGAGAAAAAAAGAAATGGTTTAAAAGAAAAATTTTGAAAAAGTCTTCTCCAAAAAAAAATCAACAAAATATTTGTAATTTTGTCTGACTTACACACCTTGTAATTAACGATTTGAATAGCTGATTTACATATGCAACAACACCTCTTTAATGCAATGTGCTCTAAGCTTTTCAAGTTTATGGACATGGCAGGACTTGGCGGGACATGTCGGGCCATGAGGGGACATGCCGGGACATGGCGAGACTTGCAAGGGTATGCCAGATTCGTTAAAGGTATGCAACAGGTAGAAGGAAGCGTTTCCGACCCTCCAAAGTATATATGATCTTGTCAGTCTATCTGTCCGTCTGTATGAAAGTCGAGATCTCGAAAAGTGACTCTAGTGACGCCTTTTTATTTTTTTTTCCACTTTCTATCGATTTTAATCGAAAAAATGGAAACTACAGGATACACATTCTCTTTTCTTCAACATCAATATACAGTATTTTAATACATTTAAAATAGTTTTACAATTATTTGCATATAACAAAACAGTACTTTTGAACATTTAGAGATTTAATCTGTAGATGCCAACATTTAATATCAAGTACTGAGAAACCACCTAGGTGTTATCCAGGGACAAGCTCTTTTCCGTAAGCAATACTTTTCTTAGCTACAACTGCATACCTTAGGAACGAAAACTTAATTATGACAAGATAACGTAAACAAACTTATGGCTGTTAAATATCATTAATTGTGGGATGCTAACAATACTGCAACAGATAGCAAATCAAGGAGAGAGCGTAAACTAATAGTACACGTATATATCATATATCACAACGGAGTGGGAAGAGGTGTGCTCACAATACCCAGGTTCGGTTCAAACATAATCCTCGCTGTTCTTCAGCATCTTCTGCGTCTCAGCGCCCATTACAGTCTGCATTTTGCATGTGAGTGAACTGTGCCGCTGGATGGAGCCGTGGATTGTGAATCTGGTGGTGGCTTGTCCGGAAAGGCTGTCCTTGTACTTCAAGGCGCTCTGCCGGCACAGGCCCAGTCTGCAAGGAACCCAGTTCGTATAAAGTAAATCTCGTCCGCAGAATAAGCGTTTTTCTCTTACTTGGACAACAAGGTGAACAGATCCTGGCGATACTGGGACGTCAATATGGCATACAGGTAGGGATCCGCACAGGAATTCAAGGGGTAGAAGAATACTAGCAATATTTTCGACTTGGTAACATTAATCAGTGGGTATCCGGCCAACGCGGTGAGTCCGAAGAAGGCAATAGGCGACCAGCACGCAAAGTTAGTAAAGACCTTGAAGGAGTTATGGATTATTGTAATGGGTAACGCAGTTTTCTTGATGAAAGCTGTTTGTCAAGTGTACTCACCAAAAGGGCCATCTTCTTGGCAACGCTCAGCTCGCCCGGATTGTTCTGGTGGGCCTGGCGTGTCTCGCGACCCAGAGAAAGATAGATCTGGGCATAGCACACGGCTATGATGGAGAAGGCCACTCCGTTGCAGCCCAGAATGGCAATCAGGTACACGGTGTCGTATACATCGCGGTTTTCCATCGGAAGGCAGATGCTGCAATGAGCAAGGCGAGCATTTTAAACCACAGCATTACAACATTCGGGGGGCAGGGCATGGCATGTTTACTTGCTCACCTCGTCGACGAATAATTACTTATGCCAAACAGGGGCAGCGAGGACATAAGCATGGAGTAGATCCACCCGCCCAGCATGATGAGCGCAGCAGGGCGCAACTTGATGCGATGGTTCAGGTACATGGCCTGCGTGATGGCCAGCCAGCGCTCGATGGTAATCACGGTCAGCGTGAACACCGACAAATGACTGGCGAACACGGTGAGAAAGCCGGCTACTTTGCAGCCAAGCCCTGGGGAAAATGGAGAAGACAGTGTTTTCACTAAATCCGCGCTGCAGCCGCAAATCAGGTGCACCCACCGTACTGCCAGTCGTAGGCGAAATTGAAGTACTCCCCCATGGAATGCGCATCGATGCAGGCCACCAGCAGCAGATAGAGGCCCAAGCAGAGGTCGGCGAAGGCCAGGTGGCACATCAGAAATCGCGGCACTGGCGTCGATTCGGGCCTGGAAGGAATGCAAGGGATTATAGGCACCTTAACACAAGAAGGGAAATTTTAAATATTCAAAGGTTAAGACCTGGTGAAGGTTAAAACCCTCTCAAGGTAAGCCTGAGCTGGAAATTGTGCTTGAAATGGGAACTCTACCGCAGTTTTTGCAAGTGCCTTTTGCCAATGGGACTTGACGACTTACCTAATCGATAGTATTACTGTCAGCACAGCCACATTGCCCACCACGGCCAGGGCAACCACTATCCAGACGGAAATACGAAGCCATTGATAGCCCATTACATCCTCGCAAGGATTAAGATCATTGGGCATGGGATAGCATTCGATATTGGGTTTTCTGCAGGGGGTGAAATCTGTTTTAGTACCGGGTAATGGCAATTTAAAAGTGCCGCCTCACCTGAAAGTAAAATTGCCGCAAAGCTCGGCCGACGAGTCATCCTCTGGGTTCAGGACGATCTTTTCGTGAAAAGTGCCCTTGTTCATGGTGTCATCGGCCATGTAATCGGGGGAAACGAACGTGATGGGGGTTATATCTGTTGCGGAGTCGTCGGTGCCACTGAAAGTACCGAAATCTTCTGGCATACTTAACGAACTGTCCAAGGTTGACCTCTCCTGCCGGGATCCGGATTCGCTTTTGCACTGCTTCCGCCACTTCTCAATCTCCAGCATTCGCTGGGCATGTCGCTGGGGATCGTGCCGAGATGGGAACTGAAAGGCGCAGCAGTGGAAGGAGTGGGTGAGATAGGCCCTCTGCAGGTTCTATAAAAATAAGAACTTTGAGCACATATACTTTGGTAGCAAGTGGCTGTTACTCACCCGGAAATTGTAGATGGATGGTATGGTCTTCAAAGTGTGGGTGTTCTGAATGTACAATGCCTCAATGTTCTGCAGTCCAGCTGAAGGAAGGCCAACTAGCGAAGTGCTGGAGAGATCGCTGTGGAGATACATATACAAGAGGTTAAGATCTATGGATGCAACAAACACCAAGTGCCTGGCTTACAGTTCAGCTATGTCTATGATGCCATCGAATGCGTTGGGGTGCATCATTTTGAGCCTTTTGTTTTCCTTCAGCGACCTGAAAAGACACGTATTTAGTCGCTATTGCCAATCTCAAGTCGACCTGAACTTGCAGTTTGGCTATCTTGGAGCCGAAGAAAGCGGAGTCATCAACGTAGCTTATTTCATTGTTTGCCAAAATTCTGCAAAGATTAGAGCCCCTCAGAGATTACTCAAATGTGTTGCCATAAACCATTTATACGTACAATTGGGCAGTCTTTACTTTTATGGATTTACTGTCTATCCGAGTGATTTGATTGTTATCGAGATCTCTGCGGCAAGGATAGGAAACATATTAGTAATGCAAGGCGAGGTGGCTGTGTGCTCTACTCACATCATTTGCAGAATATTATGAGGTGGCAGGTGGCCCAAGTCGGGAACTCTGGTGAGTCCGCTGTTTATTATGCGTCTGCGGGAGAAAAGTGCCTTACTAATGTTAGAATGTGGAACAGCAGGAGCACACCCAGATCCTGGCTGAGCTCTTGCCCGCATGATTATTAAATTTGTGTGTAATACAAGCTGAGAGTAAATAGTTCTTAACCGTGAAAATGCTTTTGTATTTTGCTTCTCGCGCAGAGCAATTAGGGCCGAATATTTATGTTGCTCTATTATGTTTCACTGCATGATGGACAAAGGAAGTTTTCGACCATGTTTATGCAGTTTGCCATGTTTCTATGATTTTTGCCAGAATGCGTCGGGTAATACTCGACATAGCAGACAATTAAAAACTGCGAGGAAAGCGCACAAATCCGGTTGGATGGGCATTAAGTGCTATTTTTACCGATGACAACATATTCCCTTTCCATCACACAGCTGTGCGTGCTTATTGACTTGGGCGCCACCCAAGCCCATCAATGCCCAACACAGATGGGGCATCTAAATCTAGATTTGGACTCACATAATTTCCACGGTGTCCGAAATGCCAAGGAATACGTCCTTCGAGAGGAAGGTCAGCTTGGGTGCGTTGGTGATGTAGCTGAAAGGATAAGCACGCACATGTGGTAATAAGGGACTCCTTGGGCTGAAGTCGCCACTTAAAATCAAGCCTTACATTGTTCGCAGTAGAGTTAAATTAGCAAAAGCGCCATCCTGTATCAGTTCCAGCTGCAGGCAGTCGGTGAAGGCCCTGCGAAGCCAAAGGACAGTTAGTATAGGCATAGGATGGGGGCAAAGGATACGTCTATCCCAATATAACTCACACATCCAGCAGTGTGGGCCCGTAGACCTTCAGCCCCGTGTGCCGTAGGCGTGGCAGCCCCGCCGATGCAATAGTTAGGCGCTGGATGGGCAGCTTCAGGGTCTGCGGCACGCGGTTCAGTCCGTCGCCCTCGCAGCGGCACTCCACCTCTTCCACCTGCGGAAATAGTGGCTTTAATGCAGCTGCGTGGGAGTCTTGCAGTTGCGAACGCGGTAAATAATATGCCATGCAGTGCTAACCTCATTTTACCCACATCTTCTAAATATAAAAACGCAGGCCTTGCACTTACAACGAGCTCCTATCGATGGCCACCCGTTGGCATTGTGGCATCTTGAACTTTGGCAGTTATTAATAAAGTTAGTGGGTAACCTAATTTCATGGGAGTCGAAATCACTTCAATCAATCTAAAACTCAATGAACGCCGGGCAAAATGAGGGCTTCGACTATTTCAATTAACTGGCACCCCCATATGCGAAGCCGAACTTGATTGCCTTAAAGTTGTTACGGACACTCGACTAAAACAGGAGCCATCGGTCGCCCCCTACTTTCGCTGTTTACTTAACCTTCAAGTACTGCAGTTGACTTTGGAGGCCAGTGCGCTGCTGGCCCAGCTGGTAAACATATAGAATTAAGTAGAAAGTGGGTGTCTATCAGTCACTTACTTGATTACTTGCATTCCAGCAACAACACTTCCAGGCGGACGGGGGCATCGCCTCCGCCTGGGGCGTGTCCGTCGATTGACCCAGCGACACGGTCGTGGGATTGGGATTGGGGTAGACATCGAATCCGTGGTGGATGTCGTGACAGCTGCTGGCACTCATGGCGTATACGCAATGCCGGCCACTCAGCGACGTTAGCAGCAGATGGTGGAGGAGCAGACGGCACTGGAACTCGAATGACAGACACTTCAGACCCTTCTTTGAGCGGCAAGTGGTGTCCCTCCGCTGGGTCTGGGTCTGGGATGGGGGCAGGCTTGGGTGCTTTTCCATGGCTCTCTCTCTGGTTTCCGCCCACCGATCCTAAGTACATAACGTGCGGCGCATTTCCTCTGCAAATAGCCGTATCCGTTTTTTTCGCAGTCTCACTTCTAATTAGTTTGGGATGCGCTTCTGCATCTTGCAGCCGTAGCCTGTTGGAAACAAAATGGAGCCGCAGCAGGTTCAGTAAGTGCCGAATGAAGCCATCAAGCTGCCCGTTCGCTTGGCAAACGATAAAGTTAAATAGCATCGAGCAAATAATCCACTGCCATCCCTGCTGATCCGCAGATATTTGGCGAGTCGCGAATTGGACGGTCACGTTGTGAGGCGCGGACGCGTGTTTGATTGATTTTCAAAACCGTACAAAAGCCAGCGACAAATCGAGTAAATCGAAATCAGTTGGGAGCAGCCCCCCGGCAAATTTCTTGGGCAATCAGTGCGCGGCCGAAAGACCACGCAGTTACAGTGAAGCCCATGACAAGGAAACAAGTCGAGAGGACACTGACTTGGCAGGCAAACAGGAGAAAAGCAAATATCGAGTGGAGTTTGTTAATTAACATATGCTGCCGCGGGCATAAAGCTCATTTTTAACCCATGGCATTATTGTCTAAAAATAAAACAGTGTCTGTAAACATTTCGTGTCACGTTTTCAGGGTCTATAAAATTTCATTTCGATCACCCCCACCAGCCATGGCGTTTTATGGCTCTGTTTGTGCTTAATTTTAGTTCTCGCCAGCTAATTGAAACATTCAGTTTCGCTTAATTAGAGCTGCCATAAGCCCAGATTGGTTGGCAGCTCGGTTTTCGGCAGATATGTACAGACATATACTCGCATCCCATACAGGCCCAGAGTCACAACTATTTCTGTTTGAATTTCGCCCACTTATCAGAGACCTCAAAGAATGCCGACAGGTGTGCGCCATGTTTCAACCTCTTAATTAGCTAATATTTGTTCTGGCATGTGCTCCAGCTAGCAGCTAGCTTTACGGCGGCGATCTCTCGCCCGGAGTGCACAATCTGGCTCTATCTCCGGCCCTCCGAGGGAGAATTCCGGCAGTTAATTAGCACTTACGGCTGGGCGAGGACGACCTCCGGCGGAATGCGAAAGTTACCGTGAACCTGTGCCGGAGTCGGAATTCAATGGCAATCGTTGGCCGTGAAGGTGGCAACAGATTTTCCAATGACATGCAAAACATCACGAAAATCCAAATAGGTGACGCAAACGGTTTACAAAACGATTATAAAAATCATTTGAGTATACAAAATCCATCGTTGGGCTGACTTAAATCAATTATTTACACAATATTTTGCTTGATTGGCAGCTCTGGCTGATTATTTGCATTCGAATCCACACCGAATAGTTAGCAGCATAGCAGCATTCAATTGGATTAAATCTAGTTTGACGCACCAGCAGTTTTGCATTCCATTTGACTAATTTTCCCTTGAATGGTGGACATCAAGTTGGAGTAATTAGGGCAGGCAGTCACGATTAAGTGGGAGGAACCCAGAAGATTCTGGTCCAGTGAACGCGAACGCAACTCCCATGTCCGCACCCTAAAAAGTAGTTATGGTGTCGTTTCTAACGAATTATTGTTAATTGCCGCATTAGCAACATGGTAGAACAAGTCAGTTCGAATTTATCAGGCGCAAAGCGCAATATTGTTCACATAAATCGAATTAGAAGGTTATAGTTCACTGGCCAACAAAGCTCTGCTTTCGGTAAATGTTATTTTTCATGTAATTGCCTGATATTCCCACAAGTTCCTATGCATTTTTCAAGAGCAAAGGGAAAGTAGAGACGCATTCATTTTATAAATCGAATTAGCTTTGGCTGGCCGCAAAAACTCTTGTGTTGCTAAGTGCATTTTAATTTGTTTTAAATTGTATTTTGTGTGTTTAGACAGCGCAGTGCCTGTGCATACAGTCAAAGACACAAAGAAATCTCTCTGAATTTCAGAGTCTATTAGCACTGACATCACAAAATCAGTCCGTTTCAATAAAATCTCAGATCACCTCACAAACGAATAGGCAGCCTGCACATTTTCAGGAGAACTCTAGCAACACCATTAGGGCGATTACTTTTCGGATTACGGAATACAATTGGTGATTTGTTTCGCACCCGTGAGTTTAATTAGCAATTGGCGTACACAATCAGTACACAGACACATGGATTAGCTGTCCATGTTTATGGCTAAACGGCTAATCGACACTAAAATCAAGAGTCGATTTTGGGCGGAATAAAAATTGATAATTTTATGACCACACACACACACCAGTTCGTTTCCAGTTCGCTATCAAAGGATAGATCGTGGGATACATTTTTCCGACCATCACATGAGCGTATAAATTCAGAATTATAATGGGGTTTTCCGAAAGTTTTTTGGCCAAGCAATTGTTCAGTTCAGCACACGCACACCCGCTTTTTCTTTCCTCAAACAAACCGAGAAGGAAGGGACCGTTCTGGGCCAAGTTGCTCACCGGAACGGAACAGTCGAGGTCCAGCTATTTTCCAGTGTCCAGTCCAGTCTTCGGACGAACTGAAGTGTACCTGTTGCCAGGGATTACACCCAGGCCACAACCGGAAACCAGCGAGGCACGCACTGCTCCAAAAATCGGATGTGGGACGACGGGCGAACAGCCGAGGCACCGAGCGCGAACAACCGAGCAGCTCCAGCAGCTATGGCGGAATGAGAGCTCCAGCGCTGTCCGAGCGACGAGCAGCCAGCGACGAGCTGCCAGGGTACCACACACATCTGCCCCAGCTTTGCGTGTATTGTTGCCGTTGCGGTCGGTTCAGGTGAAAGCTTTCGCATTTGGACGCCCAGCACACACACTTGTTGAGCGCCCTTGTGGTCAGCGGCTTTGGGTCCTTAGGGGCACGTCTTTGGCCAATTGTCGCCTTGGGGGGCCTGCACAAAATTTTCACAGTGCGGAGCCAATTGCAGTGGTCTCTATAGTTTTTATGAAAATTACACAAATTTAGAAATATAAGTAAATGAAAAAACATGAAATAAATGCGCCATCCAAGCCCTGAATGCAAGTTTCATTGGACCAAGCGTTCTGTACAACACATTAAGGACATAATTACAATTATTAGTCTTGCACTAATGGAAAATACTTCAAATTAATTAGGTAGATGAATGAAAATGATACAACAAATATACAAGTATGCACTATGGGCGCCTTGAGCGAGAATGGGCTCACATATGATTATGCAAGTAGTTATTACTTAATTAAGTGGTCATCTAGTTCAGACTACATTTGTTCTTGATGTGTTGCAGGGCTCCGATGACATTTACATTTCAGACTCCATTCAGAGGCGAGAAGGCACTGCCCTAACTGCCAAAGCTAGTTGTGCAGTAAAGTGGAGAAATCATAGTTCCTAGCAACTCAAGCCGGCAGCTACAAAAGACCTACCAAATCCAAAACGAAAACCCTTTTTTCACTCCATTTCGATTCGAACTCCAGTCGGCCCAGGATGGATATGCACTACCAGTACAAGAAGGACCACTCGTTCGAAAAGCGCCGCAATGAGGGCGACAAGATTCGGCGCAAGTATCCGGACCGTGTGCCCGTGATCGTGGAGAAGGCGCCGAAGACCCGCTACGCGGAGCTGGACAAGAAGAAGTACCTGGTGCCCACCGACCTGACTGTGGGCCAGTTCTACTTCCTCATCCGCAAGCGGATCAACCTGCGTCCCGACGACGCCCTCTTCTTCTTCGTGAACAATGTGGTTCCTCCGACTTCGGCCACCATGGGAGCACTGTACCAGGAGCACTTCGACAAGGACTACTTCCTCTACATTTCCTATACCGATGAGAACGTCTACGGACGTCAGTAGGCACGGGTTTGCCCCGCGCAATCGCTTTGGCGGTCAGATGAGTTTCAATTGTCACTTTTTGCCAATGGCACTCACTCTCTCAATAAAGAATGACTGGTCCTAGCCAGCTAACCAGCAGCCAACGTCGTCATCATGGCACATGCTGGGCAAAATAATAATTATCGCAGTATGTGCTTCCCCCGCGTTGGAAGTGGGTGCATGGAATTCGCTAATCCCTTGCCCCTGTCTCGTCGATGCCTGAAAAGAACAACAATTAATTGAAGCGCTCGAAAAGCATTTAGTGAACTCACTGCTTCGGTTTAATTATAATTATATAATTCGATAGCTGAGATGGTTCGCCTAAGCTCACTAATTGGTGAAAACATTAGACATTAAACCAGTTTAATTCGGGCTAAAGTGTGCTCCAAACAAGTTGGTTTGCGTAGTGCTGAAAGGAAAACCAATTTGGTTGGACAAACATGTTGACAACGTGTCCATGGATTAGCGAAGGAAATTTTTATATCATAATTATGAGTTGATTTTATTCCGTCAGACTCCCACAACTTCCAAACCCTTTGAAATACAGCATTTGTTTATCATACTAATCAACGTGTGCCGTGTGCTCCGAAAATCTTCCAGATGTTATATGGGAAAAATAAATATAAATTAAATTCAAAATTGGAAAGTTCAATAAGCAAATTGACAATGTTCTAAAGAAGAAGTTAGTCAGCCGTCGAAAGAGATTACAAACTGCGTATATTTTCCGCAACTGATTAGTTCACACGACTTACGTAAAGATTGTAAAAATAGAAGCTCAAATAACGAATATCTAAGGTTACACAAGACTTCACAGATACATGTCGACACACTACTCACTGTAAAATCGAGCGGAATGGATATAGACATTTAATAATATTCTGTTATACATTTTAATTTGTCTCGAAATTTGCATATCATGTTATTTACAAATGCGAACATCTACTAATTGACTAGATAATCCAAAGCGATTCTACGTCTGAAACAAACATATCACTGAGGACGCATTCCACGTAGTGACGAAGCCCACCAGCAAAGTGTGCGAAGGTGACTACTATAAAAACACGAAGAAATGAAAATCTGCTGTAGTTGTCCGATCATAAAAAAGTTATTTTTCATTTTATGGTTTTTTTGGAAACGAGACTAATGATTTTGTATGTTTAATGCATATGTTTATATGCATAGCCTTTGAAATTCACTTTTGATATACAACGCAGTTCCTTAAAAATAGAAAACCGTTTGACTGTTATTAAGCAACAAAAACAACTTAATTTTAAATTCAGAACAACTAACCATTTTTGAAATGCTATTAAATGCTTTATATACTGCGTTAAACGTAAAAGATCAGTGTTCAGTTTTCACTCTAAGGTGCACTAATAAATGGCAAATGAATACATTTTACATATTGTATTTTCTAAAAATATAATTTTTCGTCACCAAAGGGGAATACTATTGTGTTGTATGTTGGAGTGCGATCATCACTAGTTTTTACCTCGTTGAGACGTGTATTTGCTTGGTAAATATTCACATACATACATCATAACAGTAACAGAGGCGCAAAACAAATTAGTCTATTGAATTAACAAATTAGTGAGATACCGAAATTAAATGACATCTTCTGGGCTATCTGGTATTTATATTTGTCACCCAATCTACAATGTAACACAACAAAATACAAAAAAGCCTTAAGAGGATGCGGGGAGAGCAAAAACATTCTTTGGAACAAAGAAATTTGAGCTTAATTAGCAATGAAAATCAGCTTAATCGGTCGGAGTTTTATTTTGGTTTCTGTGTTAAGCCGCAGTTACATAAGACGGGGATATACAATTCGGCGGAACATTCGCATATATGAAAACAGTTTAAAAAATCGATAAATAAGTTAAAAGTGGATTAAAAAAAAGTGGCTTAAGCACGCCATGCCTCCAAGTTAACAGAAGGCAGGTTGGAATCATCACAGCCAATCATCTGGTTACTATAAAAAAATGAGCAGGTCACTAAAGGAATCGCACAGCTCATTTTACACTGCACTGCACTTACCCCGGATGATCAGCACGTACGAATGCGGCCAATGGCACAGCTTGGAGCGTCAGGCGGTCGGAGTTGTCGCACAACAGGCGGGCCAACGTTACCTTGCGAATTTCCTGCAGCTGCAGAGGATTGAATGCACCAGGATTAATCCCATTGTCGTACTCATAGTAGTAGCGATCGCCCTGCTTGAAGCGTGCAAACTGATCGGCTATGATCTCAGCGAAGGTCACTCCCACTACACCACCCTCGACTGCATTCTCCAGCAGCCCACCCACCCACAGGTCAATGTCGTCGGGCGTGCGGTAAACGCGCGACAGCTTCTGGGCAATCTATTACATAAGAATTAGGTTACTACAGTCGAGCTATTGTTTAAGTACTCACTTCAATGGGAAACTGTTCGAAGCTATGCAGTTTGGGTGCTCCCATCAATTCCAAGTAATCGTTGTAGCTACGCAGTCCCTGGTCGCGGCCTCGCTGAATGTTAATGGCAGCTAGATCCAGGCCAAACGGATTGTCCCCGCGAAACAGAAAGCGACTGAGCTGCTCAAGGTAGAAGCGATTAGCAAACCACATGCATTTAGTTAATGAAGGTTAATCCCTACTCCCTGGCTGATTGAGCTGTCCACCTGCTGCATGGGTTGGCTGTATAGAGTGCGCAGCATGTCGTCGTAAAACTCGCGCTTACGCATCCGCGACGGATTAAACATCACATCTGGAATATTGACCACTTCATCGATACGACCATGCTCCTGGCGGATGTGGAACTTGCCATCGACACTTGAAGCAAAAATATAATTAAAACCGAATGTTCGTTTGCAGTAATCAAATACAAGTTACCTGGAGTGGCCCATGCGATAGGCAGCTCCCGAGAATTCGTTTGTGATGGCTGGATTCACATTAACATTGTAGTCATGAGCATAGCCTTGGTGCAGCGGCACCAGACGGAAACGCTTCATCTGCTGTGGTCCAATTATAATAGGCAAGAACTCGTTGTAGGTGATGTGCTGCAACTCGGCAATGACGATGCGACGAGCTTCCTGGAAGAGCGTTTCATCGCTGGCTGAAGGGTTTAATTCGTGGAGTGCGCCTGCTACACGATTGTGCTCCCGGGCCAGCAGAATTTGTAGGGTGATCAGGGATATGATCTGATTAGTTCGGCCATCTCCTAAAAATAGAAGCAAGTAGCACTGCATTAGCAAAATTGGAAGTGAGTGCAGTAAATATTCATTAACGTTGACTAAATTGTATTAAAATTTAGCTATGTGTGGAGATGATGAAATTTATAAGCAAGTAATTTCCTAATTTGGCTATTAATGCTGGCATAGTTTTACTCTGATTTACCCGAATGGAAACAGGACTTTCCGGCTTCCTCACTGGGACATGCCTTCTTGTCGTTTGTCAAGGGCAGCAGATCTCGCCCGAAATCATTCATCATTCGCAGACGGCCCCCACGGAAGGCTCTTAAAGAACGAGATGATTCATCGCTCGAGCCATAGACCGGCGAGGCATCCACAAAGTGTGTCACCTTGGTCAGCTGCTTGCCGTAACTGAGTTGGCAGTCGGGACTAGGCGCCAGAGACAATCTAACAAAGTTCAAACAACGCACTCCAAAAGCTGCGAAGAACTCATCATCCGGCTCAACGTGGATCGGCATGCAGGCAAAGTGGCTTTGCTGAGGACTGAGAGCTACTTTTCCCTCGGGGGAGCAGCATTGCACCAGGTTGCCATCCTCGAGACGAATTGAAGAAGTTTGTGAAATATCATGTGCCTGAAAAATTAATATGTTAAATTTCTTAGTTAGTTCATTGGTTTATTGGCTTTCATCTTTCCATCTGATTTTATGCATCGTCCACTATGGATGGTCTAATGTACTTGTTTACTTACCAAGACCTGTCCAAACTGCATCACCATGAGATTATACATAGGATGAGGACGATCAACGTCCGATAGTAGAGTTCTTGAGATCTTACGGGCGCCCAACAGTGGAGTGCCGTCAGAAGAGTGAGCACGTGGTGTCCAGATACCATCTTCATAGGCGGGGGGCAGCATGCGCTCCATCGGTTGACCAGCAGCACCCCACAGCGATCTCTGTGGTTCTGGATTATTGCATGTGCCATCCATGCTGCGATAAATAGACCGAATATTGCCGCAAATTGGAGGCGGCTGGCAATGGTGTGCCAATGGAGTCTCCGTGAACTTGATGGGCACATTGTTGGTGATGAAATCTTCTACGGGCACCTGCTCCTTCTTGCCAAACAACTGGGTGGTCATCACTTGTTCAATCGCACTGTTCGATATGGCGAAGTTGTGGAGGTCATCCTTGGCCGTGGAATGGAACACAAGGCCATGGGCAAAGTCGGGAAAGCCACGGCGCACCGGAATCTGCGCAATTCCATGCATCAAGTGCTCGAAATTGCGACGGGCCTCCTCCAAAACTGTGGGTGACAGAATGGTGGGAAATCCGGATCGGCGCTCCTTAGAAGAGGTCTGCGGCTTGGGAGCAGTGTGATTCTGTCCAGTTTCGCAGCAGTAACCGAATTTTCCAGCCGGCAGATCGCAAATCTGAGGCTTTTCATGGCTTTCCATGCGAACGTGAGCGGGACACTGTATTTGGGGCACGCATTTTATACCATCGCTGCAGGGAAGACATTTTTTCAGCAGGCCGCTGCTTGCTACACAGGAAGATAAAATGTGTACGAGCAATTTGTGTAAAAGAAATTTATTTGATTATTATATCAATATTATTGCTAAAAAAAAAAAAATTATAAATATAGTATAAAAACAACAGAAATGTATATTATTCTATATATATATATAGTTTATTTATTATCTATCTCAGTTTTAGTAATTTTCAGTGTAGTTCAGTGTAAAGCAATTAACCGTAACTTATATTCACAGAGAGCGGACAAGTACCGTTTCAGCCTTTACGCCATTTTGATATTGCCGATATAGTCAGTTTATATTACTAAACGTACTTAAATATGTAAATAATAAATAATATTCACCTTTTTCGGGTTTCTTAGAAGATTCAGTGGAAGTGCCCTCTGGAGCGGGGGTCAGCAAATCAGGAACTTCATCAAAACGATTTTGGCGTATAGAAAATGATGCCGCCTGCAACTCGCCAAATTGTGCCACAATTAGCAGCAACGAAATAAATAAAATGCGACTCATTATGCGTTTAATGAAACATTTGTTTGCTTTTACTTAAAAAAAAACCGGCAAGCTCAACCCAATCGTGTTAAATTGAACTTAAAATGCCGCCATTTTGCACTCGATACCAGGAATACTCGATATCATAGGAAGCGGTTTTCAATGTGCTGAATTATCATTGTGCTGTTAACGTTCCTAACATTTTACTGTTAAGCGCAACTTCTGTTATTGGTATTATGCGCAAGCAGTACAAATTTATATATCCAACATACATTAATTTCATTATTATTTGTTTCTTTGATGGAAAAAAAAAAAAATTAAAATTAAAAAAAACAAAACGAGCTACCAGAAGAATAAATGCATTATATTACTCAAATCATAAAAATTTAATTTTAAACTTTTTTAAGCATTTATTTGGTCTGAAAAAGCGGCTTATTCGAAATTTCCATAAATAAAAATCTGCATACTAGTAGTATACTACTAGTACTAGTATAAAAGTAATGAAGTTAAATAAATTTAAGCTATGAATGTTTTCATGATTCACAAGGGAGGTGGTGTAAAGGGCGACAACTGCAATATAAATGTATTGAGCAATATATATAGAAATATATTTTGCAGTTGTCACACGAAATTAAAAAGGAAAAAATCATTAAATCAAGTAAAACTTCAAAGAATTAAGGCAACCATAAAATATTTCTGTATTAATTAAGCTTATGTAGTTATTGGAATATTTCATAAATAAAAGAAAATGTAACCCTACATTTCATAACGATTTCAAATTTGCGTATTTTAGTACTTCTGTAAGGTATCGATAATGTGGCAATATATCGATGTTTCCACACTCAGTAGATGGGATAGGTCTGCCGCGCTGGGGTCTAGTGTAGGCAAAATTAGTGACAAAACTTTTAAAATTTAATTTACGTTAGAGAACATTATAATAATAGTAATAAACTATTGTCGGCACCATATATCAACAGCACAGAATTCTGAATATGGAGTAAAAACTTTTAATTTATGTTTTTCTAAGCTGGAAAAGCTGTCCCCAAATAAAACTTTCTAGTTATTAATTTCTAAATCTTCACAGAGTTTAACATGTTTTTATTCGACAAACTCAAAAAAATAAAACAGTTAAGTTTCCGTTAAAGGTGCCGCAATAAAGATGGCGTCCCAGAGAAGCGGTAAGCGAGAAATCGATATCGATGCAAACTCATTATTGCGTCGCACTCAACTATCGCTGATTCGCCAGCCATTGATTTCTATAAATTTAATGACCGAACCGACGCTCGTGGCCAATGCTTAGAGGATGGCCAATGCAAGGAATGATAATAAATAAAAAATAGTTGAGAATATAGCTAAGGCGATTAAATTTCGTGCAAGGGCTATCGGAAGCTATCGAAACGAGTGTATCGCATTGCCGAATACTCTACGTATCGATACTATCGTGCGTGCTACCCGCTCTAATCTTGTACAGGCTCGCTTCTTCGTCATGCTGCGAATTTGTTCGAAAAATAAGTGAAATACAGCGCATTAAAAGTGAAAAGTATGTGCAGCCTGTGCAGGGCCCAACTGGCGATCAGCCGCGTGTGATTGTGGCCGTCGCAGCAGCGTTTTGGCAGCGCCCCAGCCTGGCGAAAAACCATCGAAAAAAAGAAGAGAAAAAGAACGCCAGGCGCAGACAGACAAGACTTGCATACACTACTACTTGAATCGTTTCATTTCGTTCCGTTCGTATACCGAGTTTGCTGCCCTGTCCCTGTCTTCTCACGCGAGTTCGTTTTTAGTATATATAGCCAGTCTGTGGACGGTCGTCAATGCGTGAATATTCTTCTATGTGTAAGTGGTGTGCGTGTATGTAGATTTCTGGTTAAGAAAAGTCCCCAAAAACCAAAGCGCCCCGCAAAATATATAGTCTTCTTGGGCCAACAACAAATCTGCCGCCGGACTTTCGCCCGAGGGCGAGTGAAAAATTCAGTTTCTCTCTTCTCGACGATGCACTTTGGGGGCTGTGTGAGTGTGTGTGCGTGTGTGTATACATATGCAAATGATTGGATGTCGAATCCTTGCATCATCATCATCATCTTCATAAACACTTGGCGAAAACCGCAGGAAAACGCAAGCAACCGAAAAAAAAGAGAGCCTCTCAAGACAACGGCAGCGGCCAAAAGTGAACGCGCAACAAACGCGGCCAAGCAGGCGCGGCAATTATTTATAAATCTTAAGCGCTTACCCCTCTCTCCCTCCCACCCACAAAAAATAAGTTAAACAATTGTGAGATGATGCCCCCTTGGCCATTCCATTCCAGTGCTGTGTAAACGCGAAAAATCGGCATAGAAAATAATTACGAAAAAATCATTACTGTGCTGCCCGTTTCATTCGTTTCACACAGAAACTAATAAAGTGAGAGAGAGAGAGAGAGTGAGCAAGCGAGAGCGCCGTATGCCTTCAGCCTGGCTGGCGAGCAAGTGCAAGTGAGACGGAAAGGGATACGGCGTGTGCGTGTATAGCCGCCAAATGTGAAAAGAGAGAGGAGAGCGCCAACGAGAGTGGCTGCGCTCAAACTACGAGAGCGGTTGCGGCAGGGTTGTCAACGCACTACGATTTGCCCACAGTACGCGGCGGAAAATATATTGTTGTGGTATTGGTGCTGCCTGTTCGAGTGAGCATGTGTGTGCGTGTGTTAGTAGCGGACTTTTCAATACACAACAGCCCACGAACGAGTACAAATTATTAATGTTTAACCCGCTCGATTTAGGCCCAGTGATATAGGACTGCCCCCTTTAATAAGCCAGACCCCCTTTGCCAAATGCTAATTCCCCGTTTTCGATAACTTGCAGCTAACATAACCTCAAACTCGCCGCTGCAGTCGTCGTCATCATCAGCGTCAGCGTTGTTGTTGTTGGTGGTTACCGGTGCTCCATCAGTAACCGCCACACATCTGGGAAAATCCGATCCGGAAAATCTGGGAGATCGGGAGCAGCGCAGCCAGAAGCCGATGAGCAGCCATGAATGAGAAAATAAAGTCGCCGCAAACACAGCAGCAGCAGCAAGGTGGCGCTCCAGCCCCTGCTGCCACGCCCCCATCGGCGGCTCCTGGTGGCGCTACACCGCCCACCTCGGGTCCGCCCACGCCCAACAACAACAGCAACAACGGCAGTGACCCCAGCATCCAACAGCAACAACAAAATGTTGCCCCACATCCATACGGCGCACCACCGCCCCCAGGATCTGGTCCTGGAGGACCACCTGGACCGGACCCAGCTGCAGTCATGCACTATCATCATCTGCACCAGCAGCAACAGCAGCATCCGCCACCACCCCATATGCAGCAGCAGCAACAGCAGCAGCACCACGGCGGACCTGCACCACCACCGCCCGGAGGAGCACCTGAGCATGCGCCCGGTGTCAAGGAGGAGTACGCTCACTTGCCGCCGCCTCATCCTCATCCGGCGTACGGTCGCTACCACGCCGATCCCAACATGGATCCCTATCGCTATGGCCAGCCGATGCCAGGCGGAAAGCCTCCACAGCAGCAACAGCCACATCCTCAACAGCAACCGCCGCAGCAACCGGGTCCGGGTGGCTCACCCAATCGTCCGCCGCAGCAGCGCTACATACCCGGCCAGCCGCCGCAGGGACCCACGCCAACGTTAAACTCTCTGCTCCAGTCCTCGAATCCGCCGCCCCCGCCGCAGCACCGCTACGCCAACACCTACGATCCCCAGCAGGCGGCCGCTTCAGCGGCAGCGGCTGCGGCGGCCCAGCAACAGCAGGCCGGTGGACCCCCGCCACCAGGACACGGACCGCCGCCCCCACAGCACCAGCCATCGCCGTACGGAGGGCAACAGGGCGGCTGGGCACCGCCACCAAGGCCCTACAGTCCGCAACTGGGACCGTCGCAGCAGTACAGGACACCACCACCGGTAAGTGATGAAATGGGGATATTTGGGGATAACAAAGATAGAGGTTACTTGGTTTCTTGGCAGAGAGAAGTCGTAAATTGTATATAGGTATGTTCCAGATAATATCATTGGAAAGCTTAAAAATGATAATTACTAAAAAGGTACTGCAAGATACATTTAATATGCAGTTTCCAAACCTAACATGTTTATAAAAAACTTTGATGCGATTTAATATTTTCAATACTTGAATTTAAATTACATCGGTATTTTCATACCTAAAAGTATTTACCAAAAGAGCTGTGTTTTTAAAGCTATTGGTTTTAGTTCACTGATTCTAAAAATTAAGAAATGCGTTCTCAAGTTCTAGTATCTTATTTATTTCAATAAAGCACTTTCGGCTTTAAAGTAACGAAATTCTAAAGGAGTTCCAATGTCTTTCAGTCTAGAGATATTATGTAAAGAACCATTTCGCTAAAAAAAAAATAATATTGAATGCTATGATCCAGTTGTTGCAATAACTTTACCACAAATGGTGCCATGGTGCCCGAAGACTGAATACCGGGAATCTTATCGCCAGGGGTTTCCTTATGTATTTTTTATTTTAGAGCCGTCTTGACATTGACACTGATTTTGATTCCATCGACCCCAAACCCACACACACATACTTACTGGAGTATTTCCATGTGCAGGCCTTCACGGCATGTGTTTCATGTTGTTGTTGTTGCGGTTGTCGCTGGTGGCTTTGTGCTAGCTATCTCCCTCCTCCAACCGCCTACCCCACCACACTGCACCCACCCACTGCCCACTCATTCCACGGAGAGGGGCTCGTCACGTTTTGTGCACATGTATTCGTTTGGGAGTGTGACTGTGTGTGTGCGTGGGAGGGAGGCTGCAATATTTACTGTTACTTTTTAGGGTTTCGTCTTGGTCGCACTTCATTCAGCTCACTGAAGATTTGCCAAGTCCCACTCGAAGGAAAGAATATAAAAAAGCGACAGAAGCGGCAGACACACTGACACACATAACGTAAAAACATTGTACTCAGATTCCGCGCCTTTTTCGCCCGCCCCTCCCACTTGGTTCCCTCCTCCTCCTCCTGCAGATAGCCCCATCCCCTTGAAAATTCGCTGTTTAAGTGCCGGGTGTTGTTGCTTTAGTTGTTGTTGCTGGGTGAAGCCGGGTGAGAGTGAGGGAGACGGACATCACAGAACCGGCACTTGCCGCCGCAAAACAATAACAACAAAAGGCCGCACACCAACGGTAAAATAAGAAGACATAGAAGAAGAAGCAGCGGAATAACAAGAAAGAGTTTCGTACACAAAAATGTTGAGGCATTCATTCACATTCTTTAGGGTTTTTAGGGTTTCCTCTTCCCTTCATGTCAACATTATCGACGGGCTGTTGGCCTCGTGACTGATTGGAATAATTTTAAAGCTTATCACTGCATTGTTTGTGTTAAATGTTAAGAGACAGAAGAAGTGGGTACTACTGCAAAAGTAGTACCAAAACTGCAAAAGATGGAAGGGAATTCGTTTCACAGTGTATCAAATAGTTTTTTCTAACCTGACATTATAACATTAATACATTTATCACATAGTAAATATAGTCATGAGTCGAAGCATTTTTATCAGTCGATATAACTACATAGTAACAAAAGCGAATGTTTTCGTTAAGAACATTGAATAATATTGGCCATATTGAATAACTGCTATAAGGAACTATAATGATACAGTTAGGAGGCTCGTGTGAAAACCTACAATCCTGAACAATTGAACTAGTGGAAACGTTATTCTGCAGCTAAATAGTTTTATTAGATAAAATTAAATTTACCCTCATCTAATTAGTTTGTTATCTTTATAACTTGTAGTTCCTCACGATTTTTTTGGACTTGTACTTTTCATAGTTCGTTTCTGGTTTTGGGGTGAAAGAACTGAAAGAATATGTCAAAGAGAGTATTATTCATTGTAATCCCCAATATCAAGAATTTTATATCAGTCAAGCGATAATGCGCTTGAAGTTGGTTTTTGGTTTGGTTTGGTTCGTTTGGTTTATTGGCCCCAATGGAGAAGCACGTGATGTGATTTCACGTTTTGAATTAAACGTAAACCGGTTAATTGTTTTATTAGTAGGGTAGTGTGGTAGTTAGGGGGCTTACCCGCAACCCGACCAACTCATATTTGCGGCCCGATTCCCGTGTCTATGTAGTCATCGGTCTGCTTTTGGCATATTTGATGTCACTGCAGCAGTAGTAGGATCGATTGTTTTTGTACTTCATGAATGGTTTGGTTTGGTGTGGTGTGGTGCGGCTGTAGATGCGATGTCTCGAATGCGAGTCAATGAACTTTGATGTCGACGATTAGGCAGAGAAATATAAACAAATCTATGTGTGAGCACACAAATCAAAGCGATCCGCTAGGGTTAGACATGTGCGATGCGATGCGATGTGATGCGACCTTCGAGAGCTTTTGTTGTTTATGGCTCAGTGTTGGTGTGTTTGCATGTGTAGGTAGTGCGAAATAATAAAAAAGAGTGAAAAAGAGTCTAGAAGCGCTGCTATCCAATGTCATGTGTTGGTTTGATTGTTTGCCTCGCTCGGCGGGCTTGTGTGCATAAACAAAGAAATCAAACTGCCGGCAGAGTGTGACTTACGCGTGCATGCAATAAATACATATACTCGCATACATACATATGTACCAAGCATAGGTACAACCGAAACGGCAGCAGCAGCAGCAGCAACAACAACAATGGCCAAGTAGGCACCGTAATCAAAGGCAATAACAGAGAAACTTGTTGTTGTCACAGCTGATTCTCCCTCCCTCTCTCTGTTTTGGGGTAGGAGAAGCAGTAGAAGGGGGCGGAGAAGGAGGAGGGGTTAGCCGGCAAGCTGTGGAGGAAGCAGAAACCAAAACAAAATAAAAATGAAAATCAAGTGAAACCGCGCACAGTCGAAAGAGAGGAGGTGGAGGTGTAGAAGTAGAAGGGGAGGAGGGCTCGACTATGATGACATGCCTTGGTTCACTCACTCCACGCCTCTCTTTCTTCGAGTGCAAGTGTGCTAGATGCATCCCGTTATACTCCCCATATATCCTTGACGTTCCGTTTGACTCTCCTTTGAGGTCAACAGGTGCAAGGCGAGCAACACTTTTGGGCATATATTAAAGAGCTTAAAGGCCCCTTTTTCGCCTTTTTTTTTTGGTGGCATTTCCCCTTCATGTTTGTTATTTTGGGGAAAGGCAGAAGGCATTGCATTAACCGCTCTTTTCGTTTGTGTCTTTGTTGTTCCTGTTTGGCCTTCTTCCGAATCTACCTCCTCCTCCTTCGGCGCTTTGTGTTTTTTTTTATTTCGAGAGAGTTGATGTCTGTGTGCCGGCTTGTTTATGCCGTTTCTTCGCATGTATGGGTTGGCCTGCTTGTATTGGAGGAGTGCCTTTAAAGTTTGACCTACAAAAAGTGGAGCACACAAAACCGTTGCCTTTGCCTTAACGGTTATTGTCCCTTCTTGTTGTTGAACCTTCTCTTCCTCATTCCTTTCTTTGCTTTTCCCTGGCTCTCTTTTTTGGCCATCCCGTTTCCCTTTTGTAAGATGCAACCTGATGGAAAATCTTCTAAATTGTTTGCAAAATTGTATAATTTAAGTATATGTTTCTATCTTTTCCCTCTGGGAGAGGCTTGTTTAAATCAACGAGGGTTCGCTTTTAAATCAACGATACAATATTATTACATAAATACTACCTATAAAAAGAAACCGTTGAAACAAATCCAAAGTTGCAAATATCCAAAAAATCATCATTATAATATAATAATAGTCAGAGGACCGCAAAATTTAATTAAACACACAGGGGCTGAGAGGTAATCGCTCAACATTTTTGAGTAATATTTTGCGACAGTTGTCGGAGGGGATTGCATTGGTTTATTTCAGTTGCCTTGTTTATCTTTCCGCAACTGCTGCCAATGTGAATGGGCGCGTGGAGAGTGCGACATTGTATTTAAAATTACGCCTGTTCGAGAGCTGTGCACATAATTCCTTCCATTTGCCGGCAGCAACAGCGGGAGTAGCCTGCAGGGACGTCCTTCCTCCGGTCACCCCAGCCCTCTTGTTCCTTATTCGCCACCCCCTCACACATACAGACAACCCTTGCAACTGCCATTGCCGGCTTTACCTTTACTGCCACGAAATCGCATTTACCACGTTTTTCCCTTCGCACAATTTATATGCAATCGCCCTCCGCCCGTGGGTGTGTGTATGTATCTGTGTGTCTGTTGGTTATGAAATTATAAACCCAGGATCACGGAGACGAGGAGCGGAGCGAGGAGTACGGACAGAGGCAAACAGGACCACTCCCTTGGCTGCTGCGCTTTGTTTTTGTTCCCGCGATATTTTAATACATGTAGCCGGCTTTTAGCTGGAAAACCAAACCTACCACCATCCGAGAACGAGAACTCAGAGCCCTGAATTCAGAATTTCAGTTGTTCCCGTCCCATCCCCCCGATGCCATCCCGATTTCCCCGAACTTAATTCCGAGCGACGTTCGTTCCAACCGTCATTCGTTCGTTACAGTCATTGTATGAGTGTGTGTCTATGCTTGTGTGTATCTGTGTGTGTTTGTGCCACCGTACGACCCTTGCTGCATTAATTCAAATTCCACTTCAGCTTCTACCCGCCGTTGCCGTTTCTGCTTTTGATTTTCATCCATGATGAGTTTTCCCTTTTTCTTTTTTTTTTCATTTTTAACTTTATTTCTCGTTGCCTCGTTCGCTCGCTCCGCACACACAGATACACACGCACACAGCGGAGCACGAAAACCATCCATTCATGTTTCCTGTCACCCTGCAGTGGACCGACCCAACCGAACGAGGAACGACCAACCATCCTCGTCGACGTCGTAGCCCTTGTCGATTGTTGTTGGAGTTGCTGTTGATGTTCTCGTTGCCCGAACGACGGGATCTGGCTTTGGCCCTTGGTTCTGGCTGAGAGGCTATGTTCCTGTTTCTGATTCTGACTATATAGCTCTGGCTTCCTTGCCTTGGGTTGCCTTGCCTTTCCTTAGCATTGCTTACCTTTGGCCAGGCCAACAATGTTGTGAGCAGTGTTGACTTACATATTTGCAGAGGGAATTATAGCCAATACCTCAAGAAGGGCTTATAAGCAATGTATTACGGTTTCTCTTAAGTAAGCATTCTTGCTTTATGATATATATTTATTTCTGAAAGAGTTAAAGTAATATAAGAATATTTTCTTAGAAAATTTGTAGATATCTTGTTTTATGAGTGTCTGTATACTGATTCAAAAATAATTATGACATGGGTTCAAAAACAATTTTCCTAACTCTTTGAACTCATCTAATAGCAAAGCTATAGTAGGGTGTGTAAGGGAGCAGGTGTAATTATACAGCAACACACTTGCACCACAAATTCAAGTAACGTTTGTAAAAGTTACTTAAGAGTCCAGCCAGATTTGCTACAAAAGTAGCTAAGATGCCAGCACTTCCCTGTCTTGCTTGGTTCCATCGTTCGTTCCCTCATTGCTGTGAGTTTCCATTAGATTTATTGCCACATTTTACTCCGGGCTGTGGCATTCGGAGCGATGTTGTTGCCCGGCTACATTTGTGTGTACGCCGCTGTGGGGTTTTCTGTTTGCGAGGGCGAACCGTAAGTCTGTGCGAGCTTGGCAAGCGCCTCTCCACTTGCCATGTCAGACGGTCGCTATGCTGTGCTGTGCTGTGCTGCGACTTGGTCCGCCTTGTCGCACCACGTCAAGTTGAAAATCCTTTCATTAATGGCATCCAAAGCTCTTTCCCACACACACAGACAGAGTTTGGCACATACACCGCCACATGGCACATGGCATGCCTGGTTTTTGCTCGTCCTGCTCCAGTTGTCTGCCGCACAAGCCAGGTTCCGCAGCGAGGTGTCCTCTACGTCTCGGAGCTCCTTTTCCCTCGTTTTGTTGCAACTTTGTCGTTGGCCTGGCCTGGTCTGGTCGCCTTTGCACATGCACATCCTCATGTATGTGCGTCCGTAAGTTTCACTTTATATTCCACTCAAGTGGATTTCTTCTTCTGGCGCTGTGACGGGTCACGGAGTGGCAGAGGGAGCCAGGAGCAGGAGCCACGAGTGGCAGGCAATCGACTGCCCCCGTCCCTGCTAGAAGTTATGCGTCCTCCTTCAGGACGGAGCTCCGTAATTTGAACTGATTGGGAAGGACATGGACAACGCAGGTTGGGTTTCTAGCACTGTGGAATGTTGCCAAGATTATAAGACGGTTACTAAAATTTATTAAATATCTCTGGAATCTAAATTGCTTATATTACACCCAAACTGTTGGCTAATTTGCTATATTTATATCGAGAAATTAATGATGTTTTATTTTTAAGATGTTTTCTGACAAAATTTGTGTCTATAAATATCTTCAGTTTTTGAAATTAAAGTGAGTTCTGAAACGAGCTTGCTTTAGTTATACTGTGTAACTACCATTCCGGCCTGCATTGTAAAAACGAATGTGTAGGTGCTCTGGCGTTATATTGGTGTATTTCAACTTTTTATTGCTAGCATTTAGGATCCTTTGGCAGCATATTTTCTGAACTGTCTCCTTTTAATCTGCGCATTTGTGACTGTCAAGTGACAGCCCACCCGAGGGTGCGTCGATGTCGCTCCCTTGCACCCCAACCCCTGCATGCGATGGATGTGCAGTGTACACACACGCCACAGTGGGCGCCATATAATTAGGGGCACTTGTGCAGTCGGGGTCAATTCCAATTACTGTCTAGTTTTCCCTTGCAGCTGCACAATCGAATATTAATTGCTGGAAACTTCCAATGCAGAGAGTCCTAATCCGAGGACATCCACTGTAGCTGCCAAACACACATGACCAAGAGGGTGTGTATTTGGGCGCGAATTTACGGGAATCGGTTGTGGAATATCGATTAAAATGATATATACAATAAAATGGAATGTGCAGCTCTCGCACACAGACGAAGCATCGGCGAAGCCAAACGCAAATAATTGATGAATTGCAGGGGAAAGCAGAGAGTGTGGGAGGGTATAAATAGAGTTGAAGAGAGACAGAGCGAGATGTCTGTAATTAAAAGCTCATGTGCCATCTCTATCGCTTCTCCAATTTAACCCTTTAAGGACCCACGTGACATATCCGTAGCTCGATAGAAAACTCACTACTAGCATTTCTTGCTGAGAGTCAAAGAACTGAAGTGTTGTAGGTGTGGAGGGCTAATTGGATTTTCAATGAATTTAAAGATTTAACATCTTTAAACTTAGTACATTTCTCTACATATATGACCCCTCACAAGTAGTGGGTTAAACTTTGACATTCATTAGATATTTATTAGTCTGCTTTTGGCTTTTATCGATCCAAATGATTTTCCATCCACAGACAAACACTTCCAGGGGTCAGTCACCCTATCCGCCAGCTCACGGTCAAAATTCAGGTTCCTATCCTAGTTCGCCGCAGCAGCAACAGCAACAACAGCAGCAGCAGCAACAACAGGCGGGTCAGCAGCCCGGCGGTCCTGTGCCGGGCGGACCACCTCCAGGTGCCGGACAGCAGCCGCCGCAGCAGAACACACCGCCAACATCTCAATATTCGCCGTACCCGCAACGCTATCCAACACCGCCGGGTCTGCCGGCGGGTGGATCCAACCATCGAACTGCCTACTCGACGCACCAGGTGAGGAGCCCTAAGATAGCAGCGTCTCTTTCAGATCAATCTCTAATCAATCAACCATCTTCATGCGCAGTATCCCGAACCGAATCGACCTTGGCCAGGTGGGTCCTCGCCCAGCCCCGGTTCCGGACATCCCTTGCCGCCCGCCTCACCGCACCACGTGCCGCCACTGCAGCAGCAGCCGCCACCACCGCCACACGTCAGCGCCGGCGGACCTCCTCCCAGCAGCAGTCCGGGCCATGCGCCCAGTCCATCGCCACAACCATCGCAGGCGTCGCCCTCGCCGCACCAGGTAAGCGATTGAATTTGAGTTGATTGTTTTACTCCCAAGAGAAAGATTGTTGGTGGTAAGATTATCTAGAAAGTTGAGGCACTATGATTAAGGCACTCTTAGCAAACATTCAGATATAGACAGTTATAAATGACGTGCCTACCGTAGAGTTTACTAAAAAACAAAAAACACTGCCAATTCCAAATATAGTCCATTAATATGTGTTCCTACTTGTATAACTTAAACGAGGTTTAAACGGAATGGAATCCGGAACTATTCAGCTCTTGACTGAGTTGCTCTTTAGATACCAAAAAAGACTTCTTAGCAAACACAATAGATATTACCATTGATAATCATATGGTTTTTTATCTCTTCTGTAAAAGTTGTGAGGAAAGAATCCATTAATGAGGAAACCACAATGAGTAAGCTCCAATCGAATGCGGTAATGCAATCAGCCATAGTATGTTATGATACAATAACAGCTTTATATGGGCAAGCACATTTCCCATTTGCACATTCATTGGATGTTTGACCGTGGGACCACCCAGTAGTCCCCCATTCACTACACTACTCGTGTTGGCAGCTTTTCTAGATAATACACATCGAAAGTGGGTCAATAAACTGTGCTGCGTGAACAGCACGTGAACTTGACTCGTGACGTCACACATACGTCTACATTGGCGTCGCACTCTTTACCTGCGATTCCCATTCCCCCCACCCAGAAAACGTACCCCAATGCCTCCATCCCACCGTCTCCCCATCCCCTCGTGCACCACCTAGCCCAACAAGAGGCAGGCAGCCAGTCTACAAAAGTTGTTCAGGTCAAATGTTTATGCCTGGCCATGGCACTCGTAGTTCGTACTCATACCGGCACTCATTCCCCCACACGAGGGTACTAGTACTCATTTTTGGGTTGAGATTACTCTGCTCCGGCTGTTTTTCCTGCCCTCCGCCCTAAGCTCTTTAGATCTTAATATTTGTGTGGGCTCATGATGTTATTTTCCCTGTTCATACATATACAATTATATATGTATATGCGTTAACCAAAACACCTCCCTCTGTCCCCTTGAACTTGAACCGCTATCGTATCCCATCCATATGCCGCCTCCCTTCACCTAAACTTTAAAATTGCTTTTAACCTTATCGTTGTTTTTTCTTCTTGTTGTCGTCGACGACAGTCTTGATTTGTTTTTATGAATTTTAATGATTTTTATTTTGTTTTGATTACTATTTCTTATGGCGGCGGCGTTTTCCCCCTTTGTCTTTTGGATTATTTTTCGCAACGCTGGCAGTCTGGTTACCCCACCCTCCCGTTTTGTTGTTTGTTTAAATCGCATATGCACGTGTTATCAGCATTTTTGGATTCATTTAAAGGAACAAGTTTAAAAGGAATATATGCACGATGCTTTTCACTGGCGTTCTGCAAAAATCTTTTGCTGCTTTGACGTTTGATTTATCCATATCTTTGGCATGCAGACTTTTATTTTGCGAATCATTTTCCATAGTATCGTATCCATAGTATTATTATAGTGGCCGCAGCTGTGGATGTGATGTGCCTGCGGATGTGTACGTTTGCTTTGTACCCCATTTATTCATTCAGCATGTCCGCGGCCGTCGTGGATGCCCTTGCTACCCCACCTCCTGCGATTCCCATGCCGCTGCCCCTGCTCCACCCCCAAGCCCCATACCCCCTCACTGTGCTCTGCACGGTCGACAATCCTCCTGTGCCCCATACCATTTCTTTATTTCGTATTTTGGTTTTTTCCCCCTCATTCCCTTTATATTTGGTATGTGGCATGTATGTGCAACCAACACACTCGCATGACTACACTCAAGATCACACACAAAGCGTCTGTTACCATATATTTGGGTCAATGCCAAGGTCATTGTTGTTCTTGTTCTTGCTTTACCTCCATCTCCTTCGCGTCGTCGGTGTTGTTCTTGTTGCTGTTGTTGTTTAGCGGGTTGTTTACATTTTATGTGTACTCTCATCAACTCAGGTCCTCTTCAGGCGCCATCGATCCATCTCATTAGTGATAATTGAGGTGGTCATAGACTTCTCTCCAGATCTTACAGAACTCTCTGTGAAATCATATAATAATAATAACTATCCTTTTATCCTTCGGTGTGCCTTTAGATCCTTGGGAATTTCTGTACCTTAATACTAGCTTACGAAATATTCCTGCGTCATACTTAAATGCATTCCATTTGCATATAGCCAAGCCAATGAATGCTTCAAGTTACAACATCACTTTCATAACCAAAAGCTCCATTGGCACCCAAAAAGCGAACGAATATCAATTGTAAAACAGTTTTCTCAACCCAGTGCACTCAAATCACTTTACAAAATCAAACCAATCGTTTTTCCTTTGCGTTTTAATTGGGTGTTGCAAGGTTAAATCCGCGTTTCTGGCCAATTCAACACTGAAACCAGCTGAAAACGAGCCGAAACCGAACGAAAACTGTAATCAGCCGCAGCCAACGCTCGTTTTAAGCCGCTCCAAAGTTCCAAAGTCGGGGGAAGTCCCTTCCCGTCCACTCTTATTTAAGCTGGTCGATTTCGAATTGCATTTTGTAAGCCGCTTTAAATTCGCCGTGTGTTGCCGAACAAAAGCCAACTGCCAGCAATAATATTTAACTACTGATGGCTTTTAGCCGCCGTTTTCTGCTTCTGCGGCAGTTGGGACACCTTTTCCATATAGCGTGTTATTTAAGCTACCAGTGTCTGGTGGCATTTCCATTGATTTTCAAGAGCACACAGCCAGCCCCATCGACGTGTCCTAGTTTAGAAACTTACTTCAAGTCGCCTGTTCTGCGTCATATTCTCTCTGTTCCGTGGGCAATTGGCATGACTATCTGTATGCCTATCCGCATCTGAAATTTGCGGGCCAGCCAGCACACAACTGCTGCATTCATTTAATGCCAGCCGAAATTGTCTGTGGTGCAGTGCACACGGTTGGGGCTTTGGGCCCAAACTCAAACCACCGGCATGCGAATGCCATTGCTATTGCTATTGCGATTGCGAGCCCAAAAGCCCCAGAGCCACATGGCCCGGCCTTTCCGCAACCGAGTCCCCCATCACCCTCCCCTATCTTCCCCTTCATTATGGTGCCTCCAACTGCCAATGAACAATTTTGCCGGTTTCCCTCCGTCCGTTGTTACTGGGATTTTAGTGCTCCACTCATTGCTGTGCCTGCGACTCGGCTGCGTTGTCGTTGTTGTTATTGTTGGCAGCAGCGGCGGCGGCGGCATCATCATCGTTTTTCATTTTAACAGGCGGCGCAGCCAGTAAAAAAGCAAAAATAAAGTCCAAATAAAAAGAACGTTCGTTTCAGTTGGCGCTGATGCACAGAAAACAATTCTTAAAAAAGATTATGATATGAAATTGGTCTGTTATCCCAAAGTTCAGACTTTTATAAATGACCGAGATAAAATGCGACTGGATAATAATATTACAATATGGAAAGGGTATTGTTCTTTTTAATATTTCACGCAAAGGCCTCTCAACTTATGTTTCAGTGTACTGCCTCGTTTTGAACGCATACAAATGTATATATATACGAGAGTCGTGTGATGGTGCGCTTGTTTTTCAGTTCACTCGTTTGGATACACACCACGAACGAAACGAAACGAAACGTTGTGAACGAGTCGAGTCGGGTAGGGTCGGTCGTATTGGATCGGTCTGGTCTGGTCCGGGGCTTTGGCTCCGGCTCTGGCTCTGGCTCTGGCTCTGGCTTTTGCTATAGCTATTGCCCTGGCTGTGGCTCTGGCTCTGGCTGTTGCCGGTTCTGGCAGCTCTGGCGGCGCTGACTGCGACTCTGGGCCGTGTGTTCTCGTTTGGAGCCCAGTGTGCGATTCATGGGACATTTGTCTGAGCTCTCAAAGTGGTTGACTGCCAGCGTTGGCTGTTGTTGTTCGTTTTTTTCGCTTTTACTGCTGCCAGTGGCTGTTGTTCTGCTGCTCTGTTGCTGCGTCAGATTGCCAGTCAGTCTGAGAGTCTGTTAGTTTGCCATATTGTAAGTGGTAAGGGGGAGATGCGGGGTCGGGATTGGGGCCACCGACTGACTGCTGCTCCGCTGGCAAAAGCAGCCAACGAGCGAGCGAAACATACGAAGCGAACCAAACCCAAGCGAACCGAGCAGATCCAAAGCGACTTCTGCTGCTGGTATACGAATGTGCGAGTATCAGCTCTCTATATACAGTCGAGCTTCTATAACTCGAACCATTTATCATGAACAAAAAACTCCAACAAATCCCTAGGGACTTCAGATGGTTGATTAAATCTATAGTTTTCTAAATGCGTGATTTCCATAGCTTTCTGGTTAAAAATATAATTTCTGATAAATTTATTATGGTTTCAATACGAATAATGAGTCAAATTGAAGGGAACTTTACGAGTATACTTTTCTAAACTACTTGTATTTAAATCTTAAGCATAATTCCAGGAATTTGCAATCGTTCAGTTTGATTTGATTTGTAGATCAACACAGGGAAGTTGGACTGTATGTTCATCTGCGTTTTGTGGAACTGTCTGGGTTCCCTTGTGCAATGTGCGCCATGCACACTCAACACAATTGCACAAACTTTCGATTCGCTCATAAAATTTCCAGCAAGCGCACACAGAAATTGCATGAGCATGGATCCGAACGGACTCGAACCCAGAATCGGATACAGATTCAGAATCAGAAACAGATCCAGACCCAGACCCAGACGCAGATGGAAACGGAGACCCTCTCCCACACTGGGAGGATGAGGATGTCTAATGAGCGACAGTCCGACTGGCTGTCGCTCAGCTGTGCTGTGCTGTGCTGTGTTCTTTATATATAGTATCTCGTTCCCTGGCTCTGAGGTTAAACCCCTCCGATCCGGCGTACAAGCTGTGCAAAATGAAAACCATTGCACTTGAGGGGGTGGAGATTGCGGGAATGGAGACGGGGATTGAGACCGAGACTGAGAATGAGACTATGCGGGATGTGGTGAACTATTTGTTGTTTATTTCACATTCTCAGTGCTTCAGTTTTTGAGGTTTTTACCCTTTGCAGTGGGGCATTATAATTTTTGACACTTGAGTGGTATTCTTAGCTAAGGGTTTAGTTGGTTAAAATTACATGTTTTAACGTACCAACTAGGAGAATGTTTATAGCTAGTTTACCTCTCTTGATATTTGAATCTGGGATGATGATGAGTATAATCTTTACAACGCATCATCCTCATAACTTGAAACTTACTAATTGGTATGGCAAAAACCTTCCAGCTAGGGTATTTCAAAGTACGTTGTGCATGCGTTGGCCCGTCCCTCTTGTTTTAATTTTTATGATATGCCCGAGTTTATTACTTTTTCTCTCCGACTGGCAGTGTTTATAAATTCCCAGCTGCCCCTTTCCTTTCCGCCGGTTTCGTGTGTGCCGCTCCTTTGTGCATTTAATTCTCTTATTTTTTATCTCTTCGCTGGCCGCATAACAAGCACATGTATGCCAGTCCTTGTTTTTGGTCTTTTTGGTTTCTTTTTTGCAATGCTCGCTTGCCACATTCGCTGCTAAAGGTTTTAAGGTGATAAGCCACAAAGGTCCCACCAGAGGCACCAGTACCGCCGGTACCAGCGGTTCCATCGGATCGGCAGCAGCTGACATCCAGACATAAACATACCTAGCCAACCAGCCAGCCAACATGTAGGCATGCATATTCTTTATTTAAATGAACGTCCACAGATGACACGGCATAAAATGCGGTGAAGTGCGCTTTCGAGGGCCAAAAGTCGAACTTGTGGCCAATGCTGCTACATCATCATCGCATCTTGAGAACGAAAGATGAAAGATGATGGGGTCTCTTCTTTTTGCTCTTTCGGTTTTCAAGTGGGCTCCAAGGGCGATTTCGCTTCTCTGAAATCGTGCCCAAAAATCGAACACTCAACACTTTTGGCGCGCAAATCTTGGCCGAACTTTATTTAGCTGCTGAATTGCGATTGATGGCCCAGGGGCCAGAGGTGTGTTAGGTGAGGGAGGTGTGGTAGGTGTGTTCCCCCATATTTTTATCTATTTTTTATTTGTGTTTGCCTCGCAATATTTTCGTTATAAATGATTTCATTGTTGTTGTATCCGCAACGCGCTTGTTTTTCTTTCCAAGTAATTTTTCTACGCGACCACAGGCTCACAAACACACAGATCCAGACTACAAACGTGGGCCGCTTGTTGTTTGTGCCCGTCCGTCGGTCCCCCTACAATCTAACCCCACTGCGCCCCTTTGGACAAAGCCCTCTATCCGGCCTGGCCTATAGCTTTGCTTCTGCCCGCCTGCCTTTGCTTTTGCCAACTTGCTTGCTTGCTATTCTCGTCGTCGTCGTCGTCGTCTCTTCTCAAGTGGTATACCGTACCCGTACCGTCTACTCCCCTCGAGAAACCCCCTCGCTAAAATGCGAATTCGAATTCGTACGAATGGCCTGGTCTTGCCTGGCAGTGCCGCCGTTGCCGTCGTTGCTTATTTCATTTTATTATATTCCAACATTTAGAGTGTACGTGCCTCGGTATGGGTGTGTATCTGTGTGTGCATGTTTCTGTTCCTTATCTACGTCTTTGTCATCGTTGCCGTTGCCGTTGCCTTTCGTTCGCTTCGAGCGCGCCATAACTACCACAGCCACTTGCCCGATCCCCGGGTAGTCGTAGCCTCCATCCGTCGCCAGAACCCCCGCCATCCCAACCTCTCAATCGCCCCTTGGAACGCTTCAAGTTGCAGCCGTCCGTCGCCTTTGCCTTTGCCTTTGCGTTGTCGCTCGCTCGCTTGCTCGTTGGCTGGTTGGTTGCTCGGTTCGTTCCACATAGCTTTTATGCCCCGCTCAGCTACGTCTCCGCACCCCATCGCCATCGCCATCCCATACTACACCATACCATACCATACCATCCCATGCCGCCGCCTTGTGCCGTCAGTTCGTCGTCGTACATTTCATTTCACTTCACTTAATTTCTCAGATACCAAAACGAACAACGTTCGCTCGTTCGTTCGTTCGTTCGTTCGTTGTATTTTTCTTTCTACTG
This sequence comes from Drosophila erecta, assembly GCF_003286155.1. NCBI lineage: Eukaryota > Metazoa > Arthropoda > Insecta > Diptera > Drosophilidae > Drosophila > Drosophila erecta. Next base: position 20,438,926 of record NW_020825194.1, on the reverse strand, counting down.
CCGCTGTGGATTGTCAGGGGCTTAGTCTGATTATATTTTAGGGGGAGAGACTTACCTTGGGAACTACTCTACGTAGAGAGCCTTTTATATTATGGCCTTAGATATACAAAATAAACTAATATTTTCTATAGAAACAGTCTAATCGTACAAATAATTCACATGATATTAAATATGAATAGTACATATTTAGTATGTGGATAGATAGGTAGTACTTTATCAATACTGCTTGCCCTTCGTGGTATCTTAAGACCCCGTTTTTTGGGGCGCCCCTGGTCCGACTGAGCTCTCTCCGCTGGGGTTTTTGCCATGGCCCCGTGTGTGAGTGTTTCGAATTGCTGTCGACTTAAGCTTTATGTGCACGTCTGCTGCTGCCTGTTGTTGTAGCTGCCATGTGTGCTAGTATGCGAGTGTGCGAGTGGGGCTGTTAGTGTGGAGCTTTTGCTTGATTTTCTTATAAGTTATAGGCGGCAAAAAGTTAAAGTCGTGTCGCATCGCACCGAGTTTCTGGTGCCTGCAGACTGTTTTAAGAGTTGTTATTGTTCGAGCAGCTTGGCGTTTATGAATTCGGATTCCTCCCCCCTGACCGGGTTATAATAATTGTGAGCACGGGTGAGTGGGTGTGGGAGCGGTGAAGGAGTCGCAAATTCCTGAGGCAATGTCAGGAAAGGTCGCGGGACGAGCGGGGAGGAGATGTCATCCAACCTCTGGGATCGGTTGGCATCAGCATTTGGCATCGGAATGGGTAAAAACACCCACCCAAAACATCTGATTGCCATGAATATGTTTACACTGGCCTGCGACTACCAACCCAAGCCGATACTCAGTCATATGCTCGTGTTCCATATCTGTGTGCGTTGGCAGTTGCTTAATTGCGGTTGCCGCTTGGCTAATTCATAGTTGCTATCACTTTCGTTTAAATGAATAAATACTACAAAGAATGCCACCTGCCGGCCGGCATTTGATGCCATTGCACCTGATTGAATGCACTCTAATAGCGGAACTGGTTCCGGTTGTGTTTTACCTTTTCAGGAGCTAATTGGACAGAACAGCAACGACAGCTCCAGCGGCGGGGCGCACAGTGGCATGGGCTCCGGTCCGCCAGGCACTCCCAATCCCCAACAGGTGATGCGACCAACGCCCTCGCCTACAGGCTCCTCTGGTTCGCGTTCCATGTCCCCGGCTGTCGGTGAGTATTCAGCATTGATTCGTTCTCGATCCGAATGATGCCTAATTGCCCGTTTCTATTGCAGCTCAAAACCATCCAATCTCGCGTCCGGCGAGCAACCAATCAAGCAGCGGTGGCCCCATGCAACAGCCGCCGGTTGGTGCTGGAGGTCCGCAGCCGATGCCACCGCATCCGGGAATGCCAGGAGGTCCGCCCCAACAGCAGCAATCTCAGCAGCAACAAGCATCGAATTCGGCCTCGTCGGCGAGCAATTCGCCGCAGCAGACGCCACCACCGGCACCGCCGCCCAACCAGGGCATGAACAACATGGCCACGCCACCGCCACCACCGCAGGGTGCGGCTGGAGGAGGTTATCCGATGCCACCGCACATGCACGGCGGCTACAAGATGGGCGGACCGGGGCAGAGTCCCGGGGCTCAGGGATATCCACCGCAGCAGCCACAGCAATATCCACCAGGTAATATCGCAGTTCTTTTATATGAAAGCTTATCTGTTTTTCCTGGATTTTTAGTTTAATTCCACATTGACATGATTCCTTTGACCAAGAAAAGATTCTGCTTTCTATAACAACTAATCTTTGGCTTGCTTTCAGGGAATTATGCGCCCCGCCCGCAGTATCCGCCTGGCGCCTACGCCACCGGACCACCTCCGCCCCCCACAAGCCAAGCAGGAGCTGGTGGTGCCAACAGCATGCCCTCTGGTGCCCAAGCTGGTGGCTATCCGGGCCGAGGTATGCCCAACCACACCGGCCAATATCCACCGTACCAGTGGGTACCGCCCTCGCCGCAGCAGACCGTGCCCGGCGGAGCTCCCGGTGGTGCGATGGTAGGCAATCACGTGCAGGGCAAGGGCACACCGCCCCCTCCAGTTGTGGGCGGGCCACCACCACCGCAGGGCAGTGGATCGCCTCGTCCACTTAACTATCTAAAGCAGCATTTACAGCACAAGGGTGGCTATGGTGGAAGTCCAACTCCGCCGCAGGGACCCCAGGGCTACGGCAACGGGCCGACCGGAATGCATCCTGGCATGCCAATGGGGCCACCCCACCACATGGGACCCCCGCACGGACCCACCAACATGGGTCCACCCACTAGCACGCCGCCGCAATCGCAAATGCTTCAGGGCGGCCAGCCCCAGGGCCAGGGACAGGGCGCCAGTGGTGGACCGGAAAGCGGTGGACCGGAGCATATATCGCAGGACAACGGAATAAGCTCCTCGGGACCTACGGGTGCTGCGGGAATGCATGCGGTCACAGCGGTGGTCACCACCGGGCCGGATGGAACGCCCATGGACGAAGTCAGTCAACAGAGCACGCTTTCGAATGCATCAGCAGGTGAGTTGGACTTGGATATACCCCTTTAAAAGATTCCCGACTAATGTTATTAATATTTTGTACAGCATCCGGCGAAGATCCACAATGCACCACACCAAAGTCGCGGAAGAACGATCCCTATAGCCAAAGTCACTTAGCCCCGCCGAGCACGTCGCCCCATCCAGTCGTGATGCACCCAGGCGGTGGCCCCGGTGAAGAGTACGACATGAGTTCGCCACCCAACTGGCCACGCCCGGCTGGTAGCCCTGTAAGTAGAGCTTGCCCCTAAATCTAAAGCACATTAGTGATTGTCCATATTTATTGTTATACAGCAGGTGTTCAACCACGTTCCGGTGCCGCAGGAGCCGTTCCGCAGCACTATCACCACGACCAAGAAGTCGGACTCGTTGTGCAAACTGTACGAAATGGACGACAACCCGGACCGGAGGGGTTGGCTGGACAAGCTGCGGGCTTTCATGGAAGAGCGGCGCACTCCGATCACAGCCTGCCCCACCATCTCAAAACAGCCACTCGATTTATATAGGTTATATATTTATGTAAAAGAACGTGGCGGATTCGTCGAGGTATGCAAGGTGCCGTAGTAACTCCTTTTACTAACTTCTTTTTAGATTTACTACTAGCAAAACCAAATCAACCAAACCAAACCAAAACACCACCAACGTAGTTAACACGAACCAAAACCAAATCCAAATCAAAGAAATATCCACATATATAGAACAAAATCAATATTGTGATTCGGCTACAGTAAAAAACGAAAACTATAAAGTCAAGCCACCCAGCTAATTATGTACCAACCTTTTGACCCAGCATCAGCCTCCGATCCATGTGTCCAAATTCTAGCTGCATCCTGGGTATAGCTTAGCTTGCCGTGGGCTAGCTTCCCTTGGGAATTGCCAAAGCACTCGTTGTACAGTCTTGGTTTTCCCTAGATTGCATGCTCTAAGCCGAGTCTTAGCTCAACTTGGGCTTACCTTTAACTATTTTGATCTCAAATACTTTTATATTTATCAGGCATGTTCTCAGATTTCGTTTTAAAACTTCAAAAAGGTTCTTACCATTATCTTGCCAATATCAATTACATTTAAACTATTCCCAATTAGATTTTGGTTTTTATGTTTTGATAAGCCTGAATTCCATAGTCATCAAAAGCATCCGCCTATGAGCCACTCAAATTATCGAGATTTTAAATTTTGGAATGTTCTCACATTGTCAGTTTGTTTGTTTTTGCTTATTTTTTCATTGCAACTCATGCTTTTTTAAATTTCGCTTAGTAAAACTAAATCTCAATTATGACACACATTTTATATTTTTATTGATTGGTTTTATTTGGAAACTCAGTTACGAGCGTGTGCTACTCCTTAATCTTTCGTAGTTCCCTTACCCTTACCCCATTTGACCAAATTGTATACGTAGTTTATCGTTTACCTTAGAATGTTGGCTCCTATCACTTGCTAAATGCATCCACACAAAATCTGTTTGTGCTCGCAATCTTTTGATACTCTTTTTTCGATCGACACTTGCGTCATGAACTTTTGAAGCCCAACATTGGCTCATAATTCAAATCAACTCGACTCTCTCGTTCCGTCAGGTGACCAAGAGCAAGACCTGGAAGGATATTGCCGGACTCCTAGGCATCGGGGCGAGTAGCAGCGCGGCATACACACTGCGAAAGCACTACACCAAGAACCTATTGACCTTCGAGTGCCACTTTGATCGCGGTGACATCGATCCTCTGCCGATCATTCAGCAGGTGGAAGCGGGAAGCAAGAAGAAGACGGTCAAGGCTGCTTCGGTTCCTTCACCAGGTAAGGGTTTATGCAAAGTGCAAGGAATGCTTGCAGTCCTGCACCGTTTTCCGTTAACACCCGATGCTTAATTTAAATGTTCTATTTGTTTTTTTCGTTTTGTTTTTGCGTACCACACAACATCTCGTTTACAACTATTTCACACTTCCTGCTCGCCCAATCTCCAAAATGTCAACGAAAAAACCAATCTACAAACAATTTGCAACCAATCGGTGGTGGCCATTTGGATGCTGGAACTACGAACTCCACAGGCTCGTCGAACTCACAAGACTCGTTCCCGGCTCCGCCGGGTTCCGCTCCGAACGCCGCGATCGACGGCTATCCCGGCTACCCGGGCGGCAGTCCATACCCGGGAGCAAGTGGACCGCAGCCGGATTATGCGGCCGCGGGTCAGATGCAGCGTCCGCCCTCCCAAAACAACCCGCAAACTCCTCACCCCGGTAAGAATCAGTTTAGCAGTATCTTTAATAAATTTAAGGTTTATTCAGTGGCTTCAGATCATTGCAATTTGTTTGAAAGAGTGTACAAATCAATTAGCTTCTCAGTATTCGTTACTTTAAGTTATGCCCGTGAAAGTCAAACGATATTGATTTCACAATTTAAAATCATTTAGTGTGTTAACCGACTAAAATCGGAGCTATGTCGATTTGTACTTTTGTTAATAAATACTACCGATCTTGCCACGCTGTTATTAATTTAATTATGTTGTAACCAATTTGTGTTCTGGTATTTTTGTTTTGGATAATTACTAAATTGTTTTCTGATAGATGATATGCTTATTCTCATACATATTTCGCCTAATACCCTACTTTCTGTACATATATACGTGTAATTAGGTATACGATTTGAAATGTTTTTGTTGATCAAACATTATTAATTTGATATGTGTATTTTGTTTATTCATTTTTATGTTTTTGTAACGTTTGTGTGGGCGCACTACTAAAATATATAACTCCACACCCACCACCAACCACCATCACAACAACGATGCTTCCATGTATCTCCACCACCAAAACAACAACAACCAAACAATTCATTTGTGTGATTCATTGACTCATTCATTTCGATTCATCCAAACTAAACCATCCAAATCGCCGCTTGCCGCCCCTCAGGCGCCGCCGCCGCTGTTGCCGCCGGCGATAATATAAGCGTAAGCAATCCCTTCGAGGATCCCATTGCTGCCGGTGGCCCGGGTTCGGGAACCGGTCCTGGCCCAGGTCAAGGTCCAGGTGCTGCATCCGGTGGTGCTGGAGCTGGAGCTGTTGGTGCTGTAGGCGGTGGCCCGCAACCACATCCACCGCCCCCACACTCACCGCACACCGCAGTCCAACAGGCGGCCGGCCAACACCAACAGCAGCATCCACAGCACCAGCATCCTGGCCTGCCGGGGCCACCACCGCCACAGCAGCAACAGCAGCAGGGGCAGCAGCCACCACCATCAGTGGGCGGTGGGCCACCACCAGCACCACAGCAACATGGGCCTGGTCAGGTGCCGCCGTCGCCTCAGCAGCATGTACGCCCAGCCGCCGGAGCACCTTATCCGCCGGGTGGCTCCGGCTACCCAACGCCTGTGTCTAGAACGCCAGGTATACTCATGTTTTATTTTGCTCCCTCATCTCTTTCTTTATCCTATTTTCACATTCTTCCCTTCATCTGCCATCGATTTCGTTCGTCTTTTGTTGCTTTCTATTTATACTGATTTTGGCTAATGACTAATTTTAACTAGTTTATAATGATTGCATGGCCTGTGTACCTAACACTTCTAATCTAAGCTACTACATTATAACATTGAAAGAATTTTCAGCCACTTTTTGTATCTTGTTATGTATTGTTTCTTGATTTTAAGTACCAAAGAACGAGTCCAAATTTGCCCAACCCCAACTATGGGTTTCCTTTGATTAATTGACTTGTATTTCATTTTACATTAAGTTATTGTTTCGAAATTTGTATGCAATTTTCATTACCACTTCCTTAGTTTCAGACGGATGTATCACATGGCCGTCTTTTCGTAATCGTTTTAATATTTCTCTTACACAAGCAATACCCAGTTTTCGTGGAACTGTTCTTATCATTATACCTTGTTTATGTATAATATTTGCAGGCTCACCCTATCCATCGCAGCCTGGGGCTTACGGCCAGTACGGCTCGAGCGATCAGTACAACGCCACTGGGCCACCTGGCCAGCCATTCGGACAGGGTCCAGGACAATATCCGCCGCAGAACCGAAACATGTACCCTCCCTACGGGCCGGAGGGGGAAGCGTGAGTGCACCCCAATTAACCCACTTCATATCCCACAAACACAACACACACAACGACATCACATCCACATCCAGACCCCCACGTACACTCCACAGCCTCTGTACTGTAGCCGCCCGATCCAATCTCACTGGACTGAGCTTGAAAGCTGTGATTTATCACTGAGAGGCATTACTAATTTCTGTTTTATGTTTTTCCAACTCTCGCACAGTCCTCCAACTGGTGCCAATCAGTACGGCCCCTACGGCAGCCGACCCTACAGCCAGCCGCCTCCGGGAGGTCCTCAGCCACCAGCGCAGACGGTTGCGGGTGGACCGCCGGCCGGCGGAGCTCCAGGAGCACCCCCTAGCAGCGCCTATCCCTCGGGCAGGCCCTCCCAGCAGGACTACTATCAACCACCACCAGATCAAGTAAGTCTGGACTATCGACTGGGCCGGAATTCTTAAGGAATAACCAAACGAATATACATACTAGTTCATCCATGTTTTGAATATTACTTAAATAATGGCGATTCTTCATTTACAGAGTCCACAACCACGAAGGCATCCCGATTTTATCAAAGACTCACAGCCCTATCCAGGCTACAATGCTAGGCCTCAAATTTATGGTAAGTCACTAAACAGAATTGTTAGTACAGCAATGACCAATAATTATCTTCCTCTTTTAACCAGGTGCTTGGCAAGGTGGGACCCAGCAGTACCGGCCACAATACCCATCATCGCCTTCTCCGCAAAGCTGGGGAGGTGCACCGCCACGCGGTGCAGCGCCTCCGCCAGGCGCACCACATGGACCGCCCATCCAGCAGCCTGCAGGAGTGGCTCAATGGGATCAGCACCGCTATCCGCCTCAGCAGGGTCCTCCGCCGCCACCTCAGCAGCAACAGCAGCCTCAACAGCAACAACAGCAACCGCCGTATCAGCAGACGGCAGGACCTCCTGGGCAGCAGCCGCCTCAGGCGCCGCCGCAGTGGGCACAGATGAACCCCGGACAAACTGCGCAATCAGGAATAGCACCACCCGGCTCACCCCTGCGTCCGCCCTCAGGACCAGGCCAGCAGAATAGGATGCCCGGCATGCCGGCACAGCAGCAGCAATCGCAACAACAAGGAGGAGTTCAACAACCACCGCCGCAACAGGCATCCCACGGCGGCGTTCCGTCGCCAGGACTGCCACAAGTAGGACCCGGTGGAATGGTTAAGCCACCTTACGCCATGCCACCACCACCATCACAGGGTGTGGGTCAACAAGTGGGCCAGGGGCCACCAGGCGGCATGATGTCCCAAAAGCCACCGCCAATGCCGGGACAGGCCATGCAGCAACAGCCCTTGCAGCAGCAGCCTCCCCCGCATCAACACCCACATCCCCATCAGCATCCGCAGCACCAGCATCCGCACCAGATGCCGCCCAACCAGACTGCCCCCGGTGGATACGGTCCTCCAGGAATGCCTGGAGGTGGAGCGCAGCTGGTGAAGAAGGAGCTGATCTTTCCACATGACAGCGTGGAATCCACCACGCCTGTGCTGTACCGAAGAAAGCGGCTTACGAAAGCGGACGTATGCCCGGTGGATCCATGGCGTATATTCATGGCCATGCGATCTGGTCTGCTGACCGAGTGCACCTGGGCACTAGATGTGCTTAATGTGCTATTGTTCGATGATTCTACGGTCCAGTTCTTTGGCATTTCAAACCTGCCCGGCCTGTTGACTCTGCTGCTGGAACACTTTCAAAAGAATCTCGCCGAGATGTTCGACGAACGGGAAAACGAGGAGCAGTCCGCTCTGCTGGCGGAAGATGCGGATGACGACGCGGACAGCGGCACTGTGATGTGCGAAAAGCTGCAGACCAGCGGACGGCAGCCGCGATGTGTACGCAGCATCAGCAGTTACAACCGCAGGCGGCATTATGAGAATATGGATCGCAGTGGCAAGGATGGAGCCGGCAACGGCAGCGATTCTGAAGACGCCGACGAGGGAATTGATTTGGGTCAGGTGCGAGTACAGCCCAATCCTGAGGAGCGCTCACTGCTGCTCTCCTTTACGCCCAACTACACGATGGTCACGCGGAAGGGTGTGCCAGTGCGCATCCAGCCCGCCGAGAACGACATATTTGTGGACGAGCGCCAGAAGGCGTGGGACATAGACACCAACCGCCTGTACGAACAGCTAGAACCCGTAGGCAGCGATGCCTGGACGTACGGATTCACAGAGCCAGATCCCTTAGACGGCATCATTGACGTCTTCAAGTCGGAGATAGTTAACATTCCATTTGCACGCTACATCCGCTCTGACAAGAAGGGAAAACAGCGAACGGAGCTGGCTTCCTCGACCAGAAAGCCAGAAATAAAGCAGGAGGTGAATAGTACCGAGGAGCAGACGTTTAACAAGAAGCGGCGATTGGTCAGCGGAGGCAGCAGCAGCAGCGGAGCCCCCACTGAAGGCAAGAAGTCCAAGCTGACTGGTGAGGAATTTGCCCAACCAAACGCCGAAGTCAAAAAGGAGCAAGGTACGGCGGACAGCGACTGTCGCCCCATTGATATGGATATCGAAGCACCACAGCAACGTCTGACCAATGGTGTGGCACCCTGCTCCTCCACTCCCGCCAGCTTCGATCCCCGGACGACTGCCAAAGATGTAGCGCAGGTGCTTCAGCGAAGGCGTGACTCCAGCTTTGAGGATGAGTGCTACACCAGAGATGAGGCGTCGCTGCACCTGGTGAACGAGAGCCAAGACTCGTTAGCGCGGCGCTGCATCGCTCTCTCCAACATCTTCCGCAACCTGACATTTGTGCCCGGCAACGAAACGGTGCTGGCCAAGTCTACCAGATTTTTGGCGGTACTGGGTCGACTGCTGCTCCTGAACCACGAGCACTTGCGGCGTACACCGAAGACCCGAAACTACGATCGCGAGGAGGACACGGACTTCAGTGACTCTTGCAGTTCGCTGCAAGGCGAACGTGAATGGTGGTGGGACTACCTGATTACCATTCGGGAGAACATGCTGGTTGCCATGGCTAACATTGCTGGACACTTGGAGCTGTCGCGCTACGATGAGCTGATTGCCCGCCCCTTGATCGACGGCCTGCTGCACTGGGCCGTATGTCCGAGTGCTCATGGACAGGATCCGTTCCCGTCATGCGGACCCAACACTGCGCTCTCGCCACAACGACTGGCACTCGAGGCGCTGTGCAAGCTGTGCGTGACGGATGCCAATGTGGACCTCGTCATTGCCACTCCCCCATTCTCGCGACTGGAAAAGCTGTGCGCCGTGCTCACCCGACATCTGTGCCGCAACGAGGATCAGGTGCTGCGAGAGTTCTCTGTGAATCTGCTGCACTACCTTGCCGCTGCTGACAGCGCCATGGCTCGCACCGTTGCGCTTCAGTCTCCGTGCATCTCATACCTGGTGGCCTTCATCGAACAGGCCGAGCAGACGGCGCTAGGCGTGGCGAACCAGCACGGAATCAACTACCTGCGCGAGAATCCCGACTCAATGGGCACCAGCCTGGACATGCTGCGGAGAGCAGCCGGCACCCTCCTCCATCTGGCCAAGCATCCGGACAACCGGTCACTGTTTATGCAACAAGAACAGCGCCTGCTTGGTCTGGTCATGTCGCACATCCTTGATCAACAGGTGGCTCTGATTATTTCGCGAGTTCTTTACCAAGTGTCGCGAGGAACAGGACCTATACACTCCGTGGAGTTCCGTCTGCTACAGCAGCGGCAGCAACAACAACTGCGTCCTGCTCCTGCAGAGAAGCAAGCCGCCAGTGCAGGAGGAAGTGCGACAGTGAAGGCGGAGACTGCATCGACGGAAACGAGTTCCGCTGAGGCAAAGCCTGCCCCAGCAGCCACTACAGCAGTGGTAAACGATGAGAACAGCAACAGCAGCCAGCAGTTGCCGCCGGCAGCGACGTTCAACGACGTGAGCAACAGCAGCACCAACAGCAACAGCTGCGGCACGGCCAGCAGCAACCAGACCAGCAACAGCACCACCAACAGCAGCCACAGTAGCAGTGCAATTAGCAGTCAATCGGCGATCACTGTAGCAGCCCCATCAGCAGCACCAACAGAAGCAGCATCAACGACAGCCGCAGCGATTGCCAGCGATCAGCAGCAGGTGAGCAAGGTAGCTGCAGCTGCAGCCGCTGCTGCGGCTTTGAGCAATGCCAGTGCAGCGGCAGCAGCAGCTGCGGCGGCGGCAGCTGCTTCCGTTGGTCCGCCCACATCGTCGAGCGTGTCCGCCGGAGCAGCGGTCGCTCAACCAGCGGCACCTCCACCAACCAATGCAGGAACAACGACAGCCGTTGCGTAGTATACGACAATGATGCCAGCGTCCTACTACTGGCCACGAACCCCCCGAGGGGCAGTCGACTAAGCTGGAGTTCAATGGAAGAACAGCGGGCCCAGGAGCAACTCCGAAGTGCAAGAGCAGTAGATGATCCCTGAGGGGATCATAAATGTGGGGATGTAAATTTACTTAAGTATGGCGCCAAGGAGAAAGTCACGATGTGCGAGAACACGTGTCCGAACTCCACGGATACGTAAACGGGAACTCAGCAGGTGCAACGCCTGCAATGTATCTGCGATGGAATGGCTCACCTATCCATCACTGTAACAGTCAATACAATAACAACTGTATATTTTTTCACTCAAATCTTAAAAAATAGTAAATATGATAACTAAACCCTAAGCATTAAGAAATTGCAGCAGCAAAGTTATGATCATACGAAAAGGAAACTGTCGGGGCGAAAGCCGGAGCAGAACAACTGATACTAACCGATCGAGATATAGGATCGGGGATTATTATTGAGTCAAACGTGAAGATAACAAGCGGAAGATAACAAAGTTAAGAGCGAAATTCAAGCACACAGCATACTTATTGTACTAAATTTAATAAAAATGAAGGGACGAGAGAGGAGGAATAACTAACACATACATATGCATACGCACGCTATGGTTTATCGTATATTAAATATATATATAAATAAATGCATAAATTAACATTAAATTACATGAGAATGAATTGTGTATGTAAAAGGGATGAATGCATACATACGTACATCTAGACATTGATATATAAATACATAGAGGATAGTTTTTAAATTCTACCACTTACTAATACCTACATATTACCACAATGTGCAGCATAGGAACTCATAAACTGAACAAACTGAACAGCGAAAAACACGCGAAAATATTTAAAAGCATCCAACCCACACTGTGTGCAAACCCCACATAAGGCAGTTTATTGGATTCAATGTGGACTAGGGTGATGCAAAAGGACTAATCCTTAGAGACGACTAAAAACCATTGTACATACTTAACTATTATGTAAATTTCACTGTATTTTTGTTTTTGCGCAATGTTAGCAGGCACATGTAAGTGGCAGCACTGCATTTCGTATTATGTTTATGTGTATGATGTTGTATGGATGGTCTGCGAAAATTCCAACTTTTAGTTTTAATCGCATAACTCGGAGGCGAAACGAAACGAAATTAAGCGAAAGAAACAAGCAAAAACCGACAGATGAAGGCAAGCAAACAATTTAAATTAAAATCAAATTAGGTGATATAATATATAAAAATACATAACATATACATACATACTTAATATAAACAAAACATGAAAAATCGAAAAAATGAAACCCTAATGCTGTAATTTTATGTTAACTGTATTATTTGCTGGAAGTGCTGCTGCTTCGTTTTATTTTATATCGAACTTACTTAAGGCGTAAATGACAAGATAAATAATTAGGTTTTTATCGTAATCTTAAATTAAAATATAAAATAAATAAAACCAAGAAAACAACACAAAACAAAACGCAACTATAAAATGCTATAAAACACAAAGCGAAGCAAATCGAACTAAAGCTGTAGAGAAGCACGCAAAAACGACTAATAACACACATCCACACCCACACCCAAAATGCTTGGCGTTAGGAAACCAATAAACGAATAATGCAAATCCGTATATGGGTGGGTGCACCAATTTGTATACTAAACTTTCTCACACATAATTAACGTGCTACATAAGAGAGAACGAACATGAACTGTCTCCAGATTCTAGCTTCTTGCTCCAGAGGTGATCCTTCCGGTTTCCGGTGGCGATCCTCTAGGTCCACAGGAACTGCAAGACACTGGGAGATAATAGAAAAGTGCTGCTGTTGATACGTGTATTCGTGTAGTTGTTTGCAAACAAATATTATAACTCAGCATCTCGATATATAACGTGTAGTTATTAGTCTATAATTTGCTAGGATGTAAATGTATGTCCCTCAAACTTAATTTAATTATTTAATTAATATACATACATATATGATATACAACACAGCCTTTGTATTCTTCGTTTCTTATCGCGAATGGATTATGGAAAAATATTTTCAGGTATGGAAAGACTTTCATTTACATCTTTTCAGAGCAAAACAATCGGTCAGATTGATGAATACTATGGTAACTAAAGATACTGTGGATCTACGCGCTATAAAATATAAACTATATGGCTTATGTTCAGAGTGGGACATTTACGAGACGAATTGACTTGAAATACGCACTTGATCGCTTAAATACTACGAATGCCAAAAGTTTTAAAAAATGTAGTAACCAAAAATCCGTTTTCCTGTTATTGGCCTTGCCTTGATTCGGAAATTTCTGTGACCAGATTTGAAATTCGTGCTTATTTATATTGCCAATTTGCTTAAATTTAAAACTTCAAAGTACGTTATTATTCACGAAAGAAGAAGCTTTTTCCATTAGTTGGTTGCTAAATAGCATCTAACAGGTTTTATTATACCGTGGAATAAAGAATAAAAGGATTTTAATAGACATTTTCAGTAGGTCAATGTGAAATAAAGTGCATTGAAAATGCACAATTTGTTTTAATAAATTGTTAAATACAATACAATACATTTTAATTGAGTAAGAAACCTATTAAAGCAATTAAAGAAATATTTAAATTTATTACAACGGCATTAAATAAAAATTCGGTAAAAAGTGGTTAAGTACTGATATAAACGAATTTAATAACCCCTCAGGCGATTAGTCTTCAACAATCAAAATTCTGATTACAAAAATTATATACAGTTACTTATTCGAGATTAAAGTATTTTGGCAAGTTGGCAGCCCAATTTCTTCAGTCGATAGTTTCTCTCTCAATTTTCCATCCCTTAAATCTGGGCGAGAAGAAGAAGCACAGCCGGCTGTGCCATTTCTTGTAATTTTGCGGAGCGAATGGATTTTGTATTGCAATCCGTTGCAAGGACAGTATGCTCAAGCTGAAACTCGAAGCCCTGGGTCATCCCACTCCCAGCGATGTGGCGTTGAGCGGTAAGTGCCATAGTTTGCTGCTTGAAGGAGCTTTCAGTTATCTCTTTGTTCCCCTTCCGTTCCGCAGACCGCAAGGAATTTGCCAGCACAGTCCTCTGGGTGGAGGACCAGAAAATCCGGCTGTACACCATAGAGGATCGGGAGAAGCTGCGCAATATCGACAACCCCGCGATCTGGGAGGAGGGCTACTTGAGTTACTGTGCTGATTTGAACATGCCGCCTCTGGAGACGCAGCAGGAGCAGCTGGCTTGGATTCTCAGCCATGCCGTGCGCCTGGAGTTCCTCGATGATCCTGCCCAGTTCGCCTCGATCAACAGCAAACAGGGGCCACCCCAAAGCAATGGCAAGCAGGCCCAAAAGAGGGTCCAGTCCATTTTCGACGGAAAGATTAATAGTATGGTTTCATTTTAACTCAATTTACCATTTAACGAAATTTAACTTTAAGTATCACGGATTTATTAAGAGGTTCCAAAGACCCCTGATTTTGTTTCCATTTATAGCTCTTATACTATCAAAATTATTTCATTCTATTACCATTTGAATTTGTTAAATAGTTGTTAATAATATTGCTTATTGTGATTTGTCCAAATTTCTTTATTCCTGCACTTAGACTTAAAATGCATATTTAGTTGATACAAGTATTAATTCTTCCTTCTCGCCACCAGCTCAGGAAAAGGAGTTCGTTGATGCTGTCCGACTGCTGGCCAGCAAACTGAATGTGCCGCACCATCCAAACCACTTGTTGCAGCTGGAGGCAGTTGCTCGCGTGGTGCACGAACGACTGTCGCCCGCAGCCAAGGGTCGCAAGCCAGTTGTGGGCAAACCCTTCCCTTTCGATAAGGGAAACGACGTGGTCTCGTCCAACGATCCTGCCCTGGACCTGCCCATGCGCATCCTGCGCCTCCTCCAGATCCAGAGCCTGCGCGAGCTGCAGACACACATCAATGAGACAATTGTGGCTGTGCAAAACATCACGGCCAATCCAAAGACTGATACCAAGCTGGGGAAAGTGGGACGCTAGGCATTTAATAGTAAAGGAAGTTAATCGACACAATTACAGAGGCCTATATATACATTAGTAAATTTCTTGCTTCGTATGAAACAGAAACGGTCTAAACTTCATCTAATAAATATCCCTCAAAGCCAAGCAACAACATTTAGTAAAAAGCAATAGATAAAAACAAGAGCAAAGCTATGAACAAGCAAATACCCTTTTTTATTACTATAAAAATATCTCTAGACCTTTTAAACAAATATGTATTTATTTATGACCCTATGTTTTAAAAAGATGCAATATTATGTAGGCCTATGTAATTTATTGGTTTTAAATAAACCTCGTGGTCCCTATTTCTCATAAATTATTTGTTAACATTTACCAAGCCAACAGTTCAAAATCTGTAGGTTGACTAAATCCCATAAAATAAACAAGCCTTTGTTTTATATGCTTTTGAACAGATAGATTCTAAAATAAGAGCTACATTATCTTACTGCCAATGCGCTCATACAAAAGAATACATTATTCTTTTATAGTTAGCAATTATGCAATTATAATTAATAATAATCTATTTGAATTAACGCCTAGAAAAGAACTGATGATCCGTGCCAGTCTTTGAAGTCTTTGTTTCCTGTTCCGGTGGTTCCTCGGCGGTTGCCTTCAGGAAATTCGCGTCTGCCAGGCGGGCCACGCCCAGTAGTCCAACGGCTAGCGGCGGTGGAGGAGAAAGGAGTTACCATAAAACCGGATTAAAGTTGCCAAGTGGCTCACCTGCTGCCAACCCCTTCATAGTGTAATTCTCCAGGGGCTTTGAACGCCTCTTCTTGGACTGTGCCAAGAGGAAGGCACCGATGCCCAGGAGTCCAATGCCACTGACCAGACGACAGCCCAAGCAGTCCACCTCATTGGAAACGTTGTCCCTGTGCCAAAAAGAAAGTCTACCGATCATTTTTTAAGTTATTTCAAGATCAACAATTTAAGAATGAAGCAACAAAGCAGCGGCACTATCGATATACAAATTTTGACACAGGGCTGCCTACTTGGTTCAATTACTAAACTGTATTTGTTTATTTTGTTATTAAAAGGCCAGCAAAATACATATTCTCCTTATTTTCTAATAGAACTAGAAACCTATTAATAATATTTATGTTTACCATGCATTTAAAGCTTAAAAATATATTTAGCTTTTTTATAGATACTACATTTTTAAATGTGTACTTATCGATAGACGTGCACAACAGATGTTAAGTAGAAGCCGGCCTAAAATTGTTTAGATTTCGGTTACTATTCCTACAAAAATGGACTTTCAGCGAAACGATGCTATGCTAATGGAAATTCTTCAGGATCGGAAAACTATTACCGGATTCCTGGACTCCATTTTTGGCTTTCTGCGACGCAAGTAAAAGATTTTATCTCAAGATCCTCAACAAAAATGAATTCCTACTTCCCTTTTTAGCACCGACTTTTATCACACAAAACGCGATGAATCGGATAAAATAGGCTTCCCCAAAGGCGTCAGGGATCAGATTCTATATGGCGCCATGCAGCGCTACGATCCGGATTGCTTGCTCCAAGCCCTGACCGCGCAAGGCGGAGCAAATGATGGGGAAACGGCTCCGCCTGCCGCCGAAGAAGTGGTTCTGGAAAGCGAAGATGTTTCTCAGGACGAGGACATGAGTCCCATAGAGAGCGTAACGCCTCAAAAAGGGAAAGAACAGTCTAAGTTCTCGACCAGCGACTACAGAAACGGAGATGTGTTTGAAACTCACTGCTGGTCCCAAACGCTCAAGGACGTGGAAGTGCAGGTGCTGCTGCCCAAGGATCATCAAGCGGCAAAGAAGCTAGACATTTCAATTCAGGCCCAGCACATCAAAGTGAGCAGCAAGCCAAACCCAGAGACGGTAATACTCGAGGGAAACCTGAGCCAGCGGATTAAACACAACGAGGCGGTGTGGACAATTGACCAGAACCGATTGATCATCAGTTGCGGTGGGCAAATGCCTACGACATATCCATAAACCATTATTAATATATATTCTCCAACTGTAGATAAAGCAAAGGAGCTCTGGTGGGAGCGACTCTTCGACGGTGATCCAGAAATCGATGCCAAGAAGATTGAGTGCGAGCGCTATATCGATGATTTGCCGGTGGAAACCCAAGCCACCATAGAAAAGCTTAGGGTCCAGCAGTTGGCAGCAGACAACCAACAAAATCAAGTTCAGCCCTCGAATCCCGAACAAGCTAAAACCCTGGATCGCTTAAAAGCTGCCTGGGATGCCGAAGGTTCGCCGTTTAAAGGGCAGCCCTTTGATCCTTCTGTTGTAAGAATGAGTTAGATTTTATAGTAAGAAGCGAAGCTAGCAATAAAAGTAGTAATATCAATATGTCTGAACCATCCAGCGAACTTAATGTGAGAATATTTGTTTATGTTTCGTTCTGATTGGGAAACTGAATCAAATTGTTAGAAAAGTATAATTTAATACAAGCTCATGTCAACTTACAACTAAATCTTAGTGAATACATTTCGGTGGTTAAGTTCACTGGGCCTTCAGTTCGAGTTTCTTGCGCTGCAGTTGATTCTTCTGGTAGGCCACATCTTTTTGATCAGTGGACCAGGCCAGGTACATATAGGTGGTCAGGAGCACAGCCATGACTAGCCGATCCACGCTCATCACATTCGTGGCGAACAGGATGACGGACAGGCCCACAAATGAGGGATGCCTTACATGCGCGTACAAATTGCGCAATTTTCCGGATTTGTAGTTGATGGGTGGACCATAGGCCTTCAGATCATAATAGGCTTGCTTGACGCCCAGCAGCTCAGGCAGATCCATCACCAAACTGCCGCCAAAGATGACCACCCAGCAGATGCCATGGGTGATTACGAAGGTCCACCAAAGAGGAGCACTCTGCTCCACGTCGATTTGCCACAGAACAATCGACTGTGCGGGCAGCCAGTTGAGGATCAAATACTGAAATATCCAAAGATGCAGTTGGCAGCTATTTCTGTCCAAATTTTGGGTATACAAACGTGTAAACAAAGCGATGACGTCAGGCTATAAATAGTGCGCTCCGCTCCCGACAAGCCCAATTTGGCCAGCAGCTTCTTGACCAATGCTGACTTAAGGAAGCTGTGCTGGAAGATGAATCCGATCAGGTAGAGGGTATCGAACACTACGGGACCGTAGGCGGTCTGAAGGCGCGACTTGTTGTCCAGTAAGTTGAAAATCCAGGTGTGCGCCTTGGAAATCGAACGGGGAGTCGAGAGGAACATCATCAGGCTGCCCACCACGTACAGGGAGTAGGCGAATGTGGCCATGGACGCCAATAGCACTATGGACTTGGCAATCGATGCCATTTTTGTCAGACAAATGGAGCAAAACACTATTTACTACGAGAAAATCAAAACAAATTATGAGAACGTTTGGGTGAGCCAATCAGTGTGACCATGGCGCAGTCGCGGTAAAATCTCGGCTCACTAGTTCACATTTGGTTCGTTTCCACGCTATAAGTATTTTTCTAATATAGGTTTGTGTCTCGGATAAATAAACATCGCACGCCTTGCATGCGGTTTAAGTCATCGCTATGCGTCCATATTTAGGATATTTTGCGATAGCCGAGATTATTGCAATATGTCGCTACGGTCACTCTGTTTGTAAATGTTTCAATTTTCCCACTAACGAAAAAGTGTAAGTCCGCAGCCGAAAGGCATAAGAAAGTTGAGAATAAGTTTAAAAGTTGCAAGTAAGAACTAGTTTCATAGAGCGTATCTACGTCCAAGCAGAGTGTTGAAAAAAAGTGTCGACGCGACAACCCCACACACACACACACGCAAACAGGCGCAGCGCTCCGGCACACACATACACAAGTGGCTTGCAAATGGCGGATGCGTTTCCAACAAAAGAAAAGAAGAAGGAAAAAGAAAGAGTGCATTGTAAATGTGAAATGTTGTGAAAATTGTTGACGTTGCAAGTGACTTAAATCGGCAAAAACGCTCGTTAGAAATATATAGGAAGGTGGTAAGAAAGGGAGAGCGGTGTACGTGTGTGTGTGTGTAAGTGCAGTGCGACGCCCTTTTGTCTTGAGAGGAAAAAGGAAGCCACTACTTCATTTATCGGTGTGCAATTATTCAAGCTGTCAATTAGCAGGCGACACACTTTCACTGCTCCCCATTGCTTAATTATGAGCAAAATGGACAGCTGACTGCTTTGATTTGCCAAAAATCTCGGGCGCCGCCGTCTGGCCGGGCCCTAACCCCCCGCCCTCCCCTATTTGTGTTTCGCCTATTTTATCAAAGGAAAAGGCAAGAAAAGGCAATGAGCATAATTGATGCGCTGACCTCACCACACACACAAACATATGCGGGCTTATCAAAGGAGCGAGAGCGGAGCAGAGCTTAAAAGAGAGAGCGGGTAGAGTAGTGGAGAGCAAAGGAGAGCGGTTGCAGTCGTCCAATAAATCATAGACTCAAAAATCGTTCGTCATCGGGTAAAACCAAACCAATTGACAATCAACAATTGCTATCGTTGTCTACGTCAGCAATCAATAACCATTAACCGTCAGGTTTAGACAATATCAATTTGCCTATTTTTAGCCTTTATGAGTCACTCCACATTTTAGACCAACCTTCCATCTGTGAACCAAAAGAAAAAATTAGGGAAACGAACTTGGAACCTGACGCTCCCACGCAGGAATAACAAGAACACACGACACACCGCAAAAAAACATGCCTCGCTCTGTTTCCCACAGAGAAAAAATAAAACAGCATTGTTGCATAAATATTACGGGAGAAAAAGACGAAAAGTAGGGAGCAGTGCTTTCTAAAATTAAAACACTTGAGCCGCTGAAAATAGCAGGGGCAAAAAATGCATTTATGAATAAATAGATGAAAAATAATGAATGAGTGCGAGTACGCTCTCGCTGTCAGCGGCGACAAAGAGAGCGAGAAAAGCACTTGCACCGTTATCAGTGATGCTGCTGCTAATTCAAGCCGTTAAAAGTGTAATTTCAAGTTTCTCTGTGAAAGTGCTAGAAAATATATCATACGTATAGGGAGTCCGATATAATTTTTGATAGATCACAAGATATCAGCTTTAAAATTCCTTACTATGAAAATGTTGATTATGAACGTGATAAGAATCGAAACTAGATTGTGTAAACTGTTAAAAATAGATATGATCAGATATAATAGATACGTATGAAGTCTTGAATAAGTTCACTTAGCTTAGGGGAATAATTAACTCAACATACATATACTTTTGTTTTCCATTTCAAGAGATGTAGTCACATACTTGGCCCACTTTAAACAAGCTGCCTCAAGAAGGCCGAAAAATGGTCAACTGGGCATTTCTGGCCGGTGCTCACCAACAGGGGAGAAATTCCATGTGCCAGCTAGTGCGAGTGTGCGTGTGTGTGTGAGCAGGCAGCTAATTGAACACTGGGGCGCCGCGAAAGGAAAGGGGGAGGGAGGCAGGGAAGCAGCGGCACAGAAAGATAGAAGGAAAAACGGGAAAATTAGGCCAACTGTGCAGTTCGATGTCAGTTTGTCAGTTTGTCGGTTTGTCCGCTTGCCAGTTTGTCAGTTGGCTGTAACGAGGCCGACCAGCCAGCATGCTTTGCATGCTGTTCGACCATAATACATAATTATTTATAGATGGTCATAATGATAATTGGCAGCAAGATTTCGACTTTCACACACTCGTGTACACACATACACTCACAATGAAATGCTGGCAAGTCACACACACGCACACATGGGCGCTTTTCTTCCGGTTGATGACCTTTACCGGCGTTTTTATTGTGCTTTTTATTCTCTTTTGGGTTTGGCTCTCTTCTGCCGCCGCCGCTTCTGCTGCTTCCTCCTCCTCCGTTACGATACGCCCGGAATCCCAATCCGCAGTCCGGACTTTACTTACTTTCCGTTAAATGCCATCGATTTGTTTGACGGGAACCTGTTCCCATTCTGTCATTAAATGTTAATTTAGCTTTTCGGAGCGCAGGTACACGATGCTATTTCAGGCGTCCATCCATCCGTAGAATTCAATGTAGGCTTCATAGGGCTAGATAATAGACAATTAGAGTGTAAAACCTCCAAACAGTTGTAGTGAAGAATATATGAACCATCTAAAGTTTCACCATGAACAGTACGACAGGTGGAAGCACTGCGCATGGTAACATTTTTTTGTAAAAGTCTTGAAATGATATTAGAGTTAAAGACTTGAACATCTTATAGATAGAGTAAGCCTGAAGGATGCAGAAGGACAATTCCACAGTATCACGTAACCCGGCAGTTTTCAAAGCCCCTAGAAATGTTTGTTGATAAGAAACCGAAACACAGTCAGAATCTTTTAGCCAGAAACATGACGCGAGCCCGCAAAGCAGCTGAAAGAAAAAGACAGAACTCGACAAACCAACAGAAGAAAATAAATACCCAACCTGCCAGTTATCGCAGCCGCAGAGAGCAACAACCTTGAATTGAAATTTTTGCAATTTGTGAATTCTTCCACTGAGCTCGCGGAGCCAGCGAAATTTCAAGTTTTGTTCTAACTGTTTGTGGTGGGAGCGGCGAGAGAAAAGTGCCACGGAGCGTAAGCACACTGAGAACAAAACTTTCAGTTTTATTATTAAAAATATACAAGCTACGAATATATCTTATTTAAAGGCTTCAACGCGAACTGTGTGGAGTAAAATATAAAAGTATTCAAATTTTAATGTACATGTAACAAAACCCCCTATTGAAACAACATTTTTGTTTGCTGATTCTTGAAATAATATCTTTCTCTCAAAGTTTAAAAGACAGAATTTGAAACAACATGCAATAAATAACATCTACTTAATTATTCAATCCCGAAAATTACTCCCAGTGTAGAGAGTTGAAGAGAGATCTCGAATTGTGAGCCAAGCTCCGCTGCGAATCTTTTCACCAGCCTTTTGCCATTCGCTTCGTGTCCATCGGAAGAGACTCGTGGAGTTTTAACAAAAATAGATTAAACGGTGCCGATTTTTTTCCAGTGATCAGATCGGCAAATTTGCATACGTGTGCGTCAGAATCTAGACTTTGAGTAATTTTAAATTGTTATTTTTTTTTTCGATTTGGCTTGTGAGTTCCTTTCAATCTGCGTCAACACCTCTAGCTGCTGAAAATGTCTACCAACTTTCGTTCAAGGCTGCCCAGCAGCTGCTTCATAGGCTAATTTTATTCTTTGTGACTTTGTTAGCTCCCCTCTGCCGCACGGAATACATTTTTCCGTCTGAATCGCTGAGTTCTTTGAGCAATCGATAATTCCAGCTGGGATTTCTTATCGCTCTTCCTCCGCCAAATCAAATTCAAATGACCTTTTTGCCTAAATTTGAAATTCATGGGCATTTATTGGCGAGTTGGGCAGGCGGACCTCCACTGCATAATCCGGATTTCCAGGAATATTGAGCCATTCAGCAGTGCATTTTTTTTTATCTCCGCGGAGCAAACAACAATGAAATTATCAACCGCAGCGCGTTTTATTAATATAACGTCCAGCAAGCCCAGTCAACTGCAATAGCAACTTGTTCATACAAAAGGAGAACTTGTGTTGGGTTTTGAATCATTCTCCGGCCGGTAAACCGATAAGCACGTTGAACGCAAACAGTCCGATTTTATACATTGTAATTGCCATTGAAGGTAGTGTCGTTGATCTGCCGTTTTTAATGGATATTTCTGTGGCGTTTTTTCGATTTTTGAGCCCCACGTCATCAGTTTGTACTACACTGTTCTCAAGTTCTCAAGCTGAAAAAAAGCTGATAATGCTACGAAATGAGTTTGATAGCAAAAGTTTATACGAGTGACCCTAAAAAGCATTTCTAACATTTCCACACTTGAGATTATTTTTTTATTTACTGTTTGCTTTCTCCAGGAACCAGACGGAGAAAACGAAGCCGTAATTCCGGGCTTTCCCTTTTATTAAAATCGAACGCTATTGTTTAATGCTTACATAGTAACAGATACAAATGTAAATACGTAGAATGTTAAACAACTTGTAATAATACAAATGAGTATCTTAATATTTAATCAACAGTATTCGCAAAGGAGATCCCTGAGAAAAACCAACGGCTCAACCGGAAAGATATGCAAATATGGACTTCCACATACTGATCGTCATCGGTTGTGTGGTCAGCGCCTCGCTGCTCTCGTTCCTGTTCATCAATAAGATCTTCCGGCGCAAGACTTTCGAGGAGGTGGTGGCCGAGAAGCGTGCCCTGAGCGCGAATCTCTTCAAGGCGGCCGGTGGCGCCGCTTCCAAGAAGCCCAAGAAGAAGGAACTTAAGCGCGAAAAGAAGCAACGTCAGCGGGAACAACAGCGCGATGCTAACAACGAGCCGGAACCAGAGGAAGCCGAAGACTACTCCGATGGTCAGTCAGAGGGTCAGGGCTCGGTGGCTGACGAGGAACCCGGTCTGTCCAAGCAGCATGTCGAGTTTGAACCCGATGCAGAGGTCCTTACTGAGCAGCGACGACCCAGTAGCGTGGCTGAGAAGGAGAACCAACCTTCCGGGGCTGGCAAAAAGGGAAAGAAGGATAAGCGTAACGGAGCCAACAGCAAGACAGCTGGAATCCTGGTCAACAAGAACGAAACTGTGGCTGTTAAGCCTGCAGTTAGCTCCGAGGAGACACCATCTTTGAATAACTTTGAAACCAAGGTCCCCAAGGATGTGGTGGAGCTGAAGAAGCAGGAGCAGAAGGAACGAAAAGAGGACAACAACAACAAGCAGCAAAGTCAGAAGAAGGTTGCCGGAGGCAATGTGTCTAAAAAGGAGAAGGCTGCAGCTGTCGAAATAGAGGCACCCGTTGTGACCAAGCAGATCCTCAAGCAACAACAGCAGCAGCAGAATGGCTCACCCAAAACGCAGCACAACCAGGCTAACAACAAGACCAAGCAGCAGCAGCAAAACAAAAAACAGAATCAAAAGGAAACCCTATCGGCTAAGGATTTGGCCCATGCTTTGGATAAGCTGGCCGATCACCAGAATCAGACTATTGGCGTTAATGCTCTGATGAACGTTTTTTCCCGTGCCGAGCTGAATCGCTCAGAGATTCAGATTCTCATCGACTATCTTCTAAACAAGCAACAGGATATGCCATCTTCGCACTCTGAGTGGTCGGATGACATCTGCCAGAAGCTCAAGCGCCAGCTGGAGGAGAAGGAAAAGTTGCTGGCCGAGGAGCAGGAGGCTTCTATTGGAATTCAGGCTAAGCTGCGCGAGTTGCGCCAAGAGGTTAACACAGAACGCGCCCAGATGCACGCCCGCAACCAGGCCTATATCGATAAGTTGCAAGGCAAGGAGCAGGAGCTAGCTGCCCTCAACCAGGAGCTGTCCAGTCTGAATGACAAGTTGACGATTGAGCGACAGCAGCTTACGGTGAGACCATTTTCTTTAAAAGATTATTTTCAAACAAAGCTTATATTCTTATATAATTACAACATTAATGTGTATGTCTTTGTTTTAGACCCTTCGGAGGGAGAAGCAAGCCGCCAATTCGCAGGATCTGGTCCAGTTGCAACGTTTGCAACAGGATCTCGCTCACAAGGAAAAGTGCCTGGCGGAAATGACCGCATTCGTTAATGCAGAGACCCAGCAGAAGAACGAGGTGATTCAGCAGCAGGCTCAGCAGGTGCAGGCCCTGGAGCTGCAACGCGATGAGCTGGAAGCGCGCCAGAACAACAGCATCTTCGAGCTGGAGCAGCGCAAGCAGCTAGAGGCGGAGAACGCCGACCTCAAGCAGGAGCTGTGCGCTGTTGCACAGGCTCAGTCGGAGCTGCAGCGCGTCCACGCCGCCGAGTTGCAGGAACTGCGACAGGAGTTGTCCGTCCTGGAGGCCCGCAACGTGGCGCTCAGCCAACAGCTCACCCAAGCCGCCAACAGCGCGGTTCAGGCCACCGCCGCCCAGTCGGAGCAGGCCCAGGCGCAAACCGAAGCGCTGGCCCAGAAGCAGCAGGAGCTGAGTGCTCTTCGCTCGCAGGTTGGCTCGCTGACGGATGCCCAGGCCCAGCAGCAGAAGCAAGCCAACGCTCTGCAGTCGCAGCTCCAGGATGCGCAGCAGCGTGCCGAGCAGCTGCAGGCCAAGGAGATAAATCTGCAACAGGAGCTCCAGGAGCAGCGAGAGAAAAATAATGTGAGTAGAGATAAATAAGATGACTATAAATATATTGGAGACTTCTTTTTGAGTTGCATTCCCATTACCTTCTCTATCTAACACCTATTTTTTCAATAAAGATTATACTTTAATTCATTCATTGTATTACTTGCAATCAGTAAAGTTTAGCTTATAGATTTTTAAATTTTATTGCCCTTTACTTTGTAATTCCTGAAATTGATATATATATATATATATAAAGACTAACAAGAAGACCAATAATGACCAATATAGGTGATTGAACTGAAAAGGTTTTCAAAAACAATTTAAGCCCTACTAAATGTAATCGCGTTGCAGTCGACGTTGGTCATGCCTTTTGCATCCGCATCCCTTCTTCATTTCCTATATCCTTTACTAATTGCACGTATTCGTGTTTCGTCAGGACGTGCGTATGAAAAATTGGAAGTTGATTGAAGCGTTACAAAATGCCGAAGCATTAACTGCTAAGACGAAAACAAATTCAGCGCAGTCCGTAGGCGTAAGTGCATGATCTTTGTCAGCTACTTCTGCTTGCCTATATGATTTGATCTGAAAATTCGTTAAGTCTAAATCATCTTTAACTAATGGTACCCATTAATCTTTGCAGCAACAACACAAAGAGCTGCAGCTGCAGCAACAGAAGGCAGTGGCCGCAAATGGAGGAGGTAGTGCCAGTTCAGCCAAGAGCGAGCAGCAGAGGATCCGGGATCTCTACCAGCGCCTTTATCCCGATGCAGTAAAAGCGCAGTCGGGAAATGCCCTGCAAGCATCTTTTGACCAGTGGCTGGAACAGGTCCTGGCCACCCATGTCAAGCAGCAGCAGGATAAGCTGCGGCAAAAGCTCGATGCGGAGAAGTCCGAGAAGCAGAGCAGCAGTAGTCATAAGTCCACACAATCAAACAACAGTAGCAGTAGCAACCACAACAATAGCACCCACAACAATATTAGTAGCAATAATAGTAGTTCGAATAGCCAATCCTCCTCCGTTGCCGAGCAGCAGGAGCTGCACAAACAGAACCTGCAGCTGCGGGAGTGCAACGACAAGCTCACCCAGCTGGTCACCAAGACGGTAAGTGCTTTTGCCTCATCTTGCCTTTTATAATTTGTAAGCGACCCATAACATCTTTCGAGCAGACCAACACATTGATGGACTTGGAAGAGCGTGCTCGTGAGCAGGACGAGCACTGGCGTGGTATCGTCGACCAGAAGGAGCAGCTGATCCTTACCCTTCAGCAGCATGCCTCTAACGGAGAATAGGTATGGATTATTGTTGTATGTCAATATTGGATACATCTAAAATTCAATTTTTTGTATCCCTTTGCAGGACATTTAATGTCGACACATAGCGGAAAAGGAAGAAGGAGGCCAACAACGACGATAAACTGACAAGCAACCGCAGAGTTTGTCCAACTTCCATAAGAACAGCAACAGTAAAAAAGAAACAACAACTCTAACAATCTATTAAGTTTAAAGTTAATGTAACAAAAAAAAAGCGAGGAAAAAGTAAACTTAAAGCATGCCCCACAACAGCAACATTTAACATTTTATAGTAGCGAGAACCAACAATTATGAGAATGAAGAACTATGGAACGCTTTAAGAAATTATATACACATAACTAAAGCAAGATAATGATAACAAACGAAACTTGTGCAATGTTAAACGAGAAGAGAAGAAATGCTAGCAAAGGAAAAGTCAGACTCTGAATACAGAAACAGGCAATTTCTACCCAAGCCCTCCCAAGAAAAAACAAAACAACCCGGAAAAACCGCAAAAAATCCATTGCTGCTGCTACTTTCTTATTATTATTTAACCCATACTTCGCATGCGATTATTATTTTTTGTGTACACTTGCATTTAAACAGTTGTATATGTATCTTATGTTAAGCAAATGAATTTAAAACCAAGCTACTTAAAATACAAATCCACAAAAATAAACAGTATGAATGTATGCACTTGTACTTGGGTCACTGTGAATTATGTATGTTTTCCATTAATGTTTTCTGTTTTCTGTAATCTTTTCATTTTCCGCCGCCAGGCTGCGCAAAGTATTTAACCCCAGGAAGAGCAAAAGGCAGCAGCAACATTTAATTAAGCGTATATAAACAAGAAAATAACTATTTTTATATAAAACTAAATGAGAACCTATCTTATAAGTAAACGCAAATTAAACACGAATGCTAACTAGCAATTTAGTGTCGGAACCTGTTGCATGCGACATACTGAAATATTAGGCAAACCAACAAATTCAAGCCCATCAGCAACCACAACAAACAAAAGAACGAGCTATAGCAGCATTATAAGGATTTATGATGTTTAATTTACGATAAATGAGAATTAAATATATACACACACATATGAGAAAGA
The DNA here is from genome assembly GCF_003286155.1 of Drosophila erecta. Lineage (NCBI taxonomy): Eukaryota > Metazoa > Arthropoda > Insecta > Diptera > Drosophilidae > Drosophila > Drosophila erecta. The sequence continues at coordinate 20,411,519 of NW_020825194.1, read as the reverse complement.
CATTTGACCTTTGACATTTCACTAATAAATAGCTGAGCTTTCGTGCTTAATTGCTGGTGGCGGTTCTGCTGGGAATCTGCAGGTTCTGTAGCGGAATGATCATATGGAATGGGTACTGCAGTAGTTCGGTGCACGACGGCCGCTTTTTGGGATTCAGCTGAAGGCAGTTCTTGGCCATCTGCAAATAGAGCCGAGATAATTGTAAGCTTGGATTCATTATATTCTACTATTAGTTAAAAAAAATGTAAACATGATGCCTCAACCCGCCCAACTCACATGAACCAGCATGATGGGATAGTAGGGAGGAATGACGGGATACTCGATGCTGGTGCCCGGAGTGGCGATGGCGCTCATCTTGGCATAGATGTTTCGGATGTGGCCGAACGGTGTCTTTTGGTAGAGCAGCAGGTAAAGGATGCAGCCCAGCGACCACACGTCCGACTTGGTTGAGATCTTGATCTTGGGTTGATTGGCTCCGCGCATCGGACTATTTCCCGTCGAGGTGTCCGTCAACGCCTCCGGACTAATGTAGTTAAAGGTGCCCGCTTGTGAGAATTTGATAATGCTCGTCGAGTCCAAAGAGATATTGCTGGCTATGCCAAAATCGATTAGCTTCAGTCTGCCGCTAACCATCAGGAAATTAGCCGGCTTAAGATCCGAATGAATGACACCGTTCTGGTGGATGTAGTTGACCGCTTGCAGCATTTGGTAGAGGATGTTCATCAGGCTATAGAGAGGAAGGTTGGTGGTGTAGCTCTGAAGGATCTTGTTCAGGTCGCAGTCGCCCTTCTCCATCACCATGTACAGCTTGGACTCTTCGCGCACAAGTTGACTAAATAAAAAAAACCGTGTCAGTGACGTTACCAAAAAGTTAGAAGTTAAGAATATTTACTAATCGTAAAGTGCCACAACACAAACGTTTCCTTGCAGCTTTGCCAGGAGTTTGGTTTCGTTTAGATATCCCTGCACCACTTGTGGATCGGCCTGCAGATCCACCACCTTCAGGGCGAACTCATCTCCAGAATCCGATCGACGTGCCAAATAAACAGAGCTGGAACCACCACAGCCCAGTTTCTTATCAATAGTGTACTCATGATTCTTGATTTTTAAAATATTAGATGCCTTGGTAGATTGGGAAGGCGGCTCCGGATGGACAGTAACTGTGGGAATCGACAGCATCTCCTTTGATTCCACAATATCTACTTCGGCTGGCACGTTGTCTTTTTCCGACTCCCGGAAAACATTATCTAGGGACTTCTTGGAGGGGTGCTGACTCTTTGGGGGTTCAGCCTTTTTTGGCGGCTCTGGAATGTCGGGACTTTCCGTGATGGTGTCGCACAGGGAGAAGCTTATGCTATTAGAGGCCACTGGAGCAGCACGACTCACGGTCATGGGTGTTTGGAAGAGCACTTTCTGCGCACGGAAATCATTGGACACCGCACTCCGACATTTTCCAGCCAGAGTGGAACCAATAGTTCGCACTTGAGGGGTGACGAAGTCTGCATCCGGCTTCGTCTTCGCGGAGGAGGCTATTTCATTGCGCAGTGGCGTCTCTGCCTCTTGGAGTGGGCGTCTTTCGATGGCATTTGGTACAGCTTGAAGCGTTGACGCTGTCTTTTTGGCCACCTTTTTTTCCGAATTCGCAGTAGGTGATCCTTGGCTGGAGCAGTTGATGCCCATGTCGCTGAATCGTCCCAGGAACGACAGATTCGAGTCGGATTGCTTGAGGGGGGCGGCATTGGATGTTCTACGAGTGGTTACGTTGCCGTTGCTGTTTGTCAACTCTTGGGATGGGCTCAGTACAAAGGAATCGTTTAGAATGGCGCAGTTAAGGTTGTGATTGCTCTTAATGTCCTCCTCGTCACTGTCCGAATCCATCATAGTCAACTCGGAGACTCGCCGAGGTCTAGAATCAATAAAAACGTTGACTGTAGAATTAATAACCATTTCTAGGTGATCACAGAAATCTTTTCCTTGTCCTTGTGTCTACGAGCGGCAAACTGAGCTGAGTTTGACTTTCAAGGCGTATACTGAATTTAAAAGATAAAGGTTTGTCTCGAGGAAAAGGCCAACAAGGAAAGAAAATAACTTCAGACAGTGGATCCCAAAAGGGATCTTTCTCAAAGAATCCATGGAATATAGAAGCCATTATAGTGATATGAGTGATATGAGATCCTTGCAAAATCAGGGGCTTATAGGTTACAGGGAACAGTATTATGTGATACTGGACATTGCAGTCCCAGTCCTTACAGCATATTTGTGGGCAGGGGATGCGGCTCATTCTCCTTGCCCCTCGTTGGAACTTGGAAAGACGCCACCGGCTGCTGTTTTCGTTCTCCCGCCGCCACTTGCCGAGGTCGGTATGGCGTGTTAAAGTCGTCCTCCGAGTCGGAATCCAGTCCCAGTGCCATCATGTCCTTGGTGCGGCGAGGCACAGGCGTGGTCATCTTGCAATCTGGTTTATTTTGCCCGACAAACAATGAACGATCCAATTGCAATCCAAATTCGTGGTTTAAATTTGTTTTTTATTCAGTGTGACCGAAGTTCAAAATTTAAAACATCCGAGGCGCGCAGAATAGATCCATTAAAATTGGTAAATACTTAAATAATAAGAGACTAGGTTTTTTTAAAAACAAATTAAATAGTTTAACTTGACAACATGCAAGCATGACAAATTTTATAGTTGTAGCATAAAATATTTAATGTTTCATAAATAAATAACTTTTTCAAATTCTAACAGCAAGTTTTTTGTTTACATCTTAGGGTTGCCTTGTTTCCCACCGCATCCCAGAGCTGCCACCCTGGAAAAAGTCATATCTTGGTAATGCTGCCATATCCAAGGAAAATAAGTGTTGTTTTCCTGCCGACTAATAAACAAAGCAGCAATAATTCGAAAACTACGCATTCCAGAGCAGAGCAAATGGATCAACCAGCAACAGGAGGCGCCGCTGTCCAACCGGGCGTATCCCCAGCGCACATACACGACACGGATCAGCTCCTGGACCCCGTCCTTTTCTCCAACGACAATGGAAGCTACAAGCTGAATACAGTCCCCGCATTTAGGTGAGATTATATGAGGAGTACGGGGAAAAGGGCAAACTATGTACACTTCTGCCGGCGGCAGTGAATCATCCATGGCGTTTTCAAACGACCGATAATGCACATAACATAATTCATTTTCTGTCCTCCCGTAGCCTTCATCTGGCTATCTCCACTGCAATCTCTATTGTGGGGATTGTACTGGCGGCCGTGTTTCCAACGGATCGGCGTTGCGATGCCTACTTTATAATGCTCTACCTACGGGCCACCTTCTGGGTCATCACATATGTAAATATACCAATCAGTAGTCCGTCAATCCCGACCTGCATCAATGTCAACGCTTTTTACAGCTCTTCGATCACTTTGTAAAAAAGCAACACGACAATCTACGCATGCAGGGTTATCACGATTTCCACCGCGAGACAAATATGCAGAAGGGTATTCCCCTCCAGCTTGTATCCCTGTGGAACTCCATGCTGCTTGCTGTCCAGGCCCTGATCCACCACTTCTATGCGGAGAACTTCTGGGAACACTGCGCAGCAGGCTGGTTGTCGCCAGTCAGCTATGTCACCGCCTTCACCGTGGCCGAGAATCTGGTGCTGGCCGTTTCCCACAGCTTATATATTGGTAAGGAAATAACTTGAAATCTACAAAGTGGCATGTTAGGACTTTTATTTTGCATGTCAAGAGCTGCCATTGCATTGCCTTGTACTTTTTCCTATTCACATCTATATTTTTCAATAGACTGATGATGAGCAACTCTTTACTCATCAAGATTTTAAGGCGGAAAGCTTAGGGAAATGAGTATTTTATATTATGTCATAATATAGTAGTTGGGTAGGGTAGGTAATTTTCTAAAAATGATTAAGGAGCTGACACGTAATTGTTTCTTTAAGTGATTTTGCTTTTTCTTGTAATTTGCAATAAATGAGTCAAACCGCTTAGATAAACCAGGTAGGTGCAATTTAAATGTTTCAATACAACCACTAATGAAGTTCGTTCTTGTTTGTGGTTCCAAAGCAAGAGATTTCTGGTCAAAGCCCAGTCATTTCTGTTAGTAAAAATGCCATAGATGACTAAAAAGTCTATACCAATTCCAGACAAGGTGCGTAAGTTCAACAGCGCCAAGCTGGCCCCGGATGTTTTGCGCGGTGCAGACCGTGCCGGAGGCTCCCTGGGCCTTATGCAACCGGGAGGCGACACAGAAGAGCTTCTGGAGAAACAGGCCGATCTTATCGCCTATCTGCGTGACCACACACACAAGCTCAACCAGAAACTACATCAAATGCAGACCAACGTGCGACCAGTGAGGGCTCCTCAAATTCCTTAAAGACAAATCAAAACTCAACATCATCTTACGTATTATCATTATTTTACTGGATGTTCTCTTTTTATTCGTTTATACTTTGTTCATGGCGAAGAAATATTCTTCAAGTAGATCAATTGCAAAAATGCAATTGGGCGCTAACAAAAAAATAAAATATTCAATTGTAAATACAGAGAACGAATTATAAATCCGCGATCAAGGATTAAGACCATTAAATTGTATTATACAAACAAGTTTGTGTGTAAAAATTATTAAATTAAAACAGATCTATACAAATAATGATACGCGTTTTAATAGCCATTTACCAATGCTGAGGGCACCTCCAGGATTTCTAGCGAGTTATCTTTAGAAGATGTGACGATCTGTAAGATTGGTGTAAAACATTTGAAATCTGAACTTGGAAGTATTATAACTGAACTTACCTTATCGCCTGCAACCGAAAGGGCTAAAACCATGCGACCAGCGCCCTCGAAACGACCCACTTGAGTTCCAGTTATCTTGTTTAGGACGTAAATAAAGCCATCGTAACAGCCGACTAGCAAATAACGCTCTCCATAGGACGCAACAGCAACAGCGCCATTGCCACAGCTAAACTTGGTGACTAAGTTTCCAGTCTAAAACGGAAAACAGTAGGATTCAATAATATCAATGAGTAATCAATAAAAGTCATATTTTACAACTTACATCAAACTCCAGTTGATATATCTCGTTTTTCTGCGTTCCGCAATACATGTGTCCTTCATCTAGAAGCAGACTGTAGATATTTAAGCCCTCTGCAATAAATACGCGACGCAGCAGCAATCCGTTGCCCGCATCATGCATTTGGACAAAGTTTCCTTTGCATCCCAGCACAAGGATCTTCCGTACTCCTTCCTTGGTGGCCTTAATGGCAATGATGGATTGACCGGTTGATACCAAAGGCTGTTCCATCACCTTGTTTGTCTGAAAATGTTGAGTTTTGTTTACTTTTCTGGATCCGTATTTCAATATTGAAATTATTTACTAATTCATAATAACATAATGTTATATCTATTCTAATTATCATATTGGAATACTTCATACAAGTAAAATGAAAAGGGAAGTCATGCTATTTAAAATATTGTTCTTTTAAAGAATGTCCTCAATAATCCTCAATATCCTCTTAAAATATTTGATTAGGCTTAAGAAAAACTAAAAAAACCAATTGGAGATGCGGGGCATCGATCCCCGTACCTCTCACATGCTAAGCGAGGGCTCTACCATCTGAGCTACATCCCCGTCGTGAATACGCCTCTTTTATTGGCCCTTACAAGGTTTGGTAACATTTACGGACTTTATTTTGCACCTACTGTAGTTACCTACTCATTGAAATTCAGGAAGTGCATTGTCATGACATTAAAGAGTCTCGTTAGCAATACAAAGTGGCCAAAAGAAACCAATGCGCACTGAATACTTTTTTGATCGTATAAATAGACATTGCGCTAGTGGGATGTATTTTTAAGCATTTATATATAAGTTTAAATGCGTATGTGAATATTTATGATTAGATAAGCACTTATCTATAACTTTTATTTGACGGAGACAATTATATTGTACCTTCTGTGCGGAAAACCTTAATACAAGAAACAACAGAAATATTTTTATTGCAAATGTAAATGTGTATATTTATTAGTTTCAAATTACTTCATTTATAAAAAGTTTTTTTTTGTTTTTTTGTTTTATTCATCAATTCAGCAGTGTTATATTGCTTATTTTGCAACCAACTCAGCATTTCCAGTTTGTTTTTCATGAAGTGCCTTAGGTATAGGGATTTGAGGACGTTCTGCGATTATAATCTCCTGGTCGTTGACCTTTCAACTCCTCATGATTTTTGCAGGCAGCACAAATAACAAGAGCTAACATTACAACAACTGTTAGAAACCTCATCTTGGATGACTGATAGATGAACGTAAAATGCACCCATTTATATAAGACTTGCATTTAGCGATAACGGCATGAATAGGATTCCCCTCAGTACCTGACCTGAGTGACTGTGATAATAAGACTGTAAGAATCACAATGGACCAACGAGCAGATAAGAGAATACGAATGAAAAAGCTATAAGGACGACTGTTCACTTATCACTTCTCTAATTAGTTTAGATTTTACAATAGAAATAACAACAAAAAAACAAATTTTTAAAAGGAATTACTGGACATACATATATTCTAAAATGTTAAGCTCAAAAAGCTTTTAAATATTTACAAAAGTCAGTTGTTGGTACAAAAAAGCACTTCATATTTATTTGTGTTTAATTGCCAATTCTTCCGTGGCAATTTGGTAGAGACACAAGAAAATTGTGAAAGGCAAATTTTTAAAGTAGAGACTAAATTTAAATATACATATGCAAATCTATACAATTTTAAAAACTACATCCAGGAAGATGTTGAGGAAACACGGTTAAATTATCTTGTGAAAAAACTTTCCATGCAATATGGAATAATGTGTCCCTAAAAATGGAAAAAATGAAAGGTTAAATGTTATAGACTTCCTCACTAACAAAAACTACAGCTAGGAAAACGAGATGGGGCGATGAAGTGCTCTTCTATCAACTGTTATGTCTTCAGCCAGTCGGCAAGATGGCGGCCAGGCGCAGGAGTGCAAGACAAGAAAATACAAATCAATTGCTTGTGCGAAATCAGATACACTGCAGTGTAGGGGGAGCTTATTTAGTGGTTGCAGCCTGCAGGAGCTATTCCACTTGCCACACCTACACGAATGGCTATGTGTGCAATTTGCCACGGGGAACAACAATAGAAAAGCTCACATAAACACGAAAAAAGAGTTACAGTCACTGGGGGGGCACACGTAACGGTACAAACAACCAACCCGAGTTGGCCAAATCGGCCAATGGGAGAGCTGTACGAGCACACCAACACACTGACAACAACAAGCCATAGACAGGGCGTCAGTTTCCAGAAACACAACACAACAAAACAGGAGCCAACCAGCAAGAAAAGCCCACGCCACAACAACAACAAAAACAGGAGCTACGAGGACGAAAGAGAGAGCAAGGAAAGGAATCAAGCAACAGGCACGAAGACAATTCCAGTTGCAGCGCCTTGGAAGGCTCTCTCACACTTGCAGCGAAGAGAACTTGAGCGAGCGCCGTACCGTTACTCGCCCGAGTCCTGGATAAAGAGAGAGAGAGAGAGAGAGAGAGAGAGCCAGAACCAGAACCTCGTCGGCTTGTATTTTATTTAAAATTGTTTTGAGTAAATAGCATATAAACATTTTATTTGCTGCTGCCAAAAAACTAACGAATGGCAGTAACTATATGCAACTAACAGTGAAGTGCAGCGCAGAAGACATGCGCAGAAAAAAAACCATTGAGAGAGAGAGCGAGGGAGAATGAGTGCCGGCAAAATATACCGTTAACTAAACAGGCACACATAAAAACTTAATTAAACAACAATAGAGAGCACTGGGGAGCAAAAGGAGAGAATGAACGAGATAGGAAGAGAGAGGGAGAGCGAGCGAGCAAGAAAGAAACATCTTTCTTCCCAATGAGTGTGGGAGCAAGACAGCTTGCTAGTGCTGCAGTTTGCTGTTGTTTGTTGCAACTAACCCCTAGCCCTAGTTCTACATACATACCTATATATCCAGTTGCTGCAAGGAGGCTATATACTCCCAGGACTCGTAGTCCTCGGCCAAACAACGTGCAGCAAACACGACACAATAAAACACAAAATACCAGGCAAAGCTAAATATCGAGCAATAGCAGCCAGGCTTGCAAAAACTGCAATACCAGCAACGCCCCCTATATGCTTCCTGCCACATGGGGCGTGGCGTCTTCGCATATTTACCAAATAACCAAAGCTTTAGACTGCACCTACCAAAAAACTCGAGGACAGGGAACAACCACTCATACTACAGTCGGCAGTACAGTTGCCTCCATCTACAATACAATTGCAGGTACAGTTGTGCTGCCCCTCCGCAATGAATAGCATACCGTACTATGTGTCAAGTATAGTATAACTACCTCTTATATAAATGTATCCCATTCGTGTTTAGTTAAAATTTAGTGCATTTGGTTCTACCTCAACTATAATTACCTCATTTCCATACATACATATTTAGTACAGTTGCTTCTATTTGATCTATAGTTACCTCACTTCCTTACATTTTAATTTTTAAGTGAATAGATTATAAATTTAAAAATAAGTTAATAATATTTAAAACTATTACCCCTACCAGTTATCTCAGCTATGATGACTTTTCTCGTTTCCTTCTTTCCTAATCAAGTACAGTTGTGCACAGAACCAATAAACGTGGTCATGAGCCATGAGTTATCAGCACGTCGCAGCCATAAATCGAATTTCTGCCAGAATTAAGACTTATAGCCTTGCTCTACCCCCAATGTAAAATATTATAATCAAGTACCAACTGAGGCCACACTCCCTTTCTACGCTTTTTTTCCATACTATCCAATTTGTTAAATTCGCGAGAGTACAAAAAATGAAAAATAAATTCGATTTGATTTCCATTGTCTAGACTTTCGTTTTTGGCTTTCCTCATTGCCAATTCGTTAACTCCTGGTGTTATTGTTGGCGCGCGGGCAAGGTGTGGACTCATCCTGTGTGTGGTGGCTGTCCTTTTGGCAGGACTCGCGAGACGGAGCTCAATATTTTAATTAAAATTGTTCAAGTGTTTGTTTGACAGATAAATATTTAATGAGTCAAATTAAGTGACGAAAATTTATTGAGAGGCGATTGATTGACTACCACATTGGAGGTCCAATCAGTTATTTGTTAGTCTAAGCAATGTTTTAAGAAAGGGGAAAAGAAGAAATGAAGAAATTCCTTATCTCACTTCAAAACAATACTTCAGTCGATATAAAAACTCATTCGATTTTCTAGACTATGTATACTAGAATTCAGTTTACAAAAAATTTTGAACTCACCACCACGTTGAAGGTAGAAATTTGACCCCAACGGCTGCCAATAAAGGCCAATCCCCAAGCGACGTCTATCGACTGCAACGGCTCTTTAAGGTAAACCGTTTCTATGACCCGCTCCAGATTCTGCAAATGTTTAAGAGTTATAAGGTATTCAGGTATGGCTCCTCTAGTGACTCTAAGTGACTTACCAGGAGCGAAGACTTCTTAAAAAATCCATCCGCTGAGGTGGTGTAGAGAATAGAATCCTTTTCGCTGAGGCACATGTTCGTGATAGCCTCGCTGTGCTTAGTGATCTTTCGCTCCAGCTTGTGAGTGACCAGGTGGAACATGTAGATATCCCCATCTTCGGCTGCTGCTATCACGTACTGCCTGTAGATTTTTATTTGGGTAATGGGGCTGCCAACATTCTGCAATTTGCCCTTCGGCACGAATCCTACAGAGCACTTCTCTTCGGAGTTGAGCTCTGACCTGTGGTGATCGGGTTCGTGTAGTGGTTCCTTAAGGAAGGAGCTAGGCGTTTCGTAGGACATGTGGCAAATTGGATCCGGAGGCGGTGGTGGTGGTGGAAGTGGTGGTATTACAGCCAGTGGTTGGTGGGTCGGATTAACTGTAATACTGGGCTTGGTCAGGCGCGATTGTGCAAGTTTGGTGGTGGACGAGGAGTCGGCTACTTGGTCACCAGCTGACACATCCAACTGCTCTACCTTGAAATTTGATTGAATGCTCTTTTCAGAATCCATTTTATTGGTATCGCGTTCAGCAATTTCTTCCTGGGATTTCTCCACCAATTCGTTTGATTTATGTATTTTGGGGACTCGTTTTTGTACCCTTACTTGACGCTTGGGTGCTAGGACCAACACAGCTCTTCTTAATCTACTTCTAGTTCTCCTCGCTATCCCTCCTTTGCTAAAACTGTCATCCTGCCTGGATTCCTGAGTAGTTTCAGCCGGAGGTGGTTTGCTTTTGGAGTTGGCAGCTTGAGCAGAAGTAGCCTGATTTCTAGAAATCATGGAGTTAATCATCAGAAACCTTCGACTCTGGAGTTCTAGATTCACCATCTCCAGCTCAGATTTCTCTTTCTGAAACTTTGATATCATATCATCCAAAATGCTGCGACGATTTTGATTTTCCATCAAACGACGATCAATTTCAACCAAATTCTGCGCCATCATGTCTCCCAAATGTTCCAAAGGCTCGTTTATCTTTGATCCACAAGCTAGACGCGTATAATTGCAAAGGGCGGGATCCATGGCCAGAAATGGAAATCCAACGGGAAAGTGTTCCAGTTTCGCCGAAGAGGAAGGATTTCCTGGGTTAGGATCAGGGCTTTCAGAAACATCCACGACTGGAATCTTTTGGCGAGTTTTCTGACGAGCTGAACCCTGCTCTGACTCCATAGGATTCTCCTGGATGGGTGTTGAAGATTGACGGGTTGGAGGAGATTGACTTTTCTGAAGGGCTGACACCATTGGAGAACTCTTTTGAGCAGTTGCGGAAATAGGACTCTGCGGAGTTGGCGGTGAGGATTCGCGGACAGGAGAAGATGGCTGTTTCTGAAAGGGCAATACAACTGGAGAACTGTGCCTTATAGGCGGAGTTGATTTGGGGGCAGGCGAGGATGGAGGTTTCTGACCCGGTGATATATCTGGAGAACTATCTTGAGCCGTTGGTGGAATAGAACACTGCTGGATTGGACGTAATGTGGACGCCTTAGGGGTTTCCTCAACCATGGATGCTGATTTTTTGGGGCTTAATAAATTTGCAAGCTTTTGCTCTTCATCCTGCTCCCGACGACGTTGTTTCTGCAGACTCACAACGTTGACAATCTCTTTTAGCAGAAATTCGATAGCTTGGCGATTGTCGACTGCTTTGAGATTCATTTGCATCTTGGCTACCTCTATTTTGCTAAAGGTTTGTGAATTGTGCTCGGAGCTTGTCACCACGCAGGAGATAAAGTGCAATCGACTCTGCAGGCTACTAGAATGCTGGCGACGATAGCGCTCAGTAAGAGCCTCTCGAAGATGGGGAAGGATCAGCTTTTCAAAACTGTCCACCACATTTTCTGCATCGTTTCGAAGCTTCAGCCTGCGTCGCCTTTTTGTGGACTTACTGCTGCTTTGGGAGCTGGTGGAGTTGTCACTATCGGCATTTTCCACAGTTGCGGGTTCGGATTGCGTCAAACCTTCTGGTTGATTTAAACTATCACCTTCAAGTTCATCAACGTCCATATGCTGCACGCCCTGCTCTTCCTGCTCTCCGTCAGATGAGCTCAGCAGATCAATAACTTCCTTTGAAGCTAAAGGACTCACTGATATGGGTGAGCTGCTAGACTCCCTTTTAATTTCCATTTTATTGTGTGTACTGATAATAGAATGGCAATCTACTGAAGCGATTTCCTGATCATTACTTGTGTTGGATTTACTTAATGCACTTTGACTTGGAGTCGAGTGCTTACTCTTTGAATTTGTCCATACAACTCTTTCACATGTAGGGGTCGGTAGCAAGGGCGCGCGATTTTTAGATTGGTGTATTTCCGACCTCTTGATGGAATCAAGGTGTTGCACAGTTTCTATTGGTTCTTCCTGTCTCGGACTCTTCGGCCTAGTCCCATTTACTTTAATGGTTTGATCGACGCTCCGATTTCTACTTTTCTTCTTATTGTTTTCTTGCAAGACCTTTTTAGGGACCACATTCGATTTTACAGAGCTATCTTCGCTACCTTTAGGCAAAACGCAATGCGGGTTTCTAGGCTCGCCGGCTTCTACTTGCTGATTGTTATCATTACTATCAATTTTATTTTGAAGCTTTCTAAATTTAAGGCTCTGATCATTATCGTGAAGAGTAGCTTTTGTCTTCTTAGCTTTGAAATCTTTTGAACTTTCAGCGCTGTTACAAGTTCCCTTCGATTCTTCGGTTTCTTTCTTTGTCCCTTTTTTATTTACTTCAGTATCTTTGGCCGTCTGACCCTCTGATATGTCTATGCCAAAGCACTTTTCGATCTCCTCGAGCAGAATTGCGGGCAATTTGATGGCATCTACAATTTCGTCCTCGACTGATTCCTGTACCAGACAATCCTTGGGCTTATCCAGCTCAATTGTCTTCAGCTGTCGGCGAATCTCGTCACGTATACGCCGCCTGGCCTGGAGTTGTAAGTGTGGTTCAAAGATGGTGTCGCCATTGTTGATTATGTACTTCAGAGTCTCCTTGTCCATGCTGGCGATGCGATCATTGAAGACGGCCTCGCTTTCTGCGGCCTGATCAAGACTTGCAGCATTGTAAATGCAGTTGCTTACGGTTCGGCGACGATTTCTTAGGTTGGGCCTAATGGCCAGACGACTCGGGCTGGCGGGGGATGCGGATGGAGGGGGACTGAGGAGAGGTCTCTTGCACAGATTCTCCTGGGTGACTGCAAAGAGCTCCTGCCTCAGTAGCTCGGTGAGGGGGCGCACTTGGATACGTGGAATCGATTGACTAGCCTGTACACCAGAGGGGTTCCCACCAAACTTGGATGCCTTTAATTTTTCCTCCGACGACTGCGCCTCCGATCTTCGATCGGAAAACTGTGGAGCCTTAGAGGTTTCGTTTAAATCCTTGCTCTGCTTGCTAGGGCAGGAGCTGTCTTTCAACCCATTGGTTTTTGTATGCTGATCGCCTTCTGATGCAATTGGATCAGGTTGTTGAGATATATCTGAACTGTGCTCGGTGGGGCTGGTTCTGCTAGCTCCTTTATCCTCAGTTTGCCCTAAATCAATTTTATTTTCTTCGGCTTGATAGTGATTTACGCAGCTTTGGTTATACTCTTTATGTGGTTTACAAGCATCGCTTTTTTGGTCACAGTTGTGGCCGTTACCTCGCCTGATGTCAGATGTGGCTCTGCTCAGACTTGAACCACTTTCACCATTATGATTAGGAGACCTAGAGGAATCTCTGGCACCTTCGTCCCTATGATAGGATCGACCCTCACTTCCCCTAGGCTTGGTTCTGTAGTAATGCTTTCTACGGGGATAATCACTGTATCTGCCAGAGTGTCTCTCATCGGAGTACCTAGTGTTTCTTTCGCGAAAATCAGTTCTCTTAGTATAATCTCTCTCCTGTCGTTCCTGGATTGAACTACGGGAGTCAGAATGGTCCCGATTCCCGTAGTTTGATTGCGGGTAAAGCGTCTGTCTTTGATTGTGATTAGACCACTACAACATTTTCGTTGATTAGAAAAACCAAGTATTCAATGTTCTTCTTAACTTACCACTCTATTGTTAAAGTGACCACTGTAAAAAAGAAAGAACATGTATTGTGAGTAAAATCTTTTCTAATTAATTACATTTAGACGAATTGCGAAAACATAACTACAAAGACGCCGAGAAAGGTGAAAACTTTTGCAAACAATAAAGGAATAATTAATGTAATCAAGCGACGTGCCTGAGTTTACTCGTAACTTTCTGGCACGTAAGAAACCGGACTGAGAAATGAAAGAAAGCTGCTGCATTAATTTAACAGATTTAAAATTTATAACCACAGCACCCCTGACCCCATTCGCATTCCCAAGCACTTTTCATCCGCCAAAACTTTGCTCTCGCTATTTGTGTATGCAAAGGTGCGAATTCCGTTGTTCTTTTGGTTTTTTCCTTACCGAAAAATCTCGTTAAGAAATGCTAAATTATACGGCCACAAATCCTTGCCGTTGCCTTTTTTAGTTAATGTCACTTGTAACATGAACTAATTAAAAAGTAAGGGAGCTTAAGTCCTGTGAACCTATACAGAATCTGAATGAAAATTTATTTGGCTTGCTCGAGTGAGCTTCAGCCACTTTTGCGATTGAATATTAAACGTTGTAAAACTAAAACTATATTATACATCATTTTATCTTAAAAAATCAAGATATTTACGGTAACAAGGCTTTTTTATAGTATGCACCATTGAAGAATGTCGGATTTGTTATGTTCCATATCTCAAGTAATCCCCAATTGCCACAAATACTTACATCTCTCTAAATTGTGTCCCTAAACTGGAACGAGTTTTCCTGCGAAGGTACATTTCAACTTGATATGTTTTGGGCTTTAATTAAAACCAAACAAACAACACGCTTCTTGTCAACGCCAAAACAAAGAGTAAAAGTTGAAAATTACCTCAAGCTGTTGCGCCCGAGAAAAGGAGGCAACCCTTCAAGTTACCCCACTAATTGTTACAGCCCCTGCCCCAAAATGCCGACTTCCCCCTGTTTATCGGGGAAACATTGTGAAAACATGTGGGAAACGTGGCTGCGCTTAAAAACACATTACAAGTACAAGACAATTAGTTTGTCTCATATAAAACGGGACAGGGGGGTTTTCGGGATTCCCCCGAGCCGAATTTTGTTTTCAGCCAGCAAGAGTTAAACGTTTTCATATTTATGAGCCTCGTAAAACTCAATGATATACAAAATTAATGACAAAAACGTAGCAAGTGGCGCATCTTAGCTGGTTCCACTCTCTGGCGAATCGTAAAAGAAATGCTACCTCAAAAACTTTTGTCAGCATTTACCTGCCAGCGGAACACAAGTGGGGTGGAAGTACGCCGAAAGTTATTCAAGCGTCGTGTAATTTTAATTTCAAGACAGTCTGCGACTTTTTAGTTCGAGCATTTCAGTTAAAGGACTCTCGTTCCATTCCCACTTCTTTTCTTTCCATGCCTTTTTCGACTGTCTATCTCCGGGTGTCACGTACAATTTTTGTTCCTTTTTTAATTGACTTTGGACCTGGGCGAAGTTTATTAGTTGAGGGCGACTTTTTGGCTTGATTTGAGCAGTAGGTTCCCTCCAGTCTACGTGAATTCTTCCTGCTCATTAGAAAGGACTTGTCACACACGCCACCGTGACTTTGAGGACTCTTTCAGGACCTCTTTCTTGGGAACCGTTTCCGGTTCCGATAAGGGAACGTGTTATTGTTGATCCTGCGGGGGTTGAGTTGAGTTGAGTTGGGGACCAAGCAAATCAAGTGGCATCCTTTTTGACTCATCACTGCATATATTTTCCCAAGTTTATTTTTTCTTTCCGCTATGCGTTATGCATATTAATTTTTTGCCAAGTGCCAGCATGGTGAACGAAGTCTGATTTTTTCCGGTTTCCAAAAGTATAAGCACAATTTTACGTTTTGGTGGTAAGATTTATTGGTATGAAATAAAGTATAATAGTAACTAGAGTCAATGGTGTCTGGTTATACCTAACATGAATTGACAACAAGTTTGATTGGGCTGTAAATACAGAATCAATACCTGTACATAAACCACTTCTTGAACTGCGCCACTGTCTTAATTGAACGTGGACATGTCTTTCGAACGCCACACCCAAAAATCGTTAAGCTGCAAACCAGTTCATACTTGGCCTATGAAACTGTAACCAGGTCGCTGGTCGACTTGCATGCCAATTGAATTTAACTGCGGGTAATTGTTCAGCTTTAGTGGGTAAAGCAGTGAATATTGAACCTTTTTTCAGTAATCCACAACACGGGGATGTAGCTCAGATGGTAGAGCGCTCGCTTAGCATGTGAGAGGTACGGGGATCGATGCCCCGCATCTCCAAACTACGTTTTATTTTTGGTATATCTCAAAAAGCAACTACAAACTCTTGGCAGTCAAACACTTAAAACAATTAAAATCCTCAAAATAAATACATAAATTTTACGAACGACTCGAAAACAGCAATGGCTTAACTAGCTTACGTCGAAAACTTTGTCCTCGGCAAAATTGTGAAAAACAAAGCCAAGGTAGGGAAAAATTAAAACAAAAGCCTTTTCTCATAAATAGCACATCATGTATCATTTACAACACCAAACCCGCCTGACTCAGACTGTAGAGGAGTTCCCAGCATGTTGCCCGCGGAGTCCTGGGACCGTGTTTTGGCCCATTGACAACTCCAACTCCTACAAATTCAGTTTCACATCCACATTCCGACTGTGCTGACTGTTCTGACTACTGCGGCCGTCTGGTTAATTGCTGGCAAAGTTCTCTGCGATGCAGGGAAGTAAACAAACATTGGCATATTGTGCTGATTTATGTGCGACAATGTGTTCTCTCAGCCATTTCCCTCAGCTACAATACACTTAGAAAATAAGAATGATACTTTCTAAAAATGCAAGCGCAGATTAACTGTCAAATATGTTAAATATTATACCTCGAATAAGTTCTTTAACATTTCACAAAAAATACACATACATACATATGATCATGATCATATCTATATATATTCTGCCCGTCTGTCAGTATATCCGTATGAACATCAAGCGTCTCGGGAACTATAAGAACTAGAACATTTATATCAAGCGTGATATTTTCGAGAAGTCAAATTAGTACACGTTTGTTTCAAACCATTGCCACTCTAACGCGAAAGGTTTTAAAAAAATATTTAATTTTTCATTCGATTTTTTTCTATCTAAAGTCTATTGGTATTTCCCTGGCTTTACCACTAGCTGAGGAAGGGGTTTCTGATAGTTGAGGAACTCTACTATAGCGGACGGACAGACATACTTGGCTAGTGGACCTGTGACATACCTTTCAACGCATCTTTTACACCATTTTACTCTAGCAGTATCTGGTATAGATATGAAGAATTTATAATACTTATATTGCAATTTGTAAGCAATCCAATTAGTGAAGTCTAACCATTCTTTTCTGAGTGTAATAATGTGATGAGGGCGCAAATCAAATTACGCGTCTTGATTGTCGACATGGGGCGGGTTCTAAGGGATGCAGATATGAGACTCCACGGATAATGCTCGCTTGGCAGCTACACAGCAACCTTTGAATATTCATTAGTGGCAACTTCTTACCCCCAACATATACATAAGTACCGGAATGCAAAAGACAAAACTGCCGACGTCTGCGTGTTGTACTTGGCAAAAAAGGGAAATAATCCAATTGGAGATGCGGGGCATCGATCCCCGTACCTCTCACATGCTAAGCGAGCGCTCTACCATCTGAGCTACATCCCCCATGCATTGTGGGCGGCCGAAAGTGTCCGAAAAAGGTGTTTTACAGAAGTGCAAGCCAAGCCAAATTAACAGTTGGCCAAGAGAAAGGCCAGCTGTGGTCAGCTTCTGCTCGTTTGGTAGCTATATTTGGCTTGGAATTGTGTTGGAGTTGGGTGGAAGTTATGCGAAGACAAGAGGTTTGTTTCAGAACAAATGCATTCGCCTCACTGGGAGTTTGTTAACAAAAGTTGTATTGTAATGCTTAATGAAGCAAGTGAACAAAAACATTTTTCTCCGTAAAGTGGAACAAAACAACTGTGACCAATGTTTGCAATCTTAAAATGCATTGTTAGCATTCATTCATTCAAAATGGTAGACGTTTGGCGGACAGATGCAGTTATATTTATATCACTCTGGTTTAGAATTATCAAACTAATATCCCACTTCGAGGAGTTACAAAAAAATCCGTATGAATGGTGAATTCATAAGCATCGATTGTGAGATTTTCTATAAAAATAAGTACTTATATTAAAAGATTATTTACATTCATAAAAAATATGTTAATTAAAATGGTGCATGCCTAAATAAACAAGTGCCGCCTAAGAGTTTTTATATATGGAAAAATCATCTGCACCTAATCAATACCATTAGTTCAAGCAGATCTTGTAGGTAAACTCCTTAAACTTAATCGCCTCCTTAAATAAGCTTTGCCTTCAACTCAGATATTTGCTGTTCAGTTACCCTTAACCAAAAAAAAACAAAACCATTTAAAAATTGCAGCATGCCGAAAAGTTTTTGAAGCTTCCCGCATAATCAACTCTGTGCCTTGGACTTTTTGCAAGGATAAAGACTCCATGAAACAGCAAAAGTACGAAATAACAAACAAACAATAAAATATTGAGCACATTAATGTTTAGTCAGACGTAAAATTACTTTTAAGTCTACTTCCAGCTAAAGGGCCAAGGGAATTTTCTTCTGCTCCTTGGCGAAAACAGAGCCAATGCCAGGGGGATTGGGCTATAAAGACGTTAGATAAACGTTAGATGCATATTTATGATTTGACACTCCAGCAGTTTGTCGGCAAGCAGCGAAAGAAAATTCTAAATTTGGGGGCACTTGGTCTTTCTGTCGTTTCCTATCGCGCTCGATAATGAAAAATTGTTCACTTTTGCCGCATTGACAAATGCTTGATAAGGCACAGGAGGAAAACTGGAGCCCAAGATGATGGGCAACAATAATAAAAGTTTATGCCAGCACTTTGGATTTAATTAAGAATAAGAAAAACGCACAACTTCCAAACTTTTCAATTGCCAGATGCGCCGGCAAGCGTCTCGGCTAATCGGATTTTCACAGAATATTTTTTATGATTATTTCCGAGCGGTGGAAAAGCTTTTGGTTAATTAGGGTCGAGCTGTGAGGGATGACAGAATAAGAAATAAATTAAATCGCTGAATTAAATCTGCCTTTTGATCTGAATACATTTTAAATAGAATTAGAATTATCTCATATAGGCCGCAAAAATATGGAAATTATTCGGGGGAACGACGGGAATTTGTTGATCAACGCTTAAATGTTGCTTAAATAATTAATGAGAATAATCTTAAGAAAAGTCTGATAAATTTAAACCTAATATAGGGAAAAAGTAGTCATCCCTTTTATATTAGATTTCTGTTTCATTTGATAGTTTTTTTTTAAATTTACTTTTCTATATCACATGGACAGATTTCACCAGTCATCATCACCGTTATAAAAATACTGTCACTAAATAAACTGCTACGAATCAAAACATTGCGTAATCAGCTCGGTCTGCAAAAACAACTCGATTAACCACACACCCACACTTTCAGAAGTCCGGCAAAGTTTACTCAATCACATTAATTGCATTGGCGTTAAATGGCCTCCTGTTGCGATACATTCACACGCCACTCAAACTCAAAGTGTCACTTAATTGTTTATGAATTGCTCTCTCTGTTTGCCGGCGTGTGCGGGGAAATGTGAATGTGTGAGTGAGCGGTTGTGTGAGTGAAATATAAATCAGCCTGCGTGTTAGGCTATGAATTTTGTTGTTGTCAACATGGTGCGGTCGACAGACCGGAAACGGAAGTTGCGGTGCTGGTCGCCTGCGACTGTTGGAGTTTTTCTCCGTTTGACTTTCCCGCGGTTATTACATGCTTGTTTTGAAGTTTTTATTTAAGGCAAGGCTCAATGGTTGTTTAATAAAATAAACTGAATTCATGAATTTGTGGAGACTGAGGATTAATTTTGATATTACATTTTATTGAAGTGAATTTCTGAATAATATTCAAGGCGGAGCCATCCAAAAAAATGAATTATAATTTAATTCGAATTTAGTTTTATCCACTGCTGCAACTTCTTCTAGCTTAGCTTCTAACTGAGCGCATAGAACAATACAAAATTGCTATGGAAAATTGTATTTAAACAAGTCGAAAAACAATTATTAGATTTTTTTTTTAATGATAGAATGCCGTTCTTCTTTTTTTATAGCGAAGTCTGCAGCTAAAACCACACATTTTTGGTTCGGAATACATCAAGGTTTTGTGGAAATGCAATAAAATTCCATTTGGTAATCTTTTTTTTTTCTATGAAACAACGAAACTCGTTATACCTCTACTTTTTAAAAGTTTTAAAATATTTCAAAAATATTTAATTAATTGCCAATTGCAATTAACATCATTTATTAGTTTCACTTCACAAAAATTAATGGGGCTTTAAACGGTTTAAAAATTTACCGTTAGGACAACAACAGCACAACACACAACACTACACAACACAATACTGGGCAGTTCGTTTTGGGGGAAGTGCCGTTAGTAGCTTCGGATACGATTTCGTTGTTTTCCTTTTTCAATTGGGGGCGGGCGGAGTTTAGAGAGCACAACACACAGCAATGGCAATATAGCTGCAGCGGCAACAACAACAGCAAGTACATAACCAACTATACAACAGGACAACAGCATTCGGGCACACACTCACACTTACAGCAACGCATGCAGCGAACGAGCGACGAGCCGACGATCATAACGGTACATAACACGAAGTCACGGCCCGAGAGCTGCAGCAAAACAAAACACAGCACAAAACAATGCAAAGTACAGCAACAATAACAAAATGTAACTAAATAGGATGCAGCAGTGGAAGTGGTAGTGGGAGGGGGGTATTAACCCACCCCCAACCATTATTTTCCATCTGCCCCCCTCCCTCCATTCTCTTGCAGCGCTGGCAGAGCGAAGGACGAACGAGCGAGCTGGAAAGACCGAGTGCGACTAACGGTAAACAGGCCAAGAAGGAGCAGAGAAATCTTCGTCGCATCAGCTTCGCCACATCGCCTCTCACGAAGCACAACCGAGAGAGCGAGAGAGGGAATGAGAGAGAGTGAGTGAGCAGTGATGGGGGATATAAAATAAAATACAAGCAAAACAACATAAAACCCAACAACAGCAATAATAACAGCAACTGCAGCACGTGCAATTAATAGATGCTCTCCATCTCACTCTCTCTCCGCCATTTCGTTTCTCTCTCGCTTCTGCAATGTACCGTTGTACCGTTGCAATCCGAGATGCCTCTCTGGTTGGCTGTTGCATAGTTCTCGGCGCCAGGAAGAAGTCTGAGTGTGTGTGTTGGCATTTTTGTTTGGTAAACTGCATATACAACAATACAATAAGCAAGACACCGACAGAGGAATGGGGATCTGGGGTCCTTTACATACCGCTCTATGTAGCATGAATGAAATTTCGGCGCATGCCATTTGATGGCCTCGCTATAAAAGTCAGATAGGCCATGTGCACGGGTTCAGTTGAGTCTCAACTACCAGAGTCCCGACTTCGAGTTTAACTCCATCTCCCAAGAAGCCAGCGAAGCCGCCAAAAACGGAAACGAAAAAAAAACTACGGAGAAATCTAGCTGAAGAGTATTTATATCGCAGCAAGTCGAAATTCCTTGAGTTCCAAAGCGACGGCATTTGGCTGAGGACAATATTTGGACGCGAGTGTGAGCCCCGCGCTCATCAAGGTAAGTTGCGAAAAAGGTGGATATGCAGTGAGTGTGGTGAATACAGTGGTGGAATTCGAGCTGGGATCGTTTATAAGAACTGATTAAAGTATACAATCAAAACACGGGAAGAGGATCACCATTTAAATACTAGTGAATAGCAATATTAATTTTCGCAATAGCTAGCATGCATGACAATTCAAAAGGTTTTGTGCTATAATTGGACAGTAGAATAAAATGCATTAGTAATAATTGCACAACGAATGGGATAACATTCCCTTTAAACGGTTTTTATGGATTTTCAATCAATGCAATTGATGCCATAGCTGATTAGTCACCTTAACCTAAAAATAAAATAAACATTTTTTCAGAAACATCATCCTACCAGAATACTGAGTTCTAAGCTTCAATATAAAAGCCACTACAACGATTTCATCGCACCATCAGTCAGTTCGCTTGGGTCGAACCTACTGTAAGTAGGACACCATGAGTTCGCCGATGAAAGCACAGGTCGCACGATCTCAAACGCAAGGATACAAAAATGATCTCTTAAAGCGGTACAAATCAACGAAATCAAGCCATAATAGGGGCAAATATCAAATTATAGAAAAATAATGTCATAACCAGCTAACTACAGCAATCGATATGTAACCAATTGTAGGGCCACTAAGTATGCCGATAGTCAATGTATTAGCCATATCTTTTAGCATTTAGTAAACCTTACTTAAACCATCACAAACCAGGGACAATGCATCTAAATAGGCAATTTAGTTCTTAAGATCAACTACAATTAAATAACATTCACTGTAAGACTCCGAATCCGAACAGTTAGGGCTCAAAGAAAGACAACCAATTGAAATCGCTCGCACTTAACTTTTTATAAATCCCGCTTCAAGAGCTAAACATTGGCACGATCCGCTTGATCCGGGGCTTGTGATCCGCTCCAAACACTTCGATTCCTACAAAATTATCCGGGCAATCTATGAGATATGGGTGTCCGAACTTTCTGATCGCGTACGCGGAAAAACTTCCATGAAGTGGAGGCCAGGGTCCGGACCTTTGCCGTAGTCGGGTTCTACGAGCCGTGCGTCAAGCGGCAGTCGCCCCTCGCGTCGGTCGGGCGGGTGGTGGGTAACGATTTACCGTTACACGTTGGGAATGCGTTCGCAAAAAAAAAAACGCGAATTTGATGAGACTTACAAATGAGAATTATTTAACTATCTTAACTATCTATTTAACTAACTTCTTCTATCTTCCTTTAAATTTATCTACTTCTATAAAGCATTCTGCATGTTACTTATTCATGGAAAGTGCAAATTTGTATATACAAAATTTATATTTATAATTTATATTTAATGGAAAATCATTTCATTCTGATCATTTTCATTCTGATATTTGATTCTAATAGCGTTCAATCGTAGGTTATAATCGAAATTTTCCATTAGGATCGATCTCTGTATGAGTGTTGAAGGATAACTCCTATATGACTATATAAGTCATGATCCGGTTTACCTACTGAGACGGTCGTCTAACTCTCATATTTGGCTTATTAGGTTGAGGTAAAGTGGCTTGAATAGATATTTTCCTAAAAACAAGTACACAGTTCTGGAAGAGATTCAAGAGACTTCCTGGGACGACAGTTGGCATAGCCAATCCTTCCCTTTCCCAGATGCAAACCTTGTTAACGCTTCTGGCCGTTGACGTCAACGGCGTCCACCCAAGAAATGCATATTTAGTCAAGTGTTAATAATGAGGCTGCCACCGAGGGATCGTCCCTTCGGCAGGATGAGTTTTTCAGCCCGACTTTTGGGTTTTGGTTGGGCGGGAAAGGTGCAAGCGTGCGTTAAGCCAAGGAGCTCACGCAAGGCAAACAAATACGGGGAGACACAAACAAATGGCGCAAAGGGATACAAAAGTACAAAACAAAGGAAAAGTGAGGAAAAATAAAAGGGAAAACTTGCCTGTCCAAACGTCCTCGATGCCAGGGTCGCGAATTATATTTCATTGAGTTGTTCTGTCGCCTGTGGATGTGGGAGAAAACATAAATAAAAAATTAAAATCAAAAGAATGCAGAAAAAAGCAAAAGAAATGCATAACTAAACGAGGATAGAGAATAGAGGTTGCAAATTGGGGCTGCTGTTAATTTTTTTTATTCAAAGTGTGCCCTTCTCGCGATTTCAAGAAAGTTGCGACGTTTATTTATTTCCGCACTGCCGAGGTCCTTTCTTTATTCTTCCCTTGACTGTCTTGGGATTTCTTTTGTTATCAGTTTCTCGAGGAGTGGTAATGTTGATTTTTATGCTTACGGCCTGCATTTGAGTTGATAATGAAGGCAGACATTATAAATACACCCCTGCTCATGTTCCGCACGGATTTTAATTTAGTGGTCTATAATTAAAAGCATTGCGTTGGGGGCGATGTCAGGTGGCCAATTTGCACACAATAAAAAACGAGAAAAGGAAAGTCACTGTCATTGGAAATCCCGCAGATACCATTTACCTTTCTACGTCACGTAGTTTCAACGTCAATTGCCCAGTTCGCGGCTGCTATTTTGTGGAATGGATGATGGGTCCTGAACATTGAACGCACTCACACGGAAATTACAATGACAGGCAGTCCACAGTCAGGGGCGTAGGCAAAAAAGGGGCTTTTTCTACGCAGAAAGTTAGATTTCCAAAAAAATGGATTTACTATAACTTATAAAAATACGGTTTTCTAACAACTTGAAGCCTAAATACGCAGAGTATTTTTGTGTATTGTATCCATATTTTGATTTGTTCCCTTAAGTCGATTAATATACAATCCACTTTATACTGCGCCCTTGTTAAACAAAACTGGCAGGACTAAAAGTATCTCGCGGATAGCCAGCCGCAGGAAATTGGCCACCCACTTGAAAATTTATGTGTTAATTTTAAGGTGCCCGACGAGAGGAGGAGATGGGGAACTTCAGGAGGTATTTTCTCCTTTATACATTTCTTTTTTTCCGCCTTTTTGTATTGGGCAGCATTTTTCACAAAGTTTTTGCAGGTGCTGCCAGGGTCAGGCGCCTTTCGGTGTGTAATAAATGAGCTAATAATAAGTGAAATGTGCTTTTGAGTGACCCTAAACAATTGCCCCGAAGAGAAAATGGTCAGGGAAGCAAAATTTAGGAGAAAAGGAAAATCCCGTAAAAATTGCTGTGAAATTTCGGTTGGGCAGCTAAAAAATGCGGCAAAGTGTCGGAAATTCCTTAGGTGACATGAAAAGATTTGTTTATAATTAATTTTTACCTCGCCAACACTTCCAGTTTTTTCCATTTGTTTTAAGCTAGAAAAGTTGGTTCTCGCCAAAGTGTAAAACATGTGCCGCTGAAGCTTATTAATTACATGAATTCCTTTGGTTAGCATTTTTTGGGGAATATTGGGAAACGGTCATTTGCACAAGATTTTTATATAGCATACATATTAGGGTAACAGGAAAAACTCATAAAAAAAAAGCACGTTAAAACTCGAACTTAAAATACGCCATCAACATTAATTAATAGGTGCTCTATTTCCAAATTTTTCTATTTAATCCTAGTTATGAAGAATACATTTATTTATCTAGCTGGACTTGGCTATGCACCGCACTTTCGACATTTATGAGTGGTTCCATGTGCTGACTGATACACCATGACCAAAATAACAAAAGCCACAAAAGACAAGTGTTGATGTGTCGAAGGGGAAAAATGCTGAAAAAAAAAATCAGCAGGAAAGTAAAAAACAGTGGCGGAAAACGAGAAAAACGAGGTGGAGAAAAAATTTGTATCCGCTTGTTGCAAATTCCAATCAATTTTTGTTGTTCTTACGGACGAGATGAGGGCGACTCATTTGCCGGAAAATTGAGTAGACATGCATATCCGCAGACGAACGGAAATGGTCAAGATGCAGGTTCGAACAGGGCCATCAATTAGACTTTTTTTCGGACTATGCTGCTCCGCTGTGGGTCCTTTGTCTTGGGCGATGGAGTTCGGCCTGTTTGGTTAACAAGATGGAGCTGACAGAGCCGCAGGTTATGGCTAAGGACCAACGTCATTGAGACAAGCTGGTTGGCCCAGCAAACAAACAAACAAACCGAGTCCCTTTCTCCTCAAAATATCCTTGTTTGGCAACTTTTGCGGCCAAAATGGAATTTTGCGTTTGCCTAACTGGCAAAAAATTGGCAAAGTAGTTGGGCGGTGGCGGTAAGGATGCCCCGGTGTACAGTTCCTACTCCATATGCAATGTTTTGATGTGTGGCAAAGTCTGCTGTGAATTGAAAATCGAAGTTAATATGCTCCGCAGACTGTGAAACAAATCATTTTCAAGTTGTTAAAGGAAATCGACACGTTTTTGCCATTTTATATTTATTATGGGCGCTTTTTTCCCGTTTGCCAGCAGATGTTGCCAAAAGTGTCAGGGTGCGAGATGGGTGCTAAATGGCAATAAACCTAATATTTTTGATGATATTTTTTTGGATAATGTCGTGGAGTGGTGGAGTTGAGTGGTCTGTCTCTGAAGAAAATGCAAAAAATGTAGTTTATTTGTACGCTCTTATTTAATACAAATAAATATCCGAATTACGAAGTTCGGTTCGTTTTGAGCACATACCAAAGTTTTCAAATTCTCTTTGGTTTAATAACCTATCCCAATTCGTATCTAATCACCATTACATAGGACTTTTACATTGCATTTACTTCTTTAAGAATCTGTCACGCATTCCTTGATGGCAACTTCAAAGCTGCAGAATACACCTACTTGAATATGCAAATCAGGACAAAAAATTCGCTTAGGTTAGCTATTTAACGCGGCGTTAGGGCGGCTGAAAAAATCTCGTACCCAACACATTATATTTATGCAATTTGAAAGAAGTGGGGCGTCATAAAATTAGTAAGCACATGAGTGGCCTTGGCTTCATTATCATAATAGAAAATCATGCAAAATTCAGGGATTTCGCGAACGTTGGCTGTTTTCTGTGTGGCTTTAGCCACACATTTACAATTTATGGTAGGGGAATTGAAGGTTCTACGTCATATACATTTTAGTTTAAATTATAATAATACAAATTCAAATGTCAGCAACTCAACCTAGGAGGTTTCAACTATTACAATATAATAGTAAACATGGTCAAGATCACAAGAATTCGAACCGAATCCAGCTAACGGAGGCCATATGGGATTGATAAAATTGTGGTTTAACTTTCAATGACTATCAATTATAGAGTTTTGGAAATGCACAGATGCACAATGCAATATTGATGTAAGTACAAATATTCCACATGGATCAGATTCTTAAATATTTATGGTGGGTCAGTCTCAGAAAGCGAAAACCGTCCGGCATAATATTGATGTATTCTGCATTGAAACGCTTTGCAACCCTAATCCACTAAACATGACATATCCTGTCATGAAAGCAAAGAAAATTGTATTAGAGTGGATGCTTATTCGGAGGATTTACTCACCAGCCGCTGGGGCTCAGACCACGAGAACCGGTGCCCGAGTGTCCAGATCCTCCGGCGGTGGAGCTCCATGCCGGCTGATTAGCCGAATCCCTGCCGGCGGGTGGCGGAGCTCCTCCCCTCGAATCTCCCGGTGGCTGCTGCGGTGCACTCATCACGTGGAATGCTTAAGAATCTAATGACATTTCTATCCCGGTAGGAAATGTTTACAACGATTAAGGCATATGCGAATCACAATTGGCCACTGGACCGCGTTTGTACTGTTTAGGTGCATTAAATCGTACGATTTTGAATCGGCAAGTTCCCTGAGAACATTAGTGCGTTCTGGTTTTGATTTTTGGCCAAGATATTTCACAGCAAACAAATGAATTCCGAAATAAATAAAATAAAATCCAGAACGTTTATAAAATTTACGAGAGAGCGACACGAACAGCTGACTTGTTATCGATTGTAATTCAAATGAGGAATCGCGGGTGTCAGTGCTGCCACCTCGTTCCACAATCTGGCGGCAATTCAAATTGACAGAAGTGACTGCTGGAAAATAGAGTATTGCGAAACGATACCCTACAATCAATTCGGAACGTTTAATCTGAAGTGTTTTAGAAAATGCAACCTAATTTAATATTCTGTATTCCGTATACGATTTTTATAGTCAAAATATTTAAATATATCACCATATTTCGTTCAGCAAATAATACAAATTTCTTTAAGATTATAAATACGGAAGCAAAATTTATTAATTGATGCTTAACATAGAGGTAAAGTGTTTTTAAGAATATTTATGTTAAGATCTTAAGAAATCTATCAAATAGTCAATATGCATGCTGATTTCGCTCGTTCGTTTGTATTGTCTCGAATTTATGCTAATGTGTTGACGCTTAAATTCGTAAAAATGTTCATTTGCTTAGCATCTTCTGTTTACTTTGCCCGTCGATTTTTCATTTCGTTTTATTTGTGCTTGTTCGGGGGTTCTCTTCGTGCCCTCTTTAAAATTTCCATAATTATATGCATCAGCTGGCAGGTGACTGAATGGAGAAGCAAAAGGACGAGTCGCAAGAAAAACTGAATCCTGGAAA
This sequence comes from Drosophila erecta, assembly GCF_003286155.1. Taxonomy (NCBI): domain Eukaryota; kingdom Metazoa; phylum Arthropoda; class Insecta; order Diptera; family Drosophilidae; genus Drosophila; species Drosophila erecta. The sequence goes on along the minus strand of NW_020825194.1, from coordinate 20,383,760 downwards.
ACAATAAAAAGGACTGCCGAGAACAATTTGTGTGGAGTCTGTACTTTCGTTTTTTTATGGCAGAATAAAACCAACGTCAAAGTGTAAATATTGACATTTTTAAATTATAATCAAAGTGAATAAATAATAAAGCATAACAAGAAATAAAGAAAGCAGCTTGGAAAAATTAATTGGGTGGCTGTTATTGTGGCAACGCATCTCTAGTAGTCAATCCCAAATCGTTTCAAGCAGTGACTTCGTTCCAATGCAGTAGAATCACTAGTGTTTTCGGCGAACCGCGATCACTCGGGGATGTAGCTCAGATGGTAGAGCGCTCGCTTAGCATGTGAGAGGTACGGGGATCGATGCCCCGCATCTCCAAGTCTTAAAGGTATTTTTTTTTCCGTAACTAGAAAAAATGTATTTAATTAATGTGTGTTCAATATTTTTATTTAATGATAAAAGAAAAAAGCTACAAATATATTGACAATATTAAACTACAATATAGTCGATTTCAATTGAACAGCGTAATTGGGAAATTATGAAAAACTTGGCAAAAAATATAAAGTTATTCATAATATGTGCCACAATACGAAAAAAAGAAATATCCTTGGAGATGCGGGGCATCGATCCCCGTACCTCTCACATGCTAAGCGAGCGCTCTACCATCTGAGCTACATCCCCATATAACGGTACTTGATTATAGGTTCTTCAACAAATTAAGGTTGGTAACTATGGCTAAATGAATGAGCTGTTTATACAAATGGACTAGCTGCTTACTATTCATGACCATGATCATAGCTTTTAGTTTACTGAACATATCACGTAAAAAGCACTCAAAGATTACAATTCAAAGACAAGCTGTTTCGAAATCAATTCGATTTCGTTTTCTACCTTTTATGAAAGTGGCTCCGTATATTTATGTAACTGATCAGGTCAGTTTCTGGGCCGGCGTGACGCTTTCAAACGTAAGTAAAAAAACTGGTTGAAGAAACTATTTCAAACTAGATTTTATAACATCATGGTACTCTACAGGTAAAAGGGTATGTGTTTTTTATATCATTGCAATCAATATTATGTAACCATTTAAAATATATGTAGGTCTATTTTTCTTAGCCAATTTCTTAAAAGGATGTATTTTATAGAATTAAATGAAAGAAGACGCCATGGAAGAATAAGATAACGGAGTCAAGAATGATAGTTATTTTTAATTGAAAAGTAGTAAATTAAGAATAAAGAAGCAAAAGAAATAAATCGGGCTCAACCGGGATTTGAACCCGGGACCTCTCGCACCCAAAGCGAGAATCATACCCCTAGACCATTGAGCCTATTAATTTCAGAATGGCCAAATAGCCCAAACGAGAGAAAATCGCCGGCCCAAGCTTAAAATAGACTAGATAGTGGTATTTTAATTTCCAATGCAGAAAACTTGTTTAATGTCTTTTGTTATCTTTCTGGCCGCATTTGAAACAAGGTGACCAGCATAATTAGCCTGTCTATCAATGACTAGGTGGACGGTGGGCCATTTTTCACACGCCTTTCCGCGGAGGGCGGACTAAGAGGGGATGTAGCTCAGATGGTAGAGCGCTCGCTTAGCATGTGAGAGGTACGGGGATCGATGCCCCGCATCTCCAGTAAAACGGTTTTTTTGCATGATTATTATTAAAAAAATAATAAGCAAATTATTGAATGAAGATGCATTTGATTTGTATACCGATTTATTTAATTTCGTTTGCTTAAAGATCTGCCTGATTGCCGAGGTAATAAGCTTGGCTTAGTCCCATCAGAGCAAAAAATACAGCAAGGGTTCATGTTTCATTCTTAAGACTCAAGTTGAAACTGGTAACATTTCTGAATCGACTTTAAAAATATTTCCGAATCATGTGCGTGAGCATTCTTTACGCTTGTCGATCTAGCAGTAAAGTAATTCTACACAGCACAAAAACGCTTTTTATTAAATATTTCAGAGTTTGTTTTGAAATTGCACTCAATTCGGGAACTTATTTATGCATTTTATTGATCAAGTATTTCTGTTGAAATTTTCTTCCCTGCAGGTCCATCGCATCCATCAGGGTAATGGACGAAACGCCCAGGACAAAGTTCGAGGGTTGCCAACTCCCGTAACCTGCACAAATATTTAATTATTCATAACTTTAAACAATCACGGCGACGTCGGCATCATCCGTGTAACCCCAGGGTCTAGCCCCTTCGCCATCCCCCATTCTGATTTTAACTCAACAAACACAATACAAACACATGGAAAATCCGGAGGAAGGCTGCCGTTGGATTCCCCCGACTGCTGGGAACGCTTAGCTGCTGTTCAGACTGCCACCGCTGATGGTAATAACATTGTCGTAAAATCATGTTTGGCTTATCGTGGGACTCCCGGGACGATGATCCTGGATTTCTGGATTTCTGGTTGCGTGGAGGAAGGTTCCGCGCACGCTGCATTTAAATGCCGGCAACGTCGAGGAACGGCGTGAATTATAGTGGCGTAGGTTAAATGCCGTTAGACAGCCACATAAACTGCGAACCCTTTCTGTCCATCGAACTTGGCCCACACAAAAAAAAATTGTTTGCTAAATTTTGTGAAAAATATTTAATTCTGTGTAATGTGGCATTTTTGTATATGAATGAATTTTTGTATTAAATTCATCTCAAAAGAATTGACATTTTTTAGAGTTTATCAGCGATACTGAAACTTATAATAGTTTGTTTTTTAATCGTGCCAAGCTAAAATTTGTTGTTATTTAACAAATTGACTTGTTTTCCCAGAAAATAAATGTACAGACATAAATGAATATTGTCACAAATATTTTTCTGTGTAAATATATCAAATATAAATAAGGCAGCTGTGTGCAAGTCAAAAGAGTTGTTGGCTTCTGCTTTTAATTTTTGTAAAATTATTTGCATTCGTTCGCACACAAAACCAATGCAAAGAAAGTTCCGACAGCAAGTCGTCCTGGCATCCAGAACCCAACTCCAGCCAATCCTCCTGGTCCTCGGCTTGTTTTCTTGTAATTATCGCTTTTGTTTGTTGGCTGAACTTTTGCCAGGTTTTGGCCGCCGGCTAACATACAAAATTAGCGCTTCGCTCACCAAAATGACTATACAATATTTACTATTCCAGGATGCGGGTTCCATTTTAGCGTCTCGGGCGACGTCTCAAGACGCTGCCAAAGTGGGCAACATATTGTCCTTGTACGCAGAACAACATAATTTTCTAATTGGCCAAAGTTGCTGCCAAGTTTTCACCCCGGCCAAAACCAGGCAGACCGAGAAAACATTTGTTCTCAGTTTCCGTTTGCTAATTCAATTTTAATGCCTGATTTCATATTAATTGAAAACGGCGTTTTGAACAAATGTTGAAGAAGTACATATGTATATGCAATATTTTATTAAGCTTGAAAAGTATTTACATAGTTTGTTCGCACAATCGTATTTACTGGATGCTGTGGAACCAAAAACTTATAAGGAAGATAGTCAACATTTCATTGTACCGATAAGCGTGTATTTTCGCAGTGAAACTCATTGGGAGTTGGCATCTTTAGCCAGCCTGCCGCGACCCCAAGTTCTATTTGCCCAAGGGCTTCTCAAGTCAGTCGAAGGCGTTCATAACAGATGACCTCATATTGGTGGCACCCACACCCGGAATCCTGGCCAGAAGACGCTTTTTCTTGTCGCCGCTTTTTATGGCATGCACAAAAGCCAAAAGGCAAACACACTCGAGTCATAAAAAGATGCCTGCAGACAAACAAAGCGACACACGAGCATCCAACAGGGCCAACATAAAGATCAAATGTCAATACAGGGAATCGGGGGTCGAGGATTCGGCTAAATGTGGCCAAAAGGCGGCAGTGGAAAGACAAACAGCAGCAACGGGAAAATGTACAACAAATTTCTAAACGTTGTCATAAAAATGAAATGAAAACAAGCAGAAGGCGGTCAACAAACGGAAAAGCTAAACTTAGACATTCAATAAGTTTACTTACGTCGAGCTGAACAGCAGTTAGAAGAATGGGGATAGGAATGGGGTTCTGACCTTTTTATCGCTTTAAATATGTTTATGACCAGGTTTTTTGGGAGAGGAAGCCCCCAGCCTGCTTATAAATCTCCATGGCTTAATGTTTATGAGCACGAAATTGTTTTTAACGACAATGTGTGTCCATGTAAATTATTAGTTTAATAACGTCTCCACTCAGGGCAATTATTATAGCTCTTTGGGGATCATGCTTTATGGGGCTTGACAAATATCAATAGAAGGGATTTACCCTGGTAGAAACTTTAAGAATGCATGCCCATTGAGCAAATCGACCTCGCATACATAATAAAAGATATATTCTGGAAAAGCCAACTCCCAACCAGCTCAATAAAGTCATTCAGACTGAGGCTATGGCCAAACTCCTACCGCCGAATCAAGTCAATCTCCGTCCAGGACATTACCTTCTCTCCGGCAGACCCAACACTCAACGCCTTAATCAAATCACGGCCATAAGGATACCCTCATAAATATGTCAATTAATGGCACGCCCCTGCCGCCCACTATCCGTCTGCTGTGTTATCTCAATGAAGACGTAAACGGTCTGATATCAATTTATGTCAATGTAAATGTTTCTTTGTCGCTCGCCGGGATCGGGTATAATGTATGCGAACCTCTACCATTCCATGGGACATGTGTCGGCGAATCTTAAACGGAGCTTATGAAACTATTAAAAGGCGAGCAGACAAGGCACACATGTCTCAAACAAGCAAACAAACAAACACACGGGACGGAGTCCTTGCAGAGGGGGCGCCACATATCCTTGGGTTGGGGGTAATTAGTTTGCTACACGCCCGAGGCGTGCCTTCGTGTCCTGGTCCTGTTGGTCCTGTTGGTCCTGTTGGTCCTGGCATTGGCCCATGAATAATTCCAGGCGGTGGCAAAAACTTTGACCAGCTGCTCGAAAAGGTTGACAAAACCTCAAGCCAGGCTAACCGCAAGACCAAGACGGTGGCTATGCCAGAGATGATGATTATGATGATGATGATGATGAGTAGATTACTCATACGCACGGTTGCCCAAGAACAGTCATTATTTAGTCGGTCTTCTTCATTTCTTTTTTCCGGCTGATGTTAATTGCCTTTGTCTTTGCCACATTTGCATAATTCCGCTCTAAACAATAAAAATCTAATTTGGCCTTGCCTGCATTATAATTTCTTGTTAAATTCATAATTGTTAATTCTGTTGTGCGTCGCCAACACTTGCCGGCATTTTCTTTGGGGCTTAACTTTAATTAAGAGCCAAGTGCCAGGGTGGCTTCAACTGAATGTCCTGCTGCGCTGCGATGTCCTGTTCACAAGGGTGGAAAGATTGAGGAGCATCGCGCATGTGAATGGTCAGTCTGTCCACTGAAGATGACTTCACAAAGGGGAAAGTATTCTGGGTGCTTTTAATGAACTTGGGCTGCCAGAGATTTCATGCCAGGAAAATAATACTTTTAATTGAGAGTTCTTGTTGCCCAATTGCTTGAATGGCCTAATATTAACAAAATCTATGACAATGTACTTCTTAAGCCAAAGTGGCCAATTCACTAAGCTAGAAACAGAATCTCGTTCTAAAATCCCTTACCAGAATTCGGTAGCAGAATCCTTGATCGAAGCAAAGAATTCTTCTTACTATTAATATAGTTGCATCACCGAAATATTTCCTTTATCTTTGATACCTTACTTACATTTACCAGGCTGACGCTTCTAAACGCTTTGGCTGTTCCTGCCACAATTAGCTGCCCTTCTCCAATAACCACCGCAAAATGTGGCCCATTAAGAAGGGAAAACTTTAAGCGGCTCTCCAAGTCAGCGTCCCATTCCCTTTCTGGGTGGGTATTGCCAAGAAACAAAAACCATTAAAACAATTTAATCGCACTCAAGGAAATCTTCGCGGGCCACAAAGTCGAGCATGAAATGCAAAAGTTTTTATTTTGACGCTTGGCGCCTTCACTGCTGGCTCCTGATTGTAAATCGTTATCCTCGCGGGACTCCAGTTCGGAGGTGTTTGCTCCCCGGCCATCCTTACAAGTTAATTTTCACAGTGGGACATGACTGACACCCGTTTCCACCACCTCGACTGAAGTCGCGGTAATTTCCTCGGCACTTTTGTTTAGTTTTTGATTTGACTTTTACTTCTTGCCTGCTGGTTTTTTGGTTTTGCCGGCTAATTATCATCATTTTGGCCAAATGCCTGAAGCGATTTGCCTTGGCCGGCGATTGTAAGGCTCCCAAGTTTCGACGGCATCAAGGGGATGTCTCTGTGAAGTTCGGGCCATTATGTAGCCATTAAAATAACTTGTTGTTGCGGGCGAAACTTTTTGCTGTGATTTTCGTAGCCGAGAAACAATCAAAATTTAATGTGCGGCGCCGCATTTTGATTGAAAAATAAAACACTCGGCATAATCAAATAAATGCCCAAGCAGCAACAGCCCTTTAAAAAATATCAAAAAACGGCGTGCCAAATAAACTGCTCATCATTTTCCAGGCCTGCAGTTCCAGGTCCCTCAGCAATCCCCAAATCGAGCCCATTCCGAACTGCGATTCCGATTCCACCCGCATTTGCACGATTCGTTAAACAAAGCACACGTTAACAGGAGCGAGCCGAAGGACGTTGGGTGGGCGTGGGGTGGGTCTTCCATGGGCGGGGCAAGGACAAACAGACATTTCGGGCGGTCAGTTTCAGCAGTTGCCCGCCGGCCATCGGGGGGCTAATGTGGGGGAATGGGGTTCCCAATATCTGGCAGCACATTTGCTTGCAAAGAACTGGGCAATAAAGGAGGTACTTCGGTTATTTGGAATGCGATTTTTAACTGATCTTGGATTCAAAGTTTGCACGTTATGATCAGTAGTTACTGATTTCAAAATAAAATGGTATCATTTTGCTTTGTATTTTTTCATTGACTACATTTCATTATTTCGTAACATTTTTTCTCTACATTCTGGTATAATGTTTAGCATTTAAATTGTGTAATTATTTTGTAGATTTTAGTTACGGATTTATTTAGATTTTAAGCAAAACGTTAGGTATAACTGGAAGGTCATTTAGTTTGCCTTAAGGAGAATACGCTTATTTAGGGAATTGCCACTTCTTTAATGCCGAATACCTTCTGTGAATCTTTTGTGTGTGGTCCATCAAATGCTTTTAACTTTTATTTGCTTAATACATTTTTCGACAGAGCTGTTGTTCTGCCTGCTTTTGTTTGCCGGCTACAACTGTCGTTTTGGGACAAGGTCCAAAAAACAGGAGGAACAGTCGCAAAAAATGTACAAAAAACAAGACGAAACGTTGCAAAATTGTTGGCAAATATTGAACGTGCAACATATTCGACTCATATGTCACACCGAAACGGTGGAAGCTGTCGCGAGTGGCTAACAAAAGGTTTCTGTTTACCAACATTTGCATTTTGTTGGGCAAAAGGGCGGCAGTGCTTACCTTTTTTTACTTTGAGTTGCCAAAAAGAGTGTTGACCAGCAGGATGACGAATGACGCTGCCTGGGCGAGAAAAATATCAAATGCAGCACAGCTGTTGTGCAAATAGTGGGACATTAATTTTAATTGTTTTGTCAGAAGGGACTTTTGAGTTTTAATTATGCTGTGCTATACTTTTGGGCTCAAAAATTACAGAAACGAAAAAAGGATAGTTATTTATATAATCAAATAGCTACTCGAATATCTACCCATATTATTTAATAAAACAACTAAACACTTATGACAATGCAAATAATTATAGTCTCAGTCTGTGTATACCTTTTAAAAAAATGTTAAGCATTCAAATTGTGTGATAACTACTTTTGCTAGCAAAAAACTTACCCATGCTCCAAGTGCCACACTTCCTCGACCATTTTAACCCTTTTTGAAAGTACCCTTGGGGAAAACAATAAAAATGAATATGTATTTAAATAACAGTTGCTATCAACACCGATGCACGCTGCTCCCAGCATTTGCAACTCACTCACATAACCACTTAAGCACCTCAGTCCGGTCAAAATATGTCGGGGAAGATGAGAGAAATGGAGGAGCTACGGTCCAAGTAACTATAACATTTAAGCGGCTTTGCGAAAAGTTGTGGGCCATTTGATAGCCCCTGGCTTTAAGGCACTCCACCCTCCTCTACATTCTATAAAATTGTTTTTCATATGTTGGCCCACAAATAAAATGTATGAGCGTTTTATTTTTATGGCTGACAAACGGCAAGGTTGAGACCAGGACGTCTAAATCATGTAAGGGATTTGCGTTTTATCGTGTCTCGGGCGAGGCTTTTGGGGTTTTCCATCGCCTTTTGGTACCAACTAACCAGAAGTTGACAGGAAATTGAAAATTTCCCCAATACCCCATGTGTGCGTTTGTTGGACTCGAAGTGTCTGCGATCCGATTCCCAAAGAGTCCAATAACATTTACGCTAATTTGATAATCTGTTCACGCACAAGGACCAGACATTTGCATGGCGCCAAAGGCTGCTGACCGCCCCTAATTGGCTGGAATGGCACCCCTGGGACCCCTGGGAGCCCAGAAACCGTTTAGGCCCTGTTTCTCTATCTGTATCTTTGTGCATTCAGCGGATGGACCCTTTTGCGTGCTATCAGCGCGTTATCATCGCATTGCCTTTCACTCTTGAGCGAACCGAAACACTTTTGGTCCGTGGTCAGCGGGTTTATTATTTTGTCCTTTATTTTTATACCCGCTTATCGCCTTGTTGCTGGCCAGAAAGCTGTTTCAACCAGCAAAAAAACCATTTTGGTAATCGCTTTACACGCTTGACTTCAGACGAAATTAGCTGCGGGTTCGGGATTTGTTTCGAGTAGGTCTAGGGTCAGCGGTTAGCTAAATAAATTAGCAGAATTTGATGCACCAGAATATAATTTTCATTTGGGCGGGCGAAGTACTGCGTAAGCGAAAATGCTATTTTGGGAATACGCTTAAAGCCCATAATAACAGCAGTTCATATAAACTTAAACCGAATTCGGCATAACTTCATTTTAAATCAAAGGCTTCTTAATCCATTAGAACAGTTACTGCCAAATGCAAGTTTCCGAGTGTTCTGTCTGCTCTACAGCTCGTTCTTGTTAGCCGGCGTTTCCCCGCTCAAATTGCCTGGCATCAACGGAAATGTTGGGCCAGCCCACACGGCGTATGAGCAATCTGCTACCCTTCGACACACACAAACACATACGCCCCGTGGGCATTTCTGTGTGGCATGTGTGTGGGTTGGTGTCCTGGTGTGCGACAAGATTTATGTGTGTTTTCTTTTTCTGTCGGCGAACATTTTAACGCCTGCAAATTTGCTAATTAATTAGTTTAAATGCTCAAGGAGAGACGACCAAAGATGTAATTATAATGGAAATCGAGTTTGGTGCCGCATACATATCAGTTTCAGGAACTCTACCTTGTAACATCCCCAAAATAATGCGTTTATGAGTGACTCACACAGCCGCGGCTGAAAATGCAAAAAAAAAAGGAAAATGACGAGGGAAAACACGCGCGCGTTTTTACACGCATGTAATTTGTGGGAAATTTGTTCAACCCTTTTCTGCACTTTTCGCATACTTTTGCGGCAAATAAAGGAAAATTAATTTAACGCGTGTTTTTCCCTGGTCCCTGCATAATGGAATTGATTTAAGGTTATTAATATGAGCACTCTGGGCACCCACAAAACGAAAAAATAGAGTAACACGGAAAAGCAAGAATTCCGGGAGATGCCTAAGTAAATGTTTGTAGCTGCTGTTGCTACTGCGGCTGGTTGGTAACCTTTAACGTCAATTTTATGCAAATTATGTTGTTTCGGTTGGAGATTTCCTCTGGGGAGGATGGTGGCATGGTAGGATGGATGTCTCGCTGAGTGCGAGGGGGCGTGGCATTTTCGAAACGACGGGGCGTCGCTCGAAAGTTTTGGAGTGCTGGGGAGTGTTGTTATTGAAGTTTCCCGAGGTGGCGTCTGTCGACTGCTCACTGCTGACTTATTCAATAAGCCAAGTTGAAGTATGCTCCATTATATATTTGTTGGTGGCTGTGGCCGGAGCTGCTTAAGCAAATACCGTGTGCTCGTGTATGCAAAAAGTGCAAATAATAATAATAAAGAGTACTTATTGTTTGATTTATGTGTCTGTGTATGCACAATCCTGGTCGAGGCGAAGGATGAGCTATGTTTTGGTTTCAGGATGGAAGGACGATCCCTTCTCAACGCTGATAGTCGTGCAAGTGGATCCATGCTTGGCTTAATTAGGTAAGAAATATGGTATATTCATAACTAATTGCTATTCAAGAGTGCTACAGAATCGGAAAATTGGTTATTTTTTACAGAAGTACTGCTTTCTATATAGTGAAAGCTAGTTTAAAACAAGATAGAATGCTATACCCGTTACTCAGCTAGTGTAAGTGGTGTAGTTTTTGAATTTCTACATCATACATCAGAAAAATTACAAAAAAAAAATGAATTTCTAAATTTAAATGCAGATTTTTAGAGAATTGCGCCAGAAATTATAATTATATATAATTATAACAGCTCTTAGTTTTTTAGACTTGTAGTTATTTAAAGAAATTCACTACCACTTGCTAAATCTAAGAAGTTTTAAAGACTTGTTGTAATCTATGATCTTTGTTATAAATTAACATTATTCAAGAATTTCTATATAACTTTCAAGTAAATATAGTGTATGTCCAATAACTCATCTTTAAGCCGCCGTCCATTTTGGGTTCCCACTGCTAAATTTGGGAACCTTCCTCAGGCTCCCCAACTTTCTCTGGCTAATCCGCCACCATCAGTTTTCTACGCTAAGCAACAACAGGCAGCAATGAAAATCCCCCGATAAAGTCACCTTTATTTGTCAGTCTTAGGCTCCCCCGAGTCAACTGTCAAGTCCTTCCAAACAAGGCACGTTCCTCTGCCTTTCACGCAATCCTGAAGCGTTAAACCGCACACACCTATCACGATGATGATGATGTTCCCTTTCTAGTACCTTTTCGATTTTTCCTTTTGGAGCTGTTTTTGTTGTTCCACCCTGCGAATGGCTAAGTGAGCCATTTATCTTCGCTGGAACCTCAAGCGCGACATAGTAGCAACAGCTACAACGTGGGGCTACAACAATCACTTCCTACAGGCGTCATCCAATCCTCAATAATACCGCGTTGGAAATAAATCGTTTATATGGCGCCCAACAACAGGAATCCAATAGAGGTGCACAAAGTTCAGAGATCGAAGAGGCATGCAGAAAAATTGCTGAAGCCCGCAACAACTCTTAATAGAAATTGTTTTCTTATAAGGGTGTTTAAAGCAGAAGGATTTATTGGAAAGCAGTCTTATTCACTTCAAAAATAAGGTTTAATAACCCTATATATGTGAGAAACCTATTTTAATTTCAGTGTAGTCATCACTGTAAGGCGAGTCCTGTCGCATTTTCGTTTTATACGGCCTTATCCAGACCAACATCAATCGCACAGCCGCAACAGCAAGAACAAGTAGTAAATGAAACCCCTGTAAAAAATCGAAACCAAAAAGAAAAACCGAAGTGAAATCGAAGATTGCTATCTTTGACGGCTTGTTTTCCTGCCCATCCTGCCTGGGCGTGGGCGCGGTACGGGGGGCGTGGCAGCTATTATGTATTGGCGTTGAAACAATTTGAACAACAGTAGTCGGCGTCTCGGAGGAGGGAGGAAAAAAAACAAATGAAAGGAAGTCGTTTAAAAGTACAAACGGACATTATTTATCGCTCAAACCATTTAGCCGCAGAAACTACCCGAAGAAGAGCCAAATAAAAAGGCCAGGAGGAGCAGATAGACCAAATCCGAGTGCGAATCCCAATCCGAGTCCTTAAGACACCCACCCCACCCACTTGTCCACCTCGTGTTGTTGTGTCTACTTAGTTGTAATAAATGGAAAAACGCAAAGGGCCACGAAAGTCCTGGCCACAATGCCTTGCATATAATTTCTGTTCGGATTTCTCGATTTCGGGGACTTGGATGGAGGAGTAGGAAGCGGATTGAGCCGGTCTAGCAATTGGGTTTTAGGATAGCTACTAAGGGAAATCGATTGATTTCTGCTTGCCCAAGCAGTTTTCCCAATAAGTAATTTACAGTTGTCATTAAGTGGGAAAACTTCGGGGTTGTGGATAGGAAGTGCGTGCGAGGAGTTCTTCGAAATGAGTTTCTGTGTTTTCGAGTGGCAGTACTTTGAAAACATGCGTTTCCTTACATGGAGCTTGGAAACATTTTATATATATTATATTGAGATAATGGCTGCTATTCCGTGAAAGGTATCACTTCAGGAATAAGTACTCTTTGTATGCAAAACAGAATATTTGAACTCGTCTGCTCAAACACCTTTCTATTAGCACATCCATCCTGGTGGCCAACTCCCCGTCCATTCTCTTCAAACTGGGCATATGGAGCAGCGTCCAGACACGCAGACAGCCAGGGAAATGGGGATCCAGTGGCAGAAGATTGAGCAGCAGGAGTCGGGAGCAGTCAGCTAGCCACGGGCATCTTATCGCCCTAAACCACTTTAGTGTCAGTCCCGCTGACAGCGGTCCAGTTCCATTGCCTCGACTCGTGAACATTGTCGCCTTTTTGTTTGGTTGCCGGGAGGATTGGGATTCGGGATTGAGGAGTAGGAGTAGGAGTAGCCAGGGACTGGAGTCCACTGTTGTCTCTTAACATGGCCAGTGGTCTTGTCGACATTGCGATAGCAAAACACACACAAAAAAGATGGGCGGGAAAAAAAGGAATTTTACGCTCTTGGCCATAATGAGGGTGATTTTCGTATTTGTGGTAGATTTGTCCACTTAGCAGGAATGACCAGGCCGAGGACCAAAGCTGTTGCAATTTGCTGGCAAATCATTTGTACATTTCCACAGTGGATTACGGTTTTGGCCGACTTCAGTGCCCTGACCACCGAGTCCTGATTCCTGATGATAATGCTCATAATTTGTGAGGCCTGCATATATTTGGGGCCACTTTTTTTCATTTTAGGCCATGATATATGCGCCAGCATGCTTCAGCAATGATTTGTGCTAATGAGTGCAAATCTGTGGGTGGGTTCTACGTCTAGGATTTCATGGGAAAAATTCGAAACCAAAGCTGGACAGATTCTTGCATTTAATTGGCATTTTTATGCCCGTGGTGTGGGTGAAAGTTTTTTAATAAAGACCCAGTCGGAATAAAACCGAACCTCTCTTCATTCCAACTCAGTTGATTTTCATTTTCATTTTCGTTTTCATTTGCCCATTTAGTCAGCGACCTCAAGTGCGGGTTTCGACCGCCATTCCGGCATTCCGGCATTTTGTCTCCCTCGGTGTGCACACAATTGTCTACGGATTTTCAATATTATTTGCTGCGGTCTTCCGATATACAAAATTCCCCCCGTCCGTCTACCATCTGCTACCATCATCATCTTGGGGCTCCATTGTGGGTGTGAAATCGTGGAAACTGCGGACACTGACTGACTGCCACTGTCAACGGAGCCGAGCTCATTGTAGCCGCTTTCAATTGGGCATTTTATTTTATATTTGAATTTTAAAATTCCTTCCGCTCCGGCGACGGGCGACGGGCCACAGGAAAATGGACAATTTGTGTTTGTGGCAATTGATTGGCAAATATTGTCCGGCCAAATGGTTAAGGCGAAAAGGTTTGCTGATTAATACGCAGTGACAGCAAGTCAGGTTACCAGTAAAAGGAAAAGGGACCGTCCACAGAAATCACTGAATGGGTCTAAGGAGAAGGTCTTTCAAGAACAAAAATGAAGGCTTAAATAAAGCGGAGTATTTTCATTCCGATCACAGAGATATACATATGTATGAAACAAGTAATTATAGTTCGGTTGGTAAAATAAAACAATGCATTTATTATGTTGAACCGCCTAGGTTGAATCATCCCTGCCGACCGAACTGTGTACTTAGCATTCCTCAACTCCTTGCAGCAATTCATCCATAGCTGCACGCTCCATTTGAGCGTCTTAAAGTCGGCGATAAAAGAAAAAACTTAGTCAATGCCAACTTGCATGCAAATTACAAGCAATAAAACGTGGCACATTCGAATGCTTAGGCAAACTTCTGCTACAAGACTCCAGAGCCCGAGGAGATTATTCTTTATTGTTTGGAGAATGGCAAAAGCAACGAGCTTCCGAAGGACGAGAGTCCTTGTGGCAATTCGCACATCATGCGATTGGCATTGAGATTGCGACTTGGTATCGGGCAATTCCCAGGACTGTCATATGCGGGGACAACAAACACACCAGACCCGAGGGATATGCAAATTTGTCATCCAGTAAACCAAACAGAAAACACATATAAAGGAGTGAAATAATCATAAAAACGTCAGGCTCCGATGTCGGCTGGGGTGAAACAATCCTGAATTGAATTTTTATCTATTGTATTGGCAATAAAGTCACATTGTCACAGCATGTATAAAATGATTATTGTTTACTCCTACTCCCCCACCATCACGGCCTATATTTTCTCCTTAGTATCCGTTTGGGAGGAAAAAGAGAGCAAAAATTTTAAACTGGGCTCAACCGGGATTTGAACCCGGGACCTCTCGCACCCAAAGCGAGAATCATACCCCTAGACCATTGAGCCGCCATGATAACGGGTTAAATTTTTGGCTTTTTAAGCTTAATGTGATGAGGAATTTATGCCTGCCTCTGCACACCTAAAGATACATTTCCGACATGCATATTAAGTGAATTCATGGCAATGATATCGGGGTCAACCAGTTCCACTGGTTCCCTTCACATGAGCTGCATGCCATGCATAATTTGATTCGATAATAATTAACCCATTCAAACAGTTTTGGAAACCTAAACAAGGCCTGAACCATTTCTACCGCAGCCAATTTTTGGTAGTATTGGAATATAACATAATCATTGTCTCTTCTGGCATGGACCACTTTTAAGTTGTTAGACTTGACAAATTAAATTCAAAAGTATCTATAAATATAAACTCACTTAAATATTCTTGAATCGTTGAATATAATGGTAATAAATATATTCTAGAAATGTAAGCCTTTTAGGCTTTCTTAGCACTAAGCCTCTTATCAAAACAGTTTAACCTAAAATTAACCATTTTGAATCAATTTAACTATTTTAGCACTCAAAGGGTTAAGCACCATAAAACTATTTAATTGACCAGGTTTTCTCTTGAAGCCCTCGAAAACGCCGGAAATCATCGAGGGGATGTAGCTCAGATGGTAGAGCGCTCGCTTAGCATGTGAGAGGAACGGGGATCGATGCCCCGCATCTCCAGTTGTTTTTTTCTTTCATAAGATACCCATTTTATTTTTATTTAATTAGAGTTGAAGAAGCGATTGTACGGCAACTTACCCTCATCACTGGATCGCTGATTTATTGACTTTTAAGCACTGCAGTTGGCTCTTATTATTTCTCGTAGCACGGCAGCTGACTCATCAAAATTTGTTTTGTCTCCGGCGCTTTCGGCATGCTTTTAATTTAATTTGAAAAGTTTTGCATGCCCATTTGGTACATTTAACCCCTTGCCATGGGGCAAACACGAAAAATAGAGAAAAAATGGAAAGGAATATCATAAATAATGATGATAGCTGTCTAAAGTTTTCGGGGCATGCTATGGTACAAATAGCCACACCCGGCGCCCACACCAAATGCAATTAACTGGACAGAGGGCTAAAACCGAGAAGAAAAATATGACAATTAGGCGAAAAACTAATTGATGTTGGCAGGAGCCAATTTAAGGGATTAGAAAGGAAAGAAAAAATAAGATTTAAATTGGATATTTGGGGAAGACCGATATATTTTCATGGTGATTTAAGATTAACTAAATAAAGGATTTCTTGGTAAAGTGCTTTAACCAAATTTAAATCAATTTTAAAGGTGCGCACTATACATTAGCTTATATTGATTTTAAAGTGTCTCAAATTCAAATCCAGATGTTTTTTGAAACTTTTTTTATTTCAAGTCCCACTTCGTTTTGTAACCCACAACCTATTTTCTTCCAAGAGACTTTTTATTGTTTGGCTGGCTCAAGTTCTTGGCTCGTTATAAATCACACGACTGAATCCATTGAAGATTTATGAGCTGCTAAATATGCTGGCGAAACTCAGGCGACTGTGGTGGCCTGGACATTTTAGCAAAAAACTTTATCCACATATCAAACTTTAAAACGCAATTATCATATATGTATGGTAGATGGATGTATCCTGCCGCACAGTCTGAATTCCTCTTCTGTGTTGTTTTTTACTTGCGCAGATAAACAAAACAAGGTCCTAAATAAACAAAATGAGAAAAAGAATAAGCACAAAATAAGTAAAAAGTTTCACGAGACAAAAATACAATTCGGTTTTAATTGAAAAATAGCAACAACAGCATAAGCAAGCCCGAAAATTGAAAACAAAGGTGCAGCCTGAAATAAGATTGGATATGTTGGAAAATAGAAAGGTTTATTTTTAACCACAATTTTTATGTCTCCCCTTTGACCTCAAAGCATTTGGGAAGTAATCTAATTAATGGCAAATTTTTGTATAAAGCCTTAACCCCTTTTCACACCTTTGAATCCGTAACCCAAACGCACTTAAAATGCCATTAACAAAAGCACGAGCAATTTTTACACTTTGCGTGCCAATAAGAGCAGCCGAACAAACAACAAACTAGCTCGCAAAAACAAGAGCAAGCCAAATAACAACAACACCCACTAAAATAGCATCAAACTGAATTTCCTTTTTATTTATTTTCCCAACAACTTTTAACCTTTTTTCCAACTCATTTTCAAGTGTTTCCACTTAGTTGGTTGTTGTTCTTGTCGTGGCTGCTGGCCAGGCCATTAGAAGAGGACAGATGGGTTCAGAGAGTTGGGTCCTTGGCAATCTTGATGGGGTTACCATTGTTTTTGTTGGCTTAAGTCAACAAGGTCGAGGGTTAATGAAAGTTGGCTTGAAAGCTCCGAGGTAGGTGGCTTCACGGTTTGCTGCTTAGGTTGTTGCAATACCTTCGGGAGGAGAGAAGGCTAGATGCAAGCCACCATACAAAAGTACACTTTTTAAATTGTTTCCTCTAATTACTTTTAAAACTTTGTGCTCTTATTATAACTGATATAATTCAGTACCTTATCTTAAATTGTCTAGAAGGAAAGAGTTCGCCATCTGGGTTTCCGTGGTGTAGTGGTTATCACATCCGCCTAACACGCGGAAGGCCCCCGGTTCAATCCCGGGCGGAAACAGTTGGAATTTCTTTTTGTATATTTTTATTTGATCAAAATTTTACTTATAATACTTATTTATTAATAATATATATACTTCGCATTTATAGCTGCATCATGGCCTTAAACTTATCACGTTGCTTCTGCTTCAAGGCCTCGTGCTTCTTGCGATCCACATTTTTAATCAGGAAGTCTTGAAATTTCCTGCGCATATCCAGCGATAGACCTGTGTTTCGAAGGTCCAACCTCTCAAGAACCTTGTTGCAGCTAATTATCTTGATCAAGTGCTTGCCAAAGTCCTCTCCCAAGGAATTATTGGACAGATCTATTTCCAGCAGGGTTGTGTGTTGGCAAATCAGCATCATGAACAGTTTGGTAATCGTTTCTGTAATACCACAAGTTCCCAGGTCCAACTCCTTGATGGGCATGACCTGAAGGGTGTTGAAGATGGCGGCAGCTCCGTCACTTTGGATGGGATTTAACCGAAGCACCAGTTTCTGGAGTGGAACTTGCCGCAGGGTGCGACTAAGAATGTAAGCCCCTTCCTCAGCTGGAGGAGAAATATTTCACTGAGTAAGAAATGAAGCGCAAATTATTTATACACCTACTGATCTTATTGTTGGTCAAGTCCAGGACAGTGAGAGTGCCGAAGGACTCCTTGCCGCACGTCTCCAAGAAGCAGCGTATTCCCGCATCGCCCACTGCACAGTGCAGCAGAGACATCTCGGTCAGATGGTGACATCCCTTATCCAAGCTGTGCGCCAGGAATCGTAACTGATATGGCATCAACTTAGTGTTGTGCAGGCTGAAACTCAAAAGAATTGCAGGAGGAACTCTTGTGGAGAAGCCGCTCCTCACCAGAACTTCCGCAACTCGTGGCACTGACTGAGTCCCTTGGTCAAGTGTAGAATATCCCTGACAGTCAGTTGGTTGCAGCCCATTTGGTAATTGCAACCCACCGTCTTGGTGCTGTAACTCAGTCGCAGTTGGCGTAAATCCGGCAGATTGCTCAGCAGGTAATCAAGCGGAATGTGATCTGTAGATGAGTCGGAGATATCGAAGTTTTCATACCCTCGTATATTTGATAAATACTCCGAAATGAGTGAATACAAGTCAATGCTTAACGCTCGAAGTGTAAGTGCCAAGGAACCAAATAGCACCCTACTCCTAAGTAATGCCAGGGTATTTCCCATTCGTGACTCACCATTCGCATCGGTCGTGGGCGGTGCGGGCTGAAGGAAACTTATCTCCAACTGATTTATGTACGCCGCACAGATGTCCAGGACGACCTGCACGTTGCCCTCCTGCTCATAGTCGCCCGTCGGCATGTTTTCAATAAACTCCTGCACATGTCGCTCCATGTAGATGTTGATCCAGGGCCGCTCCCTGCCCCGCGCCTGCAGTGGGGCGCTCCTCCAGCGCTGCCCGTAGCAGCGCTGCCAGAAGAAGTCCTCGCGGATGTGGGCGCTGAGCAGCTGCAGCGGCAGCTGCGTGTCCAGGTGGCTGAGGAGGTAGTTGCGGTCCTCGCGACGACCCAGCTGCCGGTACAGCGGCAACTCTGCGGATGAGCAATGTCTGGATCTTATCAGCTCGGCAAGGACTGTCAGACTGGCTACTTACTGAGTATCTAGCTGAGTATCTAGTGCTAGCATATCTGAGCACTAGCTTTTAGGAAATATAAAAATCATAAAAAAACTCGCGAAATCAAACACATCCATGCATTTATAAAAAACCAATCTTAAAGCTATTGCTTTTTAGAGCTTCAAAAATCCAATTGCCAATTTCGGAGGTTTCTTGTCAGGTTTGTAGTCAAATGCTCACCACTCCAATTCTCGACGATGGCATCGAGTACAAGATGTCGCAGACTTTTCGCTTGATTGGCCTGGTCCTCCTGGTCTTCGCTGGGGATCTGGATGGTGTCCACTGATTTATCGCCGACTTTGGGCAACTTGACATCGGTGAGATTGAAATAGGCCTTGAAGGTGTCAATGGAAACGGTGCTGGGGAACTCACAGTGAGTGAAATCCATTTTAACAAATGTGGTTCCTCAAAGTATGCAAACTCCACACACTGATATAGTTTATTACTTCGGCTTTCTGGCTGCCAGGAAACGGTTGTCAACGAATTGTTGATATTCAACTATTACAAAAGGTTGCGTTGGTGAATACGATTATGAGTAATACTTTGTTTTTAAACTTGAAATACTTAGCATCAAATAAAACCAAGTGAAAATTAAATAATCAGCTTACACAAAAGCCATCACCATTAAAGTCTGGCCAATTTGAGTTTTCCTATTTTCCTAAAATATCTTTGCTCTCCAACAGAAAGATTTGCATAACAAAGTCGTTTTGGGCTGCGAGATAAACCTCAAGTGGCAAGCCGATTATGACCCTAATTACATGACATTACAAGTCAGCGTTTATCCCACTCAACACTCACCGCCGCCCAAAAGCCCCACAAGACCCACAGGACCCTCGGGAGTATCAAAAGTATTGACTTGGCATCTTTCATTGCGGCCAATCAAGGCGGATATCTACCTGGGGATTAGGCCAGCTGACATGACTTGCCTTGGTCCTGCGAGGAAGTCAAAGTCAGGGTGGCGTTCTTGACTGGCTGGTGTAATTTTTACGGCTTAACTAGGACTCCGCCGTGTCTGCGAAAAATGCAAAGTATATTCACGCATAAAACGCGTTATTTATGTCTCGGCCTCGACGACGCGTCGACCGAGAATTAATAACCAACCCCGCGATGGATGCTGCCATGATGCGCATTATTATGGCCAAATTATACACCTTATAAAACAGTTGGGCGGCGCGCTGCTCTGCCAAAACCAAATTTTTATGTAAAGCAATTTATTTTGAATTATTTTTATGGCACTTAACGGTTGCGGTGCTTGCACATATTGGCCAAAAAGCTGACTAGTCAAAAATTTGTTTCTCATGGTCTACGTTTCTACGTTTGTCTGTAGATGGGTTCTCGAACCCCAAAGGATTTCCCCAAGTGGTTCGGTTATTGTGTAAATTTCGCTCAATGAAAAATGGCAAATCGATGGGCACATTGACAGGGGTGGAGCAGTTGAATGATTTTGCGTGTTACCAAGTAGAAACGATTTTAATAAGATGCCGTATTTGAGCATCGAGATTTAAGATTTCTTGACTAATATGCAAGTACAGAATAGTAACACGTTAAATAATCAAAAGTTATATCGCAAGTTAACTCCGGTGCCGAAATCGGACTTGCCCCGCATCGGTCCCCTCAAGTGATGATTGGCACTTCCGGTGGCATTGAGGTTGAGGTTTCCACTTGGAGAGGTATATAGATTAGCAGTGCCAGAAGCCTGTACGGCGGTCATGCCGAACTGCGGCACCCTAGTGACCCCCACTGCCGCCTGGTGACCCGCTCCCGTTTGCAAATTGAGTCCACCACCAAACTGATCGTGTGCTCGGCTATGACTGTGGAAGGCAGTTGCATTCAGCGCGCCGTTGTTGGTCTGGAAGAGATTGGCTTGTGCTGCGGCAGTGGTAGAGCTGCCCATGCCCTCGATGTGGCCATGTTGCAGCGAGAGAGAATGGCCATTGCTGTGGGATGAGGAGAAGAAAAATTACATCATTTTCATATCTACTCTACTTTAAGAATTAACAATTCCTATGGCCCTTTGTTCTGGGCATAAAGTGCACTTACGCGTTGACCGCTCCATAAACCCCTTTGGTGACCGGACCACCAGCGCCTGGAGTGGAGGCAAATACTCCGGCCCGAGCACTGGCAAGATCATCACCCGCCCTCACTCCGCACTGGGCGGTTGCCGCTCCGGTTTTTGGGTTTCCTGTAGCTTGGCACTCCATTTGAATTCCTGGATTTGATTCCTGGATTTCGTCTTGCTGCTTGGACGATATATCGTTGTTTGAGTGACTGCATATGCCCGACGGTCGCTTTTATAGCCTGATTTCTTTGGTCGCAAAAGTACCCAAACGCATCTTGGGTGACTACCCGTCACTTTTCTCTTGTCTGTTAATCATTCTATAATACACAGCTATATGCATTTGTTTTTCCCCTTTAGATATTGTGAATAATCTCAGCGGGACTCCCAAATGCTTGTACACGTATCGTACTCTGGAAGCATCGGAAGATAAAAAACAACCTAATCATTTTGGTATGGTTCTTCCTATTCAAAAAACACGAAAAGTAGTTCACATAAATTATGTTTTATTGAGACACGTGGACTTTACTGAATTGCCCTTTAAGATCTTCTATTTGAAGAGCATTTAATTAAGGCCTCTTACACTACCTAAATTTAAATTGAAATTGGGCGAGGCAATTATGTGAAATTGCTCAGCCGAATATCGCATGGCGCCGTGGCTTAGTTGGTTAAAGCGCCTGTCTAGTAAACAGGAGATCGTGAGTTCGAATCTCGCCGGGGCCTACACAAAGAGTTTGTGTCACTATTTTTTACATTTTTTGATATATTTTTAATTAAGTATTTTATCTGTAGAGTACATTTCAAAATCAATACGTGACCTTGAACTTATTTTTAATGATCTATGATACCTTCAGCAGCACACAAGTGAAGTTTCCAAATTTTCGGGCTAAGTGCAAGTGGCGCCGTGGCTTAGTTGGTTAAAGCGCCTGTCTAGTAAACAGGAGATCGTGAGTTCGAATCTCGCCGGGGCCTTCTCAAACACAAACTGTGTTGTGGGTGGTTATTTTTTTCCTACGGGGTATTCAGCGCAGTACGTTGCAGCTGTCAGTCTTTTGGAATCAGAATAAAGGGGAAGCTCTGGTTTTTCTTTTGCACGTCTGCCCCGATGACAGCTGACAAAAAGTTTGGTCGGCGTAAACAGTGGCCACGCACTCAGAATCACCACCACCGCGCACATCCTTCTCGACATCCACCTGTTGTTGTCCTTGCAGTGGCGTTGCATAACGGAAACCGTCCGGCGGAAATGTTCGACAGCATGTTGCGATGTTGTCCACCGCAAGGTGAAAAAAAAGGACCGGAGATCCGGGGCCTCGCGTATTTGCCTTGCAAATGGAACGAACGGCTTTTCAATTTCACCCGCCTTTGGGGATAAAGGGGACTCCCTGCAATTAGCCGGCAGTCAGCAGCCAGCTTATTTGTTTCAATTTATTTGCATGCACTCGCCTCTGGCTTATCTTGCTTTTTTATACACAAGCGCACTCAAGCCCACCGATAACTCCGGGGCATATAATTATGTAACAATGGAGGGAAAACAAACTTCTGACAAGCCGAACAATGCTATATTATATTTATAAATTTCATTTACAGCGTCCTTTTTGCTTGTAAATCGGATACAGCAATGTCCTCTTCTAATTTCCCCCCGAGAATTAATATCTGGGTGTCTGCGGCAGGACTTCACTTATCGGATACAAAAGTTAGGTGAACGATTCCCTTTTGATGATCTCAAAGTTTGCCCATCTCCACTGAAATACCCCTCTAATATTTGTCCAGACCGTATAAGCTCACTCTCTGGCCCCCAACGACATGTGTTCAAACATATATCATTCGCCTAACGCTATGACGCCCACCCCAAAAGAAGCTGATCCAAGCCTCATCGTCAACCAAGATTTTCAGCAATTGTCAGCAATTTTCTCAATGGACAGGACAGCCCAGAAACTATCGCACAAAACCACTAAGCAAATGTCCCTCGCCCAGGACTATGTGTGCTGTGTATTTTTCTGATTATCCTGGACGGTCAGTCCGGGCGAAGTCGCACACAGTGGGCGTGTACATAGCTGAGGCATTAACATAATTTATGTGGTTCCGCCGGATTTGGCATTGTCGTAAAAAAGGACACTCCATTGTCCGTTTCGAGCTTCGATAACAAAGGCGAAGCCCGGCCGAGGATTGTGGTTTTTATTGTTTTGATGGCAACAAAGTTTGTGGAAAGTTTCCCTAGACTCTAATTTCGTTTGTAGTTTTTCTGTTGACTTTGCGTATTTTTTTAATTAAATGAGTTTCGGGTTGGAGAAATCAAATAGTTGCCAGCTAATCTATGCAGCCATAACTCAAATTTGGGAACGATATCTGGTCGGGGTGTAAGAAGTTCATGGTCCGTAAAAACGTGCGAAATTTTCACGGGCGCGTGAATTTTCACAGCCTTTGGTGGTTCTTGTTTTTGTTTTTGTTTTTCCAGACACGAACGTGCGCCACCTCCTTTTTTACCTCTTACTGATTGTTGTCACCTGTTTTTTGCACACTTTATTCGCAGGCCTCCTGTTAAAAGTTGGGTATGCATGGTTCACAAGTTGCTGTGCTTTTCCACATTCAATGATTCAATGAGTAGTGACTCCAGAGCAGCACAGAACTACAGGGTGTTTATTGGTCGCATTATCTGCAAGAGCCAAAAATGTTAGCACACCTGGCACGCAGAACTCATAACTCAAAACGTTTTTGTTGCCCTACACAAAAAGCTTGTAAAGCGGCAAAATAAAATCAAGCAGCAAAAGTCAAAAACTTCAAGTTTTTCTTAACATTTAATAATGAAAGATTGCTCGTACGTGCGGCTTGCGGGTATTTACGTGGGAAAGCATAAAATGTAAAAAATCACTGCAACAGCAATCTAAAAATATTTTGTATACTTTATTTACATTTCTTAAAATGTTTTTTAACATACATTAGCTGCTAATTATTTCACCAAATAAAAAAAAATCCTTCTGGAGATGCGGGGCATCGATCCCCGTACCTCTCACATGCTAAGCGAGCGCTCTACCATCTGAGCTACATCCCCGATGTGAGCGGCGCTATCTTTTTTGGGGCGTACCTATGAACGATTAGTGGTATAGCGTTTTAGTATTCATTTACTTATGTGTTATTTTCTTTAGTTCTTATTTTATCTACATTTATTTTGGGTTTTTATATAAATGTTATCATTTTTAGGTTATAACATAAGAAATCGTTTTAAATTATTTTCTTTCAATTACTGACATCTGTTTAATTTAAGAAAGAAGTGCATCTAAGTACTTGCACAGACTTTCCTGGGTAACTAGGGCAGCCTTGAAAGCTTTTGTATTAATAAAATTTCACGGTTTGTTCGCTCTGACGAAGTTACAGCACTTGAATATTCATTACAAGGCCCATTAGGCAGCCTGTCTTCATGGGACTCCATGATTTGGAGTTTGGATCCGATCCGACGCAAGTAGTTCGCTCAGAGATTTCAGTAGATGCAGTTGGAAAAATGTCAGTGCTCCAGATTGTATTTTTGCTGATCCTGGTCAATAGCAATGGATCTCAGAAAACCGAAATGGATTTGGATGAGGACACGGATCATTCAAAACCAGAACCCATCGATGGACGATCGTTTTTCTTTCTGGGCACCTTGTTTCGGCGCTGGCGTAACCGGTGGATGGCCTATCATAATCCGGATCCCGTTTTCGCCGGTCCCGCTTATCCCATATCCGGCTATTACAATTGTCCCGCATATGGCTGCAATCCGGTGGCTATTGGTCCTCAACCAGGTTACTACGCTACACCCGCAGGATTTTACAGCATGCCTCTGAATCAGCAGCAGGCTCAGGGGAACAGCAATGTCTATATCTATCAGAGTGATCAAAATTCTGCATCGGCTGGAAGTCCCATGGGATATGGGTATCTCAGTGGGACATCGCCAATGAGACCAGCTCCGCCCTTCCCTCCACCGGCACCTGGTATGCCACCGCCCTCATCCGTTGGTACGGTAACGGCCAACGCAGGTGGATATTCTGGACCAGGAGCCGGACCTGGACAACGGCCAGGACCGTTTCCAATACCCTTACCTCAGCTGGGATGAATGGGAATAACAAGTAGCCGGAGGAAGCGCTCGCCCAAGTAAACAGAGCAGACAAAGTAAAAGAAAACAATACAATTTTAATTGAAATGTGTGTGCAAAAAAAAGTTTAAGTGAAAAGAGATAAAATAAGTTCTCGAATCCGAAAAACACAACCAATTGCTTTACTCAGACATGAAAACTTTAATATCCTACAAAGTTAATGATTTCATTGTTTAATAATGTTAATATTGAACTATAAAAAGGGTGCAAACTAAATTCACTATTTAATTATAAATGCCTTAAAATGAAATGTTTCATTGTTTGGTATCAATAAATTTAAATGAAAACCGTTCATCTGTGCAATTAAAATCATTTTGTTTACATTACCAACTAGATTGCCAAAGTGGCGCAGCTCCCCGGAAAAATCCTCAAAAAGGGTTACCCACGCACACACTCACACGTCCATTTATCCATTAACGCCAAAGGAAAAACTCCACAAGCAATCTGCATAAACAAACTCATCATCATCATCCTCACCAGCTGAAGGATGAGCTCGAGGTTCCGGACGAGCCAAGCTGAGTTACGATGCTCCGGCATTTGTTTTGATTCCATCATAAACCATAAGATAGCTGCAGACGAGGATGGCTGATGAAGTGGTTGCAAGCTGCCCAAGGAGCTGGGGAGAGATTCAATTGTTTGGCAAATAAATGCCCGGCAGCATAATGGATGGCCATCCATTGGCCTGGTCAGCTCCGTGTCCGTTCCTGTTATTATTTTTATATAACTTGCGAAAATAATAATAGAGCTTGCCCATGCCCAAGGGCGTGGCAGAAGCAAACAACCATGCGACAGTTGAATAAACAGAAGTGTGAAAGTGCAGATAGTGAAGGGATCTGACCACCGGAATCTACTTTTCCACATATTGAGGCGTTGGTTGACTCCTGTCCAATTCTCTCCTTCTTCATATGCATTTGTCCTGGAGTTTATTTATGTTTGTTCTTGGACAGCAGGAAAAAGCAAGTGGGAGTTGTCCTTCCAGACTCAATTGACAGGTGTTTGTGCTTTCTTTCAAACAACTTTCACTGACCGGAAACGGAAATGAAATGCATAAGTTTATTTCAAAGAGTCCGCATGGCTCAATTCCTATCTATTTTCAAGCACTCAAAGCTGAATTCAGAAATCACAACCAAGCAATCACCAAATGAATTGTGCAAAAGAAATGAATTTGAACAGCAACGCTGCGTATTTAGGTATTTAAACGCACTCAGTCGCATCGGGGATGTAGCTCAGATGGTAGAGCGCTCGCTTAGCATGTGAGAGGTACGGGGATCGATGCCCCGCATCTCCAGTTGGTCTTATTTTTTTTTCCTTATCAATTATACATTTTATTTAAATAATTTTTTGGCTGAAGAAAAATTAAAAATGTAATTAATTAAAAAAAATATTATATATAAAAATCCAAAAAGTTTCGACGGGCTCAACCGGGATTTGAACCCGGGACCTCTCGCACCCAAAGCGAGAATCATACCCCTAGACCATTGAGCCGCTTGTCCGCAGGGCTCCTAACAACATATTTTACCTTATATCGCTTGGCAAACGCGTGAGAATATTGCGATAACAAATATACGGTTGCAAAAAAAACGAACAAATCCACTTTATTTAAAAAAATGGGAAAATAAACATTTGATTGGGAAAAAATAAAATATCAGTTGGAGATGCGGGGCATCGATCCCCGTACCTCTCACATGCTAAGCGAGCGCTCTACCATCTGAGCTACATCCCCTTGTGCTAAGGGCTCAGCCAAAATAATACATGGCCGATTTGTGTTTTTTTCATGAATTAAATTTAATACTCAATGTCAACAACTTATAAATCAAATAATACGTTTGGACCTCCACAAATAGTGGTCTTAGCCATAATATCCACCGTATGGATTGCCGTAGCCGCCACCGAAGCCTCCGCCAAAGCCACCAGGATAACCGCCAGGCAGACCGCCCGTATAGCCGCCTCCTCCAAGTGGGTATCCACCGCCGAAACCGCCCCCATATGCCGGAACTGGCACTGGGTAGGGCTGGGGCTGCGGACGGTTGCCACCGAAAAGGCCGCCCAACAAATTGCCGAAGAGTCCTCCACCGCCACCGCCTCCTCCACCGAGGAGATTGCCAAGGATGCGATTGTCTACTTGCCCACCAGTAGGCTGAGCTCCAGTTCCCGGCGAAGGTCGCTGCTGTGGATATTCATATTGAGCGTATGAACAAGCGCAAAGCGAAAGGAGCACCACCAGCTAATAAAGGGGAAAACAATCCTTTAGAAATCATATGATCTTCTGTATAATAAGCCACTACTCACCGAACAGCTAATTTTGACCATGTTTCTAGTTCGTCGTAAATGTGACTGACTTGCTTAGCCACCGATTGTTTCAGTTTTTATAGCAATGTTCTTAAAAACGTACGCCCACATTACTCCGGAACACGACCAAAATACGACCTTCAACTCATCTAAACTTAACCGACTTCAATGCTTTTCACACGGTTTCTTATACTTCGCTGTTAGTTGCTGCGACTAAGTTTTGGCACAATTAAAATTGATAGCTCCGATAAACTGGTTATGGATCAAGTTTTTGCAAGTTCTTTGAACTATGCAAGAAAAGGAAGTTCAGGAAGTGCTGGACATTGCTATAAATACGGCGGTTCCAAACTGGGCAACACTTAGATCCAATAGAGAACATGAGGCAAAACAAGGTTAGTGTGTAACTTCTATACCTGTACTCTAGATGAATCGATTTCCCTTTCGCAGATAACGATTTTCGGTCTGGCCCTGCTGCTTTGCTTGGGGCTTGCACACTCACATGGTTTTGGTGGAAAATTCGGAGGAGGTTACGCCCCTGTCTACAACAATTTTGTCCCATATCCAGTTGCCCAACCGATCCCAGTGGCCCAGCCTGTTCCTGTTCCAGTGGCTGTTCCTCAACCAATTCCAGTCCCAGTCCCGCAACCAGTAGCTATTCCCATCAAACACGGATGGAAGGGCGGTCTAGGTCTAGGTGGATTTGGCGGAGGTTATGGCGGCGGTTTCGGAGGCTATCAGAACTTTGCCTCTGCCTCCTCATTTAGCTCTGCCAGTTCATTTGGCGGTGGCTATGGCGGCTTAGGCGGCTTAGGCGGCTTAGGCGGCTTAGGCGGCTTAGGCGGTGGTTATGGCGGCTTAGGCGGTGGCATCTTTAGAAGGCGATAGGAATTTGTTATATGTTTATTAAACAAATATTTAAGATTGTTACATCAAAGAAATTATTTATGTTTGTCTTTGGGGCAGATGGTATATTTCCATTCACCTCGAATTGTATTCAAGAAAATGCTTTGCTCTACATAGATCGAAACTTGCAAGCAGCGGCGATTCTTGCATGAGGCTCAATGGTCTAGGGGTATGATTCTCGCTTTGGGTGCGAGAGGTCCCGGGTTCAAATCCCGGTTGAGCCCAGCTGTATTACTTTTGTCGTTCCGTTCAACCACATTTAATAATTTTTTTGTGAAAATTTTCAGAAAAATTAAAGAAAAAATATATTTAAACTATAGAAAATAAATGGTTTATGTATTTATTTATCAAAATATGTACATAAAAAACTTTTTATAGCTTTGTCTCCAGTTTTCAAATTATTACTTAAGGATTTTATGTTTTATTTATGGTAGCGTTTTCAACCCTAATATTATCGTTACAAAATGTAAGAAATTATAAAATAATAGTCGTCCTGTTTTCGCCCGGGTTCGAACCGGGGACCTTGTGCGTGTGAAGCACACGTGATAACCACTACACTACGAAAACATCATAAAGTATTAGGCATAAACCAACACAATATATGTTATTGTGTTCACACAACACAAAAAGGACTAACGCGCAGGACTTTAGTTTCATAGGAAAATATTTGATTATTTTTAAATTTTATTAACTTTTAAAGAACAATTGGTGAACAACATTTTTCAACAACCGTTTAACTTAACTCTATTCTTCCCGTAGGAGCAGCTTAGATTTATTAGATTAATTGCCTTGAACAAGAAAGAAAGCAGGATATTGAATGCCGAAGTTTTTATACACTTGCTGTAAAATACGTTACAATCAGATACAAAGAAACTTTGAATTAGTTTTTAATATTTTCAACTAATTTTTAAACTTTTCTATAGGTGTCCTATTTTAAACATGTTAAACTACTGAACAATTTATAATTATAAGTTGACTAAGTCCATTAATTATAATAGACTAAGTTGTGATTAATTATTTATTATCAAAAAACTGTTGTGTATACCGAATTAGAACGTTTTATAATCATGATCAAAATGTTATAGTTACATATTTCAGACAGTCAGACGGACATGACTTTATTTGGTTGCAAATGGCTACTTTATATCTAAAAATCAATATAAAAATTCACTATTACGTTCAATGATCCAAAATATAATAATCGGTGGCGCCACCTATTTAACGATTGGTGGTAGTCTTCAAAAACTTTCGTTAAATGGCACAAAAATGTAAAATGTACACAAAAGTTTCTTTGAAAAGGTTTCGACATTATTCTATTAGACATTTTACTAAAATGTTAGGGAAAGGCTAACAACGCTTTGAGAAGTAATTTCAAAAGAACTTATAATTTGTATGTTCTTATGATACGTTAAAACTTAAAAACTATTGTAACTGAACTGTCTAAACTAAAAAAGAATAAACAGCTTATCTTCGTTTTCTTTTTGACGGAGTTATTTTCCAGTGCATTTAAATATGTTAAAGCACTCACCGCTAGGTGAAGCCTCATCGTACATT
Organism: Drosophila erecta; assembly: GCF_003286155.1. Taxonomy (NCBI): domain Eukaryota; kingdom Metazoa; phylum Arthropoda; class Insecta; order Diptera; family Drosophilidae; genus Drosophila; species Drosophila erecta. The sequence continues at coordinate 20,354,031 of NW_020825194.1, read as the reverse complement.
TAAATTTGACATTCAATATACGTGTACATCCAACATCCGATTGTTGTGAATACACGGAATGCAACAGTATATTACTTTTCCAATCGGTTTGTAACTACATTTTTATTACTTACGTAAATGGACAAATGAATTATATCTAAATAACATTAATGTTTGATTCTGATGGCAAGGACATGAATAATCACTAATAACATTAGTCTACCCCTATTTTTACCACAGGCCGCCTCCACCACCGTAACTGGATCCTCCACTGTGGTGGCTTTCATGGTACTCATGATGTTCGTATCCGCTGCTTCCGCCGTATCCTCCGCCATATCCTCCGCCGAATCCTCCGCCGTAACCTCCGCCGTATCCTCCGCCGTATCCTCCACCATATCCTCCTCCAAGACCTCCACCATGGCTACTCAATCCTGCTAATCCAGCGCCCAACTTAGCGCCCACAGCCGCGCCGAGTCCAAATCCAGCTGCCCCACCCACCAATCCGCTTTTTAGGCCCAGCAGCTTGGGAGTGCGAACCTTGAGGCCCACAAAGCCGGCATGAGGTCCTTTGAAGGCTAGTAGCTTGATTTTTCCTCCAGAAGTTCCATCAAGGATGGCGAGAAAACAAATCCCCAGGAAAAGTAGTAAAGGTGTAGGCTGCAATTTGAATAATGAAAATAAAAACTAAATCAGATGTCAAAATAATATATATGACTATATATTACTAAATATTATTTTTACTCGGTAATAATTTTTTAATGCAATAACTTTATTTTCTACTACTAAATTAATTCACAACACTAATATTCGTGGATATTTTATATCAATTCAATTTTAGAGTTTTAGAAATGAAATATTAAAACTTTTTTACAGTTTTACTCGACAAAATTAAATGTAAGTAAGAGCCAGTGTTTATTATTTTGTTTTTTTCTTTTTTATTTATAATCACTCCCTAACAGCACATGTTTCTTCTATAATTCAAATCCATCACAATCCATCACTTACAATTATTTGCATTTTGTCTTTTTAAAGTGGCTTAATCGCAACTTTAATTGATTAAATCTGTTATGGAAACAACACAGGTCTTCTTATGTTTTAAAACGATTATATCTTGTTGTAAAAACTTCAAGTTCAACTGCGTGGGCCGATGAATAAGCTTGTATTTTGGCTTGGACTTGGACAACGACGCGTGATCAATTGAAGCGGCTGCGCGTCAGTCAACGCGTTTTTATCTCGCAGATGCTTTTTCTTTTTCTGAGCGATTCGAATCGCCCTTATGCAATCAGCCGTTGAAGAGGTCTTGTTTGTCCGGGCTTTTGTTGTTGTCACCGACGTGAACTTCAGGCTATGGTTTATATTTGCCTTATGCATGCGATTTGCCCCTGAAAATTTCAGGTTTTTTGAGAGCAACAAGAGTAAAGTTGGGCATGAGAAAAGAAATGTAAAAATAAATGAGCTGAAAACATATGAATGTCAATGGGAAACGTGACATAAATTTTGCTAGCTTAGAAGCCAAAAAGAATTAGATACAAATCCCAGAAGTATCTTATATGATCAGCATTTAAATTAAATGTGATAGAAAACAAGCAAATAGTAAAATTAATGCACACTTGGGTGAATCACTTTGGGTATTTTCGTTTTATTGACCTCCATCACGTTAAAAGCCAAATAAAGAAATCAAACAAAACAGGGACAGAAATTTCCAGCAGCTACGACTAGTTTTTTCCCAACTCATCTGCCGAATGGGTAACCGCCGTAATAGCCAGAAGATCCGTAGTTGTTGTAGTTGCTGAACTGATTGTATTGCTGCTGATAGCCTCCACCGTACCCTCCGCCAAATCCTCCATATCCTCCGTATCCTGGGTATCCGAATCCTTGATATCCTCCCGCACTGCTGCTCGCTGCGGCACTGGCTGAGGCAGAACTTCCTCCATATCCTCCGTATCCTCCGTATCCTCCATATGGTGCGAATCCATATCCAAACTGGGGAGCACTCAAAGCTCCGGCCACCAGGCAGCACAACAGGAAAGACAAGGAGAGGTACTGAAAAGTTTTTCAAAAGATTTCAGATTAACGATTTAGTCCGAGCAGCTACCACTTTATTGTACTCCCACCTTCATGGCTGGCAAAAAACTCAATGGCAACTGATTAAAATTTGCCATTCTTATAGTCGTCGAAAAACGGAAGTAAAGTTCGCAGTAATTACAGTAATGAGATTTATCATAATTACAGAACAAATGCGAGACTATAATCATTAGTACAGAACCACTTAGACAATTTTGAATATTGAAATACTTATTGTGGGTCATTACCCTCAGTCAAGCGCAACAGACTAAATTCCTTTGGTGAAAAATAACTAAAATTACGTATAAATGTAATAGTAATAGTATTTGAATTTGAATAACAAATCCATAAATAAATGTTTTCTTGCTGGGCTGCTATTTCATCGTCTATTTTCCTGAGATCGTCACTGAAGTTCATAGAACATTTGCGAAATCAATGTGTACTTGCTAACTAAACAAAAGTATAAACCTTATCCACGCTGTCATCGCATCTAACTATAATTTCCTGGCTAGTGAAGAGGGCTTGGTCTCACTTTGAACGTTAACTTGACGTCAGCTGTAGGTGAATAAACTGAAAACGAAAGTGAGGGCGTAGCAATTGGCCAGAATAAACAAAAGAAGTTGGCCACGTACGTAGCTGACACGTAATTAGTCATATACATAGTTAGATCTGCCGGAATAGCAGAAGTAACAAGTGTTAATGAGCCAGACGAATGCGGGCCAGCCAAATCTCTCATCCCGACCTGCTTCGTTGCACATTCTTCGCTGAAGTTTGTTGTCTAAGTCATTTGTTTTGCATGTTGTTAGTGTATTGCGATGATGTTCAATTCCCTTACAATAAGATCGTTGGTCACCTTCTGGAATTCCTGTTCGCCTGGTAATTCAAACCGAAAAATCTCACAATTTTGCATGAAAACGTAAACTTTTATGGCAAATTGTAGATTTTTCGGATTTAAATACCAGGTGATCATAATCAGCAGCAGGTTGCTACCGAAAACCAAACGATCGTTGGTCACCTTCTGGAATTCCTGTTCGCCTGGTAATTCAAACCGAAAAATCTCACAATTTTGCATGAAAACGTAAAATTTTATGGCAAATTGTAGATTTTTCGGATTTAAATACCAGGTGATCATAATCAGCAGCAGGTTGCTACCGAAAACCAAACGATCGTTGGTCACCTTCTGGAATTCCTGTTCGCCTGGTAATTCAAACCGAAAAATCTCACAATTTCGCCTACAAAACGTAAATTTTTAATGCAAATTGTAGATTTTTCGGCTTGAATTACCAGGCGATCATAATCAGCAGCAAGTTGCTACCGAAAACCAAACGATCGTTGGTCACCTTCTGGAATTCCTGTTCGCCTGGTAATTCAAACCGAAAAATCTCACAATTTTGCATGAAAACGTAAATTTTTATGGCAAATTGTAGATTTTTCGGATTTAAATACCAGGTGATCATAATCAGCAGCAGGTTGCTACCGAAAACTAAACGATCGTTGGTCACCTTCAGGAATTCCTGTTCGCCTGGTAATTCAAACCGAAAAATCTCACAATTTTGCCTACAAAACGTAAATTTTTAATGCAAATTGTAGATTTTTCGGATTTAATTACCAGGCGATCATAATCAGCAGCAAGTTGCTACCGAAAACCAAACGATCGTTGGTCACCTTCTGGAATTCCTGTTCGCCTGGTAATTCAAACCGAAAAATCTCACAATTTTGCATGAAAACGTAAATTTTTATGGCAAATTGTAGATTTTTCGGATTTAAATACCAGGTGATCATAATCAGCAGCAGGTTGCTACCGAAAACCAAACGATCGTTGGTCACCTTCAGGAATTCCTGTTCGCCTGGTAATTCAAACCGAAAAATCTCACAATTTTGCCTGGAAAACGTAAGTTTTTATGGCAAATTGTAGTTTTTTTTGGAATTAAATACCAGGTGATCATAATCAGCAGCAGGTTGCTACCGAAAACCAAACGATCGTTGGTAATTCAAACCGAAAAATCTCACAATTTTGCCTGCATAACGTAAATTTTTTATGGCAAATTGTAGATTTTTCGGCTTGAATTACCAGGCGATTATCATCAGCAGCAGGTTGCTACCGAAAACCAAACGATCGTTGGTCACCTTCAGGAATTCCTGTTCGCCTGGTAATTCAAACCGAAAAATCTCACAATTTTGCCAGTAAAACGTAAATTTTTAATGCAAATTGTATTTTTTTTTGGATTTAAATACCAGGTGATCATAATCAGCAGCCGGTTGCTACCGAAAACCAAACGGTTGCTACCGAAAACCAAACGGTTGCTACCGAAAACCAAACGATCGTTGGTCACCTTCTGGAATTCCTGTTCGCCTGGTAATTCAAACCGAAAAATCTCACAATTTTGCCTGCAAAATGTTAATTTTTATGGTATGTATGTATGTATGTATGTATGTATGTATATAGGTAGGTAGGTATGAATGAATGTATGTATGTATGTATGTATGTATGTATGTATGTATGTATGTATGTATGTATGTATGTATGTATGTATGTATGTATGTATGTATGTATGTATGTATGTATGTATGTATGTATGTATGTATGTATGTATGTATGTATGTATGTATGTATGTATGTATGTATGTACAGCAGGTTGCTACCGAAAACCAAATGATCGTTGGTCACCTTCTGGAATTCCTGTTCGCCTGGTAATTCAAACCGAAAAATCTCACAATTTTGCCTGCAAAACGTAAATTTTTATGGCAAATTGTAGTTTTTTTTGGATTTAAATACCAGGTCAGCAGCAGGTTGCTACCGAAAACCAAACGATCGTTGGTTACCTTCTGGAATTCCTGTTCGCCTGGTAATTCAAACCGAAAAATCTCACAATTTTGCCTGCAAAACGTAAATTTGTATGGCAAATTGTAGTTTTTTTTGGATTTAAATACCAGGTGATCATAATCAGCAACAGGTTGCTACCGAAAACCAAATTGTAGATTTAAGATGGTGAATCAATAAATTGTAATATTAAATATAATTTAAAATTTTTCCGTTGTAAAGATGCCTTAAAATCTAATCTCTGTAAAGTACATTTAAGCTAGCTTTAAGCAAAAATATTATAAAAATTTTATGAAAATAAAACAAACCCATTAATTATTTAATTAAATTTAATATTATATAGCCTTTTAAAATATTGAAGTAACTAAATTCAAAAATAAATTATTAAAAAAAATATGTCTTTTTTACATCGAAATATTTTGTAAAACATTTTATGTTCAAATTATGCATTTTTAAATTGCACAGTCATCCATCGATTACAGTGGACTTTTATATTCGTATTTCAGCATTTTCTGGTTGGTCTTGAAAACGCCGGGTGATTGTAGTATGCGATCGCTTCAGTGATTATTTTTATTGGGTTTTCCATGATCTTGATCGCCGGCAACTAAAGGCAACCCTCAAAAAAATGATAATTTAGTTATGGGCTGTGACTTCGAAAAATTAACGCATTCTGAGGCCCGGTGAAGCATTGCCAGGCAAAGTGTCGCTTGGGGATTCCAAAATTACGTCACAAACTGGTTTCGCTTTCGCCGTGTTTGTTCTGCAATTTGCGTAGAATCACTTGGCAATGCGTAGCGCGTACTTGAGCTTCTTGGCCAGATTGAAGCGGCGGTATAAAAGCGGTGGGCACTTCACAATTGCAATTTAGTTTCGTCCAAGAAGCGCTCGTTATCGCAATGGCTCTGGTTCGTGTGAGTTGTGTAAGTCCGGCTGCTATTTCCGCTCCGATTGGGATGCACTAAATCGATTTGGTTACCTGCAGATGCTGGCCCTTTTGCTGATTGCCGGTCAAGGTCAGGCGGCGCCCGTCAAGGCCGAAGGTCGCACCTTGGGCCTTCTGGGAGGTGGATTTGGCGGCAGTGTGGGCCTTAGTGCCGGCATCGGAGTGGGTGGTGGCCTGTATAGCGGATTCGGAGGCGGTGGCTATCCTAGTGGCTATGCCAGCGGCTACCCAGGCGGCTATGGGGGTGGCTACTCGGGCTACCCCGGGTACGGCGGCGGTGGCTTCGGAGGCGGCTACTATCCAGGAGGAGGTTACTCCGGTTTCGGACACAGGCCGCACCACCACGGAGGATACTACCCGGGCGGTGGATCTTACTACAACCAGGGCGGATCTTATGGCGGCCAATACAGTCAGTCGCAGTACTCCAATGGATATTACGGAGGCGGTGGCTATGGAGGCGGTGGCTATGGAGGCAATGGCTTCTTTGGAAAGTAAAGATGCCAAATCTTGCCACCGGAATAGTAAAGTACTTTGTAGACTGTAAAATAAACGAAAAACAACCAGACTTAGTAAGCTAAACTCAAGCCACTCGAAATCCGGTTTTCCTGCTGGAAGTATTGTCCTTGGCGCTGCCTTTGTGGTTATTCTCTTACTGATTTTTATGAAGCAGACGCGACGTGCATAAATTTAATGGCCAAAGATCCGAGATTTATGCGCAAACCTGACTAATCCATTGTCTCGCAATTATCTGGGAATTCCTAGGGCTAATCTTGCTGGGAGGTTAAATTTACGACTCCAATAAGCTGCTTGGCATTTATTTTAATGGAACAGCGTACTTTACCGCTACCCTAAACACTTAAATAAACTTATACAAATATTGCTTTTATTTGTAAAAAATCTTCGTTAAATAATTGTCAACGTATGTCGTACATAAAATCGTTACTATTATTACTTAAAACTATTTACACTAAAAATGTACATATCGCTGCATACAAATCTATTTGTAACTCCTTATCCGTAGCTGCTTCGCTGATCCCTTGACCGGTAGCCTCCAGTTTGGTAAACTGGCTGCACCTGTCCGGTCAATTGCTGAATGATTCCGTTTACTGTAGTGGCCACACCTCCAACTAGTTGAGCAGGTGTCACTGGAGGCTGCCATAAAAGAATATTAAAAATATGATTATCAAGAAAATTATAAAATAAAAGATTTGATTAAACTTACCGCTCCCACGGAATCGTAGTACACACGATTGGGAACAGGTCGCCTCACTGGCGGAGGTGCCGCATAGTTGGGATCCACTTCAGGATCGCTCTGCGCATCGCCAGCAGGACGAACTGGATCTCTCAGAGGATCCCTAACTGGAACTCCAGGAACCACAGCGGAATTCAGAATTCCCGGAGCAAAGAGCGACAGCCAGGTGGCAAATGGAGCGTACGGACGCACTGGCACTGGAATGGGCTGTACAGGTGGCAGAGGATCTGACAGAAGACCTCCGCCCAATCCACCTCCTCCGTAGCCGCGACAACCGCCGGGATAGACTTTCACCACATTTACGTCGAAGAGAAAGCGACCCTGTTCATCGGGATCCTTCTGACTCTGACCACCTTTAGCATCGCGACCAAACGGAGAGCAGGGACCACCGCCGTATCCTCCATATCCGCCATATCCACCATATCCTCCGTATCCACCATATCCGCCATATCCTCCAAGATAGGGCCTGGCCAACCTCTTGAGCTTCTTTTTCAGCAGCAGTGTGCGTTCGTCACCGATGTCATCCAACTTCTGATTGGAAGCACCGGCAAACTTGGCATTCTCCTTGTCCGATTTGTTGGTGGTACTTTCGTCCCTGGCCTTGCGACTGCCCAAGGAGCTATACGAATTCCCGGAATACGACGTGGAGTAGGCCCTTCGGCGGGGATACTCGTAACTATAGGTGCGCGGATAGGCCAACGAAGAGCCCAGGGCTCCCAGAAGGAGTAGAAGGAACAGTTTCATGTTGGAAACGCGATTCTATTGCTGAAACACTTCTGCACGCTCGGCGGGATGGGCACAAACTATTCCTCTATTGCGGAGTACGCCCCAACTTATCACCTTGCCCGTGCGCGAAAAAACCAACTCGAATTTGGCAAATTGGTTGTTATTCCCTTAGAAGGCAGCCAGACACCGGCGATATTGCATAATGCCCTTTTTTATTGGCTCAATTTTTCCAGGGCATTGTTTTGATATGGTAATTCAGGCCGCCCACCCGAGCCACCGGCATCATCAACCTCATCATCATCAGTATAATCGCCCACATAGCGCAACAATAGCCTAGTAAAAACATGTTACACTCGGCAACTCATGTGCATTGACCTGAACCAAGCGATGGAAGCTCTCACCCAGCGCTGCTTTGGCCAAAACCACGTTTCTGCCAAAAATGTAACCCGAAAGTGGGTCAATGTCGAGCTTACCGGCTGCACCAAGTATCGCTAATATGGGAGTCAAGCCAATTAGGTTTTGGGGGATGCACGGATGCTTCTCACATTAATCAAATTTTTTCTCGAACGGCCACCCGATTTATGACCCTCTGCACTGTTATTAATATCTAAAAAGAGCAAATAAGCAACTATAGAGGTATGAAGAAAAATATGAATCATCTCATCGTCTTTAAATAAAACTTGAAATCTTTTTACAAGTTTAGCCCCTTTACCAAACAGGGTTTCGTTTAACATAGGAAAATAGAAATCGAATTCTCAGAAATACCTTTTAGCTAAATATTACATTCAATGGTGGGACTTAACGTTAATCGTTTTTCAAACGAAAAACAAAAAATACAGTATTTAATTTCTTTTGGATCATTGCACTACACATAAAAATGTTTATTTAAGCACATGAATCGCCCGTTAGTCATCTACGCTTACCATTAGGATACAAGTATACATTCAACTTAGAACTATGAAAACAAAACTATACAATTCTTGAAGAGTCCAAGCAGCCTCTTTGTTTGGGCTTTGGAAGTGTGATCTTCCATGGGCTACTATGAGCACAATAAAAAGGCTGAGCCGGAAAGTCTGTGCGTTGCATTCGAGGGGAGTCCACGTCCCTAGTTAGACTGCCATTTTAGGTTTGTTAGCCTCGTCCCGTTTCCGAATGGCCCTCAATCGCTGGGTGCAGTAGACCCTCAGGAAGATGGCCACGAAAACGATCAGAACGCCGAAGATGCCCAACAGCGAAATGCTGTGCTGGTATATGAAGCAGGAGAGCATGATGGCCACCGCCTGTGGGAAGCAGAAACAAATTGTTCGTAAGCAGGCAACTGATCAAACAAGCCCCTTTCCACTTTCTCAAAATAACTCACCTGACGCAGTGTCATTATTATGGTAAACACAACTGGGCCGAAGACATCAATTGTGTGATAGATAAACAATTGGCCGACCGCTGAGCAAACGGAGATCACAACCATATCAAACACGAACTTAGGATGCTGGAATAAAAATACAAAGGAACGTGAGGTAGTATCATCTATATCTACTGCTTGAAAAAACATTTTTTTTTTCAAAATCAATTGCTATTTTAAACAAAAATTCTGCTATTGTGAAAGTACATAAAACATACAGTTGAATACCAGAAGACAAGTTTAGAATTTGGGTTATGCTAACAACAAGAAATAAACAAAATTTTCTTCAGAACAAGCTACGCTATTTTTGTTAAATGTGTGATAGTGATATCAATTGATGATCATGTCGATGTAACTTTTTATATATTTACCTCTGTGGCAAATGCCAAGGAGTCCATGAATCCTCCCTGCATGGACAGCGAGGCTCCAGTGAAGATGGAGGAAAACATGTTGACGCCGCACATCATCTGCAACGGAGTCATGGAGTAGGTCTTGAAAAGCGACCCCTGCCAATTGGCAGTGAAGCTGTCGAAGACCATGTACATGGAGAGCAGGAAGATGCCTGTGAGCGTGGTCACTCCGCTGGCCTTGCTGCTGTCCGCGGAGCCGCTCATGAAGAAGATCATGCCCAGCGATATGAGCAGGGCCGTCACATACTCGTAACTCTCGTACTTCGTCTTGGACATTATTTTGCCCATCAGCATCACGGGTATAATCTTGCACGACTTGGCCAGCACCTGGGTGGGAAAGTTGACAAACTTCAGGGCCTCGTACTGGAACCATGCGCTCATTATATTCGAGAAGGAGGCATAGGAGTACTTGTACAGAGGTGCACGGTGACGCACAGGTGAGGGCTGCCATTGGAGATAGGCCAGCGAAACGAGAAAAGCCAGCAGACGATTGGAAAATACTAGGAACTGAGAATCCTTAAACTTGGCACTTTGTCCAGTGAAGTTGAGATAGTTTTGCGTCATTATCTTCTCCTGCAACACACCCCAGGTGAGATAGGAGATCATCAATCCGCCAAAGCACCATAACAGTTGCACGGCCTCCTGGGAACTCGTTCGCTTGGCTGCCGTAGATGCCGCCGGACGTTCCTTATCCGCGGCGCTGCTACCTGCATCCAATTGATCGTAGCCAGAGTTGCCCGTGATACACATATTGATAGCCTTGTGCAGGAATGTCTTGTTGCCCCTTTCCAGGTAGTTAACCCTGCCGACATATTTGTAGATCAAGTAACCCGGCACAAAGACGCAGCTATAACCAAAGCAATTGACCAGAAGCTTAAGGAACCATGCGTAGTCCGAGCTCTGCGACTCCACCAGCTGGGAAAGGGTAACATCCTGGTTGTAGTAGCCCCCTAGGGAGGCCCTCAGCAGATCCGAAAAGAAGTGTATGACCAGCAGGCTGACCACGATGAAAGAGCTGTTCAGTGTTTAAGGGCGGGATTAGATTAATTTGATTGGCAACTTCATTGGGCTCTCACCATATGACCAGCTCTGGAACCCGACTCATCTTATAGGCGTACATGTGGCGTGTTTCGGATTGAATGTACAGTGCGGCTGAGTCGACAGATTCTCCGATTCCTATTGAACCCGCGGGCGATAATGTATTCCCAGTCAAGTGTCAAGAGTTCAACAACCGGCGCGGCTCTGAAACTAGTTTTCGCATGATTTGCACACTCCATATCGGCATCATCTAATTACCATATCCCGAGTTTGTTTACAGTCGGTTGCCAGATGTGCGTGCGCTGCCTTTGGGGCTTCAGAGTGTTCTGTTGTGTTCAGGGCCGACGGAGTGGGTTACCCGGTGTACTGGGCTCGGGCAGCCGGCACTAGTTCTCAGACCAGCTGCTCAAACATTCCGCAGTTATTTGGCCGCCAGCAGGCAGTCGGAAATTGCCGAATATTTTACAATGGTAACTAATACGTTACCAGTATGACCGCGCGCCGCTAACGATAAAAATACCAAGCGCTCCAAAAATAAATACCATTCGAGGTATCCCTAATCTTTTCAATTGTTAACCGATGAGTTTCGGTCAGATTTATATTTTGCAACATTTTAAAAGCCGTCAGAAATTTAAATGTTATTTTATATTTAAGATGTCCTGTTCGCATATTAAAGCCCTTGAAACATCACTACAATCTTTAAAATAGCGCAGGAAATAAATTGTAACGAGAGCGGAAGGACTGTTGTTCAAATCCAATTGGATTATCGACGAATATTAATCGTTGATGAGAACAATCGATTTTAACTTTATTATCTCTGATTTCTGGCTTTACCGTTTGTTTAATTTTTTGTGGTAAAGAGCTGGTACTAATTAAAAAAAAAAGAAATAATAATAATTACTAGTTAATAACTACTATTACTTATTAAATTTATCCCACTTATATTAAAAAGTTATTATATACAAAATTAATCTTAACAATTGTAACAATTATAAAATAATATTAAGTTTCTTTCCCAGATGTTAATATTGGAATAATACAAAAATTTGGCACGCATCCTGTTGCGCGTTCCCACAACTTACAATCAAACGAAAGGAAATTCCGCTTGAGGTCTAATACCAGGCGCACAGCAATTTCAGGAGGAGTGTGGAATGTGTGATTCTGAGGACACCCCTTATATAGCGAATATAATGAAATCGAAAGGACTCGATGGTTGCCCATGTGTGTGTGTGCGTGCGCGAGGGGTGTGTCGCTTGACATTGCCATTGCTTACTTAGGGGTGGGTTTCGATGGTAGTGGCGTGTTCTCGGCTCTGCAACCCCTAGTGCTGCTGTGTTGGCTACTTAATGCCTTTAAAAAAGAAGTAGCCAAAACTCTTAGGCGGAGCTTCAATAATAAATAAATACAAGAAAGTCGAGCAATAACACGATTTTAAAAGGTAGAAGGATAAGCCGAATCAAAGCCATTTTATATGAATTTTCTCAATACAAATTTGAAAAAATGTTAAATTTGCTGTTAAAGAATGTACATATGTACATACCACTAAAATCCAATGCAATTACTTTCAGTGAATCTGGCTACTTTCAAGCCAGAGTCTGTGCAACACCGACAACCACTGGAACAGGAACCCGATGGCAGGGACTACGCCCCTGTGGATGGCAGGTCGCGTTCTGCCCGCCCAAGTGGGTGGGTCACAGGCACCGTCCACCTCCGAGTCCCGCGGAGCGTTTCAATTAGCGAGTACGGGCACTGGGTGGCGCCCAAAAAGAGTGCCGCACCGCCGGACTGGCTCTTTGTGATTTTTGCCAAGAACGCGGCCAAGAACCTCTGCAGCAGCAGCAGCAACAGCAGCGGCAGCACATTCAAATAGACAGACACGTGTCCATCAGCGGTTTAACCCTTCTTAAGGTAACGCCCAAGGATTACCAGGCGACCAGAAGCCGTAGCGGGCAACCCACCGCTTTTCGTTGCCATTGCGCATGTCGCGCACTAGGGCGTGATCCACGGGGCGGAGTAAAGCGTACGGCCTGCCCCGCTGGCCCACCCACCGAGTGGGCTGGGTTCTTTCACGTTACCATTGTCGAGGCCATTACATAACGGTAACATGCGGCAGCAGCGCTGCCGACGGTCCAAACCGGTTAACAGTTACGTCGTAACTAGGAGCAACCTTAGTGCACCAGGCGCACAGAACCGCCAGCCGGAGCGGCATTACTACGTCTTTACATGGATGCACCCACCCCGGTGGGTTTCCGCCACAGTTGCGGTTAGAAATGTAGCACAAGTTACTAATTCTTGCATTTAAATACGACTCGTGGTGTTTCAAAGCTAGCATATAATTTGAGGTACCTACAGTTCAGTTCGTAGTACTAAAGCTTTTCAAAAGTAATTTTAAGAAGAGTATTCACTTATTTTACTGAGCCAATGTACGCATTGCTGTGGTTTTATTATCGTGAACGCAACTGTTTAAGGCTGCTGGCAATTTAGGGGTTGCTCTTGCGGCTGCATTAAGTGCGCTGCTCCTGCTCAAGGTCGCGCCGCACACACACGCACACACACTCAAATGAAGAGAATGAAAGCGCGGTCCTGTGTCTTTGATTTCGCCCTTGTAAATGCGGCAGCATCTCGCACACTTGACAGATTTCAGTGTGTGTACTCAGACGACACGTGTATACGTCCGTCACATACTCGTACACATTCTTTCGTGGTAGATTTCGTACCAGGGGAGCATAATCCTGTGGAAGCACATCAACATGTCAGCATAATTTGGACTGTGCAACGCACAGCTGCCCATGTGTGCGTCTAATGGAATCAGTGTGCGTGCGCCGAACGCACACACATGCGGCTAAACACGCCTGTATGCAAGGGGTGGAGTTTCTGCCTCACAAGGGTGGCTGCTACCCTTCAGCCCTCATCGCGTATACGCACTGGATGCAAAAGCTCGAAAAGCTCAGCGAAGCTTACGACCGGGTTCTGGAAAAGGATAATCACCATCAGAGAAGTACAAAAAGAAAATAAATTAATCAACGTATTTTAACTAAGCATTTTTAAATTTCGTTAGGCTTTTTGGAGAAGTAGACACTAAATAATAAAATATAATTTGTGAAATAGTTTACATTCTTATAAAAGTAAGCCTTCTTTAAGAAAATATCTCAAAAAAATCAATCAATCTTTTGAAGAATGCAAACTTGTTTAATAAAAGCAGCCTAAAGTATACTAGAATTAACTACGTGGGTAGAAAATATATTTAAAATATTTATCTCTATCTTTAATTCCAGTAATAATTATGTAAAGTGTGTACTTAACATTAATTGTTGACAAAAAGTTTCTTGGACTGAACGCCATTACTTACCAATTAAAAATATCTGAATTCCATTTAGTACAACTACATCGCTGGTTCGATTGGGCCAATAATGTTACTCGACCCCGATGCTTTTTTATCCAGCTCAATAATATTAGCCAATAATTTGAGCCATTTGTTAAATTGTTTGCGCGATAAGCGCCGCAACAGCAACAGCAACGGCGGCTTTCCAATGCCACCAATGCCAGCAAGGACAGGACAATGGTGCGCCGGCCAACACTTTAAACAAAGGACAGAAGGACGAAATGGACGAAAATAGAGGGACTAGAAAGGACGAGGAGCCAAGAAGGCGATGCCTGGACAATGACACTGACAATAATGACGAGGACGATGGCACTTGCCATTGTGTGTGTCGCTCGAAATTGCCTTTGAACAAATACACACACGACTGGACGGGTGTGGATGTGGCTGTATCTCCGGCTCGAAAGTCGGACCAAACAGGGGAGGAACTACTTCATAGGTAGCTCCGGAAAGTTGTCATTGCGTGTTGTCAGCAAACTGGCGACAAAGCTTATCGCAGATGGACACACACAAAGCCGCACAGTCGGAGTCAGATTCAGATGCTTCACTTGGATACAATAGCGAAAGGGGTTGGGTGATGATGATGATGGTGATGATGATGATAACGAAGATGCGATCTCGCACTCGACCAGCTGTCCTGGCCAGTTGAAAGCTGCAGGACTACTGGACTGGCGAGCCGAGGCTTTCGCGCAAGTGCTGCAGAATGGTAATTAAACTCGACAAGTGGCGCTTAAGTCCCATCTTCAACTGCAGGTCATAAATTTGATTGTCCTTGTTTCGTCCCTATCACGGCATGCTTGGGCCCAGCCCAACTGAAAACCCGACGCGCAGTCGACTTTTCGCTTATCTAAAGTCAAAACAATTTTCATATATTTCCCAACCATAACGGGAGCTTTTTTTCATTGCCGAAGGACATGCCATTTCGCAATTAGCATTGGCGTACACAACTAATTTGCGCTGCGGGATAAGGATGACTCCGCCCCCACATTTGGGATGTCCTGCCTGCACCCACATGTTAATTAACAGCGCCGGCCATCATTTGTACTTAAGTTGAATTTTATTTTGTGAACAATTATGCTAATTTGTTAAATAAATAGGCACGCACTTCAATGCGATGCGAAGCGATGTTGGGTAATGCCCGCAAAATGGTCGCCGTTCAAGTTAAGTTTTATGGGGTCCTTTTTTATTTTACTGCCGACTCCCTCGCACTCCGACAGAGACAGTCGTTCCAATTAAGTTTGCGTTTGCCATTTAATTACTCTAATATGCCAGTCAGACAGTCGCACAGTCCCACAGTCCTATAGTCAGCTAGTCAACCAGTCAGCCAACCAAGTGAATCAACCACCTCCTGGTATTTGTGCGCGTGCCGAGCATGAAAATTAGCTTGTACAATTTTCCCCGACTTTCCCCGCGCTTTTCCCCGACTTTTCCTCGGGCTGAAGGGCCACGCCAACTCCGGACAGGCCACACCTCGAAATTGATGGCGCCATTTGTTTAGAGCAGCCATTGCCGCAACTTATCAAAGCTCTTTGACACCCACATCCATTTGTCAAGCCGTCGCCCCAATCTGAATCTGTGCCACTGCGAAATGGAATGAAAAATACAGTCCAGGCGAGTGAGCAACAAGAACCAGTCGCCTACTTGGCACATTTAATTAGTTTTAACCTTGCACATTTATATGCAAAGCAGCAGCCGCAGCTCGGGATGGAAAACTTGCTGGAATACTTAAGAAGTTGTCCTTCGAGAAGTCAGAACAAAGACACAGAGAGATGGAATTGTGATGCGAAATTATAAAATAATTCGAAATTAATACGAATTAATTATTATACCTATTCAGTGCATGTGTAGAATATATCAGCAAACATTTGAAATCATATTTCTATTCCTGCTTTTCCCAAATGCTATGTCTAGCACATATTTCATTTCATTAATCATTTTCATTTAATAAATTTTAGTATAAACCATTAGCGCTGTCACGCTTTTGAAAAAGAATGATTTATTGGGATAATTCTTCCCAATCTTTTTCACCAAACGTATAACCAAATTTTTACGGGTGGTCATGAAATTACGAAATTATCCTTGACGCACCTGTAAGGCAGCTTTATTTTTCCATGTGTAAGGACTATGATAATTTGCTTGCCAAAGCCGAGAGCCAATCACAGAGTTTTTATCAACTGGAATCTGCAGATTCCAAATTGACTGACAAACCGAGAGAAATGGAAAAGTGTCCATGTCCTCGACCCGTCCTGAAATCAAAAGCGGCGCTGCCGAAGACAAAAAAGTTTAAATGAAAAGGAGCACACTGCGGTCAGGACGATGCTGACAGGGAAATGTGAAAAGTAGCAAACAGCATCAAAAGTTTTCCGGCTTTTACTTGATAGCCCGCTCCCATCTAGTCCCTCATTTCGCCTTTCATCTTTTTCGAGTGGGCAACCAGATGAGGAGGGTCGCCAGCCAATTTTTGATTGCAACATTTCGCACCAAAGGCAAAATGTGAGCCACTGCACACAAGCGAGCAAACAAACATGTTAAAGCTAATTTTAATATTTTCCGTGACATGGCGTTCACTTTGAGTGTGCCACCGCCTTTGTTGTTGTTTGTTTGTTTGTCCAATTTGAGCGTCCGCCCATCCACATCCACATACATACCCTGTACCGTAAGTGCAGTGGATACCCATGCCATGTTACATCATTCCCTCCAGGCGACAAGTAATTTTACTTGGCAAAATGAATTGCACAAAGTCCTTTTTTTGCGATTTGTCGTGCCATCTCTTTAGCTGTCTGCTCCGGCTTTGTGGTGTTCGTCATGTGTGTTCTCGATGGGTGTGTGTTTACGGGTCCTTTTTCGTTCAGATTGGTCAGCATTTAATTTTTATTTCTTGGAACTCACTAGCTGCGGGGAAATATGACAAAAGATTCTGCTAAGCTCTGGTACTGATTAAAAAGATAAGTAATGCTAGCTGTAATGGTTTTGTAAGGATTTTCAATCATCGAGGTTCAAAATAAATTATATATAATTTCTGTTACCATTAAGTGGCCTCTTAAAACTCAAATCTTGTTACTTATTCATATAAATTAGCGGCTAAAAGATCATGTGGAAAAAGTGTTTTGTTAACAAGCCATAAAAAATTAAAAGCTCTGTATATCTTTCTTACAGGAATACCCAAAAGTAATTCCTTATGTCCTTAACATATTAAAATGTATAATAATAATAATGTACAATAATGTAATTGAAAATATGTTCCTATCAGTTATTATATTATCTTTTATAATTACATTATATTAATACACTTTATTTCGAGGTTATGCAAAATGTAAATACAAAAACCTCAGTTTTATCAGCTTCAAATCAAATGCTAATTATCATTTGCTTTTAGCCCTACATGCGTTGGGAACGACACAATTTAATTTTTTGTCGCAAAGTGCTGCTTTGCATTTCAAATGAGCCGAGCTGCCAAGACGGGCACCTCAAAATGGAAGGAAAATTCTAGGGAAAGCCCTTAGCTTATTTTCCAAGCCATCAACTGGTCTCCAGGCTGCGTGCAGCGACTGACAAAACAAATAAACTTGCTGCCGCTTCAGATGCGCTTCTAGAGGGGGCGGTGGGCGTGGCAGAAGGGCGGAGGGGGGGGGGATGGAGGGGTTTTGCCCTGGCCGTCACACACATTTGGTATGCATAAGCAGCAGTCGCACACCTTACCGCACAGCACAACATTATCCGGCGCGGAGACATTTTTCCATATTTCACACAACAAAAGCAATGCCAGACGCAACTTTTACCTCAACTTGCTGTGACATTTTCCTTTCCCCTCTCAGTGGGCATCCTCCTCGCCCTGCTTTCCCTGCTTTCCCTCCCTCCACCCACAACCGAGCGCAATTTCAAATTTAATTCGCCATTTTCAGCCAGGCAACCACCCCCAACTTGCCGAAACAGCCACCCACCAAGGCACCCACCCAACCAACGAGCCCAACTTCCGCCCACTCAACGCCATCTTGTGGTTTTCCTCGCCTTCCTCGCAGTTGCTGGCCGTTTCCTTTGGCTTTTTTATTACGTATACGGAAAATGTGGAATTCCTGAAGACATTTTACTTTGCAATTTCCTTACGAGTCGTTAAACATTTCCAGGCTCTGCCACAACAACCAGCAACAGAACCAGAACCAGAATCACAACGAGAACAGCAGCAACAACAATGGCCAAAGTTAACAAAACTAATTTAAAAATTCAAATTTGCTTTCCGCTTTTTATATGCATCACAAACTGTGCATTTATATGGCTGGGTAAGTGAGTACGTCTATATTTGTATATATTCAGGATCCAGGATCCAGGATGCAGGATGTGGGCGGTGATGTCCGCCCTTCCGTGGGCTGGTAATTTGTATTCCTGTGGCTTTCTTGTTGATCTTCTTGTTACATTTGAGTTTTTCTTTCCCTTCGACTGCCTTCGATATTTTGGAGGATGCTTTCCGCCAGCAGACACACATTCGTGTGTTTGGTGTAATTTATTTGCCTGCCAGCCGGGGTAATGAAATCTGATTGCAAAATACATATCCAATTGAATTGAATTTTGCCACTGCTAATGGAAAATCGTGCTCGGTAAATTTAATTAGGCATGGAATATGGAATATATGCAAAACATTTGGCAAAAGTCAGCGTCGACTAAAACATGTGATCCTCAACGGAATAATGCAAATTTCAGCTCATTAATATCAATCAAATGATTGATAGCACTTAGAGCCACCACCACAGTTGCTCCGCACCCCTCTCCCGCAGGACTGTTAATAAATCCTTTGACAATTGCTACATTAATGTCAATACATTTACATTCGTGACCGACCCCTTTCCTGTCACAATACTTGTACGACTCGTGCCAAAAGGACTCGTGATAAGGATCCGCACTGCGCTGCAGAGATGGAAATCCCGCATCCTGGCAGCTATCTCCGCCCGGAGATCCTGTGTCAAAGTTTTAGCTCGATTTTGCGGCTGTCTCATCAATCAATTCCGTTTAGCCACTTGTCACTCAGCCATTTTATATGGCTTACCGAGTTTTGGGTGCGACTAATTTCCGGCAAAGGGATTGGGCTAATGCGAATCACATTTAAAACACTGCCGCTAAGCCACAATATTTCACGGGGATCCAGTACAGCTGTAAATGTAATTCGAACATTGTGTTGGACACTATACTGCGTATTGGGCGGCCACTACTGCCCCGCGGTAAATTTGCAACAAATTAAAGGCCAATTAACCCATCAGACGGGCTTATGAGCCGCCAAGCGCTAGTGCGCACACACGCAGTTGCAATTATCAAATTAGTGCGGGGCGTGGCGGGTCAAGCAATTGGAGAAACAAATAATAAATTGGACGCGGAAATGCAAAACACACACTGAGCACTATAATTAAGTTGTTGACCCGGCCGAGTTGACCCGCGCTGCATCGGTTTGGGCCAAGATGCGATGCGCAAGCAACAAACGACTGACAACTGACAACTGGCAACTGGCAACTGACAGGCGCATAGGCCTCGAATTAATTAATATGTTTGCATTGCACAAGATGCAGCAGTGCAATTATGAACTGGCACGGGTGTGTCCCAATTTTTAAGTCCTCGAAATGCACTTAATTTTCCACTGATATGGATCCTCCCTTCGCGTTCTAATGTCCGTTGTGGCCTATTAAACACACCCCTTGGTTGTTTGTTTGGCTGTGGCCCACCTTACTTGGAGTGAAGCGGCACGCGCCGCTGGAAATTTTCTCCAACATTTCCAACATACCTCTGCGGTTTTCCGGACGTTTTTATAGTTCTTCTCAAATTGCTCTAATTCGTTAAGTTATAAAACCGGCCGCCAAGTTTATTTAGTTTTATTGCCACTGCGGCGGTCAATGAACCAAACGTCAAAAGGACTGCCCAAAAAGGACGACACATGCGTGTTAATCTCTAATTTGCTAGGTGATCATGTGATGTATGTATATACACATATATTTATATAGACACAACGCATACATATTCAACAGCACAGCGGGTAGTTGATAGGAGCTTGTTCCATTCGTATCCTTTAAATTGCCAGACGCCGTCGTGTTTCGAATGTCGGTATCTAAAGTTGTTTTTCCCATTTTAATGGCGCTATTTTCATTAGGCAAATGTATGTTCGACTTATCCTTTCATTTTACTCCCCAAAAATTCGACTCCTTTATTTTCGTGTGCCGCTCATTAGCATATAAAATGTATGAGTTGTCCTTTATTTGAGAGGCAGTGGTTGTGCTCGCCAGCGAGTCTGTCTGTATACACAATCCACGTTTATTGCATATTCATCATTTTAATTGCTTGTTTTCATACTAAATGACTCGATAAGGCTTTTACGGCTATTAGGCGGAGGCATCCTGCCGCTCACCAGGTGGGTCATCTGTATCCATGTATGAAGGATACGACGGGGAGCATGGACAGGTACGCCAATGGGAACCAATGTGTGTGCTATATTTAAGAAACATTTTACCAAGGTTAAGTATAACCGCTCCCTCCGTACTTCTCCATTTCGAAGATATAGCTTAGAATGCTTCAAATGAAATTAAATAGCAGGACTCCGCCAGCTTAAAGGACAAAAGAAGCAATTCACGTAGAAAAGTGCAAACGAGATGTATCCGAGGGAAAAGGCAAGAGAGGGCTCCCGATATGATTACTTTTCCTTTTGTTTTCCCATTTCGGAACTGGGGAAATCAGGAAAGCGTGGTGGAAAGAACAAAGGAATTACTTTGCCAACGAGTGAACGAATATGAATAAAAAAGTGATCAATGCAATGAAAATGATTGTCTGCTCATTGTACCGCTCCCTTCACAATTGAGCGCACAAAGTGCGAAAAGATGAAAGTTTTCAGCATGTAACAGTACTTTAATGAATAGGAAAAACAAACAATTTGAAAAACAATGGTTTTCTAAAGGGCAAAGTCCCGTGGAGAATTGGAGCAAGGGGTCCTGCAATTCGGGCATGTTAATGAATTATTCTACACCTCTTTCGTGATGGACCTACCTGAAGTCCGGGACTAACCCTTGCAGCCACGCCCACAAGAGGATCCGCATCGGCAGGGATTGCATCCACATCCGCAGGACCTGGATCCGCCAGAGACGCACTGGGGCTTGCAACATCCGCACTGGACCTTTCTGGGCTTGTCAACGGAACAGCTCTGGACCATGGAGATGGTCAGGGCAACCAGGATGATAAACTTTATATTGAACATTGCAGCCGGCTTGGGAAACTCGAAACTGTGCCAAGGCGGCATGGGGATCGACTCTTTATAGGTCCAACTTAGGGTATTGCCTTATTTGATCAGTTGATCGTTTATGCTATTTCGGGCTATCACTGCTGATTAAGTAAACATGTGGTTCTGCGCCACATTCATTATCAAAAATATATATTTGCATTAAATTTATGGGCAAACTTCGTTTACACTTCCTTTGTGAATGTTTATTGAAATATTGGTAACTTGTTCAATTAGAGAACATACCTTTTGCTGCTTATATAGAAGCACTTGCAGTTTGGAACCAAAACACAAATAAATAAATAATTGTGTAAATAAATAAATAAATTGTAAAAAGTGTAGAAAATAAGGTGAAGGTCATTAAAAGGGAAGCAATGTTTAAACGCACTACAATAATTATAAATTTAATTTAAGGGAAAGTTATTAACAGATTAAAACAATGCTGAATTACCTTCTGTAAATACAATCAGTAAGACAGTCAAAGACAAATTTTTTATTAAACAAATGTAATGCATAAGATCCTCCGAAACAGGCACAAGTGATGCATTTACAATGCAAAAATAAAATACTTTTTACCTAACTGGCTCATTTACTTACGGGTTCTACCATCTTGTTGGCGCTGTTGGTTCTCAATTTTCATAAGGCACTCGTTTTGGAAACATCGGCAGACACAATCCTTTGGTAAATCCTATAGTAAATATTGCAATTCCTACATTTTTTTCAACTTAGATTTGGACTCAGGTTCAGGCTCTTCTGTAGGTTCAGTTGCAGGTTCAGTTGCACGTTCTGATACAGGTTCTTAAAGGTGTCTTAAAGGTGTCTTAAAGGTTACTAAGAATATAACTGCCTCTTAATACTTTTTTTGCATATTTATATTAAATACACTCTGCTGTTTTAGCAGTTGCGACTTAGCATTTTATTGACATGGTGCATCTGAAAGTAAAGTGTTTGCAGAACGTGTGCTTTTATCTCTACGCGAATAACCTTGACTGGCCAAAATACACAGCCGGAAATTTTCCGTTAAAAAAAGCTTTATCACGCTGCTTCCTAAAAACAAGCTCTAAAAAAGTGAGCGATGACGCTTTATAAAATTAAGAAAAAATTCAACGTCTTAGGCGCTCTGTCAACTCTCAAGACTAAAATAATAAGAAGGTTTGGTGTTTTTAAATGTTTATTATTTTCCTTAACAAGATGCGTTTGAGGTAGTTAGTTTCCCAGTCATCTTTTAACACTTTGAGTAGCTGATGTAGGCTAAAAGATTTAGAAGGGAAAATTCGTATGGCATTTGTTAACACTTTGAGTAGCTGATGTAGGCTTAAAGATTTAGAATGGAAAATGCGTATGACATTTGCTATACTTAAGTAAGCAACAACTTACGTTTGTTACGCTCAGCTGAGTACTTCTGCAACTCGCACAGACTTTTAAACTTCTTTATTTCCAGACTGCCCTGCTTGCCATTGAGACCGCAAGGCGACGGAATGGGGAACTTGGCCAGAACAGGCCATCCAAGGAAGCACTTGCGCTTGATGAACTTCTGGCACACCCCTTTAGTGACCGGTATCAGCGCTGAACAATAAAAACAGTACAGCCAAATGAGCTTTCACTAAATATAAGTGATTAAACAGCACGTCTTACGGGTCTTTCCAGCCCTTTCCCGCTGTTGGCTCTCCTCGGCCAGAAGACAACCGTTCTGGAAGACCCGGCACACACAATCCTCGAGAGCCCAGGCGTACTCCCGCCAGTAGATCTGGCACTTGGTGGCCGGCGTCACCGGAATTTGGGGCTTGAAGATGATTGTGGCTTGGGCCACGCCAACTAGGATTGCTGCCAAGAGGATAGGATTGATCATCTCAGAGGATACTGATACTGCTTGCAGCTGCGGCTGCTGTGCAGCTTTTTATACTCCTCGAAAGAAGAAGTTGCACTGTTTGTCCAGTTGTGTGTTGAGTACGAATTTATTGATATGATAACAATATGATGATCAAATATTTGTTCACTTCGTATGAAAATGCTGGTCAATTCACTGGAGGAACTAAATTTAGCTAGACAGACAGCTTTCTGGAATGGTCCCTAATAGGTCGGTAACCAGTTTAACCCGCTTTCAAACCCCTGAAGAGCAGCCTCATAAAAAATAGCCAAAAAGCAACAAAAACCCACTTAAAATGTTGTGGCATAAATACGTGTCCACCTTTCCGGTTTTCTCTTGCTGAATAATTACACACTGTTGTCATTAGCTCATTAGAGGAGTCGTAAAGGCAAAGTGCCGGAAAAGCAGATAAAACAATGGCAAACAACTCAATTAACCCTTTTCCGCCCAAACCCCAAATGGCTGGATTATGATGATGCTGCTTAGTACCTATGCACACGAGTATATGATAATATAATAAAATAATAAGTGAAAAGTGTCGGTGGAGGGGCAAATCCTGACGGGTCTCGTATGTAATTACTTCAATTAAACCATCTGTGACAATTGCCGCAGCCGAACATGAAATTCAACTTTACTTTTGAAATTCCCAATTGAGTTGAGGCGCATTATCCTGGCAAGCAACCGCATTTATCCCCTCCCTTTTCCAGGACAGCCAGGACAACCAGGACAACCAGGCCAACAACAACAACAACCCCCGGGAGCGTCGCGTATTTTTACCTTTGACTTACCTTTACCTTTTACCTTTGCCTCGACTGCTCCCCGCTTTTAATGGGGTGACATTTATGGCACTTTATCAACTCAGAAGTCAATAATACCAGCCAAGTATCTTAAATGTGGCTTAAAACGCACACAAGCCGCCATACGAAGTGGGAAATCTTAAGGGGAAATGAAAAGCGGCCCGGATGAAAATTGCAATGCGATAAAAATAAAATTTTAAATTTATGCCGCTTATTGTCAATTCTCGGCAACAGTAATTCAAGACTTTGGGGGGAAGCTAATGCCTTTCAGCTTTGTGCGAGGGAATAATATGGCAAAAATGTAAAAACTACATACAAAAAAATATTTATTCCCATTGAATGTTTGGCAAACTAATTAATAGCTAATTTAATCGTTTCATTTCATCTCCAAGTAGTATATATTTGAATGAATGAATTACCTTACAGAATAAATAACTATTATAAATAAACAATAGCTATCCTACATTTTAAAGAATATTAAATGGTTTTCTTTGAATTTCCCAAAGGTCCAGTCAATATTGGTTGTATTTGAAACCCATTCATAACTCGAATCGATCTTTTTTCTCTCTGTACAACTCCATAGCGAAGGGCCTGATGGAGTCCCCAAGTTTGTTATGACAACTGAGAGACATTTGAATCGAGCACTTGCAGGGGGAAACTGCGGCGGGCATTAGTCGAATGGATCCCCCAGGATTAGCCAATGAGAGTGGATTTTCCCCGTCGAGGCCGCCCGCTTTTCGCCACTTTTGGCCGCTTTTCGGTATTGTCTTTCGACTGCTGACAGCTTGTGGCCTAGGGAATTTCCGCGCTGAGAAAAGTTTCGCATAATTAGGAGTATAATTTGCGAGCCAAGTCGAGCGGCTTTTTGCCGCTGACAACTTGATTACGTTTCAACAACATTGTAAAAGTTAATTGCCAGCGCAGCCTTAAAGCCTGATGAGCATTTATCACCCCGCCGAGCAAATATCCATTCGTCCCACCAAAAACCTGACACACTCCTCGCGTGTTATGCAAAAACAGGGCAAGAGCCAAAAGACACGGAAAAAGTGAGGCATTCATTAGGCCTGACACGGTGGTGGTGGCTCAGGTGGTGCGGTGGTGGAGCGTCTTGTTACCACATTTTTCAATTATAGCACATTTCCTGCCCTCGGTTTACGTATATGCATATGTATATATTTTTTTGTTTGCTTTTGTGCGAGGGGACGGCCCCTGATGAAGAGTTATTTCGTTTTAATTTGCCAACCGCTGCGAAATGTGTAAAAAGTACAAAAATAGCACTGTTTGCTGTAATGCGCAGGTGGCAAGGCAATCTCTTATCGGCATTTCTTATCGCGGCCGTGCGAGGAAGTACAAAGCGCCGAATTCCTGCTCTAATGAAGCCGGCGGTTCAGAGGTCAAAGCCGATGCAGCTAATTAGCTGCCGCTTCATTAAAATAAGTGCCCAACTAAAAAATACATGGCCCTAGTATCCACTGAGAAAATATCGGAGTAACAATGTATGCAAGATTTATTCTGACTGAATGGTATATCTTCAGTTGAAGATATGTTATTAGCTATTTAGCTGCCATCTCATGCTAATAAATATAGAACATAGCTGATTTAGCCTCATTGTTTCTCTGCGTGCATAGAAGAGGAGCTGGCCGGAAAGGTCATTTAGCGTGGCCAGCAAAAGTGTATTGTTAAAAGCCGCTAATGAATTATTTACTGCCCATTCGGCTGACCTCTGCAAGTCGGGGAAATATGGGGAAGTCCACGTTCTGGAAGTCCACGCATAACTCAACCAGTTCACACCCTTAATTAACTACCTGCGTGTTGGCCGAAAATTGCGTGTGGCTTTGCGGCGGAAGGAAATGGAATATTGGCGTAAACGGAATGGAATTATGTTTGTGAAGCATTTAAGAAGAAGCGTGACTCGAGAGCAAAAGGCGGTCCCAGAAATATCAGCACATTTCAATTACCTTGCCCGCCGAGCCGGGCTCAAAACTGTCGATTACAATAATAACACCTCGCATCCATCAATCAAGTGCATATGAATAACCATTTTAATCACTCCGAATTACCCAGCAGAGCGCACATGATGAATTGCATATTACGACGGGTGGGGGGAGGGGCTACCACATATCCATGGCTGTGGCTGCTATGTACTCGTAGGTCTGAATATGAGTTGTGGGAGTACAAACGCATTCACTTGACAATCACTTTTGTTTTATTGCGATTTGCCAGCCCAGACACCAACAACAACGGCTGGCAAAGCGAGCAATTTCCACTTGGGATAACTTGTGAGCAATTGCAATTGCCGCCGGAGCCAGGAGCAGACCATCTACGTTCACCCGTACCAGGGAACACCCGAGGAAGACAATGAGCTGTGCCAACCGAATTGTTGTGGTGCAAAAATGCGGCATATGTGAGGCGGGCAGAGGCAATCTAGGAGCAGGGGAAGGATATTGCAGCACGATGACTCAGGGATCCAGGACTCAGGATTCAGGACTCTGGATCGAGGACACAGGAATCGACTACGGAACGATTTACCAAGAAAATGAAAATTTATTGTCGGTAAATGAAAGAAAGCTCCCCCCAAGTTCGCTTCGTTTCAGTTGAGCCCAGTTGAGTAGTGTTCGTTGGCAATCAAGGTGCTCTTTGTTGGCCAAAAGGCAACTATTCGCAGTGCGTCTTCTTCCCGGCTGCAAAGGCGAAAGGGTGCCACAGTTGCAGTTGTCTATCGCCCATTGTCATTGCTTCTCGAATGGTCCAAACTTGCGGCTCAGAGGGTTTCAACAACTTGCACCTCACAGCAAAAGGGATTCTTTTTAGCACGATTTTTAGTCTGTTTTCTGTGCTTAGATACATTTTAATTGTCTTTGCTTGAACATCTCAAACAGTGGAGTAGAGATATATGAAAACAATAACATTTTGAATTAAAAGAAACATTATTAATCGTGAAGTACGAACCGTTTAATTGCTTCCCCCCTACAAATCACTGGTAGGAACTTATGTTTTAATTCTATCATATAGTGGTGATAGTTACACATGCTTTTTATTTTCAAAGAACAAATATGATAAATAAAACATATCCTTCTTTTTCTGATCCAATCAAGCTGGGCTTACGAATATGCCCGACAAATCAAAAGTCCATCTTGTAACCATTGGCCTTACAGACTGAGTAAGCTATTGGCAAGCGCTGCAGGCTCCCGCTAATGGAGATGTTGGCCAGAAATGATAATGGGCAAAACATTTAATGCACGTTATTGCCGAACCAAAAAAGCAATTTGCGGCAGCGCGCTGCCCGGATTTGGCCAAGCCC
This sequence comes from Drosophila erecta, assembly GCF_003286155.1. Taxonomy (NCBI): domain Eukaryota; kingdom Metazoa; phylum Arthropoda; class Insecta; order Diptera; family Drosophilidae; genus Drosophila; species Drosophila erecta. The sequence continues at coordinate 20,326,812 of NW_020825194.1, read as the reverse complement.
TCGGAACGGGGCTAATGCAGTGAAATATTTATTGAAATTGTGTGCTCCCCGGGGGCCAATGCGGCATTGCCTGCTATTAGGCCAGAATCGGGGTGGCATGGCGGATGGTCCTTATCCGAAATCCGACATTTTGGGCAGGGGATCAGCATCCAATGAGATGGGGGCCATCTTGGCCGGGGCTGGGACTTGTGGGAGGCGCTATTTACGAGTCTCTGCTTGGCACTTTCGGCATTATTGCCTGGCCAAATGCTTGCGCCCGATCCATAAATATCCCAGATCCCAGAGTAGGGCGAAACTTTTCGCACGCCACTCACTTCCATATAAATTACGCACATTAGTGCAATTAGTGGCAACAAGAGCAACTAGGCCGAAAAGGTCTCGATTATTCACCTGAAAGAGGCTGCGAGCTCTTAAACTTCCATAGACTCCAGCGCTCTCACGGTGCGTGCACTGAGAGAAACATCGCCCAAAAGGGAAACTTGATGCAAATACAGAGATCAGAGATCATTCCCTTAAAATTGTATCTTTAGGGGTGAGTTGCAAGTGAAACTTTAGACGATTTTCCAGGCAGCTGCTCAATTTTGTTTCAAGTGTACCGCATTCGAGTGGCACTTGAACCGGCAAAAAGCATATTTACCCTCTTGTTGCAGCCAAATCTGGGTAAATATTTGTAGCAATTATGCAAGCGGAAGTCGATACGGATATGGATACTTGTGGCTGTAGCACCGAACCCCTCTATATATAATATACTTTTTGTTCCCAGCCCAACACGTGCCGCAAATGCATGACAACATAATTATCGCACGCTCGTGGGCGCGTGTTGGATGGGAAAATGAGGGGGGCGGTGCGGATTGAGTATTTTCCACTTGAGTTTTCCGCTCCGCAACTCTGGGCAGCCCTACAAATTCAGGATTGTTTCAATATAATAAGTGGGCGTGTCCGCAAGCCCGATGACAGCAAACAACATCGGTAATGGCAACAACATCGCCACGCGTCTGAAGCGTCAAAAAGCCGTTGATTATATACTCGTAGCTGCAGACCTGCTAACTCCTAATGGTTATGGCCGCCCTTGTCGGGTTTTAAGCTCTTAATGGCCACTTGATGGTTAAGGTAACCAACTAGCTGGGCATGGAGTGGGTGGGATGGTCTGCTGGCTGATGCGCATCCTTTCATCCAATCGGCGTGTCCTTCGAGGGCAGACTGTCCGATTGGATTAGCACACTAAGCGTAATTAGTGGGAAAATATCAGGAGATGGTGCATCAAATCATTGGTATGGAAAGCCCATGGATCAGTTTCGGGATGTCCTCGTTAATTAAAATAGACCAGAAACTAAAACACATCAAACGAAATTGGTAATCAAAACCCGCAGAAAAAACAAAGTGTGGCATCCGGAAAATGCCATTAAAATTGCATGTCATAAGCCCGTGCGCCAGGACATTCGTCCTGCACGGATAAAAATTACACCGCGAAATCTTTAAAACGGAATACAACAAATTTCAAATATTTTATAAGGATATAAGTCTGTAATCCGTTATAGTAAACATTTTTAAGAAAAGTTCAAGTAACTAAACTGAAGCAAGCCTCGTGGGTTTTATAAGAAGTATTGATTATAAAGTTAAAAAAGCTGAGTTGCAAAATATATTTTATGCCTCAAAACTATATTTACTGAAGTTGTAAATTCATTTTTTCCAAGTGATCCCGTTGGGATCGAACTGTTGGCATAGAAATGGCTAAAAGCCGTGCGATTCAAATTATTATTGGTTCGTCAGGCATACAAAAAATGTTTCAAATTTGAGAACGTCCAACCAGATATCTCCATGGACAGAGGCGCATTTTTTTGGGGGTTTGGCTGGGGGAAACTGCATAAAAAATACTATGGAAAAAATGTTTTTATCTGGCTAGGCATGTCAACGAACCAGCAGCCAAATGAATATGGAATGCTCTGTATGAGTGGCAGATTTCCTAAATAATTTGTGGGCGCACTCGGATGGCTAGATTCGGATCGGATGGAGGACAGGTGGAGGGGCTTCAGCCGTGCCTGGAGCTGCTGCTTTATCATCTTGTAACGTGTATCCATTTCGAGTCTATCAAAAAAGCATTCACCTGGCGTCTGTCCCCAGGACCACGCCCACACCCGGTTCCTCGTGATCCGGCAGCTACATAAATCAAATCCATTTCCCGAGCACCAGTTTTGGCCGATTCTTTTGCCATGGCCGCCGGCACATATTACGGCATTTGTTGCCCGTTTTTCCACCTCTCTCCACCTCTCCAACTCTCCGCCTGCTCTGCGATTTCCTTTTCCTTTTTTTGTGGGCCAAGCTGTCAGCGAAAATGCTGAAAAATGGCAATATACCATTGATGAAAGTAAGCTGCCTGCTTGTTCCGCATAAAAAAGGACCGAACATGGAAGCCCAACCATGACGCATTGCAGTGCGCCGCCGAAATCTAAGCAAGGCCGGTGGAAAAAGGAGCACAGACACGAGTTATACTGGCTAAAAAAAGGGGGAACATTAACCAACTGGTCGGGGCGTGTCACCTCACAATATGCCAAAGTGAAAAGCTGTGTTAGCCGTGTTTTTCCGCCGCTCGCATCTTTTTCTGGGTGCCTTCTGCTGATTAATTGAGGAATGTGCCTCCCAGCCAGATGACAGTCAAAAGCCAGCTGGTCCACGAGAAACCCATTGAAGTCATTCGGAACACGGCTAAAATGCGGACAAACTACCTGCGAGCCGTGTGCTAATTAATGCTAATACACGCGGCGTATGCGTAATATTTCTGGTAAAGCAAGCATTAACAATACCGCATTGTGGCCAGATTGGACACCAAGAAGCATAATTTCAAATAGCCCAGGCCTTGAATCTATAGGAAAACTATGAGTTTTTAGATACACTTCATTCAGTGGGTTTTGGTTATTATCAAATAAATATAGCCAGAGTTTCCTAATCCAAAACTAATGCAAAATATCAAACTTTAGGATGCCTTAAGGATTGGTGCGTTGCCATTAGGCTGTAGCAGCAAGGAAAATGAGGCTACAAGAATGTGAGTATTTAATTTAATCTAATCGTCTATCGATCTATATTGCTGATCTATATTGTTGAAATAGCCTAATGCTCCCAGATAGTGCAGCCATAAAACAATTGCCTAGGCCGCAGCCACATGGAGCCGTGGAAAAATGAATTACTGGAGCGCAGGGCAAGAAATGACAACAAAAGTGGATCCCGAGCCAAAGGCAATGGGGCTGTTCTTTTCCTGTATTCCCAAGTATTTTTTGCACATTTTGTGCCGGCGCTTTTTGCGGGGCTTGTTGTGCGGCATTATGCGGCAACTGCATTGTTTATAGAGACAGCCTCCGGGCTACCTGACTACCCGACTTTGTGCATTTTTTAATGGATTTCAGGGCAAACAAAAAGCCAGAACATGGCGCATTGAAGTGAAGAATTCGCACTCGCGGTCTTAAACGCATGCGAAAAGTGGGTGGGTGGGCTGGATGTTCCCCGTCTGTCAAGGCTGTTATTTGTTGGGCGAAATGCTGTTAGGACTGTTAGGACTTCCGCCTACAACCCCTGTTGTCAATTTGGCCAAAGTGGTTTTTCAGTTGCTTTAGCGTGAAAAAAGGCGAACAATCGTGGACTGCGGGGGCGGCTGGGGCTGCCTCCGGGCTGTTCCAACGGATCCTTTGACAAATTGCACTTGTGCGGCGTTTTAATCACTTAGGCCAGAACGCCTACATTGGCCCTATCTAGGCGACTCATTCTATTTACTTAATGACAGCGAAAAGTGGCAGCCGGCGACGCCTTGAGATTCCCATACGCCTCAGCGCCAAACGGCAAGTGCTCCGCGAATTTGTCACTCTACCTGTGGTACACTGCCCAAATGTCATCAAACGAATTTAACCGAATGCAAGATACATTTCCCAGAGATAGAAACTCTAATATATCGCCTCTCTACAAATAAACCTACTATTTCTATATTGAAAATGTAACTATTCCTTACTATATTGATCTGCAATTCATGTATTACATGCACAGAATGCCAATTTTTGTGGTTATTTTCAAAGAAATTCTTATTTAAATAAGTGTAATACATTCGAGAGCCAAGGAACAGTGATCTTTGCCTGAAAGCGGTGCTCTCCAGCAAATTATGGCAGAGGACACACACGAAGAAGCTCGAAGTTACTTCAGACATGCCCAGGATCCTTGCGGTCCTTCATCGCTGTGCACATCCTTCGTCCTGCGTCGCTGGCCTTGCGCCCATTGAGGAACTCGTAGTTTCATTAGACTAAAACGCCCGGTGCGTGCGAGAGTGTGAGTGTGAGTGAGCCGAGCTTTTGTTTAAGGGATTTGCCTTTTCAGTGAAATTTGCATTTGCCAGCGCCATTGAAGCGCGAACAATTGAACGGCTACGGCCCGAAAAAAGGAGAAAAATGAAATGTATGTCCTGGCCCAGCTGTTCTCTTTTGCTCTCGTGCCATTGTCCTTTTGTCTAAGCCGTGCGCCAAAAGGCGCGCAAATATCTTTTGATTTCTTTGCCCATTCAATGGAAAAAAAGACGCACACTTTTGATAGCTTTCATTTATGACTATGCGAGGGCGGGGTATGGAAGATGGGCGTGGCGCTGCCAGTCATCAATCAAAAAGTGCGCAAAATCGAAATGCCATGGAATGGGAAACGGATTCGGATTTAGATTCCTTTGACAGCATTCGTACTTCGAAATGGTCTAGTTATAAGGCTATGAGTATATCTTACATTTGGGCATTGGAAATTTAATCAATCGCATTCAAAAGCCATTACATTAAAGTTTCAAGCGTCACGAAAACTGAATGCGGTACTTACGCTGCCACTCAAAATGCATCTAATTAGCCAGTTTTAGCCAAATGCACTCCCACCTCCACTCGCTGGCCTAACTTGTGGCTATTAATCATTGAGAGACAATCATAGACAAATACAAGTTAATTACTTTCCTTTTAGAGTGGAAAGCCGAGCAGGAAGTGTCTCGGATTTATCAAAGAGCAAATTAATTGAAAGCAACCTACCCTAGTGCAGAGGTGGGCAAGTGGGGAGCAGGACATACAGGATAGCCCAGGAGCAGTGCACCTTAAACGAAATATACTACCGGTGCAACTGGCAGAGGGCTGAGGAACCCAGAGACACTGGCAACCACAGGAATTATACCAACTTTACACGTTATAGCGACATAAGTCAGCCGGCGGATGTGGCAACATATGTCGCTAACTGCCGATTGGGGTGGCGCATCCTGATCCTGACGGAATCATCACCCTTCACCCATTACCCATCACCCATCCGGGCACACCCAATCTCCAACCACCAACAGACCGCCCACGCAATCAAATAATTCTGAATCATTAGGTTTTTTACGGACCAAGGGGTGGCAGACGTTCTCTATTGAGACATTTAGCTCAACTGGATGTTCATTATAATCCACTCGGGGCTTACACAGGGCGAAAAAATAAAACACTGAATCTGGTACTCCACTCGCTCATCCTTTTAGCTAAAAGCTTTCTAAGATCACAATGAAGAGTTTTATAACCTTCAGTATTAAGAGTTTTCCCTTTACTTGAAGTTTAAATTGGTCGCAAGTGGGAGTGGATTTTTCCAGTGTAATACCCCTTGGCCGTTGCACGTTGGCCGCGTTTTCCCCAAGGCCACCTGCCCCCGCACTACCCGCTGCTCTATTATTAAATGCACTTTTAATCTTGCCTGCCCCTGCGTCCTGCGTCCTGCGTCCTGCGCCCTCGTCCTTCATCCTTTCCCAACTGATGTTCGCTTTCAATGATTTTTCCATTTTGCACCCTCAAATGGCGAACGATTATCACCCTTAAATGGTACTTTACACACACAAAGAATGCCAGGCATTGAATAGAATTGAACCGGTGCCCGTTTGTCCTTCCCTCCGGAGTCTCAAATCAGTTGAACTGCTTGGAACTGCAGGACTCGGAATCGGACTAGGAATCGGAATCGGAGAGATTGCTCCTGCACTGGAAACAAAGTAGTCGAGGCCGGGGAGGGAGGGGCGTGCGAGTGTGCTTTTATAGTCCTGCTGATATCATAGGAAAACATTGGTTTGGGACCTCAAGTCGAGTGTGTATATCCCCGGGATTAGTATGCGATGTTTGTTTAACTTTTCGCCGTGATTTCCCATTCCGATCCGGGGAGCGGTGATGAGTTGGTCAGGCAATAAGCGGGAATTAGCGAAACGGGTGCGGGAAATGGCTTATTGTAATGAAAATTCAGAGCTCTGCTTGGATTGCAGATGAATGTGCACCCATTTGTCATTTAATTTAAGGGTTATGCCTTAAAATAGTAATCTGAATTAGGAAGGTGTTTCCATTACATCTCTTTATGTAATTGGGAACTTCACGAACCTATTTTCTATGATGTAAAAGTTTTTCGATTTTTCGGAATGCAGTTTCAATGGCAATTAGACCCCGGTTAGCTAGTTAAACCTAATTGGGACCCTGCTTTAGTGGCTTTCCTTGGCGGATCAGGCTTGTCATCCTGCATTTATCCAGGCGGACAAACTTTTGTCAAGCCATTAAATGGCAAATTACTCACTCGTTGTCTGGTGTCGATTAAATGAACTCAACCCGCCACGACAACTCCGAATAAAAACAAAGAACTCCCTGCTGGCCTCCTCTGCAATTCATGAGCTCACAACCTACTATACATCGCATCCCTGCCGAGCAGCAGTCACAATTACACGCCGCAGACCCTAAAAACACAACTTGCCATATAAAAATCCTGCCTGATGGCCGTACATAGATGGATGGGTGGTTGGGTGGATGGGTGGTTGGGTTGAAAGCACTCCCTGCTGTCATATGGATACTGTGGGGTAAGGCACTCTTAAAGAGCACATAATTGGTCTGTAATCTATTTTTGACAGATTGAATTTCGCTTTTATCTTGATTTTGTTTTGACTGACTCGGTTGCTGCTGCCTCCGTTGCTGCTGCTTTTTCGGGCACTTCTAATTGGGTTGTATACCCAAGCCGAGCCACCCCAGACAATCCCAGCCAAGCCATTCCATACCATCCCATCCCATCCCGTCACATCCCAATCCATTCCGAGCCATTTGCAGGTGCCGGGGGTTGCTTGTTGGCTTGGACGTGAAGATTTGCTAAATGGTTCCTGGCTTCTGTCCATGGTTTAATATGATAAGTGGGTTGCTTGTCCTGGGCTCGAGTCCTTGATTTTCCAGGGACTGCGCTTGGGGAGTCGTCCTGGTTTTGGGTTCGCAGTCGGACTGAGGTTCGAATTTTGGGTTTTGGGTTCTGATTTGGTTTTCGAGGCTCGAGTCCAATTGGTTAAATGCCAATTTATGCGCTCGAAAATTGGTAATTTAAAACCGCAAAGATTCCAACGGTCCGATAAGCAGCAGAGTGTTGGAATTATTCATGGCACAGATCAAGTGTTTTGCATTTCCGATAATAAATTACATTAAGTTGTCAGCAGCCCCAGGGACTTGGACGGTAACTTTTCATAATTTAACTGTCAGCCGAGGCAGAAAAAATGAAAACAGCTAAGCAGACTGAAGTGATTTGGCTATGGCAATCTTCAATTTCACACTTGCATGCGCCTCGTCGGAATTACCCATTCAAATTGGGTTCAGTATTTGCCTGTAAGAAATCAACTGATATACGTTAAATATGTGAGTCTAGATCTGTGTATTACCCACAATGGGAAAAATTTTTTTGGTAATGCCAAGAAAACTGAGGACTTCAAGGACATTGAAGCGCTTATCGGCACTCATATCCTGAATCGAACTAAGAAGCAGTGGAGTGAGTCTGTTGTTGTGTAATTACACTCGGCATGGAACCATTTGCAGGACCGCCCCTCAACCCTTGCCAAAGTCAATTCACCGAAATTGTTGAACATGTCGCGTAACCAGCAATTTTCACACCATTTTTCCCCTCTGCTCAGCACTTTCCATACGCTTTTGATGTCATTTATTCACATACAATTTTGCAATTCGGTTTATTCAATGCTCGACGGCAATGGGCGGTGTCCGAACGTGTGCTTGCGGCGGTTTTGAATAAATATGTAATTCTTTAGCCGCTTTTCCGAGGGAGGGGAGCGCTGAGCGCTATGGGGTAGCCATTACAGACGCGCTGCCATGATACCCACTTGCCGTCAACCAGAAGCGTCAACAAACAGTTGCAACACGCGGCCCAAACGAGCCAACGCAACGAGCAACTTTGTTCAATTTTTTGCAATTAAAATGTTTCAGCAGAAGAGAGATTGTGTATGAAGAAAGGGTGTGTGATTGTAATGAACCCAGTGACAAATGGGTTCGCAAGGGCTACAGAGCCAAACAGAGTTTCAAGGAACTAACAACTTATAAGATAGACAAATTATAGATACGAAGTTTGAAGATTGTAACGTGTATGGAAATATGAATGGTGAGCATGTATGGTGTAGTAACTCGACATTTTGTATTAAAACAATAAATAATATTATTTTAGTTGAGTATAATAGAATTATATATATCGATGGCAATTTCTTAAGTTTAACGTGGGATCTGCATAGTTTTCACATAAAAGCATTCAGCAAACCAGGTGTTCATATGTTTATATTGTTCATATATTTTTTACAGTGCAGTGGAATGGGTGAGGCGGGATCTGCTGGGCGCTGATTTGGCCGCAGGCTAAATGGCGTTAAATAGCACGTCGATCCGGCGACAATAACAACAGCAGGGGCAAAATCAGCGGGTCAGGAGGTGAGATTTGAAAAGCGTTTTACAACCATTTTACACACTGTATCCAGGATGCACTGCACCGCTCCAGCCCCTGCCCTTCCCCGGCATCGGCTTCTGCTCCTGCTCCTGCTACGTCATTGTTGACTTCCTGTTACGCAATGCAGGACTCGCAATTGTCACGGCCTATGTAATTTGTAGGTACACGCTGCATTCAGCAGCAAAACGCAATCACAATGCCGGGGCATCGAATAACCAAACAGCGGAGTACAAATTTTTATTGTTATTCAATTGGATTCGAATTTGGCTGAGAGCGGTTCGTCCTGTGTTTGCCAGTGTGTGACAGTTGACGCCTCACAAAAACAGGACGCTTCCGGTGCGGATTGGTGTGGCTCCGTGGATAGGAGCCGGCTGTAATCCGAGCGGCACAGTGCACGTAATTAGCCAGCGACTTGCCCCGTTTGCACTTTTCTACTCGATTTGGCCGGGAGTCGGTTGAAATCCGAGCGAGAAACCGGGTTCCCGCCCGGCTCGCCGCCATGCGAGACATTGTTTGTGTTATTGCATTAATTTACAACAATATGTCGCGTAATGAGATGGAATTTGATTATGCCATTGTGAGTGCGATTCGGCGGCGCTGCAATTGGAAACTAATGCCATTCGCAACGCCGTAAGTGCCTGTGCGCCGTAATTACTAGTTAAACGGCTTAGGCTCATCTTGCAGCGCTGATTTTCCGGAGGTGCTGGGAAATTTTGTCGCTTGCTGCACCAGGAGAAATCGTTACGTGCTGTAAGGCAGAATACGTGTATGTCCGTCGAACAAAAATGCATTTTTTTCCCCTAAAATATTTAATATTTAGTGTAGTAATTAATATTTACAAGGCTAAGTCTGTCAGTTTAATAACAGCCCAAGCTATGCAGGATAAAATACTTAATAAGCACACTTTAATATTTTAATAATTAAATTAGTAGGATTGTTAAATGGTTTCCCCTTGAAGAATTGCAGCATATTGATGGACATTAGGCAGTGAAACACTGATAGTAATGGTAAAGACAACTTGCAACTGATGTTGTTATTCCTAGTATCCCGCCTGCCACTTAGGGCCATAAAACATTCGCAGCTACACAACTGTCGGTTGATTAAATCACCTCAATTGCATATAAAAGCGGCACTACAATAAAAAATACGCAACTCTGATGAGCCTATTATGGTGACAGGAATTGCAGGCAGGGAAGTTGCCGTCGCACCCTCGAAAACTACGCACTCACAACTGGTAAAAAGTAAAGTCCATAAAAAAGGGACTTCGCGATGAGCAAAAATTGCCCACATTTGCGGGCTGACCAGCGGCCGTAACGACAGAGAGAGAAACAGAAACAGGAACAGGATGTAGGGAGCAAGGATAATGCGAGGACACTGGCTGCAACCACAACAGCAGGCGCCGAATGGGAAATAAAAATAAATGTGCTAAATGGATAATAAAGTACAAAGAGCGACAGGCATAATGTTCAAACTGACACTCCACAGCAAACGGCAAAAAGCGAGCCACAAAAAGGACATCCTTGTGTGCGAGTCCTTTTTTAAGCGTAATTTAACTGTTGTGGCCATTGTACTTAATTGAACTGTCAACAAAAATAGATAAACATAATGGCTAGTGAGGCAGAAAACATGTCGAGGCAAACTCATTGGCCAATTCCATTTATGCGAGTCCTTAAAGCTGTCAAAACGTTGCGCTGCCAAGTCCACGAGCACAAAAAATCTATGTTGTTTGGTGGTAGTTCAATAAAAAATCTGAAATGTTATTATTACTATGCTGAATTACCAACAATATTGAATAAATTTCAACATGAAACAGAGTCTTTTAGGAATGATAGCAAAGGAAGGTTATATTTAGTTGGTTTTAATACTTTATTTATACTATTTATTGCGCAGCAAATCTATATTATTATATGCTACTCATATTTATCTATTGTATAGTTGTATATACTGGTTATTTTGTATACACAAATACGTGCATACAGATATATATATATTCATATGAACCAAATCGGATAGCGTGAAATCCGTGCGCCAAGTTGCGCCACTTCATGCCCCAAAAGGCTGCAATTAAAATAAGTACCCAGCCGCTTGGCTTTGGCAAATGCTGCACCACCACCCACATCCATACCCTTGCCCATACCCACACCCACTTCCAAAACTGTGAGATATATGTACAAAGACCGTACTATATGGTATATAAGCACATTGTGTTCGCAAGCTAATTAAGAAATTACTGCAGGCAAAAAAGCGTCTGCCAAAAGCGCCAGTCGAAAATACCCGCCCTCGAAATTGGCCCCCATTCTCGTTTTTGGGCGACTGCTATTTGCAAAAAATCACTTCACATATGAGAACGAAAAATAAAATTTACAAAAATCTTATAAAAAGCTGGATAAGTGGAGGAAGTATAAAATGAGTCGAACTTCACCTAGCCTGCAAAAAATGTTAGCATATAATTGATAAGGTTTTAAGTTAAAAAAAGAAATAAGACTTTAGCATAATTAAAGAAAATATTAATATTAGATTTTAATAAAGCAAATTTAAGTGCATACTAAGAGGTGTGAAAAATTATTTTGTAAATTGTATATTTCCATCTAGATGTGATATCCATCTTAGTGATTCAACCATCATATCATTTCACTACCCTGCAAAATGCGATCTCATAATCCAGCCAGCCAGCCACTCCCAAATCCGCCCAAACAATTCACTTTACATATGAGCAAACGTGGCCCAAAAGGACGAAAAAGGACGAAAAAGCCAAGCTGCATTCATGGAGAGCAGCCAAAAAGCAGCCAACCAAAGTGCTCGTTGTCTGGGGGCAGGCAATTTTTATAATTTCGCTACAATTTCGAGGCATTTTATGAGATGAATTGAAATATTTTTTCTCCGCTCTACTCCTTTTTCGGGGCACATTTCGCATTCAGCCAAGGAAAGCCAAATCCATTCATGCGCTTAAATAAAATGCTCAAGCACTTGACTGCATCCATACAAAAATGTTGCGAGTAGCATCCGATGGCAGGAGTTTTGCCGAATAAAAGGTTGCCTAATTTGTTCAGTTGGCTTGCACAGTGAAAAAAAAAACCAGCTGAAATGGCAAGGCTGAACCCCTTTTTTGGGCTTTTAACTGAAAGCCAAATGGACAATGCCACGATGGTCCCATTGTGGCGAAATTCATTTTGAGGACGAAAATGGAAAGCCTAATCCCCGAGAGCAGCTTTATACGATCTCGGATTGCCCCCAACCTTTGATTACACAATTCTCCAAAATGACAGAGCATCGGCAATCCTTAAAGTGCTGGCCAAATCCGAAATCCAAATCCGAAATGCGGCCTTCAGCGGTTTACCGTCCGGATGAAATACAAGCCAATAAACAAACGATTGGCTGCAAATTAAGCGCATCAAACAGTCATACGTACATTTATTCGTACAATAAAAACATTTTAACGCCCTCCATTTATGCGCAGTCGTGTGAAATGCAACACTCCACACAATCGCCTATAATTATGCATCCAGATATACAGCTATACAGATACAATATACGTATGTGCAACATATATGTAGATACTACTGAATCGCAGTTATGGCTGCGTTTGGTAATTCAAACTCGCCGCCGCTTGTTAGGCATAGCGAAAAAAGGCATTTTATGCATTTTTATTGCCATTTATTTGCGGCGCACAATTCGCAATTTATTTTTGCAATTTAACACGCGATGCGAAACTGGTAACCGGTAGCTGGTAGCTGGTATCTGGTATCTGGTAGCTGGTAACTGGAAACTGAAAGCGGCCCAAAGGACCCAGAGGGCCAGGAAATGGGGCTCGACGCGACTAAATTGCAACAAACTGCACAATAAATGGCAACTTAAAACGCCTGCAACGCGAGCAAAAACAAACAAAAAGCGGCAACATGCATTGCAGCAATTGTGGCAATAGCTGTTCTCCTCTGTTTTCCGGCATTGTTGCAGCAGGATTTACAAACACACGTATGTACGGGTTTATTTGAGTTGGCAATTAAACGCAAATAAGTGCTTGCCGTCGCTTCCAAATGAAAAGTCGCAGGGCGGGATAAATCCATGGAAAGCATTTGTATCAAAAGCCAGCAAATTGCCACACATCGCATAGATACGATACACGAGCACGAGTCCTGGGCGGAAGATTCGAGCAAGGACAATAAATGTGGACAGATGCGCGCAGAGGTCGACTGCATCCGCACAAAGGGATTGCGATTAGTTTAGAGCAGGGAGTAGGCCTCCATTTCCGAGGAACTTTTAAATGCAAACCCAACTATACTATGCCATCTGTGGGAGCGAACTAAAGGATTCAAAAGCAGGGAACATCAATCAAGCAATCAAAATGCAATTCGGTGTTGTACGTTTATATAATTTATTAATATGTTTATGTTATAGTTTGTTACTTGTATATTTATACGCACTTCGTGTCATGCGAATGTGTGTGCACGCTAATGAGTTTGGTTTGGTTTCAGCTGAAGTTTGGATTACGTTAGCATTCGATTAAAAGTATAAATAATTTAACTAATTATTGGTAATTGCTTGACACACAGCTTACGAATAGCACTAGACTAACAATTATTGCCCAAAGGGAGCAAATCGGCTTAGCATATCGAACTTAGCCTACACTTGACCAGCAATTTAAGGATTCAAAAGCCAAACAAAACGATGCGATGAACCAAGCGCCCCACACAATCCGCTTGTGATCGGTACATATATACACATGGGTGGGGTTTACTTTTTAAAGCCTAACTTATTGAGCAAGAGACATTTACATGTACAAGGAGCTTGAGTTGTCGTATTTACAGGGTATTTAGGAACAAACTATCGTGAAAACTTGAAACCAATTGGTGTGGTTCGGCACGGAGTGGAGAAACACTATCTAAATGAGATTTCCGGCTTGATCCTGGAATGCTTGTGCATTTCGAAACATTTTGAAAAGTAAGTTAATGGAATTCTGCACAACTTTCGAACATTCCAGCGTTTTCCAGCGGAGTTTCCTTTGCGAGATCTCGTATGAAAACCGAAATACGCCGTAGATAGCGCTGGAACGCCTCCTCCTCCGTGCAGCCACTTGGCTGGATTGGGCTCAGTAGGCCTCCTGGTTGCCGGTCTTGTCCACAGCCGGAGCAGCCAGCTCCTTGTGCTGGCCAGCACTCTCCTTGCTTTCCAGGCAAAGGCTGCTTTTGGGGGGCGTGGCCGTTGGGAGTGGCGAACCGGACTCCTGCTCCTCGTCCGCCTCCACATCGATGGCGGCGTCCTCGTCGTCCATCAGGTGGCTGCGCTCGTGCTCCGAGTCGGAGTCCATGTCCGCCTCCGCCAGCGGCTCGCAACCCAAGAAGGGCCGTGGTTGCATGTGGAGCGGCGGCGGCACTGACTGCGGATGGGGCGTATGGGTCGGATGGGCCATGGAACTGGGCGGCTTCAGCAGCGACATGGGCGCCGTCGCCAGGCACCCCACTCCCTATACGAGCGACGAGAGCGGGGGTCGCGGGGGGCTGGTGTTGCGTGCCGCCGCATAGTACTGCATGGGGTGGTGGTGCGGCGGTGGCGGCGGCACAAATCCGGCCGTGGTGCCATCGTGGTAGAGCACCGGCACCCGCACCAGTCTCTGTGCCGCATGCGCCATGTTGGCCATATTGGCCGCCTCCAGTTCGGCGGCCAGCTGGCGCTTCCACTTATTGCGGCGGTTCTGGAACCAGATCTTCACCTGCGTCTCGGTCAGCCGAAGGGAGGCGGCTAGGCCCGCTCGCTCCGAGGAGCTGAGGTAGCGCTTCAGATCGAAGGTGGACTCCAGCTGGAAGACCTGGGCACGCGAGAACACAGTCCTGGTTTTCTTCTTCCGCTTCGAGTTGCCATCGCCATGTGGCGAGGAGCTGTCGGAGGGTCCGTCGGTGCCATCATCCTCCTCGATGATCTCCTCGCCCTCCTCGTCGGATTCGTTGGAGCTGCTGGGCAGCAAGTATCCGCCATGCGAGCCGCTCAGGTGCGGATGCGGATGGTGGGCCAGACTGCTGCCGCCTCCGCTGCTGCTGCTGCTGGTGGGCGTGGTGGGCTGGTGAGGATGCTGCTGCTGCTGCTGTGGATGCTGTTGCTGCTGTGGATGCTGTTGCTGCTGCTGCTGTTGCTGCTGCTGCTGCTGCTGCGAGCCGAGGGGGTGGTACAGGGGGTGCAGTGGGTGGTGCGAGGGCGACTTGCTGGCCTGGTTCGAGCTGGCAGTGGTGTTGCTGCTGTTGTTGTTGTTGTTCGGGCTCATGGAAGTGGGCGATGGCGGATTCTCGGTCGTGTTCGTCGAGGAGCTGTCTGCAAGTAGAGAGAGCGAGCGAGAGAGTGAGTGAGAGTGAGAGGCGTGAGAGGCAGACCGTTAGCAGAGAGCGAGCGCGGCGGAGAGCGGCTCAAATTGTGTTAGTTGATTTGTCAGTCGCTGTGGGTGGTGGTGTGTGTGGTGGGTGGTTCTGGGGTGGTTCCTCCTAAGGGTTGCTACTACTCCAAGATACCGTATCTGTGTATCTGTGTATCTGTGGATCTGTGTATCTGCGTATCTGTGTGCAGAGATTTAAGCTGCAACACTTAACCTCACACTTGTCGCCCCAGCGTTTTTATTTCTTGTGTCATTCGTGATTGCTGTGGGTTCCTAAAGCGCAGACGCCAAGAGTATATGTATGTGCAGCTATATCCACACGAGTGTATGTATATATGGTATACCTATGCTCAAACTGATGGTGGTATAATATAGCATAGCATAGCAATCCCTGCTCTGTCTGCGCATTAAATTACCATTTAAAATGGCTGTCAGTCAGCTTGGCCGATTTTCTTTTTATCGAAGCTTTTAGTTTTGATCTCATTTGAAAAGTTTAAATTGCCGTAATTTGCCTTGAATGGATTTCGAGCAGAAGAAAAAATTAAATCTCTTAATAGCTCGCCGCCAGCCAAGTTTAGCCCGGAAAACTCAACTAGCCATGAGGAAAGTCGGATGGCTGATAGCTGGATGGATGGCTGGATGGCTAGATGGTCGGAGTGGCAGCAGAAGGTGATGAACTTAAGGCCAATTTACATGAGCAAATGCAATTGCAACGACTCTTAATGCCAAAGGGGCCAATTAAATGTGCTTAAACAGCGCTCCCTGATGTTGCCACTGAAATTGCAGTTGCACTTTCAGCTGCAGTTGCAATTACACTCTGCTGCGCTGGAGTTCGCAGCGAAACATGTCAAACGCTTTGTCCGTAACTCGATACTCGATTACAAATTGCAATTAATTGCAAGTGACGATTAAGGCAGTCGTCTCGCTTGGCTTCCATGGGTGGGTGTGGGTGAGCTTACGGCATTTGCGTAGTCTGCTTCTGGGGCGACATTCTTTGGGGCATTAGGCGCTGCCGGCGAAACTAAGCAACTTAACTTTAAGTCGAATGCATCGGAATTCCGCAGCACTCACAGAAAACTCTTACCAGCCAGCTAACATTCTGGGAATCCACTAATGAGCCCTAATTGTGTAAGATCGAAACGAGTGTTGGGTACTAAGTGGCTCCATCTTCATATGCAGATAATATCAAAATAAACAAAGGAATCGTGTGATAACTCTCCTTTGAAAGACCCACCAAATGCCCCATTTTTGTTTTAACGTGTACTGCGAGGAATGCCTGACACATCACATTCCTGGCGAAATAAGAAGGCGGATGCAACGGTGCTAAGCCGCTGTGGCATGTGCCCTGTGCAGTCGGTTCGGTTGGATTCAGTTCGGTTCGATTGGCTTTGCAACGGGGAAGACGGTAACTCCGCTGGCCGATTTTGCCGATTGCCGATTTTAATCAACTTACCATGAGTGGGACTGTGGAAGGGCAGTCGCTGGGGGGCCCAGGGCCATCCGGGCGGACACAGGGCTGCGTAGCGACCGGCCAACGCTCCCCACTGCGATATGAAACCCAATCTGCAAGGAGGAGAGGCGAAAATATTGGTTAATAACGGCATCAATTATGCATTCTGATGATTGCCCAAAAATCAAGACGTGAAAAGGCCCCCTTCCGTAATGCGGGCCGAACTTAAGAGGCCATTAGGCATTTACCATTTACCATTTACCATTTTTGCCGACGGCCAAAAGTTGTTCAGCCTAAGAAAGTTGAAGCATCAAAGTTCGCCGGAGGGAAAAGCGAGGAAAATCAAGGAGGCTGGCGACCCTTAACAACCCCATAACTGACAACAGCTGTTAAGAATTTGGTCCAACCCTGCCCGTGGAGTACATTTATAAATAACACTGCAAAAAATGTACCTGATATGTCTGAAGATTCTCGAATGTATCAACATATTTTTCAATTATTTGTGAAAACAATACCAAGCCGCAGTTGTAACTTGTTATACGAATACATGTTATTTAGACTCGTATACCTTTTAATTTTTTTATACACATTACTGACGAACCACATGCACTTCCTTTTTCTCTCTGTGCAGCTGTGTATGTAACCTTCTTAACTTACTGGCTTAAAAGCATCTTTATAAATACATTTTATTTATTTATGCTGCCAAGGCGAAACACTTTTCCTTATAATGTGTTCTATATTCGCATTTAGTAGCGTTATGCTGGTGGGATTTTGCAGTTCTTTTTTGCGACCGGTGAAATGAGGGCGAATGTGGAATGGAATTGGCCAAAGTTGCTCAGCTGCCCCGATTGTGATTGATTCATTTTATTTACGGACTCTTAAGCTTCCCACGCACCCACTGAACTTTGGTGTTAAATGTAAGCCGCACGAAATGCATTCTCACCGTTCTAAAATGCCAATTTGTAGCATACGAATGGAATGGTATTCAATAGTGGCTACCCCTTGAGCTCGTTTTCCCTTCGCATTTCGCTTTTACCGGGCGGTTGGACTAAGCTTTCCCCCCACAAACTTTGACCCCTTGGGCAGGTGACCCGTGCTCGGACTGTGATTTCTTTTTTCGAGGGTGCAGCCAACCCAACTGCAACCCAACCTCAGACGGAAAAGGCAGAATGTGGGTGTGTGTGTGTGACATTAACATTCAGTTGACCTCTTTCGCTGCGGCCAAGGGTGCATCAGGTGTGGAAATCAATAGCCAGGTGGGCGATAGCCACATTCGTTCTCTTGCAGCGCTGCCCACCTCCATTTTCACTTGCCAGCAGTAATGATTTTCAATTAAGTTTACTTCCAGCCCGGCCAGCGAATTATGAGGAGGACCCTTCAGGGGCTTCCCCAAGTCGCCAGCTCAAATCACTTCTAATGGGCTTCATGTTTACAGCGGCAATTGAGAGAAAGCCGCTTTGGCTTTCGGCTAGTTTCGACCCGCCCAGAAGCCAGACCCCAAACAGAGGCAAAGAGATCCTCTCGAGTTACGAGCACGTCGAGAAAAATCTGAGTTAAGTACGACCAGAAACCAAAGGCCAATATAATATGATTTGCCTTAGATCTGTGATTTAAGTGAACATGCTAGGCATTAAAATAATTGATGTAAGGATGAATGGGAAGTTATCTAGGATGCTAAATCCATTGTTAATATTATGGTATATCCGGAACTGGGGAACACCCTGATTTCGAGGAAAAAAGGACAAATGAAATTACCTCAATTACTGAGGCTAATTTGCGCGATGTCGGTCGCCATGAAGAATCAAAACAAAAGCTTGTAGCTATTTGCTCGACTAATTACGCAAATCAAGAGCTCGACGCGGGTAATGAAATAAGTACTGAATAAATTTGCCCACGGCAAACCGCGGACAGCTGGGTATTCATTTCCACGACGACGACGACGACCACGACCATTTGCATTGGTGTCATGCTGCGGCGGAAGCGGACGGACGGCCATGTTCTGAAAGTGGGTGCGGTGGTCCGGGTCACTCCTGCTCCGCTTGGGACCCTCGTAGACCTCCAATCAGCCCCGGGCTGTCAAATGTGGGGGAAATTCGGGGGTTGATGCATTTGTTATTTCGCTTTTAATGAATTGTTTGCGGTCGCCCTTTGGGCTCCTTCTGCCCCGGCTCACCCATCATAATTCCGCGTCTTGGGATCCCTTTGTCCTTGGCATAGAATGGGCCGTGCAATTGAGTTGTTTAACATGGCGTCGTACATCGCTTTCTGGTTGGCTATGCGTTTCTGCTTTGATGTCCCCGAGCTATCTGTGGGGCTTTCTTTGTGTGGAGATCCAAGCAAAGTTCAAAGTGATGTGAACTGAGAGGCTGGGGTTAACTCGAGTATTGGGCTCGAGTAATTCAGCTGTTATTACCCGCACTTTTCCTACGATTGCCAGTGCCGCATTAGCCAAATTGATTTAAATAAATCTATTTAAATGCGTGGCCCAAAACCGCTTGGGAATCGCTCATGCATGAAAGATTTGCACACGCTAATTGGTCCATCCCGTGCGGGATCTCCCCTCCAAAACTCCGTACTCCCCTCCGGACAGCAGGAATTTATGTTACGTTGTTGACATTTAGCGGTGCGGGTTTCGAGCAGTTTTCGAAGCGTTTTCGAGGGGTTCTCGAGGGTTTTCGAGGGATACCCGACCTGGCCGCAAAGTAGGCAAAATATTAAACACTCGAATGGGCAGCGACATTTGCTTTTGTCATTAAACGGGATTATTAGCAATAGTCTAGTGCCCGGGGAGCGGCTTAGGATGCATCCCACTGATCTGCGACTGCTAGACAAAGTAACCGAAAATGGTGACATTTGCAAAGAGCCCGATATTAGTTTTTTTCTAGCTTTTATTTCATCTTTTGGCTATTTGCCACCACGGGAAGCCCCGCCAAATGACACGTGACCGGCGCACCAGAGAGGGGGAAAGTCAAGCCGCGGACTCAGATTGGATGCATGCGATGGTCTGCGGAATATGTTTTGATTAAATTGCGACCATAGAAATTCCCACCGCAGCATCGCGATAAGGAATGAAAGGCAGTTCACCACTAAACACTAATCCCTCAGCGCCGAAAATCAGTTGCAGATGAAGAGATATATTATGGGATTGGTTAGGTCCTCAACTGCGATTGCGATTGCGATTGCAATTGGATTGTAATTACAGCATATATAGCTCTCTGTGTGTGTGTAATTATAATGTCATCGTCTGCTTTTGCGTCATCCTGGGAGAAAAGGACAATGCAGGAGCACCCTTTCCGTTCGCCGTCGCCCATTGTTTCCAGTCACTCACAAGCATATCGGGTTACACCTCTTGAATGGTTTTTTCCTGCTATCTGGCTCTGCAACTTTTCGAATCCCCCGCGTCCGGCTGAATCGTAATTAAGTACAGTGCGACTGCAGCGAAAGCCCGGCGACTAATTAAAAACGTAAGCGCAACTGTCAAAATAAGCCGGGCTCGGGGAGAAAGTCGGCTCAAGCTATTAAACGATCACTCAGCGGAATTGCTCATACTGGTGTATCCCCCGGCATTAATCATTCCGGCTGATGATCAACTGATCCGCTGATAAGCCAGTCACATAGGCAGCCACACGTCAGCTGGGCAAGCGCCAAGCAGCCAAGCAGCAGGAGGCGACACTTCGCCAGGACGAGGTCCTTAATTGGGGTAACCACGCACGGGGCACAGTCCACTGTGCATTGGGACAGTAGCGACCCTTGGCCGCAGAACCTGACCAACCCGACTTTCCTTATCGAGTCGATCAGCGGCGCGGGCACGCGTAAATGAAATGAAAATGATCATTATTAAAATGTTCGGGGGACTAAAGCGTCTGGGGGAGTTCCCTCTCGCTGAACAAAAGTGCAGCTTATAAATTCTCTTGGTTGTTTTTAAATTCAACACATGCGTTAATCGAGCTGCCTGGAAATTCGATCGCTCTCACTCGAAAAGACGGCTAAGTGGGGTTAATATGCCAGCGCTTATGATATGAATGAAGTGAATAAAAAACGCATGTGCACTGAGACAAATACAGTGGCAGCCTGAAATATGTGCCAAGCGAAACTTTAGTAACTAATAATCTCTATATGTATCTTCAGGTGCTATACTGATTTAGCCAGACTGTAAGCAAGTAAATTATTCATTTCACATTTTCACTATTAAATTCTGATATTTTCGAGTGCACATTGTGTATCAATAAGTTGCACTCGCACAACAAACAGCTGTGGAACGTACCAGTTTTTGTGGGTCAGTTCGGAGGGACTGAGGGTTCATTCATTCAAAATAACCACGTTTTGCATACGATACTGGAGCATTGTCAGTCCGTCAATCAGCCGGACAGTCGCTACATTCACTCCCGAAGCGGTGCATTGAATTTCATCTGACAAATGTTATGTAACTCGATAGTCTGGCCAAATTGCAGGGCAAAAATGGCTCAGTCCGACGAATTGGGCCTTTTTCTGCGCACATTCGAGGTCAGCTAGTGTCCAGTGCAACTGAAAACTGTGCCATTGGATTTGCTTTATCAGTCTGGCATCTGGAATCGTTAGATCCTTCTGCGCACAATGGTGCGTTACTTTGGCCATTTGCATCTTCACCCACTTAATGTCTCGTGTAACGTTTGCCCAACAATTTTCGGTCCTATCGACCATCTCCCGACTACTGAATCCATCTCCGTCCCATTTATTCTTTTTGTGCACTTCCCGCGAAGAGATTTGTGTCACCTTGCCTCGTCTTCCCCTAGGACGATTATACAAAATTGGCCCAACCCGAGGACGAGCAAGTGGAATGGCAGCCTCATTGAGGGAAGGCTTGACTTCTTGGTTTCAGTTCGCCAGCGAACGTCCTAATCTGGGTCGCCTACACTGAGCAATAAATGGGTTCGGTCTGCACTTAAGACGAGTGGTTTTTATTATTACAAAAAAAAAGGAGCGCCTTGAGCATCTAAGTGACATGAAATTATATTCATGGCATTTTAGTGGTCAGGGGATTAAAATTTGTAAGAAATTATAAAGAAGGATCTTAAAAAGTGATATTTTCAGAACAAATTGTTAGGAATTTTCTTAGAATTTTCCAATATTTTGAAGACCAAAACTTAGTCGAAATAGCTTACAATTGCCAGCAGCAAGTAATAATAAATGATAATTCGACTACATTTTTGCAGATTAAAGTGAGGAAATGAGTTGAAACATCAGCGAATAAATATATGATTGAAGTTAGGTATAGATAAGGAATTTTATGTAGTGAATGATTTCAAATGGGCTGCCCTTCAGTCTTGATTCGAGCACAATCACTCTTCCCAAAGGCAAATGTGGAGTGGTTGATTACCTGGACAGCATGGCTGCATCCTGTGGACCGCCGGCTCCTGGTTGCGGCAGCTGCGGGATCGGAGTGATGAGTCCGGCGGCGCCGTTCTTCTTGGCCGGCTCGCTGCGACTGAGGATGCTGGAGATGGAGAAGCTGGTGAATCCGTTGGAGCCAGTGGTGCCCTTGCCGCCGCCGCCCCCGCTGCTCCCGTTGCTGTCGTTGCTGTTGTTGCTCAGGCTGGCCGCTGCCACCGCTGCTGCTGCCGCCGCTGCGGCCGCCGAGGCGCAAGTGTTGTTGTGATTGAGGGCCTTGCTGTTGTTGTTGTTGAGGCTGTGTCCCTGCACCTCCTCGCCGCCATTCCGCTCCGGACTCTTCATCGGCGGACTGAGGCGCTCGACATGCGACTGCTGCTGGAGCTGCTGCACCTGCAACTGCTGTTGCTGCTGCTGCAGCTGCTGCTGGCCGGTGGGCGTGAGGGCGTGCTGCAGCAGGGCGGGATGTGTGGCCCCGTGGGCGGGATGCAAGTGGCCAAAGGTGTGGAGCGCGTGATGGAGCGCCACCGGATGGCCGCCCAGACTGCTCAGGTGGTGCTGCAGATGGTGGTGCAACACCGCCGGCGGCACAGCGCCTCCGCTGGGACTGTGGTGGAAGTGGTTGCCGCCCGAGGCGGACGTTGTGGGCGTGCCGGCGGCCGTGTTGGGCGTATTGGAGCGATGTGTGGGCGTGGCCGGGGGCGAACTGCCGTCGGCGGAGCGGGCCGGCGAGCGGGCCAGCAGCGGACTGTCGCGCACGGCGGCGCCCAAAGGACTCGGCTCCGGACTGGAGACCACACTGATGTCAACTTCGGCCTCGGAGGAAGACATGGCTTTGGATTCGCTTAGCTTTGCAGTTCAAATGATTATTTTAGCACTTTTGTTCTTCAACTTGCACTTGTGTGTGTTTTTCTATATTTTACTTTATATATTTGTTAGGAAAATAGAAAATTTTCCAAACCCTACACACTTTAGTCGTGGCACGAAAAACTCGTTAAGGGAAAACGCCGAGCGCTACCGTTGGGAGAAACACGTCTGCACCGTTTGATCAACGTTTCGCATTTGAATTTAAATGCGGCTGTTAACAGACGCACAAGTCCTGAGTTCTGAGTTCTGAGTCCTTCGTCCTTTCTGTCTCTGCCTGTATGCGAGTGTTTGTGTGAGGGTGTGTGTGTGTGTGCGGCAAAGCGATCGTTTAGTGTTTTTATTGTTTCAGTCTCTGGATTTTTAACCCCCGGTCTCGTGTCCGGAGAGCGTGGAACTGAAACTGAGACTGAGGTGGTTGGCTGGCAGCCCTGCGAATTCTTTTGGTCTTTGCGCTAAATGGTTTTCCGCACTCACACACACACAGTCGTATTTGCTACCCCTCCTGGGAGGGTGTGTCCCACTCTCTCTCTAGCGCTCTCGCTGTCCCTCTCTTTCGCCGCCTGGTGGCCCACCCCTTTGGCCGCTCTTTTCCATTCCATTTGCAGTTTGGAATTTCTTTTCGTTTATTTCGACAATTGCACTGCAACCGCATCGACAGACACTTTTCGCATTTTCCTCTTTTACTACTTTTTCTCTGTGGTGCTGGTGCTGGTGCTGGTGGGTTGGGTTGCGTTTTGGTTTTCCTCCCCCGAATGGGAAACACTTGGCATTTGGAACGCGTCTAAAGTGGGGGCGCACTCGGCTCGACTCGAATCGCTTCGCTCGGCTGGTGTCTATTGAAATGCCGATATAAAATCAATCAATTGCCACCTAACAGGGGTCAAGTGTTGCTCTGTGGCGCCATTGAAATTTCCCAGCCAGCCAGATGCAAACTTTTTCGACCAGAAAAGTGTTGCCGAAAATGTACCAGTCGATTGCAACTTTGCGGTTAGCAGATTGAGCGGTGAAAGTTCCGGCTAATGGGGCTCGGTGAGAAAGTTTAATCATGGAATTGCTAAAATATTGCCTCAAATATTTATGACAACTTATAAATTATGCAATGGTCGAAGTAAAGGTTCGGTGGGTGTTATCAAACGTAGAAAATAAGAAATGTCAGTATAAGTCTTCTGATCGAAATGGTAAGTAATAACGTTTTTCGAAAACGACATGCACACCCCTTAGAAATAAGTGGATCCGCCGTATCCTTAGAAGATACATAAACCATATTCAACCTTCAGTGTAATGAGTTAATTACATTTTAATATATATAAATATATAAGTAATTAAGTTTTATTGAGTATCCTTCGTGGCACGAAAATGCATTCCCATTTCTCCTTTTTTCTGAGTTCTCAGAGCTTTATACCTTATAGCGTGTTCCATCCCACTGCGTTCCGTTCCCCAAAGAGAAAACCTCCCCCAAAAAGCGTACGGGCGGCCATTTTTGCGAAGGAGCTCTGCAAACTTTGCAGAAAAGAGCAGGTGAGCGCAAGAGAGAGGGAGAGAGAGAGAGAGAGAGAAAGAGAGAGAGAGGGCAAATTGAATTTTTAAATGCTTTCGCTTTTTATGAGACAACCACGAGGCATTCAAAGAGTGTTGCAAACGATTTGCTCAAAACAAAACAAACATTATGCGAGTCAATTACCCGTCGAAAGAGAGAGATGGCGCGACCGGAGAGAGCACTCTCTTCTTTGGGGGCGTGGCCAGCGGAGGGCCAATGGGGTGACAGCTCCTCGAAAGGCCGGAGAACGCTTTTCAGCGACGGGGAAAGCGTGCATAAAAAACAACCAAACAAATGGGTAACAAACATTTGCAGCTCAGACAGCGACGCCGAAATATGCGTAGAAATTCATGCGCAATTACATTTATCCTGTTTAGAAGATTGCTTTTGCCAAAGTGCGTCTCCACGTGCTGAGGGCAAGGCACCACCCTCTGCCCAGCACCCCCATCTGCCACCTACCGCCCACCACCCACCACCTCCCATTTTCCCTTGGAGGAGCTGTGCATGTGTGTGTGTGCTGGCGGAGCCATCACCTGCGTCCGTAACACATTTTCCGTAATTTCCCTCTGTGCATTGCTTGTTTTTGATTCGTTTTCGTGTAAGACTTTAGAGTGGGATTGGGGTGTATAATAAAAAAAAGCCATGGGGGTTGGGGTTTTTGAGGGGAACAATGGAGTGGGGAATTGGAAGAATTCCGGCCACCTCGACGGTTTCAGAAATAGTGACACTTAGGCGCTGGCCCATTTCCATTTCAATCTCAATTCGCAAATGGAAATTGCGTTCACTCAGCACCTCCAGATGATTTCATTTGTGTTTCGCTCTGTTCTCGAGAAATTTCAACTAGGATTTCATTGCACTCATTTGGGGAAATGGGAAATACCATCAAAGAGGTTAACTAAAAAACTACACTGAAACTTGAGGTTATACGTTTTAGGGTTTCGGTTGTACATTGCATGTAATTTTGAGAAAAATAAGGAGAAATGTGGGGTTTTAGATATAAATAAAAAAAGAATTATGGCACATCAATAATAAATGATGTAAAAAGTATCTGCAAGAATTCAAACACATCTCGTAGGAAATCCTTTTGACTGTGCAGTTCAAATGAGGACTGAGAAGCAAACTCCCATTAATCTCAATGCCTGACCGCTGGCCAAGGAAAGCCACAAAAATTCGGAAAAGCTCCTTTGCTTGGAAACATTTAAAAGAAATAACAAACTGTTCAACTGTCGGACAAAACGATTTCTACAACAAATTGCACTGCAATAAAAGAGCTAAAGCTGCAATGGAAAGAGATGGGTAGACCGAGAGAAAGAGAGAGGCAGAGAGAAAGAGAAGGAGAAAGACAGGAGCCTCTGGCACACACTGCCTGTGTATGTGTGTGTGTGTGTGAGTGAAAAGAGAAGGAGGTCTAATTGACGTACGAGCAAAGTGGGAGTTGCAATTTTCATTGACTCCACTTTAGGATGCACACACACAGACACACACACAGATGGAAACTCAGCAAAGTTTGCAACGCGAAAGAGAGGGGAATAGGGGCAGTGAAAGAGAGGGCAAGCAAGCTGGGCTTAGCTTGCTCGACTTAACTGCAATTAATTTGGCAATTGAAGGTAGTCGAACAAAAACTAACATTATTCCTGTTAAATTCCCGAGACACACTCCATTTCAAATTCGGAATTTTCCGAATTTCGATTTTCCAACTCACACACAAACACATTAGGCAAATGGAGAAGGCTTTTGTCCGTCTGTCTGTTGCAGCATTTTGTATAATAGGCAGAAAGGATGGCAAAACAATAAACGTGCAGAACGTGAAATGGAATGGTTAAAAGCAAATGGAGTTGTAGTTCCCGGCCGTGGGCAGAACCCCCCGTATATATGTATATCTACGTATCATGGCATAGCGAAGATGGGCTGACCAGGCCAGACCACCCATCACATCATTATCATCGTTTCGGCTATTTGCGGCTATTAGTCAGCCAAATTTGTGTGACGCGCTTTCCTTCGCTTTTGGGGGCTTGGCTTTTGTCTTCTTTCAGAATGCAAACAATGGCGGGAATGAATGTATAAGGGACCACACGCAAACCCCCAAAACCCGCCGATCCACCCTCGCACCCCCGATTTGCGCTGAATAGCAACCCATCCAACCCCACAGTGCTCGTAAATAACGCTTTAGACTTTGATTTAAATAAATTGTATAGCGAAAGGTAATATTTTATGATTTCAACAGTTGAACAGTTTTCGTTTTCGTTTGCGTTTGCGTTTATGTTCCGATCTCCTAGTGCGTTACTTATGTGTGTTACCAAACTTCCCACTTCCTTCTGCTCTTTCATACTCGTATATCCTTTTTGTCCCTGCAGATTGAGTGCCTTCTGGAGAGTATAAATATAAGAATGTGGTACCGAAAGGGTTAGGAATACACATTAAATTTGCCGGCTTAACAAGCAAATGAAGTCAACAAAAAACAAGCGCAATAGTTTCATCTCTGTTTGCTTTTAAACTTAGTGGCAACAATATCAAATAACTTGCCATAAAAGCATTTAACTCGTTTAATACTTTAACTATAATATAGTTATTTTGGCTACGCAAAATGTTGAACTGATTTCCGAACTATAACTAGCTAGAATCAGTTTATAATAATGCTATCACTTTACTTGATTAGCCATACAGTTAATGTGAAACTATGTGCCACATAAAATGAAAATGTATTACAAAATTTCCCGCTGGCTCTGCCTCAAATTACTAATTAAACCGGCAAGTGCGGTCCACAATGGCTGAAAGCATTTACGTTTTAATTTTAAACAATTATTTTGTATTATTCACAATCAAGCAAACGCCATCGAGAAGGATGAACAGAGCGCACACAGGCACCGCCAAGCGTATAAAATTACCAATTTGCAGCAGCAATCGGATCGAAGGGATGGGAGTGGGGGAATTTGCAGTTAGCATCCCCACAGAGGCATTTGGATGTGCATGTGGATGTGGAAGATACGGTTGGAGTGGCCGAGGGAGCTACGATTGTCGGGTAAACTGAGTCCTTTCGCCGGCTCTATTCTCAATCCTCTGAAATCAATGGCCAAGGAGCGGTTTTAGCCCATGAATTTGATACGTCTATGTGGCCAGCGCAGCGTTGTAAATTTGACAGCTAAATTATTGGTTTAATTAGTTCAGCGTGAAGGGGCCAATAAAAGAACAAAGCGGGTTCTTCCGAGTTGCAGCGGCGATGTTTTGTGGAATCAAACAGGTCAGTGCAAACAAATCGAGCACCTTAATCAGTGAGTATGTGCATTTCATAAAGGGATTATGGAGAACTGTGCAAATGGTATGAAACGACCACCTTCCTTTGAAATATCGCGCATACGCAACGTACTCCCTCAAATTAGCATAAAAACAAGATGGCTTGACAGCTCAGCCCATCAAATTCTGACAGTAGGAATAGAAGAACCCCTATTTCTGGCGATCAGCACCCTTTGTGATCTCCCAAGTGAATAATTTGCCGGCAAAAGGATCGCAGAGGACCCAGATCCACTTGAAAGACGATCGCGGATTAATGCGATTAACTTACAGTTGATTTCAGCGCAAGAACAAACAGAATAATGCGAAACCCTCTGAATGAGCAGATCGTGAATGAAAAGCAAAAGTTTCACGTTTAACGGTAGGCGACCAAAACAAAGGCGTCGGCAAACATACGTTGAAATCGCGCTAAAGTCCTTAATTTCGCTAGGATGCGCACGCACAACAGACACTCGAACAACAGACAAACCGCCGACGGACAAAAGGGACAAATGGAGGCTGAGTCCTAATTATTTTATAAGACGCGGCCAGCTCAGCGGGCGGCGGACCGCCCAGAGTGTGCGATTCCACATGTCCTGGCTAAGACAACCAGTCCTTGGCCGCTCTGCGGCCGCCGGCTTGCAGCTCAATTGGCCCTCAAAGGCGGTCACCAGTCCCCAACCGCAGCGCATCCTCTGCCACTCACTCCAGCTGTGGTCCTGGTCAAAGCGAAATATCAATTTGTCGCCACATCATAAAAAGCAATGCAATAAAATTACCTCCCCCACGCAAAAGCACCCCAAAAGCAGGGTATGCCGGGATGTCTATCTCTCTGCCAAATCCCACATTCAATTTCGCACTGCTTTGTGCGCAAAATCCCCAAAGGAATCAGCATGGAGTCCTGGTGCACTGAGAGCAAGGAGGCTCTGCAGTCATCATAGCATAAAAAAAGAACACTCAAAATATTCTGAAAATTTCAATGCTGATTACTCAGCTGTGAAAAGAATTTAAGCACATTTATGGCATAAACGACACTCCAGTTGTAGGAATAAATAATTATGTCAAAGAACTAAAACAGTTTCATTCACAGTTTCTCTCAGTGCAGCAGACAAAGCCCCAACCAAGGAGCAAAGCAACAAAGAAGAGCAAACACAAGACGGCAGCAGCACACACAAAAAAAGTACAAAGATAAAACGAGAATCACATCGTAAATGGTAAATGCAATTCGCGTATTTTATGACGCGCAGTTTTGATGGCGCAAAAGTGCTACCCATCTAGAGCCACCTCCATGGCCAAGTCCGCATCCGCATCCCCTTCGATCCCCCGTCTCATCCGAAGCAGAAACAATGGCTGGGTGAGCTCGTGGAACTGGTGGAGCTGGTCGAGGATGATAGTGATGGCGGTGGCTTATGGTTGATGGCGCGTATGGTTGGCCAAAGTGGGCTGAACAATAATGAGAGACAAGCAAAATAATAAAATAAATAACGAAGAACAATTCAATTATTTTGGGGGCGATGTTAAAAGCCAACGCAATCGCGGCACAAAGGGCGGTGGCTCAAACAGTGCTCCGTCTTGGCTAATGATGATGCATTATGGCTGGATTTGTGCCGGGTTATTGCCACAATGCCACTCTCGAAGCCAAAAAGCTGGTTCCCAGCTTCCCATTGAACTAGACAAGCATTGAGCTTATAATAATACAGCTGATAGACAAGAGGCCCCTAAACTAGAATTCAATTTCAGGCGAAATCTCATTCCCCCAAGGATTCCGGCTAAACTTTGGGTTCAGCCGCAGATGTAAAGTAGTGAAATACCGAAATACAGGTTAAATTGGAAAGACTAATTATGTATCTTACTTTGGACAATTCAAAAAACAAATGCTTCAACCGGATTTTAAGAACCACAATATATTTAAAAAGCAAGAATGCTATAGTCGAGTTTCTTGACTATCAGATACCCGTTACTCAGCTAGTGGAAGTGCGAGCGAGAAATTTCAAAATTTGTTTTGGCGTATCGATAGAAATTATTTAGAAAAATTTACAAATTTCAAAAAAATTACCGATAATCTAGTATACCCACCTACTATACCAGTAACGATTATAATAAAGTTAAAGTTCTTGGAAAAGGTTATAGTTAAAAAGTGTTGAAATATATAAAATGAGAATCCCTTACAATAAATGTATAATTTTAAATGGCGTGACATGTGTAAGAATGTGTAATAATATTATCGTTACCAACAACAGTATCATCCTTTGTAATCCATTAAGTAACTATCACAAGTATGATAACCAATTCAACCCCTGGCACTTCCAAGCACCAAATATTTACATCGACTCTTTATTGCGAATTATTGTTGAGTGCGCTAAGGCCCTAATGATACTGTTTCCCATATAAATGCAGTTCAACCAAATCCCGATGGCCACCCTGCACCAATTATCTGGCGAGCCTCGACCCGGGCGCAGCTGGAGGCCCCGGGTTTCCATATCAAATATAGAAAATATGGCCAGGTTTTAATTGAGATCGGATCGGTCCAAACAAAGGCGGTGCGCTGCATGTAAATGCAATTTAATTGTAATCCAATTTGTTGCCAACGCAACGGGCAGCCAAACGAGAAACAGTAGCGCTGATATACCTGGGATAACGGCGTTAGATCGGCTTAAGATATGCGCGATTGCTACTGCGCTGCACCCTTCCCTTGCCGCTTTTCCCGACCCGATTTTCCCTGGGCTGCGCGCAGTTTCCCTACTCTCCCCTGGCCCAACCGCATTTGCATCGCAGGCACTTACACAAAGGAATTATTACTGCAATTAAAATGGTCAAGCAATGGGACTCGACTTCGTGCTCCTGAGTCGCCCGGCGCCAGTCTGAGCCCAATTCGCCCAGATTCCAGCAATTATGTGCTCAACTTTAGTTAGCTGCAGATGGATATGGCCAGATATAGCCAGATATAGTCGGAGATAGTCGCAAGTAGTCGCTCTCCCCTGCGAAAAGTGCAATTAGGGGCGTGCTGCCTGTTGGCCAAACAAATGCTGTTCACTTGAGGGCTCCGAGGATCGAAAAAATGAAATCAAATGCATATGTTTATTCCGAACCCTAGTAGCCCCGATCCGTGAGATTTTTATCAATCATCTACGGTCCTCCACGACTTGTAATCAGGCGTAAAATTAAGGGCAAACAAGGAGCAAATCAAAGTGGTTGAAGGCCTCGCGTCACGTGCGCGCACTGCAAAGGATACAGAACACACTGAAAAAAAACTCGTATATCCACAGAATGAAAAGCAGAACTTAAAGAGAAGTTAGTAAGTAGGTGCTTTTTCTAGTCGTTCTGAATGAATTTCTTTCGATTCCTTTCGAAAATATGGAACCACTTGGGCAACAAGCCTGTTCTACTTATAAGTCCAAAAAGGTATAGATACATTTATCTAGATTCTGTAAAATGCGGCAAGTAATAATATAAGACCGTAATACAATTTTGAAGATGTATGGTATCTTTTAAAAATAAAGCTTAATTGTGTCTGAATTGATCTCAGTGCAGCAGGGGTAAACAAATAGTTGTAACAAGGCATTTACTCACTTTATGGTTTCTGACAGGCCGTGATTCCAGCTATTTGCCTCACATGCAAATAGTCACATAGCGAGCACCCCGATGCGGAAGCTAGTTTCGGTGGGCTCACGCTCACCCCTTGCCAGGACCTCGTCCTGAGCCTGGTCCTCGACGTCCTCCCCATCCTCGAGCCGTTAATAAAGTTGCTCAAGTGTAGTCGAGAGGCATATGCTCGGGCGGGAAGTGGAAGGGTTCTTGGCGAAGCTTGAGAGTGCGTGCGTGTCTGGCTTTTGTTACGTCACACAGGATTAGGCATAATGAAGTGTTTTAATGCGTTTAGGCTCACACACACATACACAGACACAGGAGCCCGGGAACTCAGGAGCCCAGTAACACGGCGAATGGCTGAAATAGCCGGGGTGTAATTAAATTGTAAACATTTTACGGCTTGATATGCTTCAATTATAATAAGCGACTTTTTTCCACGGGAGTGGTGATAAATTGCTATATCGGTTTAATTTCAGATAAATATAATTACTTAATCAAATACTTACGGATATTAACTTTAAAACCAGAGTAAAATTCAACCCATGGCATTTAATAAACACATGTACACTATAATAAGCAGATAAAAAATGCAAAACAGATAAATTCTATTTAAGTTAAAATCTACAATACTGGCATTGAGGACACTTAAGAGACAAGAAAATGTAATTTGAATAAAATGCTTTTAATTTGCTTATCTCCAAACTGTTTTATTACCTGTTTATCCCTTCGTTAAGTAAGATTTCCCAACATTTCCATTTCACTGGTACTAACTTCTGTGAACTTTATCCTTTTTTCCCGTGAGTTTTCCAATTGTTTTCCTGTGTGTTATTCTTTTTTACACCTTAATGCATTTGAAACTTGATTTCATTTATTTTCGGACACACTCGTTTTGAATTGTGGCCCTGTTGGGGAAGGGGTGAGGGGAACGGGGTTCAGGGAAAAACCATTAAAGAAATTACATGTTGTTGCCGGCAGCTCCTGTCCGCAGGATGGATGGTTGGATGGCTGGATGGCTGGAAGGATGGATGGATGGATGAGTGCCGAGGGTGTTGGGATCGAAGCAGAAGGATGTGCCGCTGGAGCGCAGGACAGGTGGGGTAAATGCAATCGCATTGATGTTTAAAAAGCGACGACTATGGCGCTTAAATGTCTGGAAATGGGCGTTTACATACGGTCGCTTCAGTGGGGGGCGGTGGGAGGTGGGCGTGGCTGGGCAGGCGCTCGTTTTGTGGGCTAAAAACATCAAACATCAAAGTGATTGAATTGTTGCTATTGCTTTGAAAATAAAAAAAAAACGTCGAGGGGATGGGACGCTTACTTGCGACGAGAGGGTCAAACAATTTTCACATGTAAATTAAATTAAAATTGCCAGCGTTTGCAGCTGAAAATGGTGGAAATGAGTTGAGTTTTAGTGCTTTGATTACGCCCCTCCTAAAAAGAGAAAAAATACTTAGGATGTACGTATCAATAATTAAATTGTACCTCTATTGAACAACGGGTAATTTGACATGTTTTTTAACTTGTACTAATTTAAAAGTTCTTGAAGCTTAACAACTAATTCCTTTCTGACAATTATTAAATAATACAAATTATTTTTTTTCGTTAGTTATATACCCTTAAGCTATATAAAGAATATATGATCAGGATCACTAGTTGAGTTACTGGTTTGTACAAACCTTTCGTCCATGCCCACAATTTTTACAAATATTAGTACTTTTGTTAAATTTACAATATTTCTTCCATCAATACGCCGAAAATATGTTTAGAATCAAGTATCTAAAAGTAAAGGAGACTATAGCGATATCTCTTGTTATTAATTTCTAATTTCCCTTAATTTACGGCTAATCAAATGCTCGACTTATTTATTTGTCGTGTATAATATCTTTTTGCAATTACCGCCGGACTTAAGTGGCAAATGCATTTTAGCTGTTTGCAACCGACACATCGATGGCACATAACTCTCCATTGCAATAAATACAAATTAACCGGGTCGAGAGAAGCCCCATTGGCAGCCAAGTGCAGCCCACTTTTCTGTTTGTTTACCAACAATTGCCATTAAAATTTAAACCACAGCAATTATTATTAATGGTCGAGCCAGATCTTTTTATAAATGTATTCAAATTGGCGCAATAATGAGAGAATGGATTCCGCGGCAGTTCATGCGGCTATAATGGCACAAGGGAATGGCAGTAATTTGAACGCTATTTTAATGGATAATGTTAGAGAAGTCGTTAGCAAATTCCATAAATAATAACTTTGTTTATTATTTACTACAAAGTATATCAATCATATATCAAATGTAGGAACGAAACTCAAGACACTCAATAGCAATACCTATTATCCTTTGTGGAAGGGGCAGGTGGGACGAAGATTCTTTCAACGGATGCGAGTTCTCACGCCTTTTGTGCGATTTTTTGTCCCTGCCACTTTCTTAATTAGCTGGCGAACATCTCGAATTTCCAAAATCACAAAAGTGTTAAAAAAGAACATCAGGACAAGGCGGGGAATTGCAAGGCGATGAAGATGGCGTAGGATATGGAGTGGTGATGCGACTGATACGAATCACATTATCCAGATTTGCATCAGGATTACGCGTTGCCCCGAACAGGAGCACTCGGCACCTCGGCACCTCGCCACCTCGTCGCATCCTAAGCCCCGGCATTGTGACGATTGTCGCAAATCAAGATCCTGCCAATCTGGGCCAGCAGCACTCGAGATGGTTACAAAGACCTAAGCAGATTTGTGCTAATATGACGGCATCTGTTTGACAATGAGAGTGCGAGGGACAAGATACGAGTTCCCTAAAGCAAATGAAAAGGGACGGCGAGGTGCGTGTGAATGTCGGCAACGCCTTCATAGAATGCCCCAAATCTGCGCATCCTGGCCAGATCCTTCGCGAGCGGCACACGAGCACTGGGCCTCAAGTGCTCAAGTGTTTGTTTAAATTATGCAAATCTGCGCAAATCCTGCGGGCGGGCTACCATCCGACAAATAGCGATGCGAGTCCCGGATCCGAAATGGTCTGGACCTTCGCAGACAAAGCGACGTGCACTTTTAATTGGTAAAAGTAGTCCAACTGTCTGGGAATTAGTGCACGGCCAAGGATTTGCTAAGCGTGCTCGGGGAGTTCCTGGAAATCCCAGCTATACACACACTTTCGGAACTCCTTGCCAATCTGCCCGTAATTACTTAGCGCTGCCTTTTAACGGAGCCCACGACGCCTCTGCCGAGGCTCCCACTCATAAACAAGTTAACGACCAAGTGCACTGAAAGAAACCGAGGGGCGAAACTAAGCTAAAAATATATTACTTAAGTTGGACGTCATATTTCAAATAGATATATAGCTATATTTCAAATGTAAAGATATATTTCAAGCGAAAAATTATATGAATTATGTAGTAACCTTTCCCAAAAGTACATAAAATACAATGTTTTTACATTTTTTGTGTGCCTCTGATATAGAGTAATGTGTAAAATTGTATTGTTATTAGCTAGGCAATCCAGGCTAGTTTTTTAAAAAAATATATAAATATCTCAGGCAGCATACATTTAGTTAATACGCATTTTTCCCGTGTGTTTTTGGGGAATATAAAGGGAATGTGGAGTCGGAAGAGTGGTAGCCACTTGGAGCGCGTAATTTGCGCCAAATTACAGATGAAAAGCAGCGAAAATTGTAAAAAGCGAGGTGGGGAGTTGGGGGGTTGGGGGCAGGGCGCCACCCATGCCAGGGGATGCGAAATGGGGGAGGCGAGCGTAATCGCAAACATGGGAATTGACTAATTGCGGGAAAGCAAGAGAGTCGAGCGCCATTGGTGGATATGGGCTTGGATTTGGGAATGGACATGGACATGGAAATGGAAAAGGGAACGGACCGGGAACTAGGTGTGTGGGCGTTTTGGCATCCGTCAGATGTTTTGCCAACTTCAGGCAAGATATGCAAAAATATTTGAGGACAGGCATGTATCTTGCTTTATTGTTTCGACATCCCTATACGAACGCGGCGGCATCGAGCTGGATACAAAAGTATCTAGATCGGGCATTGTAGCCGGGAAAAGACAAAACCAAACCCTCCTCGAGGAGGGAGAGAATCCAAAGCCTGGGCAACTGAGCCGCTTTCGGGCATTTAGTGGATTAACGAGCGGCGAACAAAACGCATGTAGTGCAAATAGTTGGTTGGTTCGACGGGTAAGAGGCTCATTACCATTGTGCGGCGTGTGCAGTACGTGGTAAATATTTTGCTACACTTTCCATTATCCATGGCCGGCCTTATTCCACCGTGGACAATGCACAAAGGACACGGCAGAACAACAAGATGGACTTCTGAGGGGTATGCGGCTTCCGAGGGATGTGGGGCGGCGGTTTCTAATATAATCAGAGCTGCACATGTGAAGAGATGATCAGAAGCCGTATCTCTGTTTATCTCTGATCGTCAAGGCAGTTTTTCAGCAAGGATTATATGCAGCTTGAGGGCGAAGTATAAAAAACACCTTTATAGTGGAAAACTAATGAAATCAGTTAAAAGTTTTTTAAGAATCGCATTATTTATTTTAAAACATCATTCATCCCATATAAAGGGCTTTTAAAGATTATTAAAGATCAGTGATAGGAATTTGAAAAAATGATTTAAATAACGCGCCACATAATTATCGATAGGCGAAATCGATAATTGTCAGGCCAGTTTTCTGCGTATTTTGAGCTTTAAACGAAGCTGGTTACACCTGCTGTCAAGTTTGTTTTCACTTTTTTTAGGAAAAGTTCTGCCGGCTCCACGTCGAATTCTGACTTAAAATAAGCCTTATAAAACGTGATCTATTAGAACAAGATGTCTTTCGTAGGACGCTCACTGATTCGCAACGTAAGTTGATTGACAGACGGAGAGATTTACGAAAACATGCCACAGCGATTACGTAATTGTCTGAACCCGCGTTCCAATGCGGAATCTAATATATCATGCATTTCAGGTGCCGCTGATGGGCAAGGCCATCCTGAGTCAGCAGAAACAGATTGCCGCCCGCCTCCTGCATCAAAGTGAGTTGAGATCCCCAACATTTAAGCCCCATAAGCAGACAAACAGTTTGCACGTAAGATTCTAGTTCATAGCGATCTGGGATCAGAGTGATAACTGATAATCAATCAGTGTCACTTGGCAAATTTCACAATTTAAAAATCCCTAAATCAAACCATTTTTTATACTTTTACAGCCGCTCCTTTGGCTGCAGTCCGCGTCCAGCATCCCGCTCCCGATTTCAAGGGTCTGGCTGTGGTGGACAACAGCTTCCAGGAGGTGAAGCTGGAAGACTACAGGGGAAAGTACCTGGTGCTGTTCTTCTACCCACTGGATTTGTGAGTAAACTGAACTTTCCATCGGACGGTATTCCCTAATCTGCGATCCCATTCACAGCACATTCGTTTGCCCCACTGAAATCGTTGCATTTAGCGAGAGGATCAAGGAGTTCCATGACATCAATACCGAGGTTCTGGGTGTTTCCGTGGACTCCCACTTCAGCCATCTCACCTGGTGCAATGTCGACCGCAAGAGCGGCGGAGTGGGCCAGCTCAAGTACCCGCTCCTTTCCGATTTGACCAAGAAGATCTCTGCCGACTACGATGTCTTGCTGGACAAGGAGGGCATCTCGCTGCGCGGCACCTTCATCATCGACCCCAACGGCATCCTGCGCCAGTACTCCATCAACGACCTGCCCGTGGGCCGATCCGTCGACGAGGTTCTGCGCCTGATCAAAGCCTTCCAGTTCGTCGAACAGCACGGAGAAGTCTGCCCGGCCAACTGGAACCCTAAGTCGAATCCGGCTACCATTAAGCCCGATGTGGAGGAGTCCAAAAAGTACTTCAGCAAGCACGGCTAGAGGATCATTGATTATTTCTTAAACACCC
Organism: Drosophila erecta; assembly: GCF_003286155.1. NCBI lineage: Eukaryota > Metazoa > Arthropoda > Insecta > Diptera > Drosophilidae > Drosophila > Drosophila erecta. The sequence continues at coordinate 20,289,738 of NW_020825194.1, read as the reverse complement.
AAAACATTCACTACACCAAGACTCGAAGAATAAAGAGGATAAAGATTGAAATTTCTTGCAGTACAATTTAAAAACAAAAACTCTAGGCATCGCACTAATTTAGCAGAAGTCTATCAAGGAAATTATGTCTAATAAATCGTATTTTTGTATTTCAGACAGGTGTGGAACAGAATGTTGAATTAAGTATTTAATTGGCCAAAGTCATCTTCACATATGAATTACAAGGCTTAGCAGAGTAGTAAAATGGCCGACTTAGTGTTTATTAGAATTAAAAACTATTTAATTCCGTCCTTTATTTGAAGCATCGTAAATACAAATTAGTTTTGTAGGTTTGTCTCGATTATCGTTTATGGTGAAAGCGAATATAGTGGTCGGGGATTAACATTACATTCATAATTGGTTGCAGGGACAGTCTCACAGGTTCGAGCACTATCGTAGGAGCAGCTGAGTGCTCTCGTGATCGATCTTATAAGATCGGAAAGCTCAAGCGGATGGCGGTGGAGGTGGCGGCGGCTGCGACAGGCTCAAGGCTGGTGGCGGCGGGGCGCAGGGCGGAGGTGGAGGCGGCGCATAGCCGCCGCCCCAGCCACTGTAAGCGCCTCCACCCCACGGCGGCATGGGCGGGGCACTGGTGCCAGGTGGCGGCGGGATTAGCGCTGGCAAGGTGCCCGGTATAGGTGGATTCAGCGGTTCTGTAGCCGGCGGCGGAGGCTGCGGTGCGCTCATCCACGGCATCAGCGGCGGTGGCATCGGAGGCGGTACTTGGGCGCCCGGCGGTGCTGGCACATAGGCCGCCATAGCGTGCTCCATGCCAAGGCTCATGCCGTGATCCATCGCTGCCAAACCGTGACCGTGCTGGTCCAATCCCATACCGTGCTCCATGCCCATGCCATGATCGTGCGCCGCCGCTCCCCATCCGCCCAGGTCGCGCTGGTGATCTCGCGACGAGGAGCTCGGTGGAGACTGGATGGCCTGCATCTGGGAGGGCTTTTTGTCAAAAATGCTATAGCTGGCCCGGTGCAACTGGGGTCCATTACTGGCCGGCGGATCGGGCTTGGCAGAAGCAGATGGCGGCGGTGGTCCTTCTCCCAATTCGGCCATCAAACTCATATACTCCTCGTCAATCTTAGCCTGGGTATCCTCGCAGGCCATGCCAGGTGCTCCGGATCCTGGGCGCTTGTTACGGCAATCCTTGGTCAAATGACCGGTACCGCCACATGAAGTGCACACTATAGTATTCGTGATGATCGGCTTATCCGGACATTGCCAGGACTTGTGGTCCGTTGAGCCGCACGTACAGCGTTGGATATCGTTCTCTCGAAGGGTTCCATTCAGTTGAGCCAGTTCTCGCAACTGCATTCTACGGAGATCGTTGTGGCCCTCGGGCACTTCGATACCCTGACGAATGACGTCTTTGATTTTGTCCACTGCCTTGCGCACCGCCTCCGGATTGGGGGCGGTAATAAAGGCATGCAGTGGCTCATCCTCGCCCGGCAACGGTTGGCCATCCTTTCGCCCCACTTTGCCCTCCTTCACCGATCCCTTGCCGCGAATTATGATCTTGGCGCCCGTATCCTTCTCCATAGCCTTGAGCGTGTTGCCTCGCGGCCCGATGAGCAAGCCCACAAAATTGATGTCAGGATGCTGCTCTTGTGGAATCAGCACTTTGTCGCTGACGCGAGTCACTGGCGGTCTAAAAAACATCAAGATTCAATTAGACATTGTCCGAAACATGGCCATAAAGCGAAATATAAGCACCACTTACTTGTAATCCGCTGGTGGCTTGAACTCGGGGTTGACCGTCTGCATTTTGACGATCAGTTGATGACGCTGTTCCTCCAGTCGTTTCCTGTAGCGGAACTCACGGGTGTTCAACCGCTTGCCATCAGAGCTATAAATGGGCTCCGGCGAGGGCGATCTGTGGACGAGAAGAGCAGAGGGAAGAGGCGACTTTGGTGAGACTGATCTTGAGCTTCTAGGCGGCAGGATGCTATTGGCGCTAGACTTATTGATCTTAACGTACGTACTAACTAGTAACTTTAATCGAATATGCTGTAAGTTGCAAATCAAATTCATTAATCAAGTTCATTCATTAGCATTAGCAGAAAAGAATTATTTGCTGGGGAATTAAGAAAAGAAGAATTTTGATTAATTCGTTCGATTCGGTAGCTGTATCTATTTCGTTTCTGTTTCTGTCGCACCCTGAGTTTCTTTGCGAGGAACCCAAACTACCGGGACGCTTAGTGGAAGAAAAGAAGAGTTGACATTAATGAAGATGTAGAATCTATTCCGGTTATCTTCAGGCTCTTACTTATTTGTTGCCCCTTTGGTTGGTATCATTCAATCGATCACTGATATGATCGCTGTCTCTAGAAACCCTTGAAGAGTATTATTAGTTAAAATAGTTATTTTTATAAACAAGTTAACTACGAAACCCAGCTCATACGGTTAGCCTCCAGACAGCCTTTTCAGTCTTTTCCCTTTTTTCGACTCCAAGCAGGAGTTTAACTTCGGTTTAACTAGTTAGGGCTTACACGGAAGTGTACAAAACTTTATAACTTTAAATTCAAGTAATGTTAAATACAGTAAATATCGGTTTCTAGGTATTATTCATTGGTAAGCTTCTATATAGACCATATTTTTCAATTAATTGCCTTTCAAAGACGTGTTAACCGACTTTTACTGTACCAACAACGGAATTGAGAGTGATACAACACTCAACGGATCTTAAATGGTAAAAGAGATACATGTGAAACCGGAATCAATGGCATGCCACAGTGAAACCTGTTGGACTCATGGGCTCATCCTTCCGGACCAGAATCCGTCACTTTGGGGGTCGATATTGCTGCAGTGGGTGGCTGGAAACGTTCATTGGCCTCACACGGATGAGACCTTTGATTGAGAGACTCAGTGGGGGAGAGAGAACTGTATCAAACCTTTCTTCCGGATTTTGCGTGATGCCCAGGTCGCCGGTTCGCAGCTTGCGGCTAATCTCCTCGATTTGAAATTGAACTGCAATTAGAAGGCGTTAGAAAAGAAGGAAGAAAATCGAGCGCAACCTCGACATTAGTAAACGTCACATGTTGTTTTTCTAGAGAATTGGAGAGATATCAATTAAAGGGGGGGTGAAGTAATATTGTGGCTATTGAGACTTGAATCGCTTAGTGTGTCCGCTTCTAAACTAACTGAAAATGCTGTGAGCGTTACAATTGAGTTAATTCATTAATTAATTAAGTGGGGGTTTAATTTGATTAGTTAAAATGCGCATTAACCTCTGCAAAAATAAATAAAAGCTTAACAGCCATATAAATGCTCTGTATGCGAATTGGATTTGGAATGCAACTCATGTCGTATCGTAACGTTTGTGTGCCACGCCGGAATCCCTTCAAAAAGAGAACGAGAGATTATTATATGATGCTCAATGCCCTTTGTTGATTTCAGATTTATGTTTGGTTTACGATATCTGCGGCAGCTGCACGTCCCCAGCGTCTGACTCTGAAGTGTGGCTTTCTGTCTGTATTCATCCTTAATAGTTTGTCATTAAACTTAGAGCTAGTTGTAGATCTTATAAGCTAACTTAGTTGCGGGATCAGCTGCGATCAGCAGAGATTTGGTGCATGGTATTACCTAGGTAGGCCTCCTGCTGTGCTGGGTCCAGGGTGGAGGGCAGAATTGTGGGCATTCCGGGAATGAAGGTCTTGTCGTTTTCACTACCACCCCAGCGGGACTTGCGCTTCCTCTTCCGCTCGGCAGCGCTGTCCGCTGAAAAGGTAACACCAATTAATAAAATGTGCATGGGAAAGCCGAAGGAAGTACATTTCTACTCCATTTTAGTACCAACCTGAGTTATCGAATGCCCCATTGCTGGTGGAGTCGTTGCTGTTCTGGTTGTTAAAGAACGAAGCGAATCCTTTGTTGCCTCCGGCACTGCCCATTAGCTCCTGGATGGTCTGGGTAAGGTCAAACCGCGGCTCACGTCCTTCCTCCCTGATGGTTTCCAATCCTTGCTGTCGGTCGAACAGTGATGGAATTCTGGGTTGCTCGTGATCCTGGTTTAGCGAGTTTCGACTGTTAGATGTGTCGAAGGGGTTCACGTGTGTGCGTTCCCGGCTGCTCCTCTGCGAAGGCTGTTCTCGTTGATCTCTCTGACCGCCTCGATCATTGCGCCGGCGTTCATAGCTGCGACTGCGTGAGCGTCGTCGACGACTACGGTCATAATCATCGCGGCCACCCCGCGAGCTACTGCGCCTGGAGCGGGAGTCGCGATCTCTGTCCCGCTTCCGGTCCCGATCCCTGCTGCGCGATCGCTTCCTACGTCTGTCCCCGTCGTCGTAATTGCGCGACTTGCTGCGATGCGAGCGGGAATCCCGGTCGCGGTCGCGTTCTCGGTCACGATCACGGTCGCCGCGTTCGTCTCGACGGCGACTGTCGCGGTCCCTGCTGTCTCTGTCCCTGCAAAGTTGAGAGGAGGTTATTATGTGCCACAGATAAGTATGCTATGATGTAGGTCGAAAAAACCAAAGTCATAAAGCACTAAAAGTCGCGTGGCTCTGATCCTGCAACCTATTTTTTTTATATAAGAACATAGTACAAAAATGTGTACACCGGAAGAGGGGGTGAAATGGGTAGAAGGTAAAAAAGCAGGGGTATCAAAATAGTTCTCCTTGCATAACACGCACCTCTTCTTCCTGTCCTTGTCACGATCCTTGTCCTTGTCCTTGTCCTTTTCCTTGTCTCTGTCCTTGTCCCGCCCACGATCCCTGGAACGGGAGCGCTCCTTATCAGTGCTTTTGCCGCTGCCTCCGTTGGCAGAGGCGCCGACTGCGGCCGAGACTTCTCGGGACGCCGCCAACGAAAGTAAGTCCGGCGGCGTGTCGCTCATGCTTTCTTCACCACCTGCACACTAACAACTCACAGACTGTAGCCACGCGAAGTTAAATAGCTCCGAACACGCTTTAAAAAGTAAAAACCAATTTTTCAGTATGCGGCGTTGCGTGTGAAAATTTTTGTGGCAAGGAACGAAACGAAAATGGCGACGTGGTACAGTGTTGGAAAAGGCATGCCATTAGGGATGAGCAGCGGTAACTGTGATGTCTCGGCAAACGGTACTAATTAGTTCGGTACTAATTAGTTAATTAATTAAATTAATTTATTTAATGTATTAGCTATTTTATTTAAAAAACGCTTAAAATATAATAACTAATTTGGGCATCGAATATATGCAATTTAATTGGTTTCATTATAACATTTTCAAAATAAAGCCTCTTTCTTTATCTACGCCTTATATCGTTATTGTTAAATATTAGCTATTTTATTTAAAAAACGCTTAAAATGTAATAACTAATTTGGGCATCGAATATATGCAATTTAATTGGTTTCATTATAACATTTTCAAAATAAAGCCTCTTTCTTTATCTACGCCTTATATCGTTATTGTTAAAAGGACTTTTTTGAAACATCTCAGTGGTATAAAACATATCAAACTTTGATATCAATATTAATCGACAATATCTGCGCTTGCATTTACCTTGCATTTGTATTAATAAAATGTCCTTTTATATATATGTTTATATTCATAAACAGATAAATATGGTTATACAGTCATAGCACGACTTGAATCTGATCCCACTACCATTAGCCGTGACTATTCCCAGGATTAGTCAACACTGATTGCGGCTCTTTGTGACGCGCTAGTACGTTATTGGGTTGCACGTGTGAGGTGTTTTGTTTTGCTCCATGAACTCGGTGTAATTTATCCGTAAAACGCGATATAAAACAATGGTGGCCAAGGGAAAGAAGGCCAGCGCCGATGCCGTATACGCCAAAAAGACGATCAAGTCGTCCAATCCCTTCGACAACTCGACGGCCCAGTCGAGCAAGCGGGGCAATCCCTTCGATGTGCACGTGAACAAGGAGAAGTTCAAGATTCTGGGGAGGATCTGCAAGCATGACAGGGGAATGCCGGGCGTGTCGCGGGCCAAGGCCCTCCAAAAAAGAGCCCAAACATTAGGTCAGCAGTTCGCCGTGAAGCACAAGACCAATCGCTTCAAGGATAACCGAATTGGCAAGCACTTGAGTGGCGATCAGCTAACCGAGTCCGTGATGAATGCCCGCTACCTGGCCGAAAAAATGTCCCAGGTGCGATCCAACCAGAAAGCGGAGAAGTTCAACCTCAACGACGACGAACTACTGACGCACAGGGGACAAACTCTGGAAGAGATCGAACAGTATAGGGACGAGCGGTCCGACGACGAGGAGCTAGACGACGAGGCATTAGACGGTATGCGCAAATGTTTCTACCTTAAAACCCTCAACTAACTAACATATCCTTTCAGCGGACTTTACTGCTGCTGCTCATTTCGGCGGAGAGGGAGACTCTGCCCAAGATCGGCAGGCGGCCATCGACGAGATGATCGTTGAGCAAAAACGCCGAAAGAACGAAATCGCCAAAGAGAAGGACGAGGTGTATGATCTCACGGAGAAACTGGATGCCAACTATAAGCTCCTACTGCCGCTAGTGGCCAAAGCTACAAAGGATGAGCAGGACGCCAAGCCCCCGCCAGATGCCTACGACAAACTGCTGAAGGAGATGATTTTCGAGCCGCGCGGCAGTGTTGCGGATAAACTAATCAATCCCGACGAGCTGGCCAAGCAGGAGGCCGCCCGTCTGGAGAAGCTCGAGAACGAGCGGCTACGTCGAATGCGAGCAGATGGTGAGGAAGATGAGGAGGCCTCCATTGCCAAGCCCAAGCACCGATCTGCAGATGACCTGGACGATGGCTATTTCTTGGCTGGCGAAGATGACGAGGGAGATGATACACTCGCTTACGATTTGGACGGCAATCTTGGCACGCATCTTAATGGAAAGAAGGAGCCTAAGGCGAAAGAAAACGAAAATGAAGACGATGGAGAGGAAGGGGATGAGGAGGAAGATGAGGACTCGGATGAGGAGAGCGATTCAGAGATCGACAATCTGAGCGATCTTAAGGAATCTGAAAGTGAGTCCGAGCAAGAAGAAGCTCCTAAGGCTAGCAAAATGAAAGCGAAAAAGTCAGCGAACACAATTCCCGCCTCCTTGGACACGAGTATACCGTTTACCATCAAGATGCCCAAGACCTACGAGGACTTCACGCAGCTCCTCTCCAAGCATGCTACTGTACAGAAGGCGATCATTATCGAAAGAATCATAAAATGCAATCATCCCAAACTGGAAGGTGTTAATCGTGAGAACGTGGTCAAGTTGTACTCATTTCTGCTGCAATATCTGAAGGATTTGTTTGAGGATGCCAACGAGCAAGACATACGCGAACACTTCCAATTGCTATCAAAGCTCATGCCCCACTTATATGAATTAACGCAACTGAATCCAGAACGCATGTCCAATACATTACTGGAGGTGATCAAAGAGAAGTACGGAGAGTTCAGGAAAAATCACAAGATGTATGCTTCACTAGAGACTTTGGTGTACTTCAAACTAGTGGCCAACTTGTACTCGACTTCCGATTTCCGCCATCCGGTGGTCACTCCATGCTTCATTTTCATGCAACACATCCTGTCCAGATCACGGGTGCGGACGCGACAGGAAATATCTATGGGCTTGTTCCTGGTCACCGTAGTCTTAGAGTTCGTGTCCCAATCCAAGAGACTGGTTCCAGCCGTCTTCAATTTCCTGCAGGGTATTGTACACATGTCCATACCCAAGAGGGATGTGGAACAGTTGGAGATCACGCCGCCCTTTGAGCGCGATGGTCCATTGAGCAAGCTGCTGGCACTCCCAGCTAACACGGAGTGCACGAAGTTGGAGCCCCAACAACTGCAGCCTGTGGATTTGGTCACCCAGACGATCACTCCAGATTTCAAAGTGCGAGCACTGGATACATCTCTCCTGCTAATCAAGGAAGCTCTCCAGTTGGTGGAAGAGCATGTGGGTGCCTGCTACCTGGCTCAACCCTTCCTGAGATTACTCTCCCGCCTTCCACTGAAGTCCTACCCAGATCATGTGCATCTGCACCACAAGGAAGCCACCGAACTGGCGGAGAAGCTGGCTGCGCAGAAAATGAAACCTCTGGCTCCAGCGGCAAAGAAGCCCAAGGCTCTTAGGCTGCTGGAACCCCGATTCGAGGCGGTGTACGATGACAAACGGCGCCCCAAGATGTCCAAGGCCAAGGAAGAGCGGGCCAAGCTGCTGCACAAGATCAAGCGCGAGAAGAAGGGTGCCATTCGAGAAATTCGCCGAGATACCGCCTTCGTCCAGGAGCTTAAGCTCAAACAGACCCTGCAAAGGTTTGTGTTCATCATTTGGTGGACAACCGCTCTTTTCTAAACTATGGCTCTTATTTTTACAGTGACAAGGAGCGCCACGAGAAGGTTAAGCGCATTTACCAGGAGGCCTCCGTGCAACAGGGCGAGCTCAATGAGCTGGCCCGGGCCAAAAAGAAGAAGAAGTTCTAGGCTTGATTTTGAATTAGTTATTTTTAGCTAGACTATAAACAAGCTGAGAGTAAACAATATAGCAGTGTTGCCTATATTTTAGTATCACATAATCAACCTTCAAAATTTGTATAGTCATGCAAATCCACTAACCAACATTATGCACAGGGTGGTCGATTTGAAATATTTCATAATTTTTTGTAAAAAATCCCTTAACATTCTTGTACTTTGGAAGAATTAGAGAAACAAAATACGTTACCAAGATCTAGACAGGCTGCTGCATATAGGAAACATTTAAAGACCTATAGCTACTATTAGTTTATTAACAAAATTGACCCACCCCAATGTACGTATGTGTATAAGCCTATGTGCCTAAGCCGTCTTTCCCGAGATTTGCCGGCACCGCAGCGTCGCCTGTTCCACCGCTCCGGACACAGCTGCCCGAAAACCTGCAATCGACACCAAAGGTTGAATTGGAGGCGATAAGCTAGCGCGTCATCGGCGTCATCATGACATCTTACCTGACAGCTCAAGTTGTCTGAGCGCCGCAGCTGTCGATCCCGCCGGGCTTGTGACGCCATCCTTGAGTTGCCCGGGATGCATACCACTATCCCGCACCATGTGACCTGCGCCCAGGACTGTTTGGGATGCCAGGCGATAGGCCAGATCCCTGGGCATTCCCATGTGAACGGCACCATCCGCCAAGGCCTCAATCATCACGAACACGTAGGCCGGTCCACTTCCGCTCAGAGCAGTAACCACATCCAACTGGGACTCATCCACCGGCTCACAAGTGCCCACGGACTGCAGCAGTTTCTGCGTGATCTCCGCATCTGCATCGGTGGCCTTGGATCCACGAACAAAAACAGAGCAGCCAGAACACACCACTGCTGGCAGATTCGGCATCACACGGATCACACGAGCCTGTGGAGATAAACTGGTCTCGATGGTGGACAGAGTGATGCCCATGGCCACGGAAAGGAATAGCTTGCCGGAGCTCAGTGGCTGGATCTCCGACAAAACCGAGGGAACCACTTGGGGTTTCACGGACACGAAGACCACATCCGATTGCTGCACAACGGGTGCATTCTTGACCACTGTTTCCACGCCTAGGGATTGGAAGGACTGCAGCGAGAGCTTATCTGCCGGATGAACGCTGGCTATCAGGGTATTGGGTTTGGCCAGGCCTAGGAATTTAAGTAGGAAATTTGGCGGTTCAATGATGAAATTTTAGTGCAACATATACTACGTATTGAATATCCAATGTGTCTTATCTTTGTCTCGCAGAAACTGTGTCAGACTGCAAAGGTATGAGTGGATCCATAAACTTTCTCACCTGCGGCTAGGAAACCCTTAGCCAAGGCCTTGGCCATATTCCCGCCTCCCAGGAACCCGATCTTTCCGATTGCCGACATTATTTAATGGGGTAATTACGCGGACTGCGAGTACTGCACTTTCCGCTGGTGGAACGGCAACTGTGTGCCCGCCGCCGGCGATGACCAAAAACAGACGGGAGGATTGATAAGAACTCTGGCTCGGCCAACCCCCCTCCGAATCCCATGCGATGTGTGAACAACAAACCCAGCTATCTGTGCTTATCAGGGAGGTTCCTATGTGTGGGTTTAGCGATCGGGAGCGGGTCAGAATAATAATAAATACTGAGAACTTTTCACACATTTTAAATATAGAAAGCATTAGGCTATTAAAAATAGTGTTTTACAACCGAATTATATTGGAATTAAAACAGTAATTAAAATTCACCGTAGGTACTAAGTTTTTCACAAATGCATAAATTACAACCGAACATTTGAAGTGAAGCTTGAAGCTTCAAGACTTGAGTTTATATAAAAGACTATCTAATTTCTATTTTAAAATATAGTTTATATATTGCTGATATTTTTGCCGCCATTTTATGTCCTTATCAGTTGGCACAACTGCTATTCACAACTCATTCACCCATTAATCGGCGTGACGAAGTCCAAATTAACGTCATCATTATGCCGATGCCCTGTAATCCCAGTAATCGTCCGCTGATCCACTTTCGTATTTTGGTTTCCCATAAAAACAAGCTTGTTTTACTGTTTGGCAATGCTTGCTTACCAAGCTGCAAAAACATTCCGCACTTTAAAAGATAACGATCGTTATCAATGTGAGTGCGATAACAGCAGAGGCGAAACATGTATATTTATAAAGGGCTACTATAGAGAATTGAGAATGTCTACTGGAAATTTAGCTTATACTTAACCTGACAACCAAAAAAGTTACTAATTTACTTTACAAAATATTGCCATAGGGATTCTGAGATCCCATACCCAGATTCGTTGAAAAGTATGTCACCTGTTAAGTCCACCTGTTGTTTTCGACCCTATAAGTACCCCAAGCTACCTCGCACTGGAACATGCTGAGTGATGGGTATCTGTTAGTCGCGAAACTAGACTAAAGTTAAGAGCGTAAGCGTCAGCTCCCAGGGGGTCCATGGTGCGATATCCGGGCTCCAGGATGCTATATCTGTAACTCTTTCGCGCTTCACTATGCGAGTGATCTTTTTGTTTCACCTTTTTTCAAAGAATTGTTTAAATTTGAAAAGTTGTTAATTAGCGGATACATCCACCACTCCGATCTAATTTTAATTTTTATTGAATTTTCTCACCACGTGGTGAGGAAGACACCTTAATCTCTGGTAACACTGAATTGGGATGAAACTAGTTTCCGCATATGGTACCACTAACATCTTCATGCCAAAATAAAAGAGTAAATTGCAATATTGCCAGCGCCAGAATCCGAATAAGTAACCTCACAAGTGATTAATGCGGATTAGGCGATTCCACTGCAGCAGAGTAAGCCCGTGGCAACATTAAATACACCAAAGTCCAGCCCCAGTTGTGCACCGCACGTGTGTGTGTGTGTGCTTGTGCGGGTGTTGGGTTGCGTGCGCCTGTGTGTGTGCGTTGTTTTCTCACACAATTTCACTGCAATTTAAAAAAATCAACAAAAGCGCAGTAACAGCAGCAACAACAATTAGGAAACGCACTTGTTACCGAGGTTGGGTGCCTGTACTAGAAAAGCAAACAATAAACAATCGAGCTGGCGAGACTGGAAGCCATCGCATGATAAACAAACCGAGCAAGAACCTTCGACAGCTCCGAAATTCTGGAGGACGGTACGTATTGATATTTATGCGGCCAGATACGAGCCTAATTGATTTGCAAATTATTCCACAGGGCCACGTCGCTATCTTATCTGATACACCGAGAGAAAACCCAGTAGGCCAGTCGCGTTCGATCGTCGTCCACAGCTCAGACTCCTCGTTTCGATTTTCCAACTCGGGCACTAGTACTTTAGTTCGTTAAAAATTAGCCAAACCAAAACAACACCATGTCCTCGTCGTCGGCGTCCGGCGGCCGGAAGCAACCCACTGCCGTGTCGCGCATGAAGCAGGACTATATGCGCCTCAAGCGGGATCCACTGCCGTACATCACCGCCGAGCCGCTGCCCAACAACATTCTCGAGTGGCACTACTGCGTCAAGGGACCGGAGGACTCGCCTTACTACGGCGGCTACTATCATGGCACACTGCTCTTTCCGCGCGAGTTCCCATTCAAGCCGCCATCCATCTACATGCTGACGCCGAACGGGCGCTTCAAGACCAACACCAGACTGTGCTTGAGCATATCAGGTGAGTGGGAAGCCCCGGCAGTTCCTTATCAATTGGGAATCGAATCCGTCTTAAGAAAACTGGAAGTAACCACAGCTAGAAATAAAGCAGAATGGTTGTCACGGTTGTAGTGCATTACAAAAGGGAAATCTCACATTAAAAGCAACTTCAGGCTTAAAAAGACCATTATATTATCCCAAATTGTCTATGTAACATAACATTATTAATGTGTATTGTAATACGAATATTTAAGACTTGCAAACGTAAACACCATACTTATTCTCACTATTTGACTTTCAGATTTTCATCCGGACACTTGGAACCCCACTTGGTGCGTGGGCACCATTCTCACTGGTCTGCTGAGCTTCATGGTGAGTTTTTGCGAATACTTGACCATGCATTTGAATAAACCAATCTGAAATACTGCACAGCTGGAGAGCACGCCCACACTTGGGTCCATCGTGTCATCGAACTACGACAAGCAAATGTTTGCTCAAAAATCGCTAGCATTTAACCTGCGCAATACCAATTTTTGTGAGCTGTTTCCGGAGATCGTCGACGAGATCAAACAGCGGCTGCAGGGAACACAGGCGGCAGCTGCTTTGTGCGGAACCCCTGCAAACGGAGTGAAGCGTTCCAACGGACTGGCCAACGGAGCGACCCCGGCAAATGCGGATGGCAATCTGGCGGCGGGAGGTTCGGCCAATCCACAGAATGAAGCGGACGCAATCGATGGCGGGGCGGCGGGTCAGGCGGACTCGGCAAGCGGCGGGGCAGCGGCGGTGCAGAATAGTGCACGGAACTCCTATCTCAATTGGCAGTCCGTCTATTCAAACCTGGTGATCATTATCTGCTTTGCAATTTTTGCCCTCATTGTTAATTACGTGATCAAGAACCTAAATCAGGAATAGAATTACCGACACAGCCTCTATATTTATATACAAATATAGTTACACATCCGTATGCGTGTGCATATTTAATCTAGTTTACTCTTAATAGTCTTCGTGGATTCTATGCCGCATGAGAAGTATTTACAGACCCCGCTTGATCCAAAAACTACCGCACCAGACCCCTGGCATCCATTCCCACGATTCCCACGATTGCTGACTTAGTCTGAAATTATCGGCATTAAATATTAGAAACACAAGAACACACATTTCTGAACTCGATTTGTGAAATTTATAAATTGTTTTGTTATGTATTCATTACTATTAACGCCTAGTTTAATGCTACGTGAATAAAGCCAGAAATATGTTTGTAAATGAATAAAGAAGAACAGCAACATTTGAGCTCGTGTACAAATTAGCCAACTTACATGTGCGTTTCCTGCTTATAACATGGATCTTCATTTTCAGCCGCCACAAATTGCCTGGTGTTGATTCAACTTCTATAATAAGTTGTAATTTGTAGTTGGCTTTTCGCTGGCTAAGCGGCTTAAGTGTGAAGCAAAGTCCGCTGGCAGTCGACTATAATTTTTCCTCACACTTGGTGAGCATGGCCAAATCCAATAAACTGATGCCTGGGTGGCCAACAATGTTTCACATTTAAACCGCTTACATTGTTGGCCGTCTTAAGCCGAAATTACACACATGACGCTTATTACTGTAGTGGGTAGTGGGCGTTGCGGACCAAGTTCTTTGGTTTCAGTGAATTATTGTTCCAACAACAAGTCCTGCAAGAAAAACTACCCAGAGAAATAATACCACGATTTATTCAAAACTCGGAAAAATGCACTTTTCATTTTTATAGGCTGTATCCGTTTAGTAGATATATTTTGTGGATTACAATAAAATTTGAACTTTTATTTTCTGTACAACAACAAATTTGTATAGTGTGGAGGTGGAGTCTTGAATTATTAGAAATTTCATGAAAGGAAAATTCGATTATGCAGCAGCCGCGCAAACTCCTTTAAAATAAAAGGACACGGCGACGACTTTGTTTTGCACAGAAAGCTTTTTTCGCCAGACGCTGAAGTTGATAATTTAACTAACGTAAATTTCAAGTTCAGGCAGCATGGCAAAGTTTTCGACTGCGGCTGGCACTCGCAACTTTTCAAATTCGGTTGTTTGTTTTATGAACTTGCAACAGTTTAAGCCAATTTCGGCTGCACAGAGGGAGAAAACCAGCAGAAGACACACAACATTAAATGATATCCCGGATGGCCAGGATAACCGAGACATTTCTGCTCCTGTCATCGAGTATTTTTATGCGGGGTGCCGATGGGCGGGGATTTCGAAATCGCTTGTGCTTTTTGCTCGAAATTTATTTTGAGTACCCACCAGTATGGCGACTGGAGTCCAAGTCCAAACTGTCTCCTGCACTTCCGCTTTATCCTTTTGATGCTCGGGCGGATGTGCAATTTTTGCTCATTTGTTCTTGGCATTTATAAGCTTCAGCAGCCCGAAAAGAGGTCACTGGTGTCGGAGCCCCAAGGAGTTCATTGTTCGCCGTCGAGCTCAAATCCCCAAAATGTGCCAGGCTTAAATGTCCAACAAATAGCTGCAGGACATTAGTTGACGGCAATGAATGTCGATGCTCCCGGGCTAAGCGGCTTATCCACAGCAAATATAAATATGCGCGGGTAAGCTTCTGAAAACAAAACATAAATGGAGTGGTCAAAGGCTATTCGATGCGATGGCCACAATGGGAAGTCGGCCCACTGGGCTATAAAAGTAATGGCCAAAACAAACGCGAGTGCCCACGGCCAAGACGACCGGCCAGATAAATAAATGTAAATAAATAAAAACAACAAATGCCATAATCATTAAGTACGCCTCATTGGCAGACATGTGCCCCGAAGTTTCCTGGCCATCTGGAACTGCCTTTATGCGTTCGGCTCTGCACCGAAGAAAAAGCATACATATAAGAACAAAAAACTGAGCAATTCCTACGGAGATTCCATAAATGCATATAATAAATCTAAACAAAATTATATTTGTATTTAATGTGTGTTATCTTTTTAGGGGATATTTATAAAAAGAAATCATTACTTGTTGAAATGTAGTTAGATAAATATAAATGTAGATTTATATTTCAGTTAAAATATATTTGAAAATAAGATTTAGATTCTTTCTACAAAAAAAACTTAAATGAAGGCACTAAGCTGTAACACTTCTCCTGGAGTATAAAATGTTCATAAGTTAAAAAGTTATTAATTAAAGTATATCGTACCAAGTTGTTCATCATTTTTCTCAGTGTGATGTGACTTGACCACCCAGGGGTCGTAAATGTTACACATCCGCACACAGAAAACACACACAAACGCAGGCCAATACGCATATAAATGAAATGTTTGTTAAATTATGTGGGCAATATACGTTTATGCCTGTGTCAGTGTGCGCAATAAACGATAAAGCATAAACTTAATATGCAAAGGCCACGCGAAAATAGCAACAGCCGAAATGTATGCTATGTTTTCCCTTTCGCGTGTGTGCGCGTGTGTGGGTGTGCGCGGGCATGAGAGCATTCTCTTTATCAATGCATAAACAAATGGACATCAGCTGCGAGTTATGGCAGGATTGGCAGGGCGAAAGGGTAAGTGGGGTTGGCCGGAGAAAGGACCTTATAAGCCTGGCGAAATTTATAAAAAAGGTCCAGGGATGGAGGGAAAATCAAGCTGAATTTGGAAGTATTCTGTAAATTGTAAATTGTGTAGAAAAACTTTCTCAGCTTAGCACCTATGATTTATTATTATTATTTTTATTTATTGGCAAATTTTACTAACGAAGATTTGATTATATTAAACACAAATTTGTGAGCACAAATGGAACAACCAATTTGTAAAAGCCTCATTTCCATAATTACATTTTATGTGTTACAGTTGGGCCTATAATCAATTCGAATTATTTAGGTGCTCGCTGGCCATTGAGTAAATAATCATATTATAGTATTGTTTTTAGAGCTTTTGCAAATCTAAAAAATGTACATTCCAACATACGTTCATATCTAGGCTTACAGTTCGATCAGCCATAAAAGAAGATATCCTGCACGATTATTCTGCTTGAACATTTGCATAAATCGATAAATGATTGTGGGCATGGGCACTCCAAGTGGTCACATGTGTACTCATGTGCCGAAAGGATGAGCAGTGGTAGGGATGGTCAATTGGAGGGCTGGACAATCGTTAATTCATCCTGTCAACGGTCTGGAGCTCGTTAACTGGCGGAAGAAGTGCACTTGGTCGCTAATCTATGGCCCCTCGATGAGCTTTATGGACTGGATGTGTCCTGCTCCATCATCATCAGGTCGAGTATCATTGCTGGGGCGCATTGTGCTGCAAATTGTAAATTGCAAAATTTGCAGGACGATTCTAATGCGGCTGATGCGTAGAGGACTGAGGAAAAAGTTTACTCACCACTCAACCGCAGCACCATAAATTTCAATTAGTGCGGATGCATTTGGGCATTTGCATGTGCCAATTTTGAATTATGAACTCGGGATTTGGCCAACCGACTAATTGCTGATTGAGTTGCGCTTGGGACTGGATTGGGTTTGGCATTGGTCTTTTCCCGGTTTAGTGGATCTACCAATCAATGTCTAATTGTTGACTGGGACGAGAGGCAATTAGGTCATTCTGTTGGCTGAAGTTTTGGGGAACGAAGCAGCAGAGTGCCTAAATTTGCAAGTCTAGGGTGTGTGCACAGGGATCGGAGTCAGGAGTCCATGGGATTCATGCCTTTAACAAGAGATTGAATTATGGCTACTGTTATCATTTTGCAAGGGTCGGTGGATGGGTGGAAAATGTATGAGTAATCAAAGGAAGGGATTGCTTAGCGACCTTGATGTGAAATACATCTATATGGCTTAATTATTTTATAAAACGTTAACATAATCAGTTCCCAGCTTTGGAATTTGTTCCTTTTCCTAACTAGTGTCACATTTCGTCAAAATGTTTATTAAAATTATTAAAAATAAATCTAAATATTAAAGGAAAAATCTTTGTTCTTCAGTTTTCCATGCATACATTTTCTTCCCATTCCAAAATAATTTCTCGCTGTGTGCTGCTGCTCATCGCCTGCTGTCAGTGTCGAGTTGCTGCTGTCCTAACTCCAACAAATTATGAGCACAATAAAAGTGGCAACGGGAACAAGAACGAGTGCGACTACACGAGCGGCAACAACAGATGCAGCACGCGACACTTACACAAGTGGCAGCCATTTCCGGCCAGCAGATGCTCCACATCCACATCTACTTTCAGTCCTAGTTACTGCAGGGCAGTTCCTGCTCCTTCTGCCTTCTGCCTTCCTTCTTCCAGCTCCTGTTCCTACTTTTGCTGCTGGGCGGACTTTAAGCCTCGAGTGCTGGTGCTTACTTGTTGTTTTTATGGCCATGTGTGAGGCTTTCGCATTGAATTAACTTGAGTGGAGGGCGAACTGGGCCGCTCGTGTGGTCAGTGGCTGGCATTTATGGATCAGCCTGTCAGAGGTAGCACATTTGTCAAGTGTTTTCATTTACTGATGGATCAAGCTGGCTGGCAACTGCCATTGAAGTTTCAAACAACTGGGAGTTGGAACTCATTGCCGAGGAACAGAGCACCAAGTGTGAACTACTTTTTCGTTATTAAAGATCTGGCTTGGTAGATAATCCGAACTACACAATTTCAAATTTAGAAATTTGAATACTAGAACACGCCCTTGGCTTTCACATCAAAATAATTGCAAATAATTCTTTAAGAGGCGCAAATTAGTTTGTTTTGGTGCGGAAACTCTACTACTAATTCCCAGGCTAAGCTGAGTTGACTCTTATCATTTCCATTGCAGTTCACCCAGTCAAAAAGTTTTCCTCTCGACATGTGGCACTCAAGGACATTTCCGGTTTCAGCACTCATCAGAGAGAGAAGCGCGTAAAAAGAAGTTGCCCCACTAGAGTATGCAAAAACAAGCAAACTGAGGTTGGGTTAAAAGCGAAACATGCGCATATATATGTATGCCAACTTGTTGCTCCGTTTTTGCAGCATGAGCACGAGTTGTTGAAAAGTAAAATTATTAAAACTTTTTGAATTAACAAAGCGCCAACGACGAGCTAAATGACGTCGACGATGTCCGCGCAAAAAGTGAATTAAAACGAGGAATAAAAAGCGACAAAGTAATTTATGCACAACTAGATACAAACAAGGATGTAGCACGAAAAGGGACAGGATGAAACGGAATAGTTGAAACTGTCGCCGAACCGTGGAAACGGAAAACTGAACGCCATATTAGATTCAAATGCATTTCCCTGTTGGTCGACACCTCCCGTTTCCGGTTGTGCCGGGCTCCATCCCATTTTGCACCCCCCACCTTTCCTCTGTTTCCCGCCCCTTGGCTTCCGCACTTGCAACCGGAAATGAACAGCAAACTTTTCAATTGAGTTTTCCGCCTCTGCAGAGTAAGGCCACGATAAAGTTTCGGCATTATTTTTGTTTATTTTCTTGTTGATCCATAAAATTCAGTAGCAAGCAGCGGCGTACGGCAAGTTTTTATCAGGGGTTCCGAGTATTGCGTAATTAGGTGCATTGATTCGTTATCAGCCAAGCTGTTCACTGTACTATTGCAAAGAAAAATTAAAACAATTAAATGGAAATCAATAACATACATTGAATACTTACCAATTCTTGGAACACCATTTCCGGGCGTGCATATGCGCGAACAACTTCCCTAATTGAGCTTAACATTTGGGGTTGTTAGCATAAATTGACAACGACCCGCAACTGAAACAAGAATAGGAGCGAACGTTAATTAATTTGCGAACAAATCCTTTGTAGCGGATCCTGCAAACAGCAAACAATCAAAGCTCATAAATTCCGAACAAATTAAGCAGTCGCAACTTGGTCCCTAATCCCAGTCTCAGCTGGTGTCCAGTAGAATCTAATGATGGTATTTACCAGGCAACCGGAAGCACGAAAAACAGCAGCAAAACAACCAAACAGCCCCCACACATCAATGGCAATCATGGAAATTGGACAGCTAAGTTGGGGCCCACAACAAAAGAAGAAATAGTGGGGAGTGGGCTGGGTGGGGTGGTAAGCGGAAAAAAGAAAACCAGGAAAAAATACATACGTTTTTAGGGCCTAAGGAAAGGGCCGTCAAAGCGAACGGAAAATCAACAGAGCCAAGCAGGCAATAAACTGTCTGACAAATGAAAATAAAAGCCCGACCCGCAATGAGCCGAAGACTAGAAAAGATACAAAACACGAGCAACGTCCTACGAGATACAAGCTACATCCTCCAAGGCGGCAAGGCGGCAAGGCGGCAAGGCGGCAAGGCGGCAAGGCGGCCGAAAGGCGAGCTGAACGAACAGCAGTTGATGCCCTTCCGCTGGGCGAAAGCTCCGCTCCGGGCACATCCGCCGCTGGTCATTTCAATCAATTTACCCGAACAGACTCACATGAGCAGCTACAGACGGATGGTTCCATGTATGCATGGCGCAAATGTGCACTGCGGGAAATTGCAATCCAATCGTACCATTCACTCGCACTTTCTGAGTTTTAAATAACATATATTATTTGTTTCTATATTTTTGGTAGTTTTTGATCTCTAAATAAATTTGATTTCATTGTAGTTCATGTTGTGTTATGCCTTTGGATAGCATAACAAGTTACTTTTGGTGTTAAGAAATTTCTTTCGCTGTGCAGGCTGGATTCAACTTTTTTTAATAAAGTTTGGTGGTGTAGCGCTGCTGAAATTCGCTAGCCGGAAATGGCAGCCATGACGGAAACGAAGACACATTGTTGCTGCGGCCCCAAAAGCGACGAATCAGCGTATTTGTGTGTGTGTGCGAATGTGTGTGTGTGTGCGTGCGTGTGAGAGGTGGAAAAGACACACATAAGCAGTTATTTGTCGTGTGGAAAACTCTCAAAATACTTTATTCACACACACAGTGCGGTGCCATACAAAGAAATGTTTGCAGCTCAGCAAAACACCGGAAGTCGTAAAAAGTATTTCAATTTAGTGCAAAACGTCCTTGCCACCCACTCCCCTCCCCTCATCTGCTCCAGCTGCTCCGCTGATTGAAGACATGGCCAGCACCAACTAGCACACTGTTTCCCCTTTTCCGCCGCTGCTTTTATGGGGCACGTTTTTTCTCCTGCATATCCAGCGATTCCGAAAAATGCGAGGCGGCGACTATGTGGTGGCGCACACCATTATTGCATTAAGCCGTGCCATGGGGCTTAAGTTAAGGCAGGCGGTTTTAAAGATTGCTGATGCCTTTTCGTGGCGGATATTTAATTTAGGCGAAATATCCTTTAAATTTATCCTAAAAGTTAAGCATGAAAATAGATTTGGTAATACCCTAGTTAAATGACTGAAAGTTATGTCCGGTGTATTTTTCTTGGACCTAATGATGTAGAAAACTATTAATTCGATAGCATACCTTGAACTCTAGTAGAGTTGCAACAGCTCAAGCTGCAAGTGGAGCACATGGGGCGACTAGAAAGCGTGATGGAACTTTTTTCTTTCGGCGCGACTTTAATCACGGATGACTTAAATGTATCTCGAGGTGAAACGACGGGGACTTTTGGTTCGCGGCGAGATTGAGGCTGAGACGTTTGTCTCTCAAAATCTCTAAATTTTTGAAAGCATTTGGTTTTTAAATATTGCGAACTCCGCTTTGGTCAGATAAGTGGGACTGTTAAGTCGCTTATCGTGCGTCAGCAGGATAAATTGTTCCTTAAGTTGTCTGCTCAGTGTCGTCCCGTGGACTTGAGTTTGAGTGCAACCAATCTTCAGCCATTAACAAACCTCCATTTTAACATCTAAACACTTTTCGCCATCAATTCTAGGTGAGCCAGTGTTGAAGGGCACTACTGCGTAAGATATGTCGGACTATCTTTTCCTTTGTCGTAGAGAAATCCCATATTTATTGGCACCCACGACTGATTCTGACTGCTTCTGTGCACTGTCGGTGTTCCAAATACGCTGCGATAGATCGCATACCTATTAAATATGGGTTTGCTTATAAGACCTTCTTTTTGATGTATTCAGTGATTCAGAGAACCATTATTTCACCCATGCTAATCAAAGCCTTAACATCCGTTGGCCCTTTTCAATATCTTTGTCAATCTCATCTGGATATTTTCCCTTTTTTCAGTTTCATCTTGGTGGCAGCTAGTTCTGCTCTGGCAATTTCTCCTTGTTGCGCCCCAATTTCAGCTTTGGTAATATATTTCACAGACACGTCGCCTTGTGCCGCCGGATCCCTTTCCATTCCGCCTTCGCCTTCCGTTTCAGCTTGCTGCTCCGGGACTTTTCGCGTCTGCCGATTCACACGTTTCGGCCGGAATGCTGGGGCCAATTTCTGGCTTTTCCTCGGGCTAACACCGGGATACGCTAACATTTTTTTTGGATGCTTTGTTGTCATTGGTTTTCGGTGCCGAGACAACGTGACTATTAGTGCGATATTTAACGCCTTTAATGTGTCTCTGAGCTGTTCTCTATGGCCTCGGGCACGTAGTTAGCATTCTGCAGCTGAAATCCGTAACGCAAATTAATGATTCCGAAGCATCGACGATGCCAAGATAAACACAAATGAGAGCTGGTCAACAAACAAGCTGTCATATGTATCATATTATACGGCATCTTAGCCAAAGATGCTGATGCATGCTTGCATCTCCGGGCGTCTTCTACAGGCCGGCCAAAATGAATTTAGTAGTCAGTCAACGAGGTGCACACAGAAAAGTGCTTGCCTAAGTGGACGATGCACAGAATTACTACATCGCAAAACTCTTGCCAATATAAATGAGTGAGAAGATGGATGCGGCATATTATTTCTTTCCTGTGTATCTTTGTTTATATGTCAACTACCAAGTACGCCTGACACGCTAAGTAATTTTCCATTGAGATTTATCTCCCCACCCCGCTGGCTTCAGAATTTCTGTCCCCAATTTTGACCGCACGACCAAGGTTTTAATTAATGCGTAGGATAATATCAATTTGCAATATGACCGACGGAGCAACTTGCCCCAAGCCTCAAATGAATGTCTGTGCTTACACTGCCAGCAAGAATTTTAGCTCATTGGGCAATAAATAAGCCAGGCGGGCAACGGTGCGTATGTGCGATCCGCAGCATGTCGCGTAGAATGAGTGGAACGTGCGGCTCGTTTGTCACGTGCGAAGTCAGTAAATTGCAATAAGCGCCGCACCGAGTTGAAATAAGTGCGAACGAAGAAAGTGGTTTATTTTTCATCCAAAGCCAAATAAAAGCGGGAGCACGAGAGTAGTCTCATCAATTTCTGGCATTTATCAGCGTGCAAAAAACAAAGCAGTGTTTGTTCGCAGTTAACATTTAGCTATAAGTAGTGATTAGAGATGCGTACACATATAAATTTAGATTTTAGCAAAATGAATTCAAAAATGTAGGTAAAACAAGATAGAATGCTATTCGAGTTCCCCGACTATCAGATACCCATTACTCAGCTAGTGGAAGTGCAAACGAGAAATTTCAATATTGTAAAATGTATATTCTGATATAGTACATTTTGTAATGGAGAATTTCAATATTTTAATGACGATACAATTTTCTTTTAAGCAGCTGAGCATCTCTTCATTTATAATCTCAGTCCTCGCAATTTCCTTTCATTTTGCGAGAAATAAAAACTTTTTTCTCAGCTCTCGTTTATCATTTTGGCCGGAACGGCATTTATTTTTTCATTTGTATCTATGTAGGTGTCGTTGGCTTACATAGATTTAAGTGCTTTCCCAGCTTCGAAGGATGGATGCGGAAATAAAATTGAATTAATTTGCTATCCGAACGATACAATTTAATTATAACCAGATACGTGATATCGGTGCACTTTCTCTTAGGGAAAGTTAGTCGCTTGTAACCATTCAGCATCGATTTATTTAGTTCGCTTTTAAGCGCAAATCGCGTTTAATTGCTATTGAACCCCATTAGCGCTGCCCAGGCAACATATTTTAAGCCATGCTAGTATGTGTCTTTTTTGCGATCATCGCCGTTCGAATGGCAACAAAAATAGCAAAAATCCAATTATGCCCAAGCACGTATTTTCCATTAAGCAAACAGCAAATGGCGGCCAGCCGATAGCAGTCAGATAGCCACAAGCACATTATGGGCACAAGGTAGTACACTGCCACGTTCCTGATTCCAATTCAGATGGGTTTTGCATAAAAACCAGCTTGACAATGGGCGAATTGAAGTGCAATGGTCCATTACTAATAAAGCCATCGTTACAAGATATATAAAAAAATATATAGTCGCTGCTTAAGTGCCAAGAAGGTTTGGAGTAACGTGCGAAAAAATATATAACAATAATTATTGTGTCTTTGCAGGATAAGTTTGTTCGCATTTTATATAAATATTGCTATACTAATTAATTTTTCGAATAAACTTGAGCACTAACATAACTGTTAGCTTCAGTGGCAGGGAAAATCCCCAAGTTTCAAGGAACTTGGAATGGCTAGCAGATCTGCCTTTCAAAAAGTAGTTGCAAATGGGAGCCGAGCTGATAGTCTCAGGCTTTTAATGAATCAGATCCTGTTGCCACGTCCCTGGATCTTCGTTTATTTCCAACAATTAAACCCATCAATGGCAGCATCAGTTGATGCGCTTAAGCCAGCCCCGAGACCATTAAGCCCAGTTTGAATGCCACGTCACGTGGGGGAGGGAAAACCTGGGCAAGCCAGAGGAAGCCAAGGGAAAACCATGGGAAAACCAGGAGAGTGGAGTGGGGGTGCCTCAGCACACATGCCACTGCACACTTGACATTTCAATTTCCGCATGCACCCCGAGAACTCACAACAAAGCAGAGAAACAGGAGCACTAGCAGTAGCAGTAGCAGTCTGAAACAAAAAAATACTGTAGCCAATTCCATGCGGGCAACGTCGCAAAGTTGCTTTCAATTACCCAGTCAGGACACGCTTGCTGCCTTTTGTTTTTTGCATGCCCGGCACGCCTTCTCGCCCCGCCCACCGCCCAACGCCCACTTCTTGCGCCCACTCAGCCGCCCCCGGCGACAGTTGCACAGTTCTTCAGTCTATTCACCGTTTGCGCTCCGTTGCTGGCCCGAAACCATCGCTGAAAGTCTGCCACTGCTGCTGCTGCACTTTATTAAAGCGGCTGAACTTTCGGTAGTATCACAATCAGTCGTAATAAATAAGTATCCTTTCGAAGTAATAAGTTCTTTTAAGGATCTCACTAAAGTTAAGCTGAAGCCAACGAACCGGAATACGTAAAAGTCTAACCCAACTGGTTTCTCAGATTTTATGACAGTCCTATGCAGAAAAGTGTACTAAGGATTCACATTCTTAAAGGTTAAAGGTCACTTTAAAGACCTCACTATCTCACTCACTAATAAAATTATGACAAAATAATAGAGTAGTTATTTAATTACTTACTAATCTAGTAGCACTTTGTATACGAATAAGCATAAAAATATATATCTCTTTCAGTGTAGGGTAATCCAATTCTTAACAAAAATTTTAAATTGTATTTTAAATACTTTTTATGAATAAATATTATAAAATAAATATTATAACATTTCAAACATTTGTACGAATAACATTTGCCTGGTTATTTGTTCAAGAGGGATGCCGATGTGATCTTGCAAGTAATCACACTTAAGAACACTACACTGCTCGACCGGTAAGAAAGATTACTTGGAATATTTTGTGACTCTAAATTAGAAGACATGCCTTACAGTCTTCACTAGAACTAGTTGGGAATTATAGGGCTATAGGACACGAAAAATCAACTTTGTGGGCAAAATTGAAAGATTTTTCGGTTTGAATTACCAGGCGAACAGCAATTCCAGAAGGTGACCAACGATCGTTTGGTTTTCGGTAGCAACTTGCTGCTGATTATAATCGCCTGGTAATTCAATCCGAAAAATCTACAATTTGCCAAAAAAAATTAACATTTTGCATGCAAAATTGTGAGATTTTTCGTTTTAAATTATTAGGCGATCATAATTTCAAACACTTGTATAAATAACACTTACCTGGTTATTTGTTCAAGAGGGATGCCAATGTGATCTTGCAAGTAATCAGGAACGCATACACTACTACACATACACTACATTCACTGCTCGACCGGTAAGAAAGATGACTTGGAATATTTTGTGACTCTAAATTAGAAGACATGCCTTACAGCCCTCACGAGAACCAGTTGGGAATTATAGGGCTATGGACACGAAAAATCTACAATTTGCAAAAAAAATATTTACACTTTGTGGCCAAAATTGAAAGATTTTTCGGTTTGAATTACCAGGCGAACAGGAATTCCAGAAGGTGGCCAACGATCGTTTGGTTTTCGGTAGCAACCTGATGCTGAATATGACCAAACGCACATATGTACATACATACATACATACATACATACATACATACATACATACATACATACATACATACATACATACATACATACATACATACATACATACATACATACATACATACATACATACATGCCCACAAAGTGTAAATATTTATGGCAAATTGTAGATTTTTCGGATTGAATTACCAGGCGATCATAATCAGCAGCAGGATGCTACCGAAAACCAAACGATCGTTGGTCACCTTCTGGAATTCCTGTTCGCCTGGTAATTCAAACCGAAAAATCTACAATTTACCATAAATATTTACATTTTGTGGGCATGTATGTATGTATGTACGTATGTATTTTTGTGTATGTATGTATGTATGTATGTATGCATGTATGTATGTATGTATGTATGTATGTATGTATGTATGTATGTATGTATGTATGTATGTATGTATGTATGTATGTATGTATGTATGTATGTATGTATGTATGTATGTATGCATGTATGTATGTATGTATGTATGTATGTATGTGTGTATGTACATATGTACAGCAGGTTGCTACCGAAAATCAAATGATCGTTGGTCACCTTCTGGAATTCCTGTTCGCCTGGTAATTCAAACCGAAAAATCTCACAATTTTGCATGCAAAACGTAAATTTTTATGGCAAATTGTAGATTTTTCGGATTTAAATCATAATCATGATCATAATCAGCAGCAGGTTGCTACCGAAAACCAAACGATCGTTGGTCACCTTCTGGAATTCCTGTTCGCCTGGTAATTCAAACCGAAAAATCTACAATTTACCATAAATATTTACATTTTGTGGGCATGTATGTATGTATGTACGTATGTATTTTTGTATGTATGTATGTATGTATGTATGTATGTATGTATGTATGTATGTATGTATGTATGTATGTATGTATGTATGTATGTATGTATGTATGTATGTATGTATGTATGTATGTGTGTATGTACAGCAGGTTGCTACCGAAAACCAAATGATCGTTGGTCACCTTCTGGAATTCCTGTTTGCCTGGTAATTTAAACCGAAAAATCGCACAATTTTGCATGCAAAATGTTAATTTTTTTTGGCAAATTGTAGATTTTTCGGATTGAATTACCTGGCGATTATAATCAGCAGCAAGTTGCTACCGAAAACCAAACGATCGTTGGTCACCTTCTGGAATTCCTGTTCGCCTGGTAATTTAAACCGAAAAATCTCACAATTTTGCCTGCAAAATGTTAATTTCTTTGGCAAATTGTAGATTTTTCGGATTGAATTACCAGGCGATTATAATCAGCAGCAAGTTGCTACCGAAAACCAAACGATTGTTGGTCACCTTCTGGAATTCCTGTTCGCCTGGTAATTTAAACCGAAAAATCTCACAATTTTTGCCTGCAAAATGTTAATTTTTATGGTAAATTATAGATTTTTCGGATTGAATTACCAGGCGATTATAATCAGTAGCAGGTTGCTACCGAAAACTAAACGATCGTTGGTCACCTTCTGGAATTCCTGTTCGCCTGGTAATTCAAACCGAAAAATCTTTCAATTTTGCCCACAAAGTGTAAATATTTTTTTTTGCAAATTGTAGATTTTTCGTGTCCATAGCCCTATAATTCCCAACTGGTTCTCGCGAGGGCTGTAAGGCATGTCTTCTAATTTAGAATCACAAAATATTCCAAGTCATCTTTCTTACCGGTCGAGCAGTGAATGTAGTGTATGTGTAGTAGTGTATGCGTTCCTGATTACTTGCAAGATCACATTGGCATCCCTCTTGAACAAATAACCAGGTAAGTGTTATTTATACAAGTGTTTGAAATTATGATCGCCTAATAATTTAAAACGAAAAATCTCACAATTTTGCATGCAAAATGTTAATTTTTTTTGGCAAATTGTAGATTTTTCGGATTGAATTACCAGGCGATTATAATCAGCAGCAAGTTGCTACCGAAAACCAAACGATCGTTGGTCACCTTCTGGAATTGCTGTTCGCCTGGTAATTGAAACCGAAAAATCTTTCAATTTTGCCCACAAAGTGTAAATATTTATGGAAAATTGTAGATTTTTCGTGTGCCCTATAGCTTTATAATTCCCAACTAATTCTAGTGAAGACTGTAAGGCATGTCTTCTAATTTAGAGTCACAAAATATTCCAAGTAATCTTTCTTACCGGTCGAGCAGTGAGTGTAGTGTATGTAGTAGTGTATGTGTTCTTAAGTGGGATTACTTGTAAGATCACATTGGCATCCCTCTTGAACATATAACCAGGCAAATGTTATTCATACAAGTGTTTTAAATGTTATAATATTTTTTTTTAAATATTTATTCATAAAAAATACAATACAATACAATTTAAAATTTTTGTTAAGAAATTGATTACTCTACACTGAAAGAGATATTATATATATTTTTTGTTTATTCTCGTGATTATTCTTAATTCAAATTTAGATATTTGGTATATTAAAATTAAGATCAAAAATATTGATTATCTATAATTTTATATAGTAAAGAGAGACCCAACGAATTTAGGTATCAAATATCGTGATATTTGTTTCCATAATGGCTAAATGGCTAAAGTGCCATCACAGCTGCAAGATATGACGCCATCTTCGGAGTGCAAGAGTGCGAGAAGAATGGACGCGGCAAGGAGTGGCAGATGGGGGAAAATGCAGGTGACCCGGCCACTTGAGTTCCTTGAAGTGGACAGGGCGAAAAGCTGTCAAGTGGCATTAATAACAAAAGCCATCTCAGAGATACGGGATAAGCACCTGAAAGTATGCGCTTTCTGTCTCTTCACTCTTCTACATTTTTTTACTTTTCGCTACGCTTTCGATTCGATTGGCGGACGGACGACTTTGAATTATGCTAATTTTCTTTTATCGCTTCGCCGGCAAAGTCAATTTAATTGTAATTTTCCAACGCGCAACGCATTTTAGTTTTATTTCCGCCTGCGCTCTTTTCAATTTCTGCCCGCCGCGTCTTGCATTTTCATGAGAAATAATTTAATTTGCCTTTTCCACTTCGACGTCCACTTTTCAAACTTTGCTTTTGCCACTTCCTTTGGCTGCTTAGTTGTCCGCCCCCGTTTTTACGTGTGTATATATAAAAAAATGTATATATACATCTGTCTGCGGCTCTAGTCCTCCGCCGTGTATCATTTTGAAATTCAGGGCTCGTACTATTTTTCCTTCATTATTAAAAAGGCGGGAAAGGAAAAAGTTGGGGCTGGCGCATTAAAGTGCCATGGAAAGTAGCTGCCGGGCGGGCTCCTTTGGAATAATGCGATTGGGGCGCGAACTGCCACGCTTTGCCGGATTCCGGCCTGTTCTTTCCCCCATTTCCGCCTCCGTCCGATCCCGGCCAGTCCAGTCCAGTTTGGTCTGGACCCACTCGCATCCGCATCCGCATCCGCCCACGCCCACGCCGCCGCTGTCTAAGTGGAAAAAAGGTTTTGTCACGGCTAAGCACTTTTCAAATTCACAAGGGTCGCCCCCAAACGACGACGGCAGATGCTGTCCGGAGGTCCACTGTCCGTTTTTCGCAGTCCGGAGACCAAAGGCCACAGGCCAGAAACCGCGAAGAGGCTTTCGTCTCGCCTCCCTTCTCTACCCTTTATTACCAGCTTACTGGGGTATAATGGGCTTGGTAAAATACTTCCTATCTAAGATCTGAGATTGATTTTATAATTATATCCATTTTAAAAGTTGATTACGCAGCTTTTGTCTCTTCACTTATTTACTTAAACACTTATAAATTCAAAGTCTAATAAATTTCTTCACTTTCGAAAATGTTTATATATAATTATATTTATTTTTAGGCACGGCGCTTGACTGAAATTTGTATATTTTTTTTTATATATTACCACATTTCTAATATTTACTATGTTTTAAAAAACTCTTACAGGTTTATTCTGATTATATTGTTTCAGGAGAGAAATAAAGTCTTGACAAGCTAATCAAGGGTATTTTGGGGTCTAGCCACATGGCCTTTATTTTGATTTCAATGGCCAAAACACATTTTTATGGCCGAGAGGGAAGCTGGCGGCTGAGCTGAAAAGTTTTATCATTATAATTGCAACAAACTGACGACTCAAAGGCTATTGAAACATCTGGTCAAGAGCTAATGATAAAAGATTCTGGGGGGATGAAGTAGACAGAACACAGCTTGTAAGTGTTTATGTTTATGGTAAAACAATAATGCTGAGTAAGTCAAAACAAGCCTTGTAGAAACTTAGTGTAAGAGCTTCAGATATTATACTTGTTGAGCGGTACCTCTAAATGTTCCTTCTTACAGCTATTGAGATGAAAGTAGTGTGTTGAAGTTAAGTCAAAGAAGTATCTGATCTAGCAATCTATAAAAATTCGCATATAAATTGATTTGTAAGTAGTTACGTTTGCGTAAGCAAAAAGCTAATCAATTTATTTGGGAGGAGCACTCCCGTTTTCCTTGGCGTAGAGCACTCCTTCTTTATTGATTTAGTTATTAGATTTACATTTATCATGACCTTCCAAGATCAACGTTTGACTCAAAATTTGTCACAATGATTCCTCAGTTGCGAGGGACCCACGCCCACGCCCACGACACTGACACCGCAAGGAGTTGCTGGCCGCTCCCTTAACCCCATCTGTCCCGCTTAGCGTTCTGAAGCATCCTTATCTGACGCAGAACTCGACAAATGAAAGGGTCGCAATGACAACTCAATGAAAAAGTTTGGCATGCAAACTAAGGACCGGGATGTGGATGGCAGTGAAAGCAGGAACACGAAGTTTGATATCATTAAAGGCCACTTATGTGTCAAATGCAACACAGCAGTGGGTGCGGCAGGACTCGCAGGATTCGCAGGGAGTCGGAACCATGCCGAGAAGTAGACGGCACACTTAAATGTCATTGAAATTGAAGCTCACTTGACAAGTAATGCTGGCGCAACACAACCAGCCCCCCACTCAACTGTACGTATGCATGTGCAGCCCCCTGGCAAGGGGGTTAACTTAAGTCAACTACACAAAAGCCATGTCAGCAGACGCTGACAGAGCCGCCCCAAAGCCCGTCTCGCCTTTATAAGACTCTCTTATGTGTGCGGCAAAATGTTCTAGCTTTTTCCCTGGCTGAGCCCAAGAAGATTGACATTATCTGTGGGCCTGAGTGATTTGCCGGCGATTGGAGAGGGGCACCAAAGACGAGGTACCTTGAGAAAGCGAAGTCGTTAATACCCTGATTAATCCTTGATGTGCTAATCCATAGTAGCAGCTAAAACTGCAGTCCCATAGGTTAGTTTGTCTGAAGCCTTTCAGTTCAAAAATAGATTCTTTAAATTGGTTTTCTTAAATATAGAATTTAATTTAAAGAATCAGTTGAACGACTGCTGGCCAATGGAATAGAAAGGTCCTGTTAAGAGTTATGCAATAGAAGCCGACTAAAATTGCACTCCATTTATAGGGTACAAAATGTCCTTTTAAATGTCCTTTTAACGACAGTATTATAATTCCTCGTAAATAACATAAAATGAGAGAATAATCGACGACGTAGAGTTGACTGTCGCATAATTTTCATAATTGCATTGCCACGCATCAACGGAAATTGTGCGGCGCCAACAAGTCGATGTCAATAATTGCCTGGCAGTGGATGTCCTTCGCCCGATGCTCCTCCTCCAATCTCGACCCGTCATCCGTTCGCTACTCGCGCTCCACCAGCTCCGTTCACCAACTCCACCCAGCCAACGTGTCGTATGCGTAACCGCGCTGCATTCATGCTGTGGTCGGGCAATTTAAAAGCCACAAAAATGCATTAAAATCCCAGTGTGCCGATAAATTATTGCAGTTTCATTAACAAACATTCTCGCAGCGCTCTATGGCCGGCAAATGGCCTCAGCTCAACTCTCTACTCTTAATTAATCCCACGCCCAAGTACTCATATTAAATGTGGGCTTAAATGATTTATGGTTTAAACAATTTGCCACCTATCAATGGGCACAGGTAAGAGGAATGACTGGCCACTATATTTCTAGAGTCCCAATAAAAGCCAATGAAGTGTGCTAAATTAAGTCTGGCTGCCTCGAATTCACAGGACCAAATTGTTCGCATAGCTTTTGCCGAAGCGAGTCAAAATTTACCAGCTGAACGGGTCCAGAAAGTCTGCCAAAAACGATTAATTTCGCCCGAGGCGGGAGGAAAACATTAGCCATCATCTGACCTACGCAGGAAAGTTATCGCAAACTATATCGACCATTTGTGACTTTTTAATCGGTAAGCGCTAACCCCTTAAAAACTTCCACAATTAACACATTTGACTTGCCAACGTTGGAGCAACAAGTGCTGCTCCTTTGGTTTCGGCAACGAACTTTAGCCAAAAGCACTGACAGAAATAATAGATCAACCTGCGCTCCAAAGGCCCAGCAGTTATTACAAAAGAAAGTACTGACACAGAGCTACCCAATCCTTAATAAAATGCTCGAGTGTTCAGAATGACCATGCAGTGCATAAACTAATAACCAGAGAACCGAGAATTCTCCGAGTGTGGGTGATTTTCCTGGACTGTTGCTGCTGCTGTGGTTGTTGTTCCTGCTGTAATATAATAAAACGCTTATTAAATTTTGCCGCTGTTATAACAAGCTGAGCAAGCACAGCCCACAAAATTGCTGCCCTGGGTCGCCGCAGCGCCACGCTTCCGATTCGTCCTCCATCTGGCAGTTGGTTCCCTACTTCCTTACTCCCTGATACTGGGAACTGGCATACTGGGATGCTGGCTGCCGGCTGCCGGCTGCTGGATGCTGCATGCTGCTCTATTTCTTGGCTTCATGATAATGATGCGGTTTTGTTATGGCTTTTTGTTGGCACGGGCACCAGAAACGGCAATGCCATCATCATCGGCACCACCGCCCCTCAGTTGCGGTCTGCACCACTCAACAAGGAAAGCAGACCCTACACCCACACTCAGAGCCGCATCCACAGCCCGATCCCAACTCTCTGGAAAAAGTTTTCGTGTACTGGCAAACACTTTTTCCTTACACAACCCCTGACTGCTGTTGTTATTCTTGTTGCATTTGCGGCGACCGGGAAAAGTTCAGGGTATCCATTGCTGGGGAAAATTTGCGGGGCCGTGAAAAGTCAAAAGGATAAGCATCCAAGTGGGTGTGGTTTGTATTAGCATTGTGCCTGCAATGGCAACTTGAATAATTTGCTTATTTTTGGGTCTCCTTTATTGTTGTGGCGTAATTATGTCTTAATGGCACTTTAAGCGCAAATTATGACAGCTCACAGCGACAAAGTGTGTGCGCTGATCAACTTTAAACGAGTTTGAAAAACTTTCGAAACCCGAAAGCGGTGGCTGCTATTTGGAGATAATTGTTTTTAGACTCCGCAACTTTTCTGGTGTGAAAAGCCACAAAAACTAAACAAAGTTGGAGTGAATTCAGAGAGTAATGAAATATTTAAATGCAATACTATGTTTACTGCAGTGGCTCCAATCTATTTAGAGGCGAGTTAATTATTCTATTTTGCTCTTTTATTTTCGCGGCACACATATTTACTCTTAAGATTTCTTATAAAGTCGAAGCTTTTCGTTATGACCAACTTTAATTTACCCCTAGAAAACACAATTGCTCTAAAACAGAACTTTCTGCGTAACTCGTTTATAAGGCCGTCTGCCACCAGATGATAAATAATTCGTTTGTTAGCCATAAAACTCACGTATGCCAACTGGAGTTGTACTCATTCAAAGGCAACAAGACCTCTTTGCAAAGGGGCCATAAGGCTCGTAAATCTAAAATTAAATGCCCAGATAAGCAGACTACGTAAATTATGCCATTTGCTAGGACCCGGGTTCGCACCAAACAATTTCCGAGCCGTGAAGGCGCAAAAAGCAACGCACCACGCCACATAAAATTATATTAGAAGTTGGCAAAAAGCAACAGGAATGCGGCAAAAACCGCTCCAATAGCTCTATTGTGCGACCGGATCTTTGGGGCTGTTGCCAATGTGCTGCGCCGCCAAATTATAACAATTTCGCCATTTATCCGAGAGCGGCTCATAAATGGCCAAAGTCATTTGTTTAAACCTGCACACACATACATTCATTTTGGGATAAGCCAACTCGTGTCCTGACTCTTGTTTATGGGTGTCAGCTAATAATTCACTTAAGCTCTGCTGCATGAAATGCTTTTAAATTTAATTACAAAGCATTTTACCCACACGGCACTGGGGCGTATACTTAATATCCCTGCTAAGCAGTAAAGAACATACGAGAAACATAGCCTTGCGAGTACTTGGCAGAAATATTAATGACACGGCAAATATGTTTGCCGGGCAATCGAGTTATGCAACTTCATTTGCCGCACGGCGATGATTTATCGGCCAAATTGTGTACTGGAAAAAACATTACTCTTGGGGATATTTTTCTATTAGGATGTCAATCTCAATATAAGCTCGTACATTCCTTGTTCAATTTAATGAACAAAAAAGAGGAAGTTTTCCGTGCATATGCAGGACACAGATTTCAAGTACATTCAATACATTTAGCTCTTGAAAATAAATGTTTACAGATAAGTTACAAAACAATTGCTTTTTCTAGAGCTTCATTTAAATGAATTTAATTCTTAATGAACAAATGAGAAAACACATGGATTACAGCGTTAAAAAATTACTTATTAGCTTGCTTAATTTGTGAAAAATATATAAATAATAAGTAGGATGCTGGGTTTAACTGAGTATAGAAACAATTTCAAATTTTTAAAGGGTCTTCAAGCTGATTTAAATTTCCATCCATTTATTAATAATTCGAATGGGTAACAGAATTTTCTTTGAGTTCAGAGCCTCCTGGCCTGCGGCAATGATGGAAATCGAGTTGATTCATCATTTTTGCCAGGGTGAGCAGGGCAGGGCATGCCTTTCACCTTTCGGCTATTACGATGTAGCGGGAAAATCGGAATGGCCCCACATTCGGCATGATATATGAAAATCATAATGCGCTTTGACAGCCGTAACCCTCGAGAGCCTCTCAATCGGACGCATTTGTGTCTAAATAGGTGGCATGCAACGCGCTGGTTCGTTCGCTTTCCACTTGCCCTAGGTCAAGTATTTTTTGAAAACTTTTGAAAAGCCGCCAGTTGAATTCTCTGCCGCCGCCGACGTCGAAAGAGCGCGCAGGCGCACGGATTTTGTTGACAGCAGAGAAATTCGCAGGGAAGCAACACGTGCCTGCCAATATTTTACGAGTGTTTGGGTGGGAAAAATGAAGGGTAAACAAATAAATAAACAACAACTGAGTGTGTGAGCGCAAAACTGAATGACAGTTTACGCTAAAAGTCGCGTAGTAAAATATGTAAAAAAAATGTGCCGCGGTGGTGGGTATTTTTAATGGGTGGTGCGGTGGTTCCATTTCGTTGGCATGTGGCATCATGCTTTATGTAGCATAACTTTTGGCGCCAAAGTGGCATTCGTGCAGCGGACAGTCGGCGTGATTTATGATGTCACATGTCGCCGCGGAGGTGATGAAGTGCCCAATGCAGTCGGAATGCAGTAAAAGCGGATTTAGCATTCAATGGGAATTCAGAGAGATACAACAAAATTGAAGACTGATGCCATATATCGAGTTAGGCGCTGTGTTTATTTTATCTCCTCACTAGTGCCAGGCTGAAAAGTTTTAAATCAAATTTTGCTCTTTATTCACTACTGTCAAGGTGTGGAAACATATATATCGGTTACGTATTTATGATACTCCCTCTACATCTCAATGTTTCAGGATAGGCATGGTCCATATGCTCGCTTATAAATTATTCAGTAACTATTATATTATTATATATTATTATTATATTAATAATATTTTTATCATTTACTTGGCTCTGTAACAAGAAAAGGTCAAAAATTTTGTAAAAACTAATTGAAATATAATATAAAATAAAAAAATAAATAATAAACAATAAATAATTTGAATAAAAATGATTTGAAATGAAGATATATTTCTTCAACATTTCTCAATAATCATAAGCATATGTAAACTTTATTTTATGAATTCTTTGCATTTCGAATGAGAATTTCTGGTGCAGAAGCATAAGTTAAACAGAGATGATGTCCCTGTTTTTGGTCATTTGCTGGAATGTCAACAACCGCAGAGCAACAACAAGTGAACGCCACCCACCACCCCCGGGCTCTATTCCATTTCTCTTTTTGGACCTCTTACATCGTTTTTCTCTTTTCACTCCCCGAGGGATATAGCCAGACAGATAGCAAAGAGAGCGGAGGTCCTGCGAGAGAAGAGAAATGCCGAAGGATGCGCTGACGCCGGCGCAGTGTCGACTGCTCAGTCGGCGTCGCAGTCGGCGTCGTTCGATTGTGGGCCAAGAGTGGCAACAGTTGCAGTAACGGCCCCAAAAGTGGGAGGCACTGGGTGGATGGATGGGCATTAAAGTGGGCGGTGTGTGTGTGTGAAACGATTACGCTGACAGAGATAAGCCCAAGCGACAGGATGAGGGCAGCGCTGCGACGCCGCAGCGACGTCGTCAGCGAAGGACGATTTCAGGATTCAGTCATTGCCGGCGTTTCGAACTGTTTGGACGTGTCAAGCGGATGAGATCGGGATATCGCCTATAGTTGCCAGCGGTAGTGCTTTAGTATTGGTTAAGCATTGGCTCACACACACAGCTACAAACAGCAGGATGAACTATCCAGCGGGTGTGCGTGTGTGTTAGGCACTATTTGGGGATTTAATGGAAAAAGCATTAATGGATGCTGCCTCGGGGAATGACTATAGTGCCAACGGTGATAGTGGCCAGTGCACGAGTGTGTGGGCGAGAATGTGTGGGCATAAAGGGATAAGTACACAGAAAGAAAGCATTGCATAAATTCTTAAAATTGAAGATTAGAAGTCAAGTGAACATGCATTTAAAAAATTCATAAATACCACAACCAAACCAGTAAGAGATACTGACTTCAGAAAAAAACAAATCAAATATATATATTGCTATAAAAATAAATCAGTGGAATTCTGGCATTTAAATTCCATTTCACATATAACCAAATTTAGCTATTGATTATTTATGCCCCAAGCATTCTCTCAGTGCATACGTCAATGCTTCGGCAACTGTGAGATTTTGATGTGTATGTGTGGCGCTGCCTAAAACTATGCAGCGCAAATTTGAAGCTGACATTTTGTTTGTTCGCCTCTATACGTGCGTGTGTGTTGGTGTGAGTGGTGTTTGGTTTTATCGTAGATTTTACTTTTTTTTTTTTTTTTTTTTTTTTTTTTTTTTTATTGTAGTTTATTAAGATATACAGGATAGCTATGAACCCTTTTATTACCTTATTTTCTATTGTTTCTGCCAATTGGCGCTCCGGCTATAGGGAATATTTAATATAGCTTTTTCTAGTTTGGTCTAATACTCTCATGTTGTTTTATAATTAATGTTTAGCTATTAAGCTATTGTTATCTTAGCACTAAGTCTCTTGGTTGACGTCTTTTGATCCTCTGCCTCGGTCGAGTAATGGTGAGATCATTAGCGAGACGATTCCTGTGGTTCATCAGTCTTGAGTTGTACCGACTGGAGTGGAAGTTGATTTGTTGTAGTACCGTAACTAGTTTTAGGTCCCTATGTAGCACGCTATTTCGAATGTACCACTCACAGCCTGTAATTTGTCTCGCTATTTTGTTCTGGGCCACCTGAATTTTTTTGATTTGGCTATCTCTTGCTATCCCCCAGATTTGGCAACCATATTGCCAGATGGGAGCAATGACCTGCTTGTATAGGGTGAGCTTATTTCGGGTGGAGAGTTTACTGTTGCTTCTTAGGAGCCACCAGTGCTTTGTCACAGCTGCTCTCACCCTTGTTTTGATGGCTGCTATGTGGGGAGCAAATGTGAGCCGGCGATCTAATGTTATGCCAAGATATTTGGCCGTACTACACTGCTGTACCATCTCCTCACCTAGTTGAACAGCAGGTGGTGTTTTCCTCCTTAGTGAGAAGCACACGTTAGCTGACTTTTGACCATTTATGCCAATATTCCATCTTCTTGCCCATTTCTCGTACCTGTCAGCGTACTCTTGTAGGCCGTCTGCTGCTTCATATTCGCAGGATGATCTGTAAGTAACACAGACGTCATCGGCGAAAGTGGCTAGAGTCATCCTGTCAGGGTTGGCGTCCATACTAGCATTTGGCTGCGGCATATCGTTGGTATACAGACAGTACAATAATGGACCCAGTACACTTCCTTGAGGCACTCCTGCACTGACCTCATGTATCCCTGAGGTTGCGGAGTGGAAACGTACTGCGAACTGCCTATTCGCCAAGTAGGACCGCATTAGCAAGTAATACGGTGCTGGTAGTGTCATTTTTATTTTGGCCAATAGGCCAATATGCCAGACTCGGTCGAATGCTTCCTTAATGTCCAAAAAGAGCGCATTGCAGTATTCTTTCTCATCGTAGGCTTGCAATATTTGGTCAACGATGCGGTGCAGTTGTTCTATTGAACTGTGACCTGCACGAAATCCAAATTGGTGATCAGGGATGGCTCTTCTGGATGACATTATCCCAGCAATTCGGGCAGAGATAAGTCTCTCAAAGATCTTCGAGATTGATGGGAGGAGACTGATTGGCCGGTAGGATGCTGGGTCACTCTCTGGCTTTCCGGGCTTGTGGATCATACTCACTAAGCCAAATTTCCACTGGGCAGGGAAGTAATGCAACCTCAACATAGCGTTGAAGATCAACGTTATGTAAGAGATCGCGTGAGTAGGCAGCGCCTTCAGAGTAGCGTTGCAGATGATGTCGTGGCCTGGTGCTCTTTTAGAGGATTGGCGGTTTATGATCGCTGATATCTCACATTGGTCGAACGGGAGAATCGGTGCATCCATTTGCAGCGCTTGCTCGAGGACTTCCTGCGTTTCTTGTTTTTCCTGTTGGCTGGCAAGGTTAAAGGGCTTGAACCGTTCAGCTAAGTGCCTAGCAAACACTTCCGCTTGTTCCTTGTCAGAACGACACCATGTTCCGTTCTCATTAGCTAGTGGTGCCTTCCTGGGGCACCTCCTTTTTATACTACGCGTCGCTTTCCATAGAGAATGCCTCGCTTCGCTTCCAGTACCAGTGTTGGTAAGCCTCTCGTCGAACCATGCAGCTTTATGGTCCACCAGTTTCTTACGGAGAATATGTTGAGCTCTGTTCCACTCTAATTTGTCTAGAGGGTGGCGGGACCTCATCCATCTTGTCCGAAGTCGTCTCTTTTCAGCAATTAAAATAAGAATTTCCCGTGTGAGGGGTATACCTGCTGCTACGGGTCTCTGTGTCAACGTTCGTGTAGCTGTTATGGCTGCCGATTTCACCTTTACAGCAAATAGGTTGATTGCGTCCTCAATATCTTCTTCTGAGTTGATTTCTATATCAAGATACAGAGATTGCTCTAGAAGACCGCAGAACATTTCTAAGTTGGTGTGTCTGGTTATCAATCGATCTGCTGTAGGATATGTCAATGCTGTGACATCCAGCGTTATGATAAGAGGCAGGTGATCAGAGCTGAGATCAGGAGCCGATGTTATGGAAGCATGAATATCGAGAACGCCTTTCGTTACTGCAAAATCAATGCAGCTTGGAGTTCCTCTCCTACCGTACGGATACCGAGTAGGACTGCCTGTAGCCAGCGTGTTGACTTCCGTACTAAGAATAAGATCCGCGAGAGCGCGACCTCTTTGATTGCATCTTCCTGAGCCCCAGAGCCAGTGAGATGCATTCCAGTCTCCTGCAATTATAAATTTTCGATGATTTAGCGGTAGTATGTCAGCAAATTCATTTGTTGTCCATGTGAAACGAGGAGGACAGTAAATCGCACCAAAGTCGATCACACCAAGCGCTGTGTTTATTCCTGCAGACGCTATTTGTACTTTTTCGCTGGTAACAGGGCTCAGAGGATAATGCACCAAGCTAGATTTTATAAAGATCGCAGCTCCTCCTCTAGCATTGCCAACACTTGGATCATTAGCTGGATATGCATCAAAACCATATATTTTTGGCACAAAGTTTCCTCGGCAGTGAGTCTCACTAATTAGTATGACATCGATCTTATTTTGTCGCGCAAAGCACTCAAGCTCTGGCAGCTTCGTGGAAACGCCATCGGCGTTCCACATTAGAATGCGCAGCGGCATCATATTGTTGATCGTTGCGCTTGGAGGGCAGCAAGCAAATTAAGAATTTGCCCCTGCTGCTGTGTCTGCTGTTGCTGCTGTTTGAGCATCATCATCATCATCTCCGTCTGTTTATCCTGTAACGAGCGGAGTGAATCGATATTTCCATTGAGGGTTCGCATCATGTTTTCAATGTTATTTTCAAGAGATGAGTGATATGCCGTATTTCGGGATCTCGATGCTGAACGGTTGCGGTTGTTGTCTCGTTGAGCTGCAACTCGAGATCTCGATGTCGAGCGGTTGCGGCTGTTGGTTCGTTGGTTTATGTTTGGGTTGTTCTGCTGTTCATGTTGAGAGACATGCACGCCTCCCCTAGCTGCATCTGCATAGGAGACACCTTGACGAGTGGCTACTCTTGGTCTGCTCCTAGTTTGATCATTTGTCTCGGTTTGGCTATTCACAGTAGGCCGAGCTCCAACTCCACGCTTGGGCCGAGATCGTTGCAGGAACGCCTGGTATTTGGGGCACCCTGAATAGCTTGCAGGGTGCTGTTGTCCGCAATTGTAGCACGTGCACGGTTCACTGCGCGGCCTAGTACAGTTGCTGGCAGCGTGCTCGCCAGCACATTTGACGCAAATATGCGCTTTACGACAGTATTTAGCCGTATGGCCAAACTGTTGGCATCGATGGCATTGCACAACAGCATTGCGCTTTCGGAGGGGCTCAACGATAACCCGCATATGGCAAAGTGCCTTGACTAGCAGGATCTCCTTATTATTGGCCGCGGCGGCAATATTCACGAAGAACATATTTACCGGCTTGGCTACAGGGGTGCCTGGCTCACTGCGCCTCTGGGGCAGATGGACGTCAAGCACCTTGTGTCCGAATTTTTCCAGATCCTCCTTAATCTGGCTATGAAGCGTGCTGTGGTGTAAGCCTTTAATGCAGACTTTAAACGGCCTATCTTCCTTCAGTTGGTAGCAATGGAATTCATATTTTTCCTGCTCAAGCCAACTGACAATGCTACGAAAAGTGGTAGCGTCATTTGCATAGAGTCTCATCATACCGCCAAGTGAAGCCCTAGCTTCAACTTTATTTATGTCAATTATTTTCCTGAGTTCTTGCATGAGCAGAGAGACGTTTTCAATACCTTCCATCACTATGGGCGGTGGTTTGGGCTGCGTCTTGTTGGGAGAACCTGAGGTGCCAGGAGAGTTAGCGGCCCGCTTCGCCGCAGCAATGGCAGCTTGATGACTTGTACTAGGCCTCTCACATAGCACGTCGTTGGCGTTCTCAACTTCCATGTCATCTGGGTGAAGCGCTAGCAATTCGAAACGGTTTGAGCTGCCACTATAGTTCGATTGAGGTATGGGAACGTTATCACCGTTCTTGCCGAGGTTAGCTTTTTTCCCATCAGTCTTTGGGGAGGCGCATGACTTGCGCTTTATTGTTTGAAAGCGCTGCGAGGCTTCACCTGAAGCAGGGCTTTGGTAGCGCGAGGCGGTTCCTGATGTGGACCCATTGACGCTCGAAAAAGCAGATGCCAATGAAGCTGCTGTGGCGGCAAAATCGGATACTTGTAGAGTATCATTATCTGAGGGCGCGTTGACGGCATTTCTAAGTTCCTCTCCTAGAACTGCCTTGTTCTTATTAGTAGCACTAGTAGTCGTTGACTGCGGCTTGTCAAATTGTCCGGGTTTCATCGCACGCCTAAGAGTATGCAATAATATCAATTGATCTTGGGGCAGAATAGAAACTAAAAGCTTCTATCTGATACATAGGCCAGAACTTATCTGCTGCTGGAACCAAATGGTAAGCTCCTCACAGATGTTTGTTAAGCTTTCCAACGGATGTTGTGTTAAGCTTGCCGGCACGTGGCCGTTGGACAGCGGAGCACAATTTAATTAAATTTGATAGTTTTAAGATCACTGCACTGGCACGTTACTATCACTGATAGTGACTCAAGATGTCACTAAGCACTAATTGTGCCACTAATTGTGGACTTGTCTCTGGTGATTAGTGGCGAAAATATTAATAACCGCGAGCGATGATCAGGTGCGTGCTGCTCTTCGAAAGCTGCGAGGAAACCGTAGATTTTACTGACTTCACGGGTTATTTGTCCGCACGAATGTGTTCATAAAAAATGTAACAAAAGTGGATTTTCACTGGGCCGGCCGAAACGCTTACGCTTTTGTGTGCACGCAGGCTTCTAACATCCCAGCCGGAACCGGAAACGGAAGCTGCTGGTGCATACACTTACACACAAGCCCGAGCCCGAAAAGGACCCCCGGGCAAGTGGATAAAGTAAATTGAATAAAAGGTGAAATAATTTGAGCGCTAAGCAGGCCGAATGCTGGCTAATGGAAAAGTGTGAAAAAGGTTGGCCAAGTGAACCCCGATAAAAAGCAAGCGCAAAAGAAGACCGGGAAAACACCGGCGAATATTTTCGTTGGGAAAAATGCAAATGTAGCGGTGACTTTTTGCGGAAATTTATGGAGCGGCAAATTGAATCGAATGGCCACCGAGCTGTCAGCGATGACGTGCCGTGAAGCATGTGCCTTGCGATTATCAAAGTGTGATAAAAGTGCGGCAACAATGGCCGAAAAGAGAGGTGGAAAAACGCTCGAAATGGGAAGGGAGATGGAGAATAGAGTGCGGAATCGCTACCCAGTCACAAGTCCATAAAAATTTACCGTCTATGCACTGCGTATAATTTATGGCCGCGATTCGTTCTCCTTTCTCCAGCGAATGCCTTCCTTTTTTTGCGGACCACCTTTTGGCAATTGTTGAATGCAGCCGCAAAATCTGCCATGATGTTTTTTTCCGCCATCTAGCATGTGTAAGCTGCCAGACATATGTGTTAGTGTTCCGGGCAAGCTGCCAAAAATAATAAAATCACCATCCCATGCTGGACGACTTCATATGAGCGAGGGATCCTGCAGCCAGGACGAAGGATTTCAGAACTGCAAGATAACGAGGTAATTTCACTGAATGATTCGCCGTTTTCGGCGCTTGTTTTGTTGCTTAGTCTAAGCAAATTGAGTGGCTCGCCTGGCCAACAAAAATTGGTTTGCTTTTTCGGGCATGCTTTCTCGCATTTTTCGGTTTCTGGTTTCTGGTGTCTGGTGTCTGGTTTCTGCTTCTGGGATCCGCAAGCTGTTGAATTATGCATTGCCCGGAGATAAGCTGGAAATGTTGCACAAGGCTGCCAATTTCACTTCGACCGGCCATCGGAGACCTTGGCTGCGGCTGCGGCTTTGTCGGTGGGGGGTCCATTAAATTTTAATCTCGGAAAATATTTGTATGCAGCGGGTGCGACTGTGTAGCCAATCTTGAAGAGTTATCTGGCATAGCGGGTGCACAAAGGAAAAGGAATGTGGTCAAGGGAAAAATTTACATTTTATTGGAAATTCTATTCGAATCGCTTGGGTTTCACAAAAAAAACCACACCTTTTTGCCCATTCCCCTGAGTGCTACTGCATTCTGCAATTCTGTTCGATGCCAGTTGGGTTTCTAGCATTTATTAAAGACTGCAGTGCTGCAAGCGGATACATATTTGCATATTTTTGAAAGGCACGCCTCCGAGGATGAGGCAGATTTTCACTTTTCATCCAGTCCACTGAACTTCTAGAAGACATAAACGTCGCTGTCATTAGAGCTGCATTTAGCGGTCTCATTACGTCTTTATGTCTTCCACATTCACGCTAAATTACTTCCTCATTTGACACCTCCCACTGCTATCAAGCGGAAAATTTTAAAGAGTTGTGAGCAGAGTTCGCTGGCAGCGCTTGTACCAATTAAATTTATTTGTCAGACGAGCCAGCGATGTCACCGCCATGGCCAACGTCCTCGCAATACACTCAAGTCAACTTTATTCATAATAACAACAAGTACCCCGTGCTGCACGACAGTAGCCAGAGTACACTGAAAAAATTGCCTCACACCTAAATGCTAAACGCGCTTGTCACATGCAAATCTCAATGTAGCCTGGGATAGCTGAATTTGTAACTGTGCACCCAGCAGCGACTAAACAAAGGCACTCGAAAACGCCAGAGGGCCAAGAACAAAGATAGAGGGCCACAGCCCAGAAAGCTCGGGGGTTTGTCAATGTGACAATGCAGCATCGCTGAACCGCTGAGCCGCTGGAGCCGTTGGAACCATCGCAGATATGTACGAGTACGAGTATCTGTAGAATCCGGATCCCAAAGGGACGGTTGCAGCGCCAGACGGCGAACAATAGAAAGTTGCCATGGCAGAAAAAATATGCGCGCCCATTACATTTTGTTGCCGTGCCTCATTTTTCTTGTTGGCCTTCTAGACAACCGCTGTTGTGCCCGAATTGATGTTATATAAAAGGTGGCCAAACATTTGTAGGGACACGCCATATCGGGGACGGAAGCGGGGGCGTTTTCAATGGGCCGCGCAGGGCGCAATGTTATTAGGTGGCTCGTCGCCTTTGCATTTCCGGTGGCCCATACCCAAGCACATTGAAAAAAATTGTAATTGACTGGAAAAAAACCGGGCTCTAAATAATATTTTCGTTTTTGCTTATCAATATAATGCAATTTTCTCAGAAGCTAATTAAAAGGTATTTTT
Source organism: Drosophila erecta (assembly GCF_003286155.1). Classification (NCBI taxonomy): domain Eukaryota; kingdom Metazoa; phylum Arthropoda; class Insecta; order Diptera; family Drosophilidae; genus Drosophila; species Drosophila erecta. The sequence continues at coordinate 20,245,688 of NW_020825194.1, read as the reverse complement.
TGTGCATATGTAAGAGCTGTTTGTGATGCAATTCCCATTTGCCTACTGCTCTGCTGGCACTTCGAGAATTAAAAAACGCTTTCATAATAGCAAAATTCAGCATGGCTGTTAATTGCATAAGCTGAATAAAAAGTGTGGTCCACAATCTATATAATATGTAAGTTTTTCATTCAATTCCATTCTGTATCCCATCCATTTCGTATTGAACTTTGCAATCCACTCAGTGGGACAGCGCGTATCAGTCTGTTATTTTGCTCCCAGTGTAGTCTTAGCCTCGTTTCAGTTCATCCTGAACTATTGTCCAGGTGGGGAGCACGTTGTTCCAGAGTCCGTTTTGTTTCGCAGCCCTACTTGGGCTATAGCCGGCCATTTACTAGTGCCGTGGTCCGCGACGGATGCTCTTTGACTTGCGGCCAAGAGCCTTTGTTGGCTATAACCAAAGAGTTGCACTTCAGTCTCGGCGAGTGCAAATGGATCCATTGTTCCGGGCATTTCGCATTAGGCCGGAGCACGGGGATCCAACCGTGGGTGCTGGGAGCAGGAAATTGCCGGCGCTGCGAGGAGGGGCACGGCTTTAAGTCACCTTTAAGCCCCGGCTGGCAGGAAGTCGGGCATATAAATTGCCAAGCTGTCAACCAGCGCTAAACGCAAACACATCCGCCCCAAAGTGCTGCGCGTATGTACTCTACTTATACATGACCGTATATGCAACACCTTTTGCATGCAAGAACAAAAAGAAAGCAAACACTGCAGGTGACGAGCATTAAAACGATTCAACAGCTCCGTCTCAAAGCAAGAAAAATTATATTGCTTAACGCCTGCACCACTGGCACCACCGGCCCAACCACTTTCCCCCACTTTCCAGTTGCCAGGACCAACTCCCACTCCTTTCACCGGATAAGGGCGTGGCAGTGGCGGATGCAGCAACGTTTAACCTCAGCCAGGACATGAGAGCTTCACTGGAAAAAAAGCAACATACTCGATAGGCACAATCGCCAATTAATGTACATTTCTCGTGTGTATACCTTTGTTCCTGGACCCTAAATTGGGAAATATTAAAGCCCTGCTGAATTGCAATAAATACTGTGCATATATGTGCACTGATTTCCCCCAGTGTTTTTGGGATCAGGGGGTGATTTTCGCTCGACTGCCTCGGCAACACATGAAGGCATGGCCATGTTGCCTTTGAATTGTTGCCGTCGCTATTGCTATTGCTTTTGCTGTTTGTTGTGGCGTTCCGCACTTAAAGCCTTTCACGCCACACAAATCCTGGAGTGGGAAACAGGAGGTGTGAAGTAAAAATGAAAACATCCACTCGTGAGCTCAAGGTGCATGCTGAGCAAAGGACTCCCAAGGAGCTTCCGCTGCACTGGCGAGCTGCAACCATGGGAAGTGCCTGTTTTTGGGGATTCCATTGTAAGGGATTGATTGCCTGCTCCGAATTGTTTCCACGGCGGCGGAGATGAACCTAATGTTCTTAATGGATAATGCGAGGGGAACAAGGAGCTTTATAGCACCTTTCGGAATTAAGTTTACCATTGCCAGACAAAGCATTCCTTTTTAAAAGGGAGATCCAATTTAGGCACTTTAGTTACCATATTATTAGTTTGTTTAAATATGACAGATGCGGTTCACTTTTTAAGATATTTGCTTCACGTTTAATATTATAACTCTTTAGATCGAATAAAACTAAAAAGGCTTCATGTAATTTTTGTATTAAATCAGAATTCAAGCATATTATTTATTTTTTTTTTACTTGTGCTATGGATTTTATGTTATGCGAAAAATCGCGAAGCTGTTAAGCTTATAGAGCTAGATTCAAAATGTTTTATTCATTGTCAATTAGCGAAATGTTGGTAGCAACCAGCACGCAACTGCACAACCGCCGAATTCCCATAACTGGATTATCAACACAAATAAACAGGTTTATAATAATGCCGCACTCACACCGAAGTAAAATAAACAAGAGCTCGACTGCGCCAAACGCCAACACCCAGTTACAAAAAGCTTATATAATCCAGAGTGACACAACTAAAGCGCCGTCCACATATTTAGTGTCAAATTTGCTGACAGTTAGCAGTTATGACACCCGACACACAAGCCAAAGTAATCGCTTTGCGAGGGCGCAGGATGAAGGACCAAGGACGAAGGACGAGGGGCGCAGGATGTGGGGCGGATGCGGCTTGTATCCTGTCAACCGAAGCTGGTCCACCTCCGCTGGCAAAAGGATCGCGAAGTCAGACAGTTGGACGGCACAAAGGCGTGGAAAATAAAAACTCATTAAAAATAAAGAGCTAACACCAGCACACACAGTCTGTGTGTGAGTGTGTGTGTGTGTGCTTTGCAAGGACTCGGAGAAGGATGCCGTCCAAGTGCTGAGCAAAGAAACGAATTGCTCGTGGCAAATCGCTCAACAAAAGACGCTGCCAGAACAAACAAATCATTTCAAATTCTCAATTAAATGCAAACAGAGCCTCCGCCGCCCATATGTGCCGGCTAAAAAGGTGTCAAGTTGCAAACATTCAAAGAACGCTTCAGTATGACCCTCACGCCTACTTTTCCGCCCCTCTGATGTCCCAAGCGCACAGCATCCAGGAAAATACACAGAAAATTACTGAATTCATTCATTTTACATAAATCTGCATCGCTGCTTCGGAATTCGTCCTCGAATCTAGATTAATCTATTAGTGGCCAAGCTTCACTTGCTACTCTAAATTGTTTTAGTCAAGCTCGAGAGACACATTTTTACAATCGGAAATCATAAAATCCTGTCCTACTACTCAAATTTCTCGCACTGTAAAACCCAATGCCTGTCGATTGTGTGTAATGGGTGTCATGATGATGTTTATTTAGTCGCTAAGCTAAGTGCCCGACTGGCTAAGGAAACAGGAAAATCGAGATGGGCGGCAAAGGATTCTGCTCGACGCTCTTCGCCCGGCTGTTGAACCCCTGCTTCTCGACCTCAAAACATGTTTATGTCTTCTTCATTGTAGTCGGCAGCTCGTGCGAGGGAAAACTTGGGCCGGGCCATTCGAAATAAAATTTAATGATGGCAAAAGTCATTCATTTCGTATGCCCGCTCATAAATACACGTTAAATGTATTTGCCAAGAGCTCTACAGCAATGCAAACGCAGGATTTCCCTCCATTTATGTGTATTTCTGATGTGTGTTTTCTGTGTGGGAAGGTTGCTTCTGTTGGGGCATTGCGAGGATAGGAGCTCCCCAATTCACAGGACCCATGTTGATTTCTCGCCTCTGTCGTCATGTGCTTTCCACTTTCGACGTATTTATATGGCACTTTGTGTATGCTGTACGTCGAATTGTTGGAATGTCCTTTGCATTGTTTAGGAAGCTTTGTTGGGGAATCGCGAAAGGCAGTGAAAATCATTTGAACTTGACATGCAAATATTAATTCGATTTAGACAATGTCTGACGGCCCTAAAATTTTAATTTGAAGTGCAGTTCAAGCTGCGAACTCAATTCAAAATGCAATTAATTAGAATATAAATTGTATTGTCATATTTTGCTGTTGAAAGTCCCTAACAGCTGCAGACACACACGTAACGAAATTCGACGTAACGAAATCCTTTTGAGCGTATTTATTTTAATTTGACTTACTGCAAGTTGGAAGTCCATCCAGACTTGTGCAACATATAATTCCTGAACTAACTTATTTTGCTTTAAAAATGCAGGCCTTTACATTTTCGGCAGCCAAACAATAGCAAGGATAACATTTTCATAATGCATATGTAAATTAAACTGTTGGCTTTCATCTTCCATGTATTTCAGGTGGCTGAACCACATCAGAGGCTGAACTGAAAATAGCCAAGTAGAAACAGAAATAATAACTGCAGCAAGGGGCTTAAACAAAGGCCAAATATAGGAAAGCCACGTAGAAAGAGCAGTGCGTTCATATTGGATAAACAAACAAGCCCGGATACAAGAAGAAGCTGCTGCAAAACTAAACGAAACGAAGCTAAATTCAATTTTCTACCACCCACACCTTGAATTTTCATGCAACGAAATGGGTTTATTAGAGCCTCCTTGTCTAGTCCTGGAAAAGGGTAAGTTTCAAGGCAAGCCTACCTCACACTAAGTTTATTTTATCCATCATAAAATAATATGCAAGGTTACACTGCACCTTTAAAATGCCCAAAGAAAACTGAACTGCATTTCTCACAGAGTTTTCGTACCATCGATTAAAGAAATGTAATGCAAAATGTGAGAAATTTAGGAGCAATTCAATAAAGCAGTGGGTGACCAATAGTCGAATACGCAATTGCAATTGTTTTTGCCTTCAACCAGCCAGAAGAGCAAACAGAGACTGCATGAGTTTATCAAAAAGTTTGCTGCAGGTTGCAGCCGCTAAACCGCTTCCAAGTGGCTCGGCTCAGCAGTCAAGTGGCGCCCAAATGTGAGTCTGAATCCGAATCTGAATCAAGGGCTCGCTGGCGGCGGGCAAACGAAACCGAATCCAAATTAACCGCATTTATGAGTTGCACTCGAGTTGCACAACAGCAAACGCACACACAATATATACACATATACATATGCCGGCAGCTGCGGCGACATTAAAGTTTTAAACAAGCTATACAGCCACAATGTTGGTAATTAACCTGCTCCACCCCTTTTCCCCCTCCAGCGCTGCTTTTGGGAGTGTTGCTGCTGGCCGTCCTTGCCACACCACTTCTGGCCACAAGCGGCTTACGGGTGCCCACATTCCTGCTGGAGCCCGCACCCCGGCTGCTCTTCGGCAACGACACGGGCGCCCAGGTGACCTGCACCGCGCACGGCAGCCCGCCGCCCCTCGTCACGTGGGTCCTCCGCGACGGATCGCTGGCCACCCAGGTGCCGGGCCTCAGGTAAGTTCCTGCGGTCTCCGCAACAATGCACTTGTCAAGTAATAAGCGGATGCGACACTGGGGGAAAAAGTGGGTACTTTTTAACAACATTTTGTTTTAGGATTAGAAATGCTCTTAACAGAGAGTGTGGCCAGAACTACGTTTTAAATTAACACATTGCAGAAAATATTTCAAATTAGTTGTTAAGACTAAAACTTCATTTTAAGTAAGAGCATTTGCCAGGAATTACGTTTTAAAATTAATACATTGCAGAAAATATTTAAAATTAGTTGTTAAGACTAAAACTTCATTTTAAGTAAGAGCATTTGCCAGGAATTACGTTTTAAAATTAATAAATTGCAGAAAATATTTCAAATTAGTTGTTAAGTTCCTTAACAAGACTAAGACTTCATTTTAAGTAAGAGCATTCGCCTGCACCTTGGAAATAACCGGAATATATTTGAATAATTTCTCTCAGTGTACCTGTTATTGTTGCGAGTTGGCGGCTAAAAGTATGAGTCGTTTGGCTTCCTGGCGGCGGTTTGGAAAGTCACACTTCTGCGGCTTCAGTTTTGCGGGCTGTCTTAATGTTATATTTTCCGAATTTCTTCGTTTTAATTGACATTGCGCAAAGACGCCGTCGCGAAAAGCTGTGAAAATCAATGTTAGCAGACTTTCGTCTCCCCTGCTCCTCCGCGGACCTCTTCCCTTTTGCTGGGAACATTTTCAATGAAAATGCTTGAAAGGCAACAAGAACAACACTGCGGGGTACCAGACAAAAGATGCACTCTTGGTTTTGTTGCCTGAAAAAGCCAAGGAATTACACAAAAGTAATGCAACCAAGTTGCCGACAGAGCAATACTCATGTACACACAGGCGGGGTCAACGAATTAGCACTCAATATCCGTTTTGCAAAGTGCATTTCATATTGGGTATATGTTCACGCGATTTCACCCATTTTAATATATAACATTTGTAAAGTTATTTGCACGCATATAAAAATAGCTACTAATATCTTAGTTTGAGGATAAAGGTCTCACAAGGTCTACTTATATGAGCTATTATTTTGTCCTTGGCTGTTATCCCTCTTGTGACTTTTTCTATACTGCGTCTGCTAGTGACATGTGTGCTGGCATTTAAAATATTAAAAACGCAGACGTTCGCGGATGACAAGTTGAATGGGAAAGTACACACGCGTTTAGCATTAATCACGGAGAGTACATTAGTTTCTCGCACAAGTAAGGCCTTAATTTGCGGTTATTTTGTTGAAATCCATTAGTCGAGGCAAAAAAATTAACGCACTTTGCCGGTGGACTGCGGCTTTTTGCTCAAATGAATATACTTGTGTGGGCAACTATTTGTTTGGTTTAGAGCTCTTTTAACAAATTGCCGCTGATCCATTGTACGGGCTCTTAAACAGATTATTGCACAACGAGAGAAAATAATAATCAAATATGTGAAAATAACAGACAAACACATAAAGCAGATAAATCGTAAAAATAGCGCACGACCCCTAAATAAATACGGAGATAAAAATGTATAAACTCACCGCTCGCATACGGCAACAAATTTACTAAAAGAATTTTTATGTTTCGCAAAATGAAATGTCATTTCAAATACGTGATCTCGCACACACACCCGCGTCCAAAAGCCGGGGATTCCAGGCGGCCATACGATATACATATATGTACACATATATGTCGACAACGACTGTCAGTCTGGCAAACCCGAAAAAGCCAAAAAGTAGGGAAAGCTGAGTTGCGATGGCAGTGCATAGAAATGAAACAGAATTTGTTTTAAGCTACTAAAGAGCATGGCTGAGTTCAAGTGACGAGTATATAGGACGTGTACTTATCTGCTGCACCGCCGGTTGGATGGATGGACTGGCTCCGGAATATGGAAAGCGGACAGCGGACAGCGCAGGGAACAGGGAGCAGGAGCATAGAGCACGGAGTTATCTGGCTCTTTTTTCAGTGTGCTCCATGCAAACGCAATAGACGTAAACAAATTGCTGGCACTTAAACATTTTTGAAAACAGCGCTTGATGAAGTTTTCCCTTTTTCGGTTGATGTTGGTTTGCTCGTTGTCCTTCGAATCAGCATTCAGTATGGCACACACCAGGACAAGCAAGCCAGAATCCCATCCAGCTGCACAAGGAAAAATTATGCTAGTTTATGATGATCTATGCTGAACGGTGTACACATTATTCGTTGGCCACTGCAATAAATTTTGCTTTAAATATATGAAGTTTAGTAAAATGCGATGAAGTTGCCAAAAAGTATGCAGCAAAAACAGATCAATTCTTTGACTTCCAATGAGTTGTTGCATACTTTTTGGCACACTCCTTTGCATGGCTACCAAGGGAAATGTTAATTTGAAGCCAACTGAAATGGAACCTGGAGTTTCTCCACGTGCACTCATAGTTGTCATAGTTGTTAGCCCGCATGCAACTGCAGCTGAGATGATTAGCGGTACTGAGACTGCATCTGCATTCGGAGTGCAGAGTGCAATGCAGTGCGGGAATGAGGAGCTTCTGCGGCGACTTGCCTGACTTGTGTGATGGGATGTTGATGTGTTTTGGGCTGATCCAAAGCCAGAGAGCTAATCAAATGCATTAATGCCCTGCGGGCACTTAAAGTTTGATTTCGAAAATCCTGTTAGGCAGCATTCGGATTCAGAAGCCAGCCGCATGCACTGGCAACTGGCTGAAATTTCAGTCAGAAATTTCTGACGGAATCTAATTTGCAAACAACCGAAACAGATTTGGGCAACCTTTTCTTGACGTCAGTTTGAAATGGTATAAGTATATAAACTTCTTATAGAATTTGTAATTATTTTGTTTCAAAAGCAAGTATACCAACTATTAGTTTTGTGTAGCAACTCCTTCGATTTGAGCTATGAAAGGGTTTCTTAGAATGCAGGTGCAAGCTTAGAAACCTAGGCCGTTTCGCATCATTTGAGATCAACATGCACACATCCGGCATTAAGCTTATTGCATTTTTATGTAAATTCACACTTTGCGCCCCTCGCACTTCTTGCCATAAAAATACAAGCCGGCAAATGGCAGCCACTTTGCTGTCGCTTTTGTGGAGCAAATTTGTGCGCCACGTTCGCCATTCCCAAATGCAAATAAATAAATAAATATGTAGAAGAAACCTCGAAAGAATGTGCCCACTAAAATATTGCATTTCGCCGTTCGCCGGCGATGCTTTGTACTTGCAGGAAAATATCAGGCAACGGCACCCTGCACTTCCCCCCATTCCTGGCCCAATATTATCGCACGGATGTTCACGAGGCCACCTACAGATGCCGGGCCAGCAACGAGGCGGGCACCGTCCTCAGTCGAAATGTTCAGGTGCATGCAGGTGAGTGTAATGTACTTTGGTGGAGCTATGGAATGGATCCTGGCATGGCAGCGGGCGGAGCGCCAAGTGGCTAAACGCCCGTTGGCGTGGAGTGCGGAATGCGCTGCCATCAGTTACATTACTGCTTCCAGCTATGGATTGTACAGAGAAGTAGCCAAACAAATATTATTGTTGAATGTATACACTGCATTAAAGTCCAAACAACTATTTCGGTTTTGCACTTCGATGGTGTGGAGAAGCTCAAGGGAGAAGGAGAACAATTCTCATTAAGGCGCCCTTTTATTTATATCATATCATATTGTTGTCAACTACTGAAAGCAGTGTGGCTTATAGTTCTAAAATTTCCAAGAATCCGTTCTGGCTGGAAAACAGCCAAGCTCGCAAAACTAACTGACAGATAGATAGTGTGCATTGTGTTGACAACATTTTAAAACTGCTCACGTTCGCTGTGCTGGAATCCTTAACGGCTCTGCTTCCTGGCAGCCCTTGGGATGTCACCTGCGCGCCACTTTTCTGCACCCTTCTCCTCCACTTCATGTAACATTAATATCCTGGCAGAGTCCTGCCAGCTCTTGAGCAGTGATCGATGCGACAAACTTGGCCAGCTGCAACTTCTCGAGGCTCTCAAAATTAAGTTAATTATTTTATGCACTCGCTGTTTGCGCTGCCACTTAATGCTTGACCTCGAAAACGCAGCACGTCGGTCGAATTTGCACAGCCTGGCCTTAAGTAAACACAATTCCCGTCCCGGCAATCCAACCCAATACCCCGCGGGCCCACAGAAAAAACCAACGCTGCATGATAGTCGCTTAAAATCTCATTCAATATTTACACTTTGCATTTTCCATGTGTATCATCTGTGTCGCTCCGCTCCGCTTTTCACTGGCTTCTCTGCCAGTGGCGTCGCTTTTCCTTCGAGTATTTTGGCTGCTCTTCAACTTCCGCTTTGCATGTAATTTCGAGCAATTTCATTCATTTAAACGGCAGCCATTCTGCATTGTTCCCCGTTTATTGGGCCCAGTTCCATCGGGGCAGCCAGTCAAGGATTCTGCTGCCCGAAAGCGTTTTATGCGCTCATCTGTATGCGCAGTTTGCGCCGGAGGGCAGACAGCAGTACTACCGTTTGTTGACTTTAGTTGCCCAATCCGGCACGCACAGCTGCGGTCAACGGAATAGCAGCGAAGCGATCAAGATGATTTTGCTGGTGCCATTAGTATGGAAGGCCTTCAGAGTTAGGAAAGTGAAATGCAAATAGTTTCGAGTATCAAAACAAAAATGTCAAATAAGAGATAAGATATTATGAGATGGTAAGGTTAATTAATTAAATACACCTACTTTAAAAAGTGAAACGTAAGCTTGCTCCATTTGGACAACCGCAACTATAACTCTCTGATTTCTGTTACTACTCCTGCAACTGTTTCGATTCTTTTTGCTTCACTCTTTCAGTGGTGCGTCGTCAATTCCATGTGCACGTGGAAAACACTGAAGTCTATTTGGGAAATTCGGCGTTGATTAAGTGCGCCATTCCGGAGTATGTGCGGCCCTATGTGCGCGTGGCCAGTTGGCATCGGGGCGAGGAGATACTCCTGCCGGATCTGTCGGATGTCGGTGAGTGTTGCCACATTTTAACGGGCTAACGGGCGGGGGAGTTTATCGGCAGCTGAAATTTATGTGCCACCGATTCGGTTTTGTTGCTCGCCAGCAATGGAACTGCACTTTTTTGGGGCGGCATTCTGGGCTGGCGGCTGGCGGGTGGCGGCAACGGGGCGGATGACATTTATTGGCGAATGTTGCGTATACGCAGTGGGTGCCGGGGGGCGAGCTTTGATTTTTCCTTGCTATTGTCATCTATGTGACCTGAGTGTATGATTTCCGAACAGCGGGTCGCTATGTGGTCCTGGCCGCCTCCGGGGATCTCTATGTGCGCTCCGTGCGCTCGGAGGACGGACTGATGAAGTTCAGCTGCCTGGTGACGAATACTCTGAACGGCGAGCGACAGCGCAGCGATGCGGTGATGCTGCAGGTCAAAGGTGAGTATTTGCACCCGACTTTAAACAGGATTCTGACCTGTATATATGGCCCGTACAATTACATTTGTTGGCACTACCACGAAGAACAAAATTAAAGAATCAACAGCTTTCCGAACCGTATCTTAGGTGATAATATTTTGCATTATTCACGCTGTAACATTTCACAGAGCTCAGCAAGAATCTGGCTCCCCGCACCACCCAGAAACCGGTGATGGAGATTCACGTGGAGCGTGGAAACGACGTTCATCTGCCGTGCAACATCCAGGGCAACCCATTCCCCATATTTACGTGAGTCCACCGATTTGCAGGCCAAAGTGGCCTGGATGGGAGTATCTGTATCCAACTATCTACGCAGCTGGCAATAAAATAACATCACGAGGTTTCGGCTTGGAGATTATAGACAGCCCTTAAGTGCATTTGAATGTTTGCCTGGGGATGCTGGTTTTATTGCATATTAGGGACTGATGTTTTAGTGCTAATTAGGTGACTTCATGGATGAAACGAGGCCATGTGCTAATAGAGGGTAAAAAAAAAACAAACTAATAAAGACTGGAAAGCCAATTCGCACACTAACTTGGTATTCAAGTAACTTGATCTTCTTGTTTACCCACTCACAATGGATTGACTTAGAGGACCCAACACTTTGTTGGCCAAACAATAAAAAGCCATTTCGGTCCACAGAAGTTGGGCCAATAACACATATCAAGTAACCCCTGACTTGCGCCCTCCTCACAGATAATTAGCAAAATAAAACAGTTTGCAAGGACCTCAATGGGGTAGCATAACTTAACAGTCTGTTTCACTTAGCAGGGCTTATTAAAATTTCACGCAGTTCTAAACACTTGATGAGCCCCTCACGAATATATATATGTGTGGGATGGATGGGACATTTTCGCAGCAAGGGCATTTTCGCAGACAGCTCGAAAGTCAAAATACACAAGTCAAACATGCGAAGAGCAAAGTTCTCGGTGGGAAAACATAATGCTGAGCCAGACGGGAAAAGTGGCTGAAATACTTCGCAAGGGAAAAAGAGGGGGAAATTCCCAGCTGATTACTATAATCGCAGAAGAAGGGCGATAATTTTGTTTTCGGCATAAGTTCAGGCGTGGCTGGAATAACAAACTAGGTTCCTGGGCTTTATTGATTTCGTGTGTGATTCTGTAACTGATTGAGTTTCAGCCGGGGAAATAAAGAGTTTCTGCCCAAAAAAGTACGTTACCCTTAGTAAGCCAAAATACAGCACGTCTCTCTTTCTGGGTAATCAGAAACTTATTTAAGTTTCGGATTGGTAGGGCTTGCAAATGTGTTTTTAGAGCACTGCACTCGGCAAATTGAATCAAAATGTTTATTATTTTCCATTCGAAAAGTGTTCATATTTGTCTACAATTTGGCCACGCTAGTGTAAGAGTGCCTAAGGGCAGTATTTCAGTGCAGTGCTTCTGAGCAAGTAAAATTAAGTTTATTGACTTGAGCTAGCCAGCATGTGGGACAGATACTGTTTGCAGATACCGCTCGACGAGCAGCAGCCCAAATTTAAATCAATAAGAGCTTGTGCCTTCGCAGAGGCTGCCAACCAGCTTTGAATACATACTCTATATTTATAGTACTCCTCTGATTTATAGCTGGTATCGCGTTTCCGACTCGGCAGCCCTCTATCCCATACCCTCGTCACAGCGAGTGATACTTTCGCGCACCCTGCTGCTCATCAAAAATGCTGACGAACGCGATGCGGGCAAGTGGGTAAGTAAGCGTCCAACTGTCAACCGCTGACAATCCGTAGGTCGGAATACAGTCGAGCCTCGCTAAGCAGAACTGCTCGCACTTGCGTTAAATGCTCAGCTTTGCTTACAGATTGGACAAACTGATGGGTTTCCCCGCCCAAGCAGTTCGTATTCATCTGTAAGTAGTGCATCCGATTCCTATTTATACAGCATTTCAACCGAATGAATTATAGTTAGCTCTCCTTTGAGTGTGCCATTTCCGTAAATACACAAATTTACCCCTAGACATTACTTGACATAGAAGTGCGACTGTATTCCCCCCGCTTTCCAAGGCTCTACCCTAATCCTTAATGCATCTAAATACCCGCGCTCCCGTTGCAGATTTGCCAGGCCTCGAATCAGTTTGGGGAGCAGCGCATCGAGATCCGACTCAGTGTCAACTCGTATGTGTCGGTGCATATATTGCCGCAAGTTCAGATTGTCAATTCGGGCGGAACGGCGAATTTCAATTGTACGACAACGGGTTCAGCGATCGATGCCATCGACTGGCTGCACAACGGCAAGCCGCTGCAGGCGAATAATGCACTCACCACCGGCAGGGATAAGTAAGTATAGCCGGAGCCCAAAAGGATACATACATATGTATATCTGGAATCGGGTATTGGGGCTTTTATGGGCGGGCTCCGCTGGGGATTGTGTGAAATAGGAACAACGGGTAGACAGACAGTCAGGCAGTCAGGCAGTCAGACAGTCGGACTTTCAGACAGACGGGCATGCAACGCTGTATTGCCGATTTCGATTTATATCAGTTTTTCGCCAGTTGCGAAAAGCCTTCCGACCCAGCCGAAAATATGAAGCAAAAAATGGAAAAGTGGAAAAATGGAAAACAAACAGGAGCGTGGAAAAATCCATAGATTACGCTCCTCCGTTGTTAGGGCATTTCGACGGGCGAAAATGTTTTATTGTTACTGTTATTATTATTACTATTGATGAACGTGGGCGGCGGCGAGCGTGGAATTTTGTATTTTTACGGCAGCCCTTAACCGCAGTTCAGATTTCAGTTCAGTTCAGTTCAGCTCAGTTCATTGTTTAAAAGCTTCGCTGTTTGGTTGGAAAAGTGTGTTTGAGGTCAGTGCTCAAAAGATTCTGATTGTTGCCGCTGGTAATGTATTATTTAAAATATTTTCGCACAGTTTTGCGTCGATTGGTTTTGCAATTAGTTGCAGCATACCTCACAGCTGTCGAGATACATATTATATTATTTTTAATCAAGCACTCCGCCCTCCCCCACTCGCCCTTTCGGACTAATTTATGCAAATCCTGGCATTGCTTACCTAGGCCTCTGGGAAATCCTTTGCTTTGTGCATATTTTCGCCCGAATGGCCTGGACACATCTTGATAATTTAATGCAAATTACATGAAATCAGCATAATACGTTGGCAGGGGCCTGGGCCAAAGCAAAACCGAAGGCAAACTAAATTCGCACGCAAAATTTGTACAGCAGCAGCTGGCAAACAATTCGGCCGGCAAAAACAAACATCGCATGCTCCATACGCATCTATATACAAGTATGTGCACAGCCAACGTCGTATATATAGCCGTATCTACATATGTAAATATATCAGCATGGCCAGCTGTTGGCCAAGGAAAACCGCCCAAAGGATAAGCATGCGAATTGGGAGTGGGTAGTGGGTAGTGGGCGACCGAGCGAATCAGCATTACAAATCAAGCAGAAATTTTTATGCTTATGCTAATAAAATAAATAACAAATTTCGCCCGAATGAGCCAACACAAAAGCACACAAGCATCCTTTGCACTCAAAGAAAACAAAGGGAGTAATTCGTCAAGGAAAACAAGCTCAACGTCAACAGAGATTATTTGGCTGGAAAAGTACCTATAGATTGATTGGTTTTCCATCGCTTCAAGCCAAATTAGCGAACTTGCAGAATATTTGGGCTGGGGGTACATGTTTTCTGTCAGTGCACTCATGCGCCTGTGTTGGTGTGGGTTTATGGCCCGTTTTGTGCAACGTTGTCAGTTTTCAGCAGTTGCTCGGCATTTTTAACACTTTTGCTCGAGCGACCCTTAACCCCTGCGCTAACCTTAACCCTTGTTGTCGCCAACAGCATACGCTTCCTGTCGAAGAGCTCGCTCCTGGTGCAAAATGTCGGACGGAGGGACCGCGGCGTCTACCAGTGCCTCGTGGAGAACCAGCGCGCCAGTGCCCAGGCGATGGCTGAGCTGAAGTTGGGCGGTAAGTTGACATCGGAGTGCATAGTTTATGGGGCGGAGTTTTGGCATTTATCAAGGCTTCGTTTCAACCCCTGCTCTTTCCCCGTCCTTTTCGCAGACACTGTGCCGGAATTGATTTACACCTTCATTGAGCAGAACGTCCGTCCCGGGCCATTAATATCGCTTAAGTGCTCCGCCAGCGGCTCGCCGCCACCGCAGGTGAGTAGACACACTCTCAAATGCTTTATTGGCCTTATTATGCGTTATTGTAACGCACAAGCAGGCACTGAAAGAAATGCATTCGTACAACGATACAGCAATCGTTTTGACTTTATTTGTTTTATAAAACTGAAATGAAAAAGAATTTATTTATTTATTGAGGTATTTATTTCTCCGTGTGCTTACACAAACTGATACCCTGTTTAAGCCCGCAAATATCTGCCCTCCAGTGGGAGCAACTCCTCGTGCTGCTATTGATTTTTGCGGTGTCCACCTCCCTCTCATTGCAGTTCGCCTGGCTGCTGGACTCGCAGCCCATCATGGACGTATCGCTGCATCATCGGTTCGCGATCGGGCAATTTGTCGATATGTCTGGCGATGTGATAAGCCATTTAAATATCTCGCACGTGCGACCTGATGACGGGGGTCTCTACAAGTGCGTGGCCAGCAACTCGATGGGCAGCGTTCAGCACTCGGCCAGGTTGAATGTTTACGGTGAGTTGATAAATTGGCTCGGAAAATCAATTACCCACACCCGGCCGCCTTAATTGTGTCCCGCAAAATGGGTTTCTGCGTCCGTTTTGTTATCGTAAAAGCCGCCGAAAGGCGTCCTTTGTGCGCTGGCCAAACAATGCAAATCACAAAAGACGACGAGTCTGGGCCGCGAACTTTGCTACCTAAGAAGCTACAAAATCGGCAATCGAAACGGCAGCTGATTGGAAATAATGCCAAGGCAACGAAACAAAAACATCGCGGTTAAAGGAGTGCAGGATATGGGGAAAATAACTCCGCTATTCATGGGGAAAATGCTTGGCTGCGCGTCAAAGAAAATCTCCTGGGGCAGAGGCATTGGCAAAAGCAACAAGAAAGTCGATGACGATGTTGCTTTCAGTCCAATCATGTCGCAGGATGTAGAACACATGGATACACCGAGAAGAATTGCTATTATTATCGTGGCATTTAAAAAGAAATTCATATTCATACCAACCTGAAATCCAACACTACCAATTCTCTGAGTGAACTGAAGGCGGAGGCATTGCTAACAAGTTTAAGAGTGCGAATTGCCTGGCGAATGCCTGAGTATCTCGCAGGATAATCACTGTCGCATCCGTGTATAAACTGCACATATATACGAGTATCAGACGATAAGAGTGCCCTCAACTTTTGCTTCGACGTCTGAAAGATTCACATGACTGCTGAGCTTTTGCGTATTGTAAGCAGTTCGAGAGCGTAATCTTAATGTGTTAATAATGCATGAGGAAGTGGATGTGGGACAGATATAAATCATACGCCCTATATGCCGAATGATTGATGATGCAGCACAGGCAGCTTGAGTCTCAGTGTGCGTATACTTGATATTTAAGTGGGCGTGCGTATTGATGATAAATGATGATGTTTTGAATGCTGCCCTGCAGCCAGGAGATTTCACCAGAATCAAATTGAAAATCAAATTAGGTACCTACGGCCAGGGGCTGAAGATGCTGGGGAATCTGTGATTGAGTACATAAAACCGTCGATGGGATGCATTGAAATACTGGAATTAAATCCTCCATAGTGGACACTCAATAGTACTTTTGGCGCTGGTGGCTTAGCTCATCCTTCTAAATGCGATTTTTGCCGGGATAATAATGATAAAATGATTTCGATTATGAACAGTTCAAGCCACAAGCTGATGCACTCCTGCCACGCCCAGCTCACACACACACTCACACACACACTCACTTTGGCCTGTTGAGGACTGATGAAGCCACAGGCTTCGGTTCGCCTGTTTAATTATGAATATTGCAATTTATGCAACGCATTCACCCGTGCAACGAGTTGCATTAGCAGCACTAAAAATGCACAGGCACACACACACGCATCTGCACTTTATGTACTAACGTCGCATGTGCGCCAAACGAATATAATTGGAATTATTCAGCATTCGTACCGCTTTCCCGCCTAATTGCATTTTGTAACTAATTTAATAAATTTCACAATGCCCCTAAATCAGCATGCACACCTAAAATAATAATCAAACTAGATGACTACAAACTACCTGCAATATACACCAATTAAGTGTAGAGGAACCAATATTTTAATTTATTTAAATTAAGGAACAAGGAAGTATGTAATATCTTCTTATCTGGCTGTCGGAATCTTCGGCCGGATAATTAATTATCCACCAAAAAAGTCGCTTTTAACAATATAAATGCACATTTGAATCATTATATTAATTCATATAGTATTAGTGAAATTAAGCTGAACAAGTGAATACTTAATTTTTGCACTGCACACTTGCAGGACCTCCGTATGTGAGAGCCATTGGACCGATTAAAGCCGTTGCGGGCGAGGATATAATTGTGCACTGTCCGTTTGCCGGCTATCCCGTCGAGCAAATTAGATGGGAGAAGGCGCACCAGGAATTGACAACGAGTAAGACAAATTGCAGGGGGAGAATCCAGAGTCCCGGGAGTGTAACACATTATTGTCTAACCGCACAACCAGGCAACCACTACGAACTGGCTTCGGTGGCCGACGGAGGGCAGCTGGTCATCAAGAATGTGGAGCCGGGTCGGGATCAGGGCATATACACGTGCATCGTAAGGAGTCGGGCGGGCGAGGAGGCTCGCCGGGACATGCAGCTGAATGTGAACAGTAAGTAGAGAGGACTGTCAGGTCCTTGGCGATGTCCCTTTTATTTAGCTCCTTTCGAGCGACATTAACGTCTGGCGGCTAATCGCTCATCAAGGTCCGCCCGTCATCGAGCCCTTCAAGTTCCCCAAGAATCTGCAGGAGGGCGGACGGGCCCAAATCACCTGTGCGGTCTCCTCCGGCGACATGCCCATCTACTTCAGCTGGAAGAAGGACGACAGCTCCATCCCAAGCAGTTTGCAGGTAAGCCTGTCACTCTGAAGTGCAACGAAAAAGTTCCCTGTATATTTTTATCTTTGCTACTCCGGAAACACTCGGTAGATTTTTTGCCAGCCTGTATTCGATTTTTAAAAGGGCCTATGATTGCAGCTTTGAATGCCACTTTTCATTAGTTGCCGTTTTTTGTTCTCATTCTGCTTTTATCTTTTTGGTTATTTGGTTTTTTCCCGCTGCTTCCCGTCGGTTGTTAGTTTAATATCCTTTTTTTAGCAAAGGGTTTTAAATTTGTAATATGTTTATTTATATATTTTAAATGTATTTTTCATAGCCTTTTTAAAACCTGGGTATTCAATAGTCAGTACTCTCCAAGCGCACACCTTACTTGTGTTTCTTTCAATTTACAAGATTACCGAGAAGAAGGAGGAGTTCTACTCGCTGCTGGTCTTCAAGGATATCAGTGCGAGGCACAGTGGCAAGTACACCTGCTATGCCAGCAACGCTGCTGCCAAGGTGAACTACACGGCTGAGCTGCAGGTGCGAGGTGAGTGGGCGGGGAGCCTGGGGAGGATTCAGGATTCAGGATTCAGGACTCGGGATTCCGGACTCCAGATGGGTTGGAATGCGATGCTGGGTCCATTGAAGCGATGCGCTGCTGTTTCTAAATAAATCACACAGGATTTGTGCGCCGTTGGCTGCGAAGTTTGCCCCTTTTTTGGGCCATCAAAACAAAGATACACATGCACACGGGTCGAGAGTTGTTAATTTTGTTGCCTTTCTCGTTGCTCTCTATTCCATTCCATTCCGTTCGTTACGCATCCGCCCTGTGGCCCGGTCACGTTTCAGTGGCGCCTCGCTGGAGCTACGAGCCCATGGACACGGCCATTATGCTGGGCAACACAATATCGATAAATTGTGAGGCGGAAGGATATCCGATTCCGACTATTACCTGGTTCAAAGGGCAGGGTAAGTTTGCCAATCGCAGTCCCTGCTGGTTTGGGATTCCGATACACAGTTCATTAAATGGGTTCGAGGAGGCCAAGTGGATGCTGTCCTCTCGGTCTAATCAATTAAAATTTCCAGACTTTTGCTGACAGATGTATAGAAAAAGAAAAATTTTAATGGATTTGTGACGCGTTTGTTAAATTAAAAATCAATGAACTAATTGAAGCATCTAGAATGTCGTTCAGACATTCCGAACAATGTTGGATAAATATTTTCTCATTTTTGGCAATGATTAAACACTTAAAAAAGCTCCTTAATATTTTGTACAATTCTAAGCAATTTATTATTTCATACATATTAGTTACAAAAATACGAAACAACATTTTCGTCTATGTAGGCAAAGGGTCAAAGGACTTTAAGCCCCTGAGTATGCGTAATCACTCACTGCTATTAAATCTGGCGACGGACAATGATGAGGGTTACTATATGTGTCAGGCCACCAATGAAATCGGAGCTGGTCTCAAAAAGACCATTCGAATAAATGTGAATGGTAATGGAAGATACACATTTCAGTGGGAGAAGTAATGGCTTAATAATTAAATCCGCCCATGTAGAACCCGCCCGATTCGAGCAATCAGCCCGCAACATAAGCTCTCGTCGCAACGATCCCGTGACCTTGGACTGTCATGCCAAGGGCGACGAACCCATCACAATTGGCTGGACGCAGAATAATGGACGCATCGACCTGAACAACTTCCGGTTTAGCATAGCGGAGATGAAAACGGAAAAGGGCGTGGACTCTCAGCTAACCATTGGTCACTCGGATCGCCACGACTCCGGAGTGTACCGATGCATAGCGGAGAATCCCTACGGAAGGGCGGAGCAGATTATCTTCCTCGCTGTTCAGGAGCGACCGGATACGCCCTCCCACCTGGAGATCTTCGAGGTGGGTTCGCGCACAGTGAAGCTTAGCTGGCGTCGACCCTTCGACGGAAACTCGCCCGTGCTCAGCTATCTAGTGCAGTACCAGGCTTTGAAGTACCTACAATCGCATGGTTCCCTGGCCGCCGCAGGAGGGGATTGGAATGGGCAGAACGTCATCAACGTCAGTCTGCCGTCGACGAGCATTAGTCGCAGGTATGTGTTCAAGCTGGAAATATTTTTGGCATCAGTTTCCTACACTTTAAAAATAGGCACCACATTACCAATGCAAAGTATGTTCGTTACCTTTTAATAATAATATATATAGCAATAAATAGGATTAAAAGCTACTATTCCATTCATGCGTAAGGAAAATGTTGATTTTGACTTCGCTTGAAAGTCATAATAATTGAAAGCCCCTAGTCGTCCACTTAGGTTTAATATTACATGTTGACGAATGCTCCTATTTTATCGCAAAATGTTCATAAAAAATAAAAGTGAAATATTATGGCACTTATGTGGACGTTTTCCCTCCTCCCCTTCTGTTTGCCCTTTGCGACAGCTATGACAGCGACCTGCGGGAGAGCGCCATTGTGGCAGGTCTGACCCCTGCCACCACCTTCCTGATTCGCATGCAGGCCATCAACGAGATCGAGCGGAGCGCTTACACCGAGGCCATTGTCCTCAAGACCCAGGAGGAGGCGCCCACCGAGGCCCCTTCCAATGTGCAGGTGCAGTCGGGTGGGGAGAGCGAGCTGATTGTCACCTGGCAGGTGAGTGTCGTGTCCATTGATGCACTTATGGAAAAAAGGTCGATTTGCAATCGCGGATTTTTATCTAACATGATAATTTGTTTGTTACGACAAGCCAATACTTATGCTATTACCTCTTGTTACTTTCCGTATCTGCACCTCCCAATTGCAGATCCCGCCGCGGGAATCCTGGAACGGCGAGCTCATCGGCTACACTGTGAACTGCAGCGAAGAAAAGCAGAACATCAACTTCATCAGCGTGGTGAACAGCTCGCTGAAGTCCACGATTGTCAGCGGATGGGCAACAACTAAGGCCACTTTGAGGGGTCTCCGGAAGTACACCCGCTACGCGGTCACCATTCGAGCGATGAACAGTTTCGGTTCCGGTCCTTGGAGCGCCGCCATCTTTGGAACGACGGCAGAGGGAGGTGGGTTGAGAGGCTAATGAGACACTATGCATACATGTATTGCAATACGCGGCATGTGTATCTCAATCTTTTCTAGTTCCCGAGGCAGCGCCACAGAACGTCAACTGCACCGCCCTGTCCTCGCAGAGTCTGAAGATTTCGTGGCTGGAGCCACCGCTGCAGTTCCACGGCGGCATTATACAGGGCTATAAAATTTTATATCGCCCGATTGTGCATCAAAGTGAGTATATGTGGCAAGCACAACTGTGCTCGCAACTATAGGTCTAAACTACAAAACGTCAAAGGGGATATTTTTAAAATATATATTTCTGATATTCAAATCAGTAAGACAACCTACGAAGTCGCTTATAAAATTTATACAGGAATTTATAGCCAAAGGGAAAATGTTAATTTTAGTTCTGGCTGCTATTATTCTAGCCACTGCTGTATACCCCCACTTACTACAGCTGCGTCAGTTTGCAGTTGGCACTTTATGACGCTGATTTTGTTGATATTGCCAGAGCCTGAGAGCGCTGTGCAAACAGCTATAGATATGATACGATATCCAGGCAGCAAGATGTGCCAGGATGAAGTGGTCGAGGGAGACGAAGGGGTGAAGAGAGTTGCTCAACTTTATTGGTTTTGGCGTAGGGTTCAATGGGTTGGCGCTGGGGCCCATTGATGACACTGCAAGTTGTTGATTTTGGCACTGATTCTTCAAATCTCATCAAATCAATAACGCCAACTGGCGATGCATGGCATTGGAGTGTTCGTTAAAATTAAGAAAGTTGCAAAGATGTTTCTGATCAATTTTAAGAAAGAGGCTTAAGATGGCAGTTTGTATGACAGCACAAAGCACGTTTGACTTTAGAACTTAGGTGACACACATCATTATGAACAGTGCCTGCAATGCTAACATGCCTTAAATTGTTGTTATTTTCTGCTAGTTGATTTTCCCGCCAAGCTGGAGATCAAGCGCACATCGAACCTGGAGACGTACCTGCATACTCTACATAAGGCCAGCAACTACTCGATCCGGGTCCTGGCCTACACGGCCACTGGCGATGGCCTGGCCAGTCATCCGCTCTTCTGCCAGACGGATGACGACGTGCCCGATGCACCGGCGGCCATTAAGGCAGCAGCCCTGACGGCAGATTCGATTTTGATTTCCTGGCTCACGCCGAAAAATCGCAATGGGATCATTTCGCACTACACGGTTTACTCCAGGGAGGCGGGTCGCAAAGGCCAGGCCAAGAGTAAGTTTCAAAGAAATGGCGCCCAACGCGGGGCGCTGAAATGCATACGGTCATTTAATTTTTTCGCCTGGTCCAGCTCACATGGTGCGTGTCGACGAGAAGGGATACCCGGTGACATTCGAGTCACGCAGCCTGGCCGAGAATCAAATGTACGAATTCTGGGTTTCGGCGTCGACATCCGTTGGCGAAGGGGAGCCCACATCTGTGATTGCCCAGGCCACCAATACGCGAGGTAGGTTGCAGCCGGATAAATACAATATACGTACAAATATTTGCACGCATGCACTCGGAGAAGCAGAAAAGTTCGATTACAATGGGAAATATAAGCCATGTGGATAAAATATTATTTTTGCATGCACCAGTAGAACCCAACTATTTACTTTTTCCGAGTGTACGTATATAAATGAGCCGGTAAATGTCGCTTTAATTAAAAATTGACATTTATTCAGCGTGCTGGCGGAAAGCCGCATCGGCCGCAACATTTTAATTTCGCTCACCTAACTAAATGTCCTGCCTTTCTGTTGTTCATTTTGTGTTTTTCCCCGGCATTTTCCCGTTCCAGCTCCCGCCCGAATCGCCTCCTTTGGTCAGGTGGTGCGCAAGGCGGTGGGCACTGGACTGGTGCTGGAGTGCCTGGCGGTGGGCAATCCCACGCCCCGCGCCCGATGGCTAACCCGCGATCGTCCCGTCACCTTCAGTCCTTTTTACGAGGTGACCAACGAGGGCAACCTGAAGATTCACCGTAAGTGATGCCGCAAAAATAATTTGAAACATCCTTATATCTCCAATACTACCAAATATTGCTGTGGTTACAAAAATATATTTTGAAATGATTAGTTCAAATTTAGCACTAGTGTTAACACAAAGTCTTTTAAAATCTGATTGAATTAGTTTTACTGAAAGTTAAAACAGGTTGCTTTTACCTTTTTGAACATGTGCCGCTGATTTTTCCATTTCCTCGTTACCCTTTGCAGGCGTCGAAGGCAGCCTCTCCGGAAATTATACATGCACGGCGAACAATCTGTTCGGCAGTGATGAGATCCAATACCAGGTGATTGCGATGAAGCCACCGAGCGCACCGCAAATCATCGTGCAGTACGCTTCCGCCGACAGCATTCGCGTGAGCTGGGACGCCCCAGATGATGGAGGAGCTCCGCTGCAGGGATACACCATATCGTACCACACGGCCGGAGAGAGCTGGTCCATCACGGAGCTGCTGCCCGAGAATAATGCCTTCACGATCTCGGGATTGAAGTGCGGAAATCAGTACATTATAAAAATGTCCGCACACAACATGGTGGGCTCCGGGGTGGCCAGTGAGGAAATTAACGTCTGGACCAAGGGTAAAGGTGAGTCGGAACTGGATGGCCATCCCCAGTTGTCCTGTCCTGAATTCAAATTTCGTCTGTTGACCACAAATGACTTTCGGTGAAGGGGCAGTAGGCAAACTGTGGAAATGGAAGAAATAAAAGAGTAGTTTTTAATATTTATTAAAATATTTTATACAATGAATTATATTCATAAATACTTTAGTATTTAATTTTAATTGACGATTGAAATGAAGGATTTCCTAGGCTTTCCTAATAAGAAATCAGAGATATACCCAACTATTTCAATATAACAATAACATTTTCAAAGCTCTACTTTTTTGACTATGATAGTACTTCCAGCATGGCCATTCTGCCCCCTTCCTTTCATTAACATTATCGATTCCCATTCGCAGCCTCTCAAGCTCCAAACGCCAACGAACTAATTGCCACAAATGCGACGTGCGTGAATTTGAAGCTGTCATCGTGGCAAAATGGTGGATGCAGCATTCATCATTTCTCCATCGAGCACAGACCGCTGGGTGAGTCCAAACTAGCAATGAATGAATGGGTGGCCTCGAGTCCTTGAAAACTGATGCACAAGCTAACATAACAAGATAACATTGTTATTACCGAAGCCGCAGATCGCAAAATTTTTAGTAACCACATAAAGCCAATATAAAGTGAACAGACATAACTAAACTCTGAGTTTCATAATCCATTTAAAAAGTCGTTAAATATTCGTAAGAGATATTATACTAAATTAGAGGCATGAAGTCGGTGGGGTTGTGATTTTCTTTTAACATTTTCATGTCCATACAATGTAATAAAACTATTTGCAAGGTTTGAATATTGCCGCATCAAAGTAACGTTATAATGTGCATTCACAATGATCTTTTACACCTGTTTTACACCTTTTTCAAGAATGTGCGCCTGCACAAAACTTTTAATTAAAATTTGCAATTGCTTAATTAAGGGTATCCACGCGTCATCCTTCCGGCCGCAAATGGCCTTGTGTCGCCCAGTTGCTGACGTTTAATTGGCTTTAAATGAAATACAGTTAATATAATTATTTTTGTTTTCAATTAACTGACCAATCTACAGCCATTTGTATTTATAAATATTTATCAAATTTATTCCGTAGCCCATGCCGCGTGCAACGTGGCGTATGATGCATAATTTCCTTTTTTCCATCTCTCTTTTTCCGGAACGTGTTCGTGTGTACTTTGCGTGTGTTTTTCCAACTGACATTGCCCCTAGGCGACATACGGTGGACAGTTGTCACTTCGGATATTTCGAACGCGGAGGAAAACCGTGAAAATTTAATCTTCTGCGACTTTCTGCCTGCGAAGTGGTATCAGCTGCGAATCTCTGCCACCAACGATGCGGGAAAAACGACGGAGCATTATCATTTCAGCACAACGAACATCGATGGCATCACCATTCCGCCGCCCTCGGTTTTCCCCTCGGAAAACGATTTGATGAACAATCTGATAAACTCAACAAATCCGACCAGCGGTGATTGGTTCGCAACGCTAATTGTCGTCGTCATCATCACGGTTTCCATCATAACGATGTAAGTGCGTCCGGCTCTTAAGCGAATTGGGGCGGTTGGGCTGGGGGGGTCTGGTCCCCGGATTTTTCCGAGGAAAGAGGGAATTGAATTGGGAATTCAGGCCCGTGCAGGACGAAGTCGTTTGTCGTAATGGCTTGCGAATGTTAATTAAGGATTTATTAACTCTCTGGCAGGCGAATGAAAAAGTAACGAGCATGAGCTCTTCAGTCATTATAAAAAGATACCCCTTAATCCTCGGATGAATTGAATCAGGAAGCTTAACAAAAGGATTTCCTTTTTGTTTTAATGGATACTTGTGCAACTTATAGTTAGAGTCCATGAAGATTTTATATAAAACTTATCATTTAGTTAACCATGATAAGTGCCCCATCTTTCAATTAGGGTCGTAATGGACTCATACTTTCCTTTCTTCGCCTTCCAGAGCTCTGACCATCAAACATCGACGCACTCTTTGCGGACCCATCGCCGAGGGCTACGAGTCCAGGACCTTACCTGGCGACTACAAGGAGGACCACGAAAATCGACGCAATCAGCAGGTGTACAGTGCCTCGCCTGTTAAAACCGTAGACAAGGGAAACGAGTCGGGTAAGTTAACCTAACTAATCTGCCCATTGCCTTACTTTTACACTCTTAGCACTACTATTGCACATTTTATTAATAGCATAGAAGTAAAAAAATATCAAATAGCCTCACCGAACTAGTTTCAAAAGAACCCATCTCCTCTGAGTGCAATATCGAATCTTATTTGCTTGCGTGTCCCACCTAGAAATGTACGAGATTTCACCGTACGCCACGTTCAGCGTGAATGGCGGACGGACTGGAGCTCCGGCCAAGACGCCCACACGTGCCGTGGCGGCCCAGACGCCCCTCGATTACACCATGCAATTCAAAACCTTCGGGCACCCGGAGGGCGAGAACTTGAACGCCACCGCCTACCCGCTCTTGCCCAGCTCGGGATTCGGTCACGTGAAGAGCAAGTCCAGCTGGCACAAGCAGCGCTATTACAACACGGAAGGTGAGTGAGCTCGGAAATCTAAAAGCATTTGACCCTGCGGCTTTAACTGAGGGACTTGGTATTCATAACTAGCAAGAAACTATCAAATTGTCAGACTAGAGAGTCGGCAAATACTAGCATCAATCAATGCCTAAACTTGTTGTGCTTTTGTTAATTTAAGACGAGTCTACGCTGAGCAAATCGATGACCATAGTGGCCGGTTCGCAGGCAGGACACTCTAAGAAATCCAACGGAGGACGCAGCGCCAAGAGCAGCGCTGCCTGCAGCGGAGTGGTGGCCGGATCGGAGTCGGATACGAGCATCAGTCCCAGCACCGAGTTCTCCAACATGCCCACCTACCGAGTGCCCTGCAAGTCATCGCGCAGCAGTGACGGACGAGCGGTCGTGGGTGCGTATACGTGATTTTGGACATACATACAGTGGTCACATTATTTGACCAATTTAACAGCTACTATGAACAAGAATATTTAATATCTTATATATTTTATATCTTTTTTTAACTTTGCAGATATGTTCCGACCCGATTCCAGCACCGAGTCCAATAACGACCAGGGCTCGCCGGCGCCCGAGCGTCGCCACAACACCCCACGCCACGTCCTTGGGATGGGCATGGCCATGGGCTTGGGTGGCGGTGGAGGCGGAGGGGGCGTTGGCGGAGGCGGAGGAGGCGGGCCGGCCGAGAAGCGGAGTGCCGGACAGCGCAGCCGGAAGCACGGAAGCGCGGCACAGCAGCCCAGCAACCAAACGTTGGAGCGAAGAAAGTGCCCTGGTAGTAGCAACAGGTAGTTCAGGTACCTAAACCCTAACAAATCCAAATTAAATTAGCGAAAAGAAAGCAATCGATATGTGTAGTTGTTAAGTAAGGCAAGATATTTACCTGGGCATCAAAATTCCTCAAACTAAGACTAGGCTCATTTATACTTAGCCGCCATGATTGGCTTCAAGTAAATGTCTTGCCTGCTGAAGATTAGAATAGCTTACAAGAAGCTCACTCGATCCCAGACTTAAGCCACATTCTTCGACCATCTGTAGTTTAGACAGTGAGGTCGATGCGGAGACCGCCGCCTCTTTGGCTGCCTCCATAGCCGCAATGGCGGGGTCGGGGGCGGGGACCGACCTTTCCGGTGGCTTCCGCCCGCCTGCAGGATTCCACGATGGCCGGGAGCCGGGCGACCACAGCGATTGCGAGCGGGAGCAGCGGGCACTGGATCTGGAGGTGCAGCGCGTGATGGAGAGCACCGGGGACGCTCAGCTGGCCAAGATGGACCGCGAGGAGTTGACCTCACTGTTGGCAAGGTAACGTATATGACGCTTTGAACTTACAATGCCGCCCAAAGTGCTTGACCGTAGCTTGTGTTGCATGCCTGTAGCGTCTACCTACCCCGAACTTGAACTTGAACTTGAACTTGTTCTTGACCTTGAACTTGAGCCCATACTAACCAGTACTGCGAACCTCTAGGTATCACGAGAAGAAGGAGCAGGAGCGCCAAGAATACACGATACACGTATAATAGTTCTCACTGTACTTGGCAGTGCCACTCAGAAAAA
The DNA here is from genome assembly GCF_003286155.1 of Drosophila erecta. Lineage (NCBI taxonomy): Eukaryota > Metazoa > Arthropoda > Insecta > Diptera > Drosophilidae > Drosophila > Drosophila erecta. The sequence goes on along the minus strand of NW_020825194.1, from coordinate 20,218,702 downwards.
TACACACACGATGACATACGAAATGTGGCATTTAAATGCATTTAGCTAAGATCTTAAGCGTTGTTCAATAAGTGTAACTATTACCACGTTTATGAGGCTGGCACGCTGCGAATATGAAACTGTAAATAGCTAATAAAGTGATGATGATTACAGAAAATGAAGCATTTTAACCAGTAGGCTTGACCCACTTTATTGTTCTTTAAATACCAGCAGGTTTTATATATATTTACGTAGTATTAATGATATGCTGCCAAATTGGAAATGTCACAACTAATTCATAGGCACACAAAATCGTGTCTACAATTGAGAACCCATAAGTAATACAATTAAATTTCATGCAAAAAGCTCGAGCGCATAAACGTGGTGTATAAATAGTATAATTTAGTTCGTAAGATGGCACCCAAAGTTCTCGCACACTCGATCGAGCAAATTAAAGACTATATCTAGAGACTATATCTATAGAGATCTAACTGACTATTGATTACTGATGCGCCCAACTGACGTGGCCAGCGATTTCTATTGATATTAAAACTGATAATCGTTGCGAGACGAGTTGAACTGTATCTGCTAGCTAGTAAAAGTACCAATATACATATATACACAGGCATATATTTAATTCAATTTGTTGTGATAAATTAAATTGTTCTGAAGTACGCGTTGATGCAAAAAACATGTCAGGTTAATGAACTGCATAACTTGATTTACACTTTCGGAGCACTCATAAATGCCGGATATTTAATCGATGTCGTTTGGTTTTTTCGAGAGACCTTTTCATTCATTTGTACGATTGACAAAACTCTATTACTGCATTTATTGGAAAAGTAATAATTATGGAATTTAATTAAAAGTAGATAATCAACAATTAAATTGTATTGCTACCATAGGTAAAATATATACATACGAAATACACCTAAATTAATATACATGCGGAGTTGAAGTGCGACGGAGAACGAAAACCAATACGCAAATTAATTAAATAAAAGAAGTGTAAAAATAAACAAAATCAAACTGTGGTAATTTCATTAAAAACCAAATTTGCCCAATGCCAGCCGGCTGTTGGGCAAAAATGTTCCACTTATCTGGTCAGTATTCTATTTCCTCTCCCTGGTTCAGAGCTGTGCAAATATTTATGCAAGCAAATGAGAGCAAACCAAATCAATCAAATACAGTGCAGTCTAACCACAAGCCAGTGGTCGCCATCCAGACAAACTCCGCCATTCCAATCCATTCCATTCTCTTCCCCACTGGGAGATGCAATATACACGGATGGCAAGGGAGAACGCACGTCATTTAGGCAATCAGTGGAAGTTGGAGTTGGCGCTGGCCGCCGCAATGTGGCTTCAATTTCACTAGGTAAACTCAACCACAAGATGCCTTTGACACACAGGCACACAGACACACAGACACACCGCGCTCACAGATACACTGGGAAAAACACTTGAGTTAAGGGATATTCACTGAAGTTGTGGTCGCATTCGATCATAAACAAAGGAAAACCATGGGAAAACAGTGCTGTAAATGAATAAAGTAAGGAATAAAGTAAGTACAAAATGGGATTTCGATTTTTTAAAGTTATGAGCACACATATATTAATATTTTTAAGCCCTATAATCGACAAGAATTCTTATGGTGCACAAACTCACTCAGAGCGATATTAAACATGCATGGCATGCTGCTGCACTGTTTACCAGCTGTTTGTTGCCGACTTGAAACTTTGTCAATTTTCACAAATGTTTTCAAACTTTTCTGAAGTCATGTCAGTAAGGTAACATCCAAGATGTGTGTGTGGAATGACATGGGAATACGAAAGATACAGAGGTAAAAGATCAATGCGTGCATCGGATGTTGCGTATACGCATCGATGGCCACTTAACAATGAAAACGAGACTTTCAGGCGCACGCCCTTCAAATTAAATTAAGGAAGGCTGTGAGCTTAGGTGGGTAATAGCTTATCTGAAATATAACAGCCTTCTAAGGCAATAGAAAAAAATCCGAGAAATCTGAGCATTTAAACATTAAAGTTTAGGAAACAATACAAAAAGACTAGTTTTATAAATAAGCTTAAATATCAATAAGGTTGAGCATGTGCCCACTGTTGAAGTTATCGGAAACTCAGTTTAAATGGGAGCGGTGCGATTCGTGCCAGTGGTATTTGTTCCCCAACGAAATCAAACTACTTAACTCGATGCCTGGATTGTTAAATCTAAGCCAAGCGCAAAACTTCGGCTAATTAGCATACAGCCAATACCAAAGCTTACAGTTCACGTATCGAACTGTTTGTGGAGTCCAGACATTTCGGAGGCGTGTGCATTTGGATAGGCAAAGTTTTCGGAGCTCCCCATCCTTACAAGAACTTTCGTAATCAAAGCAGAACTGGAGTGCATGTTGTGCCATTGTGCAGCCTGCTTTTCTGCTCTGTTGCTATTAATTATGGCAAGGCCCTACGCTCTGTGGTTCGATTGCCATCTAATTACGCATGAAAACACACGGCTCTGCAAGGTACACTCCAATTGCAACCAGGAACATTGGAATTTGTTCTGGAAACTGGAGGTTTGACATATTTAAATTTTAGTTATAGCATCAAATGATATAAGATACACGCGCATTTCTATTTAAATTTTAAACATAAACAACTTAAACATTGTTAGAAACTCCTATATTGTACAAGCAGTAGAAGTTATATTATATACGCGCATTTCTATTTAAATTTTAAAATATATAAAAATCTGAAATATTGTTTGAAACTCCTATATTGTACAAGCAGTAGAAATAGACAGTGATGTCAAATATTCAGTGTCCCTAGTTGGGAAAACTTGAATTGGGCACTTTTCCCATATTCTAATGCTCTCTATTAAAGGCATTGCTTTCATGACATTAAGCCCGATTTTGCTCTACGTGTAGAGTGGCCTTCTACTCTGCTAGTTGAAAGTTGAAGTGCACTTAAGGCACATGCAAGTTTTATTACGCTCTTGCTTCATTTGCAACCGAATGCGAAAATCCCCAAAAATCGATTTGGCAACCGCAATCCTGACAGTCACTTTGCGTTTGTCGTATTTAGGCTTAACGCTGACATGATTCTCGATTCCCGTCGAGCGAACTCGGAAACCTTCTGGCCGTGTCCTTATGCGTCGCTGGCTAAGGACTTGGCCAAAATCGATTTCAATTAGTTAAAGCTGCAAGCCTGGCAAGTCTACAACAAATAAGCACAAAATTGCAGGGGGATAAATTTGAGCAGCAAACACAATGGAAGGCAATCAGATTGTGGGGGCGCCCCCATCATCAACCCACAACACCGCAGCAACAACAAAAGCACACAGAGCAGATACACCAGCAGCAGCAACAACAAGGACAATAATGCAATTTAAGCAAATTCAAAACCGAAAATTGCAAGAGGTTAGTAGTACAAGCGGCCCACTTGCTCCCATGTAGTTGTAATGCACACAGGAAGCACCCACACTGCAGCACACTCGCCGGATACACATGCACTTGGAGAAACGTTCTATTACCAATCAACAGCAAATTAACTTCAAACATTGTATCGGCCTTTTGAAAAATTGTACATCTGCCATTAATAGTTCTGCATAACTACAACAATCGAACAAATTATGTTCCGTTTTCGTTCAGTGTAGGACCCAGGCTGGACACACAAAAGCAGGATGCTAGGCAACCGAACTCCTGATGCACTTGCATTTAATAATGACCTCGATAGCCCGGCCTTCGGTCTTCGGCACTCAGAAAACACGGGAGTGTTTTTCGAACAGGATTTTCTGCAATCGAAGTAATTTAAATTGAAAAGCAGCGTTAGAAAGTTTAAAATAAAGTTTTAATAATTTTTTAAATGCGCACAAAGTAAGTGTGTTTTTTGTTCTGTGTATGCCCGAGATAGTCCAGCTCGGCTGTCCTCCTGACGCAGGGCATTATCTACAAATGCCGGGCAAATGCAAATGTCCTTTGATGCATTTGCACATGACGCCCAACTGTGTGACCCCTACCATTGCTCCTTTAATCCCCGCTCCCCATCGAGTGCGTAGATTGAAATGCAGCCTGCTGTTGACCAGTGCCTTTAATTAAAATTCGCAAATTACTAAAGGTAAGCCCAGTGCACGTCTTGTCATAAATTGCTGCAACTGTTTTAATACGAAATGACAGGGCATTTCGTAGCATGTGGCTGGCCGACGACGTCCTGTTGATTTATGCCCGAAAGAAATTGCAAAATACATAGCCAAACGACAGCACTTACTGCCAACCATAAATATTATTCGAGCTTCGAACATATTTGATGTGCCCCCCCAGCCGTCGAAATGGCATTCAGTCAGAGCAATGCATTCAAACGCATTCCATTGTAATTGCATAATGAGTCTAGCATGTTTGGTGCAAAAACCTATTTGAAAATAGAAATCTGAGCGGGCATGCATTTAATATACATTTAAATAGCACTAGTAACACTATAGTAGCTGAGTAATGCTAGCTAAAAGTAGCGCGATTTGAATGGCATTGTTTGCGATACTTTTGGTCACCTGAAGCTGTAACAACTTGAGTTGCAGCTCATATTGTTGCTCAACCATTGTTGAAAGAATTTCAGTTCGCGCTGGCCAGCAGTTGAGTCCGATGTAAGGCCAAGCTAACCCAACGTAATGAGCAGCGTGGACCGTGGGATCGGGATGTGGTGCGAAATGGGAATCAGAACCGGATTCAGAATCAGAAGCGCCCGCCGCAGAGACCGCCACAACCGCCGCCACAGGAATGCCACACAGCTGCTGCCAAAGGCACTTGACGGTGGATTCTGGGGATATGGGATGGCAGTGGCGCTGCTGGTGGAGATGGAGATGGAGCACGACGAGCCAAAGAGTTGGCTGCCTGTGTGCATCCCCTACAAAGGCAGGGCATAAAAAATGCAAAGAAGTGTTACAAATACAAACAGTCAGGGGAGCCAGACGGCCAGACAAACATACAGACGGCGGTTAGAGGGACGCACAGCCAAGTGCAATTCATGTGGGACTCACTTAAATAAAGTGCTTTTGCATTGCCTCACTGGCTGACTGGCTGACTGGCTGTCGGGATGCGGATGCGGATGCGGATACGAGTGCGGATACGAATGCGAGGGCGAGGCGAATGCGAATGCCGGATGCTGCCGCTCCCTGATTATTTGAATTATCACAGGTTTATCCACCCGCAACGAGCAACATGTGCGGTGTTGGATTCATTATAATTCCTGGCACCGTTCAACTATTTAACACAAAAGCCTTTGTCGCACTGCTTGGTCCTCGTTTAAGCATTCAATGGAATTAAACTGTTGCAAATGGCACAGAAAAAATGGGATGCGACCCAGGGGTGTTCGTAGTGAAACTGTTTTGGAGCGCTTCAAAGTTGGTGCGTACATATTGGTAATGAGGTTGATAGCATCAGATGCTGGCTTAAATCGTTTTCTGAGCTAACCGAATCATAATGAACTATATTTAAGCAGGCACAATTGGAAAGTTTTAACACAAAAATATATAAATAAATACTTTTGAATCACTTTCGCATACTACCAGTGCTCACATGCGTATCCTTTTCACTGGAACACTCTTGTCGCTCCCAAACTTGGAATTGGTAATTTGTTCCAGATTTTTTACGTCCCTGAACTTTTCCTTTATGTCCTGCACTTTCCACCCCTCTACTGAGTCCATTGTTTTTGCCCATTCGAACGTTGATCGCTTCCCAGTGTTCGCTTCCATGTGGGTTCCTCTTGTGTGCAGTTGTCATCGATGATGCCGCATCTGGGAGTCGTCTCGATTGCCTGGGGCGCATGGAAATCGATTCAGCTGAGAGTAAAGCCAATTGACTGTGCAGCGACTAATTCAACTTGAAAACATTTATGACAGCAGCTCAAATACCATTCATGAAAGGCTTGGGTTTAGTTATCCCTAAGAATTGTTCACAGTACTCCAAGCTTATTAGAAAATGGAAGAAAGGGGAAGACTAACAGCTTGTGTTGCTTTACCTAAATTAGCAAACGTTTAAAGATAGATTCCAAAAATAAAAACTCTTGTCAGGAGTCCCATGCTGGGCCCTTCATCCTCGGATCCACTCCATTAACTTACATTTCATGAACGGTCTGGCGAACTATGCTTTTACCTTGCCCTTTAAAATCCCTAATTAATTTCGGTTCGATAAACAAGCTGCACAATGGGTGGACTGTTTTGTAAACGCCAGCGCCGCCCTTCCACATCGACCTTATCCTGCGGCGCTTTTGCAATCAATGTTATTATAATATTGCCCACAAAATCATTATCGCAAAGAATTTAACCTGTTTAATTAAAGGGGCACTAAATTATGAGACGGTTGCAGCAGCAGCAGCAGCAGCAGCAAAGTGTAAGAGGTAAGTGGTGCCGGAGGGAACGGCTTTGTAATCAGGTCAACAAGTGCCGGTAATTTGAAATATGCATTAAGTCGGACGCCGGGGAATAAGGCAAGCGGAGAGACTGAATGCGGCTAAAGATACAGATACACACGCAGTATCAGATACAGTTATCGATTAATAGGATATCCGCCAGATACACTTTCCAACGAACGTTTCTTATTTATTTGCTTGGCCTGACTTGTGTTTATCAACGGGAATCTAAAGCACTCAGAAAAACTTCTCTTCCGTTCTTTTACCTAAAGATATGAAACTAAAATTTGAATACTAAAATTCCTTTACGTTGTTCCTAATGTTGTATGGATGATAATGCTTTCCTGCAATTATATAGTGCAAAAATCAACAAGATAACCGCTGTTTTTTTGCCGTGAACGAATTTACCAACAGCAGATAAAGCGATGGACGTATGTCCGTATAAAAAATTCACGAACGGAAATGAAAATTCATGGGAATAAAAATCTAATCAGAAAAAATGCGAAACAAAGGGACACTCACTCATTGCGAGGGAGAAGAGGAGATCCCCCAAGAAGTCCATCGAATGAAGATGGCGCAGTGGAAACAGGAAAATAAGTTGAAAGGCACTTTTTGCGCTTGAGTGCTGTTGCAAAGCGTGTCGCAGGCCACCGGAAACGGAAATTCACAGCCGGCCCAGTACTCCGGCTACTTACTCCGCCGGACGAGTGGACCTGGGGATGGTCGGACAGACGGACAGACGGACGGAGGGACGAAGTCCCATGTCAATAGATAGCGACTGCCAAAGAAACACAACGGAGGCAAAAGTGAAAAAAGTGTTGTCAAAGGCAGAAATGCAAATTCTTAGAAATTGAGAACGAGTCGCAATGTTTTTAAAAGCGAAAAAAGCTAAATGCAGAAGGCCTTTGTGTAAAATGTGCTTCAAGGGGCTGCCTCTGCTGCAGGCTCCGATTATCCCCAGCGTTCTGAAGAGTCCTCATTTCATTACATGCTAATAATATGCATGAAATATGCATGCAATTACTCAAGCATTATTCGCATGCCAAGTCGGGCTGTACAAAAACGCTTAAGTGGGATGCAAAAGCCGGAGGACAATTATTCCGTTAATTGCCAAAGCTCTCCCTGAATTCCGCATCTCAAATTGACAATTTCTGGCTGCAACCGAACGGCACTGGCCACAGTCACTGCCACACGCTGTCATTCAAATCCAGAGACGTTGTCTTGATTTGCATAACCGTCCTGGCTCCGTCGAGCGGAGATTTGCAGGTCAATGCGGTTGGCCGGTTCAGCTGCAGAGTGCAGCTTATTAATGCAGCTTCCCCTGCCGGGCTTTAATTAGTCTAATTAAACGTTCGACCCACCTGGTCGAGATGGTGCGGTCAGCAAGTGCACGGCCAAAGGTGCAAAGCTGTGCAGAATGCGCATGCAACTGGAAAATATTGGGTGCAAGTCCTTAATTGGGGATGCAGCAGTCGGTCAATGCTTCAAGTGCATTAGCGCAGGCATAGGCAAATGAATTTACAAATTTATTGCGTTCTCAGCAATGAACCATGTCCACAGGCTGAAATGCAAAAATGTTATACTTGCTAGTACTTCTTAAGAAAAGTAAGCAAAGGAAAGGCGTGGTCCGCATGCTCCTAACTAAAGATTAAGCTAATAACTTTAGGCTAATAATCCATTTTCGAGGTGTGCTTACACGAGCAAACTGCTTTAAGACAGCTTACGATTGCCACTTATTTATTCCATTAGATTTCCCGCCAGGAAGCAGGATGCAAGGAGCGCGCTGGCAAACTGTCAATTGGCCTCAATCAAATCGCAGCATTAAAATCGCATTAATGGCGCCAGCAAATCTGTGAAGATTGTCAGTCAGCCTGCCATAACGCAACTATTTTTCACGCGACTAACCCAATGGGGCCAAGTCGATGCAGCGGGGCGTTAACGATAAAATGATTAGCTGCCGCAGCAGCTCACCGCACCACCCAACCACCCAACCAGCCAACCACCCAACCAGCCAACCACCTAGCCATCCAACCACCCAGCCACCACCCCCTTCGCAGCCATCAATGTGGGTCGTTGTAAAAGACAAGTTGTTAAGTAGCTGGGCGTTTGCACAGAAAAAAACAAATGAAACTTAATGAACTTTGGCGCAGGGTGGGCGGTTGTTTGGTTGGGCTGGTGAAGGGGTGATAGGGTTGGGTGGGGCCTGAGTGGCTGAGTAGCTGGGTTGTGGCTGCTGGCTAAACAAAATTGACGCCAGCGAAATTCATCCGAACAAATGGCAGGCACTTTGCAGTGGCAGCACATAAGCTCCATCCAGTAAATTGATGCAAGAACTCGACCCACCAGCGAGTTCCGCAAGCATGGAGCACGCGTACACTCTAAGTAAGAATCAACACCAAAATAAGAAAGCTGTGGGTAGGTAAACAAAATTGGCAACAACTTATCCGAGATTCTGCAAAAATCACGAAGAATTTCACATACTTGGCACGTACCTACAAAATATTAAAAGGACTGCAGCCAAAAGTTTAAGTATCATACCTTTGTTCCACAAATTAATATTAATGTGATAACTTTTATCGCTATGTTTGTTGCGGTCAAATACCGCATCTCAACAATATTTTTTAATGATCTCAAGCGATCGAATTACATACTGATTTTAATTCTTATTTCCTGGGATTCTCTGCAAAACGTTGCAGTTTTTCTCTGTGCGTATGGAGCAGTCGTAATGGCTGCAATAACCACAACCGAATAAAATTCAATCTGTGGAATGCTCTGCGCTCTCGCATTTTCTGCTGACAATCTGCAAACATAAGTGCAGCACAGCCAGCCAGTCGCTTCAGCCTTAGCATCAGCATCCGCATCAGCATCAGCATCACCATCAGCCCCAGCATCCGCATCCGCATCAGCATCAGTTGTACCATGAAGTTAAAAAGCACTCAACGCGGGCAGGAGCATCTCGTATGTAACTACTACGGAAATGGCCAAAGACATAGTCGCAGCATTCGGCATCGGGATCGGCATCTGGGTGCCCTTGCCCCACCTCGCATGCAACCTCGACTCCCAACTCCCAACTCCCAACTCCATGTTACCCATTTTTCTATCCCGCAGACAGCAGAGTTTCCAGCGCCATTTGCGCCATGCACTGCATCAGCATCAGCATCAGCGCATTATTGGATGATTTATTGACGTCGATATGCTTAGTTGAGCAGCCGTTTTTAGAGTGTGTGCGTGCGAGTCGCAGACACACAAAACAACACACACAAACCAGCCGCTGGAAGGCAACACGACTATCGGATACCGTCTGTCGGATAACATTTTAGGTAATAAAATAAATTACAATAACATATACAATATTTATTGAAATAATCAATTTCAATAATCAATATTTATTTAAGTAATCAAATGGGGTTTCTAGTAGTATCTCTCCAGTTTCAAACATTTTTTGAGAGATCGAAAAGGGACTTTTCCAGATCAAAGTCTTTATACACATATCCCCTAGAGCATCCAGTTTCCGAGGAACGCACAAACACGACGCTACATTAGCCTCATTAGACGAATGCATCGGGGTCACCATCGCATGAAACTGCAAGGACGAGTCCCTCAATGTAACGTCTCTTCAGCTCGTTTCGATCCTTTTCGTATTTTATTTAGAGTCCTCGTTTTGTCAGCTCTCAGCGAGCATATGGGTTGAATGTTCGATTGGAATATGCCACATTAAAGATTGGGCACGCGCTGCGCCGCAAATTGCATTTCGTTGAGGATGGCAAAATCATCCAACTATGCATATGCGTTCAAATATTTTTGGCCACGACCGCCGGCGGCGATAACGCTTATATATATTTACGAAAAATAGATTTACACATGCCCGTGTGCATATAGGACTTAGTGAAGCCAATGCATTTTGCTGGCAGCGCAAACTAATTGCATGCGAGGTTGGATAAATGGGCATTTGGCCGACGATCAATAGGAGCCAAAGGGCTGGCAGTCGATTGCTTTGCGTCTTGCCGGGCTAAATGAAATACGTTTTCCAGATGCTCCTGGCCAAAAGGAGCAGGACGATCCAGCACGACACACATCCGCTTGCCAAATATTTGCTTCCGTCAAATCAACAAATTCATACATTTTTGATGGCATTGCAAATGGAGCTTTGTGCCGGAGCTTGTGTGCCAGTGTGCTGTCAGCAAATTTCATTTCTTATTGTCAATCGAGGAGTGATATGCTTTTAGCAATAAGCAACAAACGGAAATGCACACTTGCGTTTCTGCAGCGGAAGCTGTCGCTGGAGCGGCGGAAGTGGATGTGGATGTGGATGTGGGTGTGGCAGTGGCAGTGGAAGTGGCTGGGAGTCGGCGAAACTCGTTGCCATTATTTATGCAACGCCAATTGTGCAGCGGGGCCTTTGGCCCATCTAACTTTCGTCTATTTATAGCGGATTTGGGGAATAAAGGCCATTCTGGTCTATAAAGTGCTTTTTGTGAATATTTAAAATGTAAACTAACAACGGCAATCATCATGTTACTACTTGAGTACTCTTTAAAAATGCCTACAAAAGACATCAATTTTTTCGCTTCATTGCCTCCTAATGAACGAAATCGCATTAGCTGCAACAATGGCGGATATGAATTATTGTTACAATGGAATAAAAGCGCTGTGAAACGCAACAAATTGCAGCCCATTGTTCGGAGAAGTCAGCTCGTGTAATTGCCAAGCAAATTAAATAACTCAATTTGCTTTTAGAGCTGGTCAATGAATTGGATTTGTATTTTATTTAAATGCAATACTGCAAAGCGAGGACGACGGGACCTGCCAAGGACCAAGTGGCACCCAAAGGCACCCAAAGGCACCCGGGGAAAATTGGAAAAAGCACTCACGCTGATTGCGTTACTTAAGTTTCCTAGAAGAAAACGGCAGGAGAGTCCGGCTGCAAGGACGTCTGATTTATCGTGTACGAACAAAACGTGAGATACTTGCCACTCTGCATTGACAGAATCTATACAGGAGTACGAGTGTTTGCTGCAAAGACAATCAAAGTTAGCACGTGTCGTAAATACGTTTATATACCAAACAAAAACGAGCATTAGTATGTGCATATTTATGTGGGCCACAGCACTTAAATCGGTTCAGTTTCCAGGCGAATATGTGACACGTTCTGGGCCAAAGTTTAATTGAAAAACATCGTTCAAATGCAAGTAGAGCAACTGCTGGTAGAAGTTTGTGCTCTGAAAGGATTCGATTGAGTCCTTAATAAGCAAACATTTACGCTGATTAAAGGTAGTTTTTCCAGGGAAACTATTTATTTAAACGAACCATATATAACTTTTAAAGTGGAACTTTCCTTTGAATATTACCTTTGTCTTAATACCTTATGCATTTTCAATACACATTTTTCTTTCTTTGTAATAATTGCGTTGATACAGATACTATTTGGGCAAAACTTTGCTTCGAGGCCCTAGGGGGTATTTTAAAAATAGAAGTACAAATTGTGTGGGAACATTTCAGCTTCCATTTGGATTTATTGATGTTCAAGTCCCTGGGTTACTTCTCCACTCCCAGTGCTGTATATCCTTGTAGCCCGCATGAAAACAGATGCCTATTCCCATATCGTACCGATTTGTAAAACCCGACACCTTCACGCAAGAAGCATGTCGCCTATAGTCGAGGTAGCTCATCCTGGAAGACAAATAACATTTTCCGCCTTTCAAGATTTCATAACGCTTCAATAAACCCAAATGGTCCGCTGGCACCCAAGGTTTTCCTGGTTTCTCGTTAGCAAATGTCGTGGGTTGCGTGTGTTTTCGGGTCTTGTAAGTTTAATGGTTTGATTCATGTGGCGTCTGTTCGATGGGGGAATTCGCATGCCGCTCTCGCTGTCAGTGCAAATAAAACTCCTCAAAGTTGGTCATAATGAGGCGCCCAGGTCCCAACACTTCAAGCACAAAAACGCAATTAAACTTGGGCCAAGCGAAGGAACCGAAGTAAACTTTCCAGCAAATTGACAGCTAATTAATTTGCCAATGATCTTAAGGTTACGCCAAGGAGGCGAGAAGGACCAGGACACCTGCGAAACAGACTGGCTTATTTGCAAATTGGGCACTTAAGTGTCCCGGGAGGATGCGCTTTATGACAGCGACAATTGAAGCTAATTAAGCGGGATTATGCAGTCGGCTTGTTGAAAACGCTCTCCTCGAAAATAAATGAAATTCGTGAGTTGTTTCTCGAGCACAAATTCCAGCATTAACAGGCTCATTGCTCAGCGAATGTCTGCCGGACACAAGCCGGGAATATCATGGATTTTGGCAGCGGAAATAATGGATGGAGAGTCTAGTGACTTCTCCGCACAATTTACGAGTCGTTGGGTGTAATAAATTAGCCAAACTTGTTACGCAAACTGAAAATGCCAATAAAAAATGCGTTGCGAAAAACAGAGGCTAATAAATTATTGACCTCCACCCCGATTGCCTAACTCAACTGGGAGTTTTTTGGAGGCGTTTTCAAGGAGGAATTACACTTGTCCCAGAAAAAGAGAAAAAAGGCGATTTAGGACGGCAGATAACTTTGTTGTTATCTTACAGTACTTTTCGAGATAAATCAATAGGATTTGTGTTTTCATTAGAAAGCACTTTGTATTCTCAACCTGGCATTTAGTGTATTTATACATTATTTTTAAAATACTTAGCCTGGATTCATTTCGCTGGAAAACACAGCTGTTAGTCTAATGAAAAAATAGAAAACTGCACCCGGCAACGGCAAAAGCGAGATTCAATCAGTTTAATTAAGGCCTGGATTACTCTGTAACCATTCAACTTTTCAGAGCGCATTGCATTATTTGCACTGCGCTTAAAAACGCACTGCGCTCGAAGAGCAAATCAATTGAATTGGCGTAATGTTGCCAAGCAACTTTGACTGCAAAATCAGGATAAAAGGTGCAGCAGCAGGAAAAGGAGCAAAGCAGCTGCAGCACAAGGATCTCATTGTTGCGCACAAACTTTAAAAACTTTTCTAGTGCCCATCCGACTTTATTCACTCACTCAGCTCGCCCAAGCCCTCCAGTTGGCTTCGAGTGGCTTTTGGGTGACTTTAATCTACTTCAGTTCAGGCAGACAGACATAATCATTCGGCATATTCAACGGGCGGGAACTTATGCGCCTTGGTCTGCATTGAAACTCAAATCAAAGTTGCTCGATGTGCTATTTGCATTTGGAATGCATTTTGCTGGCTCTCATTTGATTTAAAAATTTGATTTTCCCCCTTTTGGCCAGCACTTAAGTTTCGTTAAGCCATAAAAGTTGGGCAGTCGTTTTGGCTCTTGATAGGTTCGAATTTTCTAACCCAGAAGCCTACTCTAAGTCGCCAAATTTTTAATACGCCAGCGTATGTATCTAAGCCAAAATTCGTGAGCTTTTAGTCTAAGTTGGCATCTGAAAACTGGCATTAAACATATATTTTCCATTTATTGGATTAGTAATTAGGGTTTCAGTAATGAAAAGCTGTACTTTTAAAAAAGAAAATAAGGTCGCAACTCTTTGATCAGGGTTTTGCTGAAGATTATGACTACAGCATAAGGATTATAATTGCCAAGGACTTCACAGGAGGCCTTACATAAATCGTAATTTTTCACAAGGCTGAATAAAAATATCTGTCTAAAGAAAATTCATAATCACCATGGGAAATGCAAGGCTTGCATTTTCATTTGCAGCTTAAGTAAATGCGCAAAGTTAAACAAATGGCATTTCGAAATATAAAATACGAGTAAAGACGCTTTTAAGCAGCTTTAATCGAAATGAAAATAATTCCCTTCGGACATCTGTCGATATTCATTAATCCTTTTGGCCCAGATATCACGGAAGTCACACGACGAAATGATTGTATATATTGCGTATACGCTCTGTTGCCCCAGCAGGGAGTCGTAATTAAGTGCCCTAATGCAGAGGAAAATCTCCTTTCAACGCACACTTGCACACGTCACACACGAATGGGATTTTTATTCAGTTAGGTATTAAAGGGGCCATAAACAATAAGTGAAACTGCAGCTGACAGCACGTAAATATTTATGAAATTTTCACAACAAACAAAATCTAACTAAGGCAAATAAATGCTTGCAGGCACAGCCGTATTATGAACTGCAATCGAAGCCCTTACGCATACACACAAGCAGGGATGGGCGAGAATGGAAGGATGTTAGAGGACTCCGGGAAAATACGATTCGCAGGGAGGGCAGGACACGTGCCGCCTCGAGGACAATGTGACCGATATGCAAAAGTTCCGACCACAGCAGCGGCAAAGTTGAACGAAAGGATGTGCTGACATTGTCCAGAGACAGTTACCTGTGATATTTTGTGAAATTCCAAAGGACACACAGGACCAAACCGAGACATCCCCAATATGCATCGGCCATTGGGCGATTGGGTGGGCGGTTACCATCTAGACACATAGGCACACTCGTATAAACAGGATTATGTGTCTCGGGGGGTTATGTAAGTAAGCTTCCGTTGTAAATTGATTTTGTAGCAAAGCCGGACACACTGAGGGAAAATGAAAAGGATTTTATCCACTTATTGTTGCCAGGGGTCGTGCCTGGCCACCACCTGAAATGAAAACTACACAGGTTCGTTTGCACAACTGCCGAACTTCGTTCATACAGCTGTGGTCGCAGTCGTATGATTGGGAATAGGAATTATTTCACATGATTTGTTGAAATGTTGCTAACGAGTTTCACAAGTCATTTTCTTTACCGCAAAATAACTAAGCGAATGAATTTTCATTTTACAAGAGAAAGTAATATTTTCATGACCCCCGCTGTTTATATATTACATTACAAATTTGGGTCGAAGAAAGGCGGTCCGAAAGTTGCATGAATGACTGATCTTCTGTGTGGAAATATTTTTAATTTTGGCATAGCTCTGATTTGATTGTGTCTGGTCGAGGCGAGTCTTGCTGTTCGTCCTGAGGATGTCCTGTCCATTTTTTTGTACATTCTGCGGGCTGGAGACAATTTTTCGCTTTGTTCGGCTGACATTTGCCGGATGACTGAAGGACGGGTTGACTATCTCTATTCTGCCCTCTGTCCACGTCTATGCTTTTGATATTGATGTCCTTTGAAGTGTTTTCAATTAGTTTGCATTTCGCTTGTCGTTTCTCTCACTCCTTGGTTTCTTGCAACGTTCTTCTTTTTGTGCTCGGCATTTGTCGGTAAAAAGGTTGAAATAAATTGTATGCAAAAGAGGTTCGTGCCTTATTAAATAGTTGGAAAATCTACATAATAATCTGAAGAGAGCTGTAGTTCTTATACAGTAAAACATGAATATATATATATCAATTTCTATGCTTTGTTTGGAGCTCGCTATTAGAAGCGACACGGTATCTAATAGTCGCCATGCTTGGCTACTTCCTCTTCTATTTGTGCGGAGGGCAAAAGGCCCGGGACATATTAATAAAAGACAGACGGCCATGGGAATGTCCTGCGACCGTCTGCTAATTGAACGACGAGCGCCCGACTATCCAATCCTTCCAGGACTTGTCAGCTTTGCGCCAAATGAGTTTCAAAGGTAAACGGGGAGCGGAATGCTGGCAACTGGCCACTGGCAACTGGACAAACTGTCTACATGTGCCCCAAATTGGCGCTCAGTCGGATTAGCTGCTTTTTGCTACAATCTGCAACTGCTCTGTTTTTCACTTTTTCACCTTTTTGCTGCATTTTAGGGGCGCTGACAACTGCGAACAGGTGGCTGGCAAACATTTACGTAAAGTGTTCGTGCCATTACTGCCTTTGGGATGGCCATAAATATTTGCGCTGGCTAGTTCAGTGAGCATCTGTGTCGAGCGGATCTTTGACATGGCGCTAGATAGCATAAATTGGGAATGAGCGAAGGCTATCCCACAGATAGCTTTTATTCAATTCTATTCCTCGCATTTCCGCTCTCCGCCATCAGCATAATTTACTCGGACTTCCGTTCTGGCTCACTCGAACCCCAGCGTGCATATTTTATGCCTTTTATCATAATTTATGCGTTGATACAGCAAATGCATAAAATTAAATTCAATTCACATAGACACTCGCCCATCCTTTTCGAGTTTTCCGAATGCATTCAATTTTGATTTAATGTAATTCCCACTGTGGCCGAGCCCCTTTCATGCAGTGACCATTTTTAGCTTAGACCAAATGATGGTAGAAATTTGCATAAATTGCATTTAATACTGCCTGCATATCGATATGAATGCTTCGGTGAGATCGGGTTATGCAAATCAAACTCAGACGTGGCTGATTGGATAATTGTCGGTAATCAACAGCAAAGCGATTTTCTAAGCTTCACGAATGTCTCACTAATGCATCGACAAATTGATAAAAATATGCCAGCCTGAATGCTTTTAGCATTTCAACTCTTAATTTGGCAATTGAAATGTGGCTGTTTTGTTCGCCTGTTTTGACTTTTGAGTTTGTATCAAAAATGTAAAAGCGACACGAAACCATAGCATTTTATATGTTACGCAGTAAACATAAACAAATGGTGCTAAACAGGAAAATTTTAATATATTTTAATTAAAAAGCCTAAGCTCACAAGAGGGTGCCTCTTCAATTAAAAATTTGTACATAAAATGAATATTCTGAGGCGGCTGTCGGATTTCTAAATTTGCAAAAGCTCTTTCAAAGAATACATATTTTCAAATCCATACGAGGCAAAAAATTATTTAATTAAGAAGCACAAAAGCCCTGGCGATTTCATCTCTAGCTCAATTCTTCCTCCTTGGCTCGTTTCATTGATTTCGTTCGGGCAATAAAAATTTATTACCAGCATACCCAATCCGGCTCATTCCACCTAGACTGAACCGTAAAAAACTTCAGCAGTGAACAAAAAAATGAAGATGGCGAGCCAGGAGCCAGGATCCAGGATGGAAACTGATGATTTTATCACAGCCAGCAGTTTTTCAGCTTGAACTGTGGCAATGGCCTTTTATTCAATTTGCGCGCTTCATTCAAATTGTTCGCCGAGGGAAGTGGAGAAAGAAATGTGAAAGTTTTGGTCGCCTTTTGAACCTTTTGGCACTCGCCACCGTTGTGTTATTGAGTCTGTAAATCGCCAAGCTTGTAGCCAGTTAAGCCGCACTATAGCCTGCTGCTTTAATTTCAATTTCACTGAATTTCACTGAAGGCAGCGGTATAAACGAAAGCCGAAAAAAGTTAAGTCAGAGCCACGGGGCGCATAAAATGCGGCGTTAATTTGACAGGCAACGTCTGGGTGCAGAGGCATGTGTGGAAAAAAGCGAAAGTGTGGGGCGTCAAGGGGTTAAGAGCTGTCGTCGTTGGCAAAAAGAAGAATTGCGTTAGCAACTTATCGGCAAGGAGATATTATAGATTCGAGTCACAAGGAAAGATAATTAAAACTCGCATTAAAAGCTCATTTTCGGAACATTTTAATAAACCTAACAAGGTAAGTGTAAAAAAAAGCTGGCTTAAACTTTATAGGCATAGCTTGATGTTTTAATACCTTATTTAAAGTTAACATATTGCCTTTTCTATTTTAGGAATTCCATAAAAAATAGAATGGGCCACACTCATCCTTATTTAATTGTCTTGGAATATAAGTATACTTATTATTATTTTTGGAGACTTGACAAGTAACTGTATTTTTAAATATTCCACTGAGTAGCACAAAATGTACGTTTTCCCTAGTCGAACATATATTACTCCCACATATATTACTTCGATCGCACGATTAACTCGCCGCAGGAGCTCATCCTGGACGGATTAAAGGACTCCACCACAGGTACTTCCCTGCGCGATCTGGCCACCTTTGAGACGTGAAAGACGGGACTTCCGGGGGAAGTCTGCTTTAAGGTTATCACGGAGCCACTCGAGGAGGCCATGGCCAAGTGGGTGGACTCTTCTAGGAGATACCGCCGAAACCGTCAAAACCGCCAGACGTCGGAAATGGTAAACTCCGCAACCAAAGACGGGGAATGACTGTTGCCATAATTAATTCATAATGCCGAGAGTATCCGCTCTAGTGGCCGAGAAGAGCAGCGCAAACACTTTATTAAAATTAAAATTTATCTAAATTGCGACAGCAAGCTATTCTATCCGCAAAGTACTTGAACAACTTCGCCAGCCTTCGTCTGACAATGACGAAAGGGTTGATGTGGATGCCAGCCCTACCCGCAGAGTAAAGTGTCTGCACCCCTTCCACATAATGTTCCCCTTTTCCCATTTCTCTTGCATTTTTTTCCAAAGGTGCACTCCTTGTTGCTGCAACGTCTTGTGTCTGTCAAACGCCAGTCTTGGCGTTGTGGAGCGCTGAAATTGAAAGCTACGCTCGCTTCATCTTATGGCCAGGTGGGGCTAAGATGGAATAGACTGGGGAACTGGGCCCGGCCTTTGCATTCCCGATGTGTCACTTTGATTTATTATTTTCGACAGCCCTCCCCACGGCACTCCGCTTACAGGACTCGTGAGTCTACGCAGCAGCAGAAAAATACACCAGAAACAACAAGTGGTTCGAACACAACATAGATACTTGGGGCTAAAAATAATGCAACAGCATATTTAAGCCGAAAAACATTGTTTTGTCTTATTATTATTTTATATATTTATTATTATTTGTTATACTTAGAGAGACAAATTTTAAGAAAAATCTATGAGATACATTGATCTATGAACACATATTTCGGGACTCACCTAGTTTATTGTTGAAAAATCATTAAAGTTAATAATTTCCATTCAAAATGGCACGTTCTATTTGTACTGTTTTGATCCGTATACTAACAAAAATAAAGCAATAAAAAAAGAGAAAATAACATTTTGTTAAAATAAATCGCTTGTTTTTCTGATGATTTTTATAAATTGCAAATCTTTTTTCTTGCCCAGATTTAAAACAATATCAAGCATATTGTTCTCCCAGTGAATCCAGTTCTTGGGAAGAACGCAACTTGAGCGCACTTTTTCATTTCCCTTGCATTTTTTACGCGCCCCTGCCACTTTGCGTTTTTATCTCATTTATTTATTTTACAATTAGACAAAGTGAAGTGCACTTCCACACGGCAGCAGCTGCACATGGGTGGCTGGTTAGGAAGGGGGATTGGGATTGGAATTGGGGTGGCAATTGCAATTGCAATTGCAATTCCAGCTGCAGTGGCAATGGCAACTGTTCTGCCATGTCCACGTCCATGTCGGGTGTGTACTTTGTGGTGTGGCAGCACGCCAAGGAATCCGGAGCCCAATCGAGAATGGAGAAAAATAGGGAGTATAGGCGGCCTTGTGGCTGCCTTAAATCAAAAGCTTATGGGCAAGCTGCTTAAAATTAACATTAAGGCTTAAGTATGCCGTGGACCCACTGCGCACAGATACGAGACGCGAGGTACGGATACGAGATACGAGATACTTTACAGAGCAGATACTTTCTCGCCAAGGCTGAGCTGGCAGACTGGCAGACTGGCAGGCTGGCAATAATCATAAAAGTAGCCCGCACACAAGTCTCCCGCAAAAACTTTTCACATCGACGAAACAAATGGCAAATGGCCTGGTAGAAGAAACACTTAAGGGCCAGGTAAGTGAAAACTCAAATAAAAATGGCAGGGCACCCCGAAAAAGGAGCAAACTTTTACAATGCAAAGGCAACTCGAGGTCGGGCTATTTTGGAGCATCGGAGAACTTCAAGCTGCCTCAGATTCAATGAACCAACAGTTTGCAGACCTTAAAGGCAATTTCCCGACAAAATTTGACTGATGGACTGACAAAACAATTAAGCAAAGTTTTTAATATAATCTATTACTTAAAATAATGCGAGCTTAAAGTGATTCGTAAATGGAATTAAATAAGTAGGCAAAAGGTATTTTCTTAATACATATATGCAAATATTGCACTTAAAAAATGTTTATAAGCATAATAATGATTGAAATTTAAATAACCATATTAAAACACTTTTTAGGCATAGCATGCACACCGGTTTTTGAAGTACTTCATGCTAAGTGATTTACTTTGTGGATTTTATGAACTGCTGAACGCCTTTTTAACTACCAAATACTCGTTTTATTTGAGGGAAACTAAGAACGATTTTCTGCAATATATTGGGGGCACTTGCAGCAGTTGGTTGTGAGCCTTTGAAGCATTACCGCTGCGCCTTAGGCTATGCAAGGCTTTATTTTGCGACATCAGCTCTTTGAAGTCAGCATAAATTTTGATTGCGAATGGCCGGCAGCTGGACATTTGTAGCCATCCGCTTGGTCGATTCGCCGGACCACAGTTTGTCGAACTGCGATTATGGAACTGTGTACGTCTAATTGCAATTTCGGCTTCATCTGGCTTGTCTCGACTTAAAGGCACCGGGAAAAATCGCAAAGAGCACCGGAAAAGAGCTAAAAACTAAGGCAAACTGGAAGTTTTCATTGCATTAGCCTGGTCGGAGCAAAGTTGAAATGTCAACGCAAAGTCACACAGATACGCATACTATGACACAGACATTCATGCGAATTGTGCACTTTTCCGACTACCGTGATTGTGTTGTCATTTTTTTGGCCAGCACAGCGATTTTTTGGCCTAAAAATAACAGAACATATTTTTACAAAATCGCGATTTTTATTTCATATGGAAAACAACGGATTAGATTCACCGCGTAAAGCATTTTATAAATGTTTCTGCAACTTAAAAGAAACACTTAAAGAGAGGAGAAGGATCTACAATTTCAAATTAACATGTGATGAAGTATTATATTAATATATTTACTACAAGAAAAATAACAGCGATACTTCACCCACTCCTATTTCGGCATTCCTTTTAATCTTTGTTTTTGACGACTTAATGGGCTTTCTGGCCAACTTGCGTTCAGCACTGTCGACCTGCATTTCAGCGGACAGCAGGAGTCGAAAAATTTTGAAATGCGACCCAATTTTCCCCGTATCGCAACATGGCAGAGTTCAACACATTTCCGCACCTAGAGAAGGGGGAGGGGAGAAGGATGCTCGGCTAGCTGACGTTTTGTCGAGCTGTGCATTTTGGCCATGTGCATGTCAGGGCTGGGTTCCCAATGTAGCCACGCCCTCGCCACGGCCTGGTCGTCAGCCCACTTTTCACGGCCCAGTTGAGCCATCCGTCAGTTCGATTTATGTCACACATCCTGGCAAACGCACGTGTGTATTTGCGCTTGCTAATTAACAAACGCTTGGTCTCATTGCCGGCCAGTGACGGTTTTTTGTGGGCCAAACTGACTAATTACACCGCGACGTAATGAAGTGACACGGATAGTCCACTTCATCAGCAGCGGTAAAATGCTCTGTTTAAACAGTTTACATTAAACACTATTCATATAAAAAACTGCAGAGTGAAGTGGGCGCAAAAAGTTTAAAAATAATTGCATTTAATAATGCCGCAGCTCGTTGATTTCATGGCTGCAGAAGGTTATTATTTGCGAGCCCGCAGGTTATTGCCGCTTTACAGCAATGCGAGCTGATTTAAATTTCAAAATTTATCACAAGCCTTTGAGCGGCACTATTGAATAACACAATGAAGGGAGTTTCATTGTTTAACGTTACTTACAGCCCGCCATGTCCATCCACGACCATCCATGTCCCGCCAGAGATCCCGCCATGTCCATCCATTTTCCGCTTTGTCCCGCCAGAGATCCCGCCATGTCCCGCCAGAGATCCTGCCATGTCCCCGCCAGAGATCCCGCCATGTCCATCCATGTCCCGCCAGAGATCCCGCCATGTACCGCCGTAATATTATTATTATTATCTATTATTATTATTTCATCGTTTTAGCCGCAGCAAGGCAAATTTCTGCCGGAAGTTCGCAACGAAAAATGATAAAAATTAAAGCGTTTAAACTCACATCAATATAAATTATGCACGTGTAGTGCCATAACTACTGGCTGTAAATTACCAGACTGTCGTTTCTGGATAAGTATGAAACTAAATTACACGCTATTATTGCATTATTTGCCCAACAAATATTACTAGAGCTAGAAATATGCTCTTATTTGTATTATAGATGAATGTTAAATAGGTAAACGTTTTCCAAGATGTTATTTTAAAATTGTGATATTCCATGGAGTATTTAATATGTATTTTTTGAAGTACATTTCTAAAACTGTTAGCTTAAGTTAATTTTTCGCCTAACTTTAAAGAGTAATCTTGAAGTCGTCTTATTTTGTTTTTCTGAGTTTTTTGAGCGCGATGTTGTAGAGTCCTTATCAGCACTAATTCCATTAATTAATATGCATTTGCTGTCATTAATCAGTTCGCTGTTCAATTTGTGAAAGCGAAATTCAGTACTAATTCGTGTGCTTAGATACAAACGCAGTAACCTAGAAATCTGCGCGGATTAGGAAATTAGCTCAAATTGGGCACACACCGAATGGCTTTAAAATCAAATTGGGAGCCACACATATTGTCTAATTTTATTTAAAATTTTATTTTGAAATCCTGTCTCCTACCTAATTAGTTTGTTTTTCAGAGGCCTGCCAGCAAACCTGACAAAAACCTCAAAAAGCAATTATCAAATAAAGCAAGGCAAGGAATCTTTGGCACAGCACGATCTGAATTGAAGTCAGGACTCACAATTCCGAGCAGGATAAAAACGAAAACAACAGGAAATCAAAAAACAAAAACAAAAGCAGCTGCGAGTCAAACACAAAATGAAAGGACATTAAACATGAACGAGCATTGTGGCACAAAGTAAATGCAGGATTAAAACGGCTCATTCTGTCCCGGCCGTGTGTGGGTGTACATTTGTGTGTTCCTAGGGGTTACCATGACCCACCCACCTGCATTGCAGGGCAAGACCACCGCACCACCCACCGAGAATCCAGTCTCAATGCCGCCACTTAAGCAGCGCTACGTGAGCCAAGAGACACACACGCAAATAACTGCGGGGGTAGCTTTTAATTATCTCGTTATTTTTTAATTTCCACCATTTCACTGATTTCATTTTGAGCACATCGAGCGCGACGGGCGGTCGCCTTCCTGGCCAGAAAAATAAGAAGCTCTGGAGGGAGTCACTCCGTAATCCCGACGCCATTCGAACCTGCTGAATATGCAGAACGGGGCATCTTAGGGCGCAACTAATTCGCAGCTCGGTTAATTCTGTCCAGGTTGTTGTCTTGGCGACACACTGCGAAAATGACGTACATTTGTGGGGCTATATAATTTTCGATTACTTTGTAGAGAGAGAAACTTATCAGAGCATTTTGGAGCACTAATAAGTGCTCACTTAAGTTAGTTAAGCTACTAACCATCAGAAATGGTCTAGTCTACTAAAATACCTTCTTCTGTATACAAAATGCGCAGCTGTCACTTATGGTATTAACTATTCCAGCAGGGAAAGCAACGTTTCAATATTTCTCTCTGTACAACAATAATTTGTTTACGCTCTAATGACCCGGCCACTTGGAATGGCTCTTAAAGCCCCACAAAAACGACGGTTGAGTGTAAAGTGAGCTGAAAAACAATTAAGTCAGCTGAGAAGCCCACCATTCCACCTTCCCAGTGCCACAATCCCCCGACCTGGCGACCCACCAGCCCTGCACATTAACATCAAATTAGTTCGTGGATTAACACGTTTTTCACATGCCGGTGGCGAACAGGAGGGAGCAGCGGAGCTCCAGGAACCCAAGCTCCATTACGCATACGACCCGTTGCCGGGCGGGGAGGCCTTTCGTTCCTTAGTTCCTTAGTTCTTTAGTTTGTCCCCCGTGTGCAGCGAGCCGTGTGAAAAGGCTTACTACACTAATTATACTCATGGCTAGCCCTTATTTTCGGGGGCATGGCTAAAAATACTTTAAAGTTTATTATTAACAAGTGAGACTATATTAAAGGCCGTTGGCCTTTATCAGGCGGAACAGATTGGGCCAGCATAACGAGCAGCACGGCTTCACTACTTACCATAGAAATCTGCTACTTTAAATTGACTACTTGGTACTATATAATCTTTTTTATATTTGAGAAACATTTATTAAATAAATATTTAGTGAAACTTAGTAATTAGCCGTTTTCATAAAATAGTAGGCTGCCAGATCCATCATGGCTATTATTTCCCTCACCACTGTAGGTATATATTTAAATAAAGTTTTTGTTCGACCTGGCAAACTTTGCAGCTACAAAATAGGCTTCATTGCTCTTTTGTCATGCCCGGCAGAAGCTGGCAACATATACAGCTGGCAACGTATATCTTGAAGCTAAAATCAGTGGCACAATGAGCATATTGTGTGGCTAAAAAATTTAATGCTTACGTGCCTGAAATATCTACCGAGGCACAAAGGATGCGATTGCCATGTATGAAAGGGATATGTGAGGCACATCGACTCTTCGGGCAGAGTTCATAAATAAAGCGTCCGAAAATCTCGACTTTTGGCTTGGTTTAAAATAAAAGTTTCTTGCCGTCGCCGGAAAAAGAGTGGAGAAATTGCTTTCGAAAATGCAGCGCTATAAAGAAAATCGCTTACTGATTTACTCGCTCTGCTGTTCTGTGGCAAACGGGAAACTGTGGGGCACTGGGAAGGGGAAACGCTGCAACTAATAAAAGTTTTTGCTCTTCGATGGCGCGCTCGGTGGTGTGCCATGCCCACCAACACACCAACACACTCTCGCTTCCTGGCCATCGGTTGAAATGTTTGCTGTTGTGGCTTTTCAGCAATTTCAACGCACGTCCAGGGGGGCACAACACAAAAAGAAGAGCTCAATCCGCCCTGCACTTTAATAATGAGATTTATATTGAACAAAATTGATTGCCTCCAAGGGAGTCTATAAATGGGCCAATAAACATCTCATTGATCAGGTTCTCCTGGAGCCAACTCTTTTAGTGTCATCATAAACTAAAGACTAGGGGAGAGCTAGCAATATCATTCAAGTTCACAACGTCAAAAGGAAAAGTTTCGCGCAAAGGGGAATCATTAAATATATGCATATTCCTCTCTTGGTTTGCAAATAATGCAACTCAAAGCAAAAAGTTTCTTAGCTCACATAAGCTATTTAAAATGTATGATTTTATAAAATACTTTTTTTGCTGCACTCAGCTAAGTAATATATAAATCTAAATTTCGCTTTGACATCTTCTGCATGTGCGCCACCTACTGTTGGCTTTCAGGGAACACTTCTTACACGGCTCTTGCATCGTTTTTCTACATCTGAACTAAAGGCGACACCTAGCGGTAAAATAAATGAACTGCTTTACGCCGGTGTGCACTGCTTTACGTATTTACATTTTTGTTCAAACGGAAGTATATGTGAAGAAAGGAACTTTTCAAATGAATAACAATATAGTAAATTATAAAAACAAAATTCAATTGTGTAAATATGCCATAGTATAAGTAATAATAATCCTTACACATAAGGTTTGAATATTGAGTCACCTTGCTTATAAAGTAATTTAATTTAATTATTTCCTACGACTCTAGCATAAATATTTGCAAGCAGCACAATTGCAATTAAATAACTGCCACTTGCAAAGACAGCCTTTTTAAAGTTATTCCAAATGTTCGTTTTCCCCACCTTTTAACGATTTCCTGATTTATTGACCAGCAGTTTAGTACGAATTTATTCATTTTGTAATACTAGCAACTGAGAAGTAAATCTAACCCAACAAGACGAGCTGTAGAAAAGCAACTCCTTTCGGCAGTATCATTTCCTGTTTTGGGCCACAACCTGCTGACCAGCCCGAAACCAGAGCTCAAAGAAACGCAATTAAACTGGCTAAGTAACATCCAGTACTCAGAACACCGCTGTGAACAGCACTCAAGAAAGCCAGCCAACCAGCCAGCCAGCCAGCCAGCGGAAGTGACATTTTGCCATTTTGCACATATTCAATTAGCTGGACTTGCTGGGGAGATAAATTGATTAATTTGCTTGTGCAAATCAAACAATCGCACGAGATCCAACGTATAAATACAACAAGAACTCTGCAATCTAGAACCAGTTTCCAGCAAACAAACGTGCTGCCAACTACTTGCCGAGTAATCCAAAACGCCCGCACCTTTGCTGCCAAACAATCAACTGCCGGTAAGTTTCGACTTCCTACGTCACTGGCCCAAAAATCTTAAGCCTGTCTCGAAAGTGTCACGCCCACAAATCTCCGTTTATATGACGTATACGCCGCATGGGCCTTACTCATTATTCATACATACGTGGCGCGTGTTGCCAATTAGTTAGGAAACATGTAATTTGTGCCGCATAAAATTAACATAGCTACAAAATTTCCCACGATACAGTTGAGTTTTTTGCTTGTTTATTTTCCATATTTTCCATATTTCCATATTTTATTGGTGAGATTCGCTGGAATATATTTATATCGAAACCAGTTGGCAGCGTGTCCGGTTGGAGGCAGGACAAAAGAATTCTTATTTTATTTACATTTTACTGGGGCGGCATCTGGTCTTGGATCCGTTCTACGCTTTACATTTTAACCATATTTTTACTGCATTCACAGCGCCATTAATTAATGGGCTCGCCAGTCGCATACGATTTGCATTCATTACGATTTCAGTTCGATTCAGTTCGGCTGTGTCCGTTCGCTTGACACTTCCTGATACTATAGCAGTTTTTCAGAAAGAGCTTTTCGCCGTAGCTACTTTCTTTCCGAAGTCCGGTGAATTTTTCCATGTGCTCTTGAAAATCGGGGAAATTTTTTTAGTGCTATTTTTCTTGGGGACTTGCCATTATGGATATGATATGCATATGTTTATTGTTTAGCATTACTGAATTAAAATTAATAATCACAACAAAACATTAATTTTTGAATATTAATCATTAATTTCGTATTGATTTATATTTATTTTGTATAAAAATTAATTAAACAATTTCTTTTGTCGTGTATAAGTAAAGCCCAGCTCTTGACATTCCCTTAGTTCCGTTTAAGAAATATCTACAGCTCATCCATTCATCGCCCATTCAAAAGTGTCATAAAATCTGTTCAGACAATTATGCTAAATGGAACAAACTCTTTTCTAAGGAGAGGCACATATTAAATGTGCGTAAATTTGCGTATCGCCCGCTATTTTGCATACGCTTACAACATAAAATGGATATTTGATTGGGTTCGAATCGGCTTCGATTGACTCAAAGATCTGACGTATTTTAGCGCCACTGGGGCTGGCTTGTCGTGTCGACTTGGCTCGCATCTGCGACCGGCTTCAATAGTTGCTTTTTATTTTTTGCTGCCGTATCGGGCTTCTTTACTCTGTTAAGCTTTCGCATCTGCGTTTGGGCCGAGAGCATATGTATATAAAATAAGAAGACAAACGAGCGACTATAATTATTTCCAATCCGCTCTAGACAGACAACGGTCGCAAGCTAGTCAGCTCCCAAACAAATCGGTTGGAATCAAAGTACCAAAGCCATCACCATGAACTGCAAGCCCTTGATTTTGTGCACCTTTGTGGCAGTTGCAATGTGCCTGTTGCATTTCGGAAGTGCATTGCCCGCAATCAGTCATTACACGCACAAGCGATTTGGTAAGATATAGCTTACATAGCATTTCTCCGTACTCGTACTAAAATACCATTTCTGTTTTCCACTTTCTTGCAGACTCCATGGGTGGCATTGATTTTGTTCAGGTGGGTTGCAAATATAAGATTTGATGATTTTAAATAATAAATATTTGGCTAAGATCGTTGATATTTATTAAAATTATGTATAAATTATGTATTATATGTATTTGCCTCTTGGAAGAAAGGTGTAATTTATTATTCATACATTCGATGCTAAGATTAAAACATTTACATTTATATAAATTCGACTATTATATTGACACTATGTTTTATCCAGGTGTGCCTAAACAACTGCGTCCAGTGCAAGACCATGCTGGGGGACTACTTCCAGGGACAGACCTGTGCCCTTTCCTGCCTCAAGTTCAAGGGCAAAGCCATCCCGGACTGCGAGGATATAGCCTCCATAGCCCCGTTTCTGAATGCGCTCGAATAGAGCGATAAGAGGCGCCTCTTGTGCGGTGTGCGGTGTGTGTGGTGGTGTGTGCTTTTATGGCCTGTGACTCAGGTGTGGATTTGGGTCAATGTGATGCTCAACACGATGCTCAAGTCTTGGCGATCTTGGCAGCTGATGTCGACCACAACGATGATGACATGACTTTTGCTAAACAACTGACTTTCCAGCGCGAAACCAAAGAGTTCCTATTAACTTGTAATTGTGTAGTGAATAAACAAATACTTAAGAGAAATGCTTGTGAGTTTGCTTAAATGTTCGTTAAATCTTTTACTTCTTGCTAACTTTATTGTTTTCCACCATAAAAATTGATTGATTAGGTTTCCTTTTTTCATCATGTCTAGAAAATAATACTTTCACATATCACTCACCTTTATCCTCTACGAAATCAAACAAACATTGATTTTAAATTTTATTTAAAAAATACTTGCATATACAAAAACTTACATCGAGATATATTTTAAAAATTATTTATGTTTTCTTTTTCTGATTGCTTCGATATGCTTTAACTTAAGGCTCTATTTCTGCTATTTAATATTAATATATACAGAATGTATGGTTCATGCACGGAAATGCTGGAAAGAGCTCTGAAGAAATGGCAGTGTCAAAACTACTGACTCGCTATAGAAATGCGGATGGTGAGCAAAGACTAGTTGAGGGACTAAGCAGTAAGAAGAGAAAAGATTTTGAACTACAGAAGACAGAAGGTACAGGATATGGAGTCAAACAAAATGAATCGAGATTGTTAAACAAATCGTGGGAAACACAAATGGCATTTACTTCCTAAAGTTCAGCAGCGTATCGGGTATTTCATTGATGTAGTTCTAAAAAATAGACGTGTTAATACTTATCGTTCGGGTTGATCCCTCAATTGTTTACTTACATAGAGGGAGGGATCTACGCCGTGACCGCCAAAGTCCGCCCATTTAGTCAGATCAATGGATGGTATAATACCGCTCTTGCAGGGCACTCGAGGGTTGCTAGAAATGTTACAAATTATACATAATATGTTCGTAAAAACTTTTGAGGCGGTGTATACACACATTTCGTGATCCGGCAAGACCATGGGGTAAATCTGCACAGTATCAATCAGGTCGGTGTTGTCGCAGATCAATCGGGATAGCTTCGCCTTGCGAATCTCCTGCAGTTGCTCGGGGGAAAATGATGACGGCTGGTTGGGCAGTTCATACCAAAAGCGGTCACCACGACGCAAGTAACTCATCTGGGTGGCGATAACACAGGCAAAAGTCGGTCCCAGCATGGAACCAGGAAGTGATTTTTCAGAAACGCCTCCAGACCAAAGATCGATATCAGCAGGGTGCCTAAACGATATTAGATTAATATAAAAGTCAAAAGGAAAGGATTCCCTTCTAAAACCTACTCGAAAATGCTGCCGTAGCGCATAACAGTCTCGTTGGGCATGGATCCGTACATCTCATCCCAAGTGTTTGAGGTGGGCAGACCGCAGAATTTGCGGAACTCCATGTAACCGGGAATACCAAACTCCCGACCGCGCTGCATATTAAAGGACACCAGATCCATGCCAAACCGGGCACCCTCCTTCTTGAACAGATGATTGGTGACCTCCTGGGTTATCGAGTCGTCCATGGCCTGCGCCACTTGGTTCATCAGACCCATGAAGTACTCATCCAGCACTCCAGCACGGTAGAGATCGTAGGGTCTCCTGATCAAATCCGACAGACGTTTTGAGGCAATGAACTTGTGGGCCTTGGACCAGCGTTCCACCGCAGTTGGCAGCAGGGAGTGGCCAAATCGGAAGGCAGCTCCCGCAAAGGAGTCAATGATGCCGGGATTCACTGTGGAATCGTAGCCATCCCAGTAGCCATCTTTCTGGAGAACCAAGCCGAACTTCTCCATCACTTCCTTGCCCAGCAAAATGGGCAGAAACTCGTTGAAGGTGACGTGCTGAACTATGGCGATATTGATGCGTCTGGCCTCCTGGAACAGGGTCTCATCATCCCAGTGCTTATTGATCTGCGCCAGCCCAGTGGCCAATCGATTGTGTTCCCGCGCCATCAAGGTGTGCATGCAGGTGAGCACCAGCTGCTCATTAACTCGAATCTCGCCGCCCTCGAAACAGTACATGCTCTTGTTGGGACGCGTGCATCCCTCGTCGGGGATATCCAGCTTCAGGGGCAGCAGATCCTTCAGGCCGTACTCCTGGAACACGGGATTCATGCGCATGAGGCCTCCGTAGCCAGTTCTCAGTTTGCGGGCAAATGATTCCTTTACGCCGTAAACGGTATTAGCATCGATGACACCAGTCAAGGTGTTGAACTGCTGACGGGATCCTAAGAAATAGAGACAAAAGCATTTGAGTACCATTAAATAAATACTACTATTATTTTATCATAAATATGCATTACTCACCTAATTTGCAGCCTGGACGAGGAGAGGGGAAGCCGCGCACGAAATCGATGCACTTGACATTAAACAGGCGATAGAAGTAATCGTCGTCGGGAATGCGAATCTCATTGCAGTACGGATGCTTCAGATGCAATGGTCGCTTGCAGCACTCCTCGGGATCGTTCCGGTTAATGGGATCTGAATTGGAAACAAATTAAATGATTTTATTAGGATTTCTAAGAAGCTCTGCTTTTACTTTTAAATGCACCAACACTTTTGAAACATTTTATAATGAAATTTCCCCTGCCAATGGCATGATTATTCAACTTACCCAACGGCGTTCCCGTGAGCGTGAAGTCGTGATCCATGAACTGACCCCAGGCGATGACCATTACGGTGCCCGCGTGATCGTGGAAACCGTCGTCGGGATGCATGGTGCGTGAAACCACTCGAGAGAAGGGCAAATCCCGACCAGTGACCGAAATTCTGGGAGCGTTGATTCCGTCCGAATAGAGGGGACCGATCAGGCGCTGGAACGGAGCATTAGCTGCCCCCCAAGTCGGGTGCTCGATGTTGTTGCACAGGCCATCGAAACGCCGGTATTTTCCAGGGCGACACTCAACTCCGGCGAAGAAGGGTGGACACACCTCGCGGATCAGAGTCTTCGAGGTATCAATCGTTGGCAATCCTTTTTCGATTTCTTCATACGATAAGCCATATCTGAAACATAACGACGAATGGAATTTAGCCGACACTTCATCTAAACGCAACTGCGATTATCGCTAAACTTGGCTCTTTCCTGCCGCCAACTTTTCGGGCAATCGAGCAACCAATTTTACACATAGAAAATAACACCTCAGTTAAACTAACAGTAGTAAAAAACGAGGCAATAAAGGTTGAAACATAATCACAGAGCAAGCCAGTTTAGATTTAGTCAAAATTAAGCTACTTAAAATTATGAATATTATTATGTAATTGCGTTTGTAATAAAAACCATAATCGAGGTACCAAGACCAGATATTAATCCGCATTTATCTAAACTCCTTCTTTTTTGCCAGTGTGCTCTAAGATTTTTATTGGAAAATTGCAAAATTATCGTATTAGCCTAGTTAGTACCGCAATTAACGCGCTTTAGTTCGTCGCCAGTTATTGATGTTGATGTCTGGCGCTGACAGTCACATAAACATTCAATTGGTTTCCAATACAATTTTATATTTCGGTCTGAGACTTCGGTGCTGGCAAACAGGTATTTGCTGGCAGAGGAAGTCGAGTGTGCCGGCACATAAATCGCCAAAGGGACCGGCATTAGCTCTTCCTCGATGCATGAGAAAGCGAGAAAAGCCAAAGGGAAACTGCGTCCGGCTGGCCATTGTGTGAAGATGGGAAGTGGAAAACTGTGAAGCTTCACAGTCAATTGGGTCGGCAATTTACTCGCCGAGGTTGCAGGGTTGCAGCACGTGAAAGTACCGGAGAAGTGCAGAAGGGAGATCTCGAAATGAGATATCTTTCAGTCGTCCATCATTGATTTACATGAGCCATTCGCTGATTAAAGTCGTCTCATTGTCTTCATAGAATGCCATAAAGCCAGGCGACTGCCTGATTGGCCGTCTGCAACATGCTATTAGCCATAATCAAGAGATTATACAACGGCAATTCAGATGTTGCAGGTGCAACAGATGAAGAAGCTGCCCCCTGGTCCGAAAATCCGCTTAGACGTCGGGCTTAGTGAAAGTCGCACATGGGGAGGTGATGATGCTGAGTTTAGGACACACAGACTCACACAGGCGAGACTCCCAATTCGTGGCCAACTGACTCGACAACCCGCTTACCCAGATTCCACTCCCCAAAGAGCACACTAAAAGTAGGAAACCAAATGGCCCATAAAATGGTAATCGCAAATATATCAGCATTTACGATGTCTTACGATACTGTTGGGAATATTGTGTATGAAGTTATTTTTTTGAAATCCTATTGAAAGGTGGTTTACAATCAATCAACTTGTAGCCATTCCATGTGTTCTTATTAACTGACGGAATGATCTCAACTCGAAGTATATCTATGTATAATTTCTTGTGAGGATTACTAATATATTTAGCAGTAAGTTTAGACAAATATTATTTATCAACGGAATTTGCTTGCATACATTTCCTTCTGTGCAGTCGAGTGCGCTGCAGGGGCCAATCGTTGGCCAACCGATCGCGAGGCAGAAAAAGGAAAAACCAAACTGGAAATGCAGTGCGGCATCTTCCGCAGCTTCTTTTCGAGGGGCAAGACAGTCACGCGCACTCTCACTGGCTTACTGGCTCACTACTCGCTGCTTACTGGCTGTTTGCAAAGCGGTCCATTGCATAATCGCCGTTTGTTTACATCTGCGATGCGAGCTGCGCAAATAGCTGCAGATACTTTTTGTTTGGCAAAAATGCGGTTGCGCCAGTTGGGAAGAAGCTTCGACGGGCACTCAAATGCACTTCTTCGGCTGTCAGCCACTGGCCATCAGTCAAAAAGCCAGACAATTAGCATTTGCATGTGCCGAACTTTCAAAAAGAACTGTCGCACACACAGAAAAATGGACCAAGTATCTCGTCGGATGAAGTCTGAAAATTATTTGATATCGAAGACTTTTGGCCATTTGGCGGAAATATTTGCGTAAGCTATTACAATTTTTGACAGGAAATTGCACTTATGAATATATTTAAAATTATCGAAGGCATTTTAAATTAAAATATTTCCATGTGCCTTCGAATATTCTTGGCTCACTAAATCCTTTACCAACAAATTGTACTATTTTGTTTCTGTGCTGACGAATTCGAGTTTTGGTTCCGATTCGTGGCGAGCATAGAACCTTGGAGGCAAGAAAAGACTCATGAATATTTGACGACTGCAGGGGGTCGTTTCTGTGGTTCAGTGGTGCAATTATTGGTGCAGTGGTGCGGTGGTGCGGTGGTGCACGACTCAACTGCCTTGTCATGCGTGATTTTGCAATCGTTATTAGCGCCGAGGGAGATGGAGATCGTGGGCGTGCCAGGGCAACTTTCAAATGCGTTTAGCGCTGATTACTTACGTTCGGGCCAATTGAATGGAAATGTCGAGCAGCAGTTCGCCCACGGTGGCCAGTTCCTCCGGCTTCCAGTCCGACTTTGGCTGGGCCACATCTGCAATGAAGGCATGGGAGAATTATAATCGGAAATTAAAGCCTACATCGAAATTCTATAAAAACCTGCATTAAAATTTAGAAATTTATTTAAAAAAATTTTTTTTTGTATTCAGAAATTCAAAAAAATTCAAAAATGTTCCATGGCACAAGTTCTAAACTCCATAACTCAACTTATCTTAATCAAATTTATCTAAATGTTTCTGGCACAATCTGAGTAACGGGTATCTTATAGTCGGGGAACTCGACAATAGCATTCTATCTTGTTTCAATTTAAATACATTCTCAAAATATATTCATGGTGCTAATAAAAGCTAATAAAATACTGTTACTATTAGTCTTAACCAAAAACGAAGTTTATATATATTGTTAAAACGAAAGAAACTTCCAAAAAATGTATTTATATTATATTTAGTAAGTACTGTATTGAATTGAGGCTTTACTCACGTATGCGCTTGCGTGCATCCAAGTAGGCCGCATTGATGGCATCGTAGGTGATGCAAGTGCCCGGTCCATTGTTGTACGGGTTTCTGCAAGTGAATTGAAGAGAAAGTGATTTAGATTGGCAATAACGGCAATTTGTCGCTTATCACATGCTAACCACACAATCCACACCCAGTCCTTCTGGGAAGCCTGCGCACTGGCAGATAATGAAATTATTGCCAGGCCAGTGGGTTAAAAAGCCGCGTCGGAAGGAAACAGCCAAGTTCTTCATTCAGTGTACCAGTTAACTTGGTCAAAGTAGCATCGTCAGAATGAAGCAAGGAAAATTGGAGCAGAAGCGCAGTAAACTGGAGCAATTGCTTAACATCCATGAGCCAAATTATCTGGATAGTACTTTTCAAGAGCTTTTGCCCGATTATGGTAAAGGTTCCCTTTTAAGCGAAAAATGGATTAAGTGGATCAAAATGGTTTTACTGGGCATTCTCATTTTATTAGTAGTGAAATACTACTATGAGCAAATGCAGGGAAAGGTATGATAGTGGTTATTTAGTTGTTTGAATATAATGTGTTAGAGAAAAGCTAATAATTCGGTATATTCGGTTAGAACTGCGCTCTGTCGTTGCCACGCAACTTGCGTTACGCCTTCCGGCCGCCTGAAAATTGTAATTTCTGTTCGAATATTAGAAATGTGCCGCGTCTTCAAAATCTCAGCCCCCAAGAGTTTGAGGAAAAATTCGCGTACAGTGCAGCGCCTGTTATTATTAGTGATGCCACCAAAAATTGGACTGCAGTTTCGGTAAACTACTATATCTCCGAAGTCTTATAAAACCACCTTCAATTAGGAGTTTATGCACATTGCAGTTATTTAACTACTGGTATTTTCGCGATGTTTATACCAAGGCCAAGCAAAAGCAGCACATCAGGGAATGCCAGTTCCTGCCATATACAACCGGATTTTTTGATATCTATGACGCTTTGGACATGCCTGAGGATCGGGTGGAGCTGAAACCTGGCGAACAGCCCTGGTACTTCGGCTGGAGCAACTGCCATGCGGAAACCGCAGAGGAGTTCCGTAGGCACTATGGCAGACCATATTTTCTGCCCGAAGGCTCAGAAAACAATGCAGTCGACTGGTTTTTCATCGGCTCATCCGGCTTGGGTGCTCAAATGCATGTAAGTTCCGAATATTACCCCTTAGGTGACATTTTATAAGACGAAATGGTTGAAACGCTAATTGCATGTTTAGTGAGTTGGGTTTTTTGATTAGGACTTACTGCCGGCATTATGTTTTATTTCGAATATTTTAGTTTTCCCATATTTAACTTTCCGGATTTAACTCAACTTAAAACTGAGTGCCATTTTACAACTACCAATTGGCTATATTTTTTTCTAGGGTACACTGATGTAACAGCCATCAAATATATTTATTTCCCTTTAGGCCACATCACAATAAGATTTAAATGTATTTTCTGACACTTTAATTTCGAAACGCCCCTTAAAATGTTATTTTGTGTAAATATATAAGTATGTAATTTAATATCGTTTTCGCTGATGCATGTCAAACGTGGTTTGCAGATTGACAACGTGAGATTGCCATCGTGGCAGGCTCAGCTGGCGGGCAGCAAGCGGTGGCTACTGGTTCCACCTCCCGAGTGCTACCTGCAGTGCCAGAGATTCGACGTGGTGGTCCAGCAGGGCGACATAAGTGAGAAGCCACTCGAAATAGTTTAAAGTGAACCCACTACTTATAACCATATTTCCCAGTTGTGTTGGACACGAACAAATGGTACCACCAGACCTTTGTGCAGCCGGGAGCCATCAGTCTGACCATTGGAGCTGAGTACGACTAGAGTTGGCCGGCTGCATGCAGTTTTTCCTCGTGACAGGAAGCGGCTGCCCAAACATCTCCGTTCGGAGTCGGACAAAAATATGGCCAACTGTTACTGTTACAGTAACAAACTTAACTTTAACATTGCCATATTACTCTGCTTTTGCCAGCCGGTTTGTTAATTAAACTCCAAAAACACGCAAATTTCTTATGTCGGGCAGCTGCGACTCAGCAGCTCGGGAAAATCTAACCAAATTGGGGGGCCACTGCCACTTCCTCGAATGGTGCGACATGTAAAACGCGTGTCAGGCGACAACGATGCGTGTTAACAATGCGTAAGTATTAAGTAATTACAACAACAGCTGGAGCAACTGCAGCAACTGCAGCAGCAGCAGCAGCAGCGTATTCCGAAAATCTGCCCACAAAATCCGCAGCAGCATTGCGAACTCACGCAATCCAAAACCATTTCGGCTAAAAGCCACATTTTTCACGAACTTGCAGCCATTTTACCCTGTCACTGAGTAATTTTCCTCCGCCTTTCAGTTTCCTTTAAAGATTTTGTGTCCACTTATATGGGTTTCATTCAGCTCAGGAGCGGGAATCTGAGCACTGAAGTTTGTTCTGAACTGATACATTCCGTTAAATATATTTCGTTTTATTTCTATTATATTTTAGCAGGGCATCTAGCATTCGCCTAGAGTAAGCAGCAACTTTCGTGCATATTTCTTGGGCAAATTTGTCAAATTGAAATCGAAAATGGCAATGTCTGGCACTTAACTGGTGCGCCGTTAATTTTGTACCAAAAAGCCAGTTGAGAGCACTCTCGCACAAAATTTACGAGACCCGGTTAAGTTCAATGTGCGCATAGCCAGAGTTTTGGGCCAACTAGAAAGTGACTTGCATGCGGCACGCACTGCGTCTCTTGCTGCAAGCCACTTTGGGTCCAGTTTACTCCTTTCGATGCGGCTCGTCCCGCCCCAGACACCGACTTGTACTTGTTATCCTGATTGTAAAGTAAAAACTAATGTTATGAGTCCCGGGCTGGGGATCGCAGGTGCGCTGTGAGCCCCCAAACGCCAGCACTTCCTGATCGGTATTGAGTTGCAGCGGTCTGGTGTACGCGGCGTATGCGTAATATTGTGAATAATTGCAAAAGCGTGTCGTAAACTCGCTGTGAAAAATATTCAAATATCATTTATCTATGCGGCCTTTTACAATCTTTTTCGGTTATATTTCGCTAGAGACTATGGGGAGCTACTTCGCTACGCAGGCAGTGATGCAGAAAACAGATGCAGATGCAGATGCAGATACAGATACAATTGCAGACTTTTAGCAGACGGAGCAGAGGCCACAACGAAAGTGGCCCCAGGCAAAACCTGTATTTAACTTTTAAGTAGGTTGTTGCGACCAATTTTGTTTCTCTCTGTTGCTTGCATTTTTCCCAGCTGACTCTGGTCAGCCAGGTTCAATAGCCAGGCCAAAGTCACCGATAACGACTTGGCCCGATTGACCCCAAAAATTAGCTTCACTTCTCTGTGACCCCCAGCACTCAAAGACAATCGACAATTGAACAATTTGCAATCTCAATCTGGATCGTGTGACATTTAAAATATGTCATAAGTGCTGCAGAGTGAAAAATCATAGCCTATTTTGTATTTAGAGGATATTCAGTAACTAAAATAAGAAAATAATAATGTCAACCGTTCAAAAATGTAATGTAATTGTAATTAGATTAATCTTCAAATATTATAGCAACGTGCTCATAGTTTATTTCTTTTTTTTTCCTGTTCAGACTGAAGTTCAGCTCGGAAGGCTCTAAGTGTTGGCAGCGTTTCAAAGTCACTTTTCGAAATCATCTTGATACAAAAGTTTGCCATCAATGGCTGCTGCAGCCCCACGGCAGCTCAGGTGTTTTTATTTTATTTAGGTATTTTTCTTTTTCCTTTGGCATCTGCGCGCTGACCAAGTCAAGTGAGATACCTTTTAAGTGTATCTCATTACAAGGGTTCACTGAACTCCGTTCATCTGCTTGCATTTATATTATAGTAAAACAAACATCTGTTTCTTTAAATAATAGCTCTAAAGTGCTATAGCGCTTATAAAATTGATACTCTGTACGTTTTAAAATCATTCGAAAACCCAGAGAACTTATTACAACATGAAGATTGTGGCTGCACTGTTGGTCATTTCATTGGGATTTCTGGCTTTGGCTCAGGATGCGGAGGAGTGTCCTCGTCCTTGCTTAAGGACGTATAGACCAGTGTGCGCCGAATGGCGTAGGGGCCCCCCTGTAAGTCCCAAAATCAGTCGGTGCACTTTCACCAATCAATGCATCGTTGATAACAAAAGATGCAGAAACCATCAAAGTAAGTTTTTTGTCCTTAAATTTCAATATTACACACAAACTATACAAAATTTAACAATAGATTGGGTTACCGTCGATTGGAGAAGTAAGTGCAGGTCTGACACTCCGGATTGCGATGAGCTGCGACAATCGTCCTAGTAGTCCTCGTATAATCTCACAGACTTCTGTGCTTAGAATAAAGCGTTTAAAAGCCTATTCGTATTATTTTTATCAGGTGTAGCTTCTTGCTCTTCTTTATAAAATGGGGTCTCTGATGTTTTACGATCATTTGAAACACAGAACTTTTGATTGTACAGTCTAAAGTGTGAGGATATAATGTGTGTATCCGAAGAGTAAGTTTAAGGGATTCCATTGTCATCAATGAAGACAGAAGACTGCTTTTATTTAGTCATGCCTGTGATAGGTTGCATAGATTGGCCTAACATTGAAATCCCTTGACGACCTCTTTGCATGGAATAAACCTTAACTTTATCCGCTTATATAACATGCGACAGATGCAGATACAGATACAGATACAATTGCAGACTTTTAGCAGACGGAGCAGAGGCCACAACGAAAGTGGCCCCAGGCAAAACCTGTATTTAACTTTTAAGTAGGTTGTTGCGACCAATTTTTTTCTCTGACTTTTTTCCCTGCTGACTCTGGTCAGCCAGGTTCAATAGCCAGGCCAAAGTCACCGATAACGACTTGGCCCGATTGACCCCAAAAATTAGCTTCATTCTCTGTGACCCCCAGCACTCAAAGACAATCGACAATTGGACAATTTGCAATCTCAATCTGGATCGTGTGACATTTAAAATATGTATGTATATCTATCTGATGTCATAAGTGCTGCAGAGTGAAAAATCATAGCCTATTTTGCACTTAGAGGATCTTCAGTAACTAAAATAAGGAAAAAATGAGTTCAACTAAACCGTTCAAAAATGTAATGTAATTGTAATAAGACTAATCTTCAGAAATAATAGCAACATGCTCACAATTTATTTCTTTTTCTTCCTGTGCAGACTGAGTTCGGTTCGGAAGGCTCTATGTGTTGGCAGCGTTTCAAAGTCACTTTTCGAAATCATCTCGATACAAAAGCTTGCCATCAATGGCTGCTGCAGCCCCACGGCAGCTCAGGTGTTTTTATTTTATTTAGGTATTTTTCTTTTATTTTTCCTTTGGCATCTGCAAGTGTTGCAATGCCATTTGTTTTGGGTTGCCGCTGTTGCCTTGCTATTTTTGTTTGCGGCTTTTTGTCGTGCGGTTTTGATTTTTTTCGTTTACTAATAAATCGCGCCGGTCTGTCAGGTGACTTCATGATGCGTTCCTCTGCATCGCATGACTCTGAAAAGCCAAAAAGGCTGTCGTCGCCGATTCGAGGCCAGAAACCATTTGCTGATTGCCATTAACGAGCCGCCGTGACAGCGAGTGAAATATAAGAAGCCATCATCACACTTGAGAACCCATTTGCCGAGGCATATGTTTTATCCACTAGTATGTTTTTTGACACCATGAAGTATATATCGCGGAAAATTGCCGGAACACATATTATGGTATGGTATGGTATTATGGTAATTCCCACTTACTGGAGTTTCAACTGAGGACGACAAGGAAGTCAGGTCCTACTGTCTGAAAAGCTAAGACACGGAAACGAAAAGGTTATTGCCTCCCAAATCGGAGGCGAATCTGCCAGTGCTTGAGAAAGAATAAGAATCCATAAATAAGAAGAGGAAATAAAGTTATTGCAGTTTTCAAAATCATTGATCCCTTGGAAATTCGCATTCAATGAAGACGTCGGCTGTCAAGAGTTACCACCAACTTAGTTACCCGTGCTCGGCAACAGATGCAATCAGTTCGCTCAGCGGGCCTCCTACCAAGAAATATATATATTTGCTAGGATAGTATGGGAATATCTATCCCTAGGCATTGCAGCTTGCAGACGTCAACGTCAAAAGCTGGTTGCCAAATGATTGCCACTGCTGTTTGTGCTACTAATGATTGGCTCAAAGCTCGTGTGCCGTGTTGTCGTAGGTGTAGAGCCATGTTTCCACCGCTCAAACAAGCTGAAACAGCAGAAGCCAAGATTTATGGGTGTCAGTCGGGCAGTTGTACACTGCGAACAAATTGCCACGAAAGGGGGTGTAGTACCGAATTCCAAAATGAAATGCAACTTTTCAGGTCTTTGCTACTCATTGTTAGCTTAACATTTTATCACTTAAATGTTGTGTAATAAGTTTATCAGGATTATACCAATTGGTCTGAAATTATGACTTCAGTCTGTCAGCCTTTTATTCTTTGCACAACGTTTCGGTGTCAACGTTCAAATATTTGAGCCCCAAACATAACCCAGAATGCCACCAAGCCACTTTTTCTGCAACAGCAGACATGGCACCCAGTTTCTATTTGTACTCACAAAGTGCCGCGGAATAGATTCACATTGTAGTCGTAGACGGAGGAGCGACCGGGTCCGGCCAACAGAAGTGCGCAGTCGGATCCGTGGGCCGTCTGGAGCTGCTCACCAAACTGATGGTACTGCGCCTGCGCCACCGCCGCCAGAGACAGTAGAAGTATTCTGCAAACAAACGTAGACAAAAGTAGGTAAATTAACACGTTATGCAGGCAAACATGCGGGCAAGATCACGCCCCTTTGACAAATGGCAACACGCCTGCGGCCAAAGGCATTAATCAGTCAGTCAGCTACTAGGAAAAGTAAGACCTAAGCACTGAGAAAAAAGCCGCCTTATTGCAAGTTGGAAAATATTTTTAAAATATTCACTATAAACAGCAATTTAAAGCTGCGTTGATATTTTAGTACTGGTATGGTAATATTAAATCATCAAAGTAATAGAGCTCATGGCATACTTTTACATAATATATTCCGGTCTACAGATGCACTTTTCTATATGCAAATGCAACTCCTTTGATTGCAACTATAAGTTGCAGCTGTCGGTCGATCCATATGCCCAGTAGCATGCTGCTTTTTGAGCTCCCCATTGTTTCGGGCGTTTCTGTATCTGTCGGCAAAATGGGGCGGTTGGGGAATTCAACATCTGACAACTGGCAACCTTGCTTTTATTCCGCGGCTTTAATGCGATCTGATTTATGACTTGCAGCGCGTGTTAATCGCTTGTTAGCTTTTGTCGCCGCGCACAAAGCGAAAGCCAAAAACAAAAACCCCATATTTTCGGACAATTGTTAACGGCTTTTGATAAGTACTGATATTGATTGCCATTGTTGCACCCGCCTTCGGCTAACAGTGAAAGTAAGGTATTGGGGTGCCATGCCCCTTTTTTATGTAATCGAAAACGAGGTTCGCCTCAAATACCCTTTAGCTGGCAGTTGGCAGCGAAGGAACTGGAATTAATTGAAAATTTGAAAACAATTAATTACCTTGCTTATTGCAAACAGCTAACTAACTCGATTAACAGCCTTAGAATTAATTAAGTGATGCTCAATAAAGATTGTGAAATGTTTTATGTAAGCCGCAGATGATATTCCCAAGCAAATGTAGTAAGTATAGCAACATACATATATTTAATTCGAAATAAATACTTGATGGATTTTCAATTAAGCCCAATGTTTTGTAGTTCCGAGGGTTCACAAAATTAGAATTTACGTTTTAGCACACTAGATGGATTTCACGTATGAAGTTAAAATTTTCTTCAATGAGAAAAGCACTGTAAAATGGCAAAATGACGACTTTACACTCAGCAGTCAATAGTGAAAGTACTTTGCTATCCACTTGCTATCAAGGGTTTCATTATAATGAAGGGCACATAGTTCCCCTGCAATCGGTGTTGCTTATACAATCGCCAAGGGAAACAACAACGCACTTAAGTCCTTTCACTTTTCGTTTGACAGTTTCTTTTCTTTTCGCTGACCAAGTCAAGTGAGATGCCTTTTAAGTGTATCCCATTACAAGGGTTCACTGAACTCCGTTCACCTGCTTATATATTATAGTAAAATATAGCATATATATAGTAATATAGCAGATAGCTTATTATAGTAAAGTAAACATCTGTTTTTTAAATAATAGCTCCAAAGTGTCGTTCTCGCTTATAAAAAGGTTACTCTGTACGTTTTAAAATCATTCGAAACCCCAGAGAACTTATTACAACATGAAGATTGTGGCTGCACTGTTGGTCATTTCCTTGGGATTTCTGGCCTTGGCTGAGGCCAATTCAGATCCGGAGAGATGTCCTCGTGCTTGCACAAGGGAGTATAGACCAGTGTGCGCCGAATGGCGTAGGGGTATTATACGTCCCATAATCAGTCGGTGCACTTTCTCCACTAAATGCGTCCTTGATAACCAAAGATGCAAGACGAATCGAAGTAAGTTTTTTCCTAAATTTCAATATAACAAACAAACTATACCAAACTTAACTATAGATTGGGTCATCGTCGATGAGAGACGTAAGTGCAGAACTGAAACTCGGGATTGCGATGAGCTGCGAAAATCCTCCTAGTGGTATAATCTCAAAGACGTCTGTGTATACAATAAAGCTTTAACCTTCGCTTATTTAGAAGCCTACTTTTATTATTTTTATCAGGCTAATTTCTAGCTCTTCTTTATAAAAGTGTGAGGATATAATGTATGTATCTGAAGCACACTTGCGTAAGTTAAATGGATTCGATTTAGTCATGAGTGTGATAGGTTGCGTAGATTGACCTAACATTGAAGTCCCTTGCAGACCTCTTTGCATGGAATAAACCTTAATTTTATCCGCTTATACAACATTCGACTTTGATTAATCACTGGCTCAATAAGTCAACAGAAGACTTGCTGACTCTTGGCCAATGTGCGGTCATAATTTTGGGTTTACGGCTAACACGATTTGCAACTCTTTACGCTCCTCGCTTTAACTGAGTT
The DNA here is from genome assembly GCF_003286155.1 of Drosophila erecta. Classification (NCBI taxonomy): domain Eukaryota; kingdom Metazoa; phylum Arthropoda; class Insecta; order Diptera; family Drosophilidae; genus Drosophila; species Drosophila erecta. The sequence continues at coordinate 20,175,404 of NW_020825194.1, read as the reverse complement.
AAATGAATATTAAATCTGGTTACCAGCGAGTTGCTTTCATTTCGGTTTTCGCACTAGAGTGAATTTGGTTCAAGGCTGCCCTAAAATACTTCGTGCTTATGATCGCATACGGAGTGCCTAGTTCATTAGCCATCATGACAGGGCAATTAGAATGCAAACAAAACGCACTCGCCCACACAGATGGTGTTTTTTATTGGGCCGACAGCGTGCCACGCCCGAGCAAAAACGCGTGCCACAAGGGGGCAGTGGGCTTTTTGCAGATTTAATTGCCGGACCCCAGATGCAGATCAGAGTTGCAGGCCACTGCGTAAAGTCAATTAATTGTTGCTCGCCTTTGGGGCGACAGCTTTTGTGAAAGGCCAGCACGCAACGTCCTTCTGGCCAACCTGCCAACCGGGCAATATCCACACAACAGGTATATGTACGTATCTGCAATTTATGCACACTCGCATGCATATGCAATCTTTACACCTGCCCGCAAGAGTCAATTAATTTCGGTTCGTCGATGGCTGGCCAAACGACTTTTACATAAATCGCACCACTGGCTTATCTAAGGCACTTGGCCGCACCACCTCTTTTCTTTCGGATGACCCACATATGCCGGGAAATTTGACCGCTTTATCGTATGGTGCATGGTCTTAAACCGAAATTATGCAAAAAGTAGAACACAAATTAAAAAAAATAAAAATACTCACGAAAAGTGTGTATAGCGCTAACGAAGAACGGGCGCAGTTGCCAATTATAGTCGCCATATAGGACGATCCCTGCCATATCTGTGCATATATTGAGCATAAAGCGCATCCAATAGTTGACATTTGCTAATAATATGTTTTTCCACAGGCAGATCTACGTTAATTGCCACGTGCATTGTTTGGCTTTGTATGTGGATAGCTCTGCCAATGGTATCTGATGCCACTTATGTCATCTTAAGCTGGCTGCTGGGAGCATGGCCCACTTTGAGCCCCCGAAAAGGGGCGTGCCAAGAGCATAGGACTTTTGTTCAGATCTTTCTTTGTCTGCAGCTTGCCACATCACTCGTATTGTTGGGCTTTGGCTCGTATGTAAATAGCCCCGTCTTACTTAGTATTTGGTGTCATGAAAATGTGTGGAAATGACTTTTGTAATGCGCAGAGAAATTTATAATTTACCGACGCTGCGTTTTCATTGAAAGTGATAAAGTATTTTGAAATAAAATATGACAGACGTCCGAAAAGATCTCTTAAGCTTATCTTAAAGTTGTCTACTTGTTTTGATATGTGGCGATAGTCATTTGTGTTGGTGTTGATTAGGTGTGGTGAGGTGGAAATATGAAAGTTAGCATACTGCAGCTATACATTTTTCAAAAGTGTGATGATAGAGTTTTTAACATGGCAATAGAGGTTGGTGGGAAGGTCTCTGCTTTAACTTCACACCATATAACTCAGATGATATACATGACATTGCGATAACTGAGTGGAATTTAATATGAGAGTTATGACTCAGAGTAGTACTACTAAGTACAATTTGAATTTCGATGCATTTGTGGTTATGATATGGTTATGATAATAGCTACATGTACACAGCTGCCAAAGCATTTTAAGCATTATTGCATAATTGTCCAGAAGATTGTAATATCTATTTTCTTATATTTTTGTTATTTTTAAGAGCACCAAGTCTTCAACTCCAAACCGCTCATTAGAGATCATTTATCATTTGACTTATTACAACCTATAAAGCAACCGCATTTAAATAGATCCAAGTTAAAGCCACTCAATCGCCACGAGCCCGAGTGCCGATAAATGACGGTGTGCAAATATCGTGGTTGTGTACTATTGCACTTTTAGCCACTCTCTTAGCCCATGCTGAGTGGATCTCGTTTCTGGGCCAGACTGCTAATGCCAGAGCATGCTGTTTTAATTGTTGCACTTAGCTTTGCTCAACGCTGTGCTCTGGCCAATTGCCTAATTGATTCTGGCCAGACAGGTAGCGTTAATGTCCAATGTCTTCACATCCGCCTGGCATTTCGCAGGCAGCTGGGAAAAAACTGTGCGAAACTTATCGAATCGATGGGCACACATGGCGCGTACTTGATTAACGGCAGAGCAATTGCAACATGACGCACATTTATGTGGCATTAGTGTCGACCCCTATATTTTATTGTACCATAAATTGGCAATGCAGATTCGATGGCACACAGTACACGGAACGATAAGCGGGCCATAGCTGCCTTAATTCGCTCTCTGACCCACAAAACGTTCGCGATCCTATCGCTGCGAGAAAATCTATTTGGGCTCGCATAGCTACACGGGGAAAAATTGAGCCATAAATGGGAAGTCTCTTAGAAAACTATTCCAAAGATTTGGGGTTCAGTAGACAGAGTTCTAATTGGCTAAAATATACATATATATTTTATAATATTATATGTAAATGTATCACAAGGCGTAATTTTGTTATTATTGGACCTACAGTTTTCATTTTTTCTGTGCAACATTTTGGCATGTGAAGGGTTTTGATATATCACCCGAACGGCACGCAATCGCGATAGCATCGGACACGGCTAACGTGCATTTTATGGACTGCAGCTCTGGATTAGAATGTAAGCGAACTGCAGCTGGCCAGCGAGTCGAAAAACCAAATAAATTCGGCTTTGATCTCTGCATCAACTGACTGATAACCGAAGCCGGCAATCTGACTCTTTTAACAGCTTATTAATTGGGCGGCCGCCCCTTGCGGATTTATACGTGGCCAACTCGCGGCTAATTGCAAACAAATTGCACTGGCTAAGCCACTCAGCTCGACGAAGCCAGCGACAAATTCAATGCCAATGCTTATTGACCGAAAACGAAAACGCTCGATGCAAAACTGGCTGCAGCCTGCCATTGATTGTGCATAAATCAAATGAAAACAACTTTTGCGTCTGACAGTAATATTGCACGCAGAGAAAAATGTTGCATAAATTGGATCAAAGTGCTGTTTGACTTGTAAGTAATTAAGCATTGAAGGTTCGAAGACTACGTCCATATTTTATCATAGCCAAATTAACTCATGCCACATCAAACATCATGCAAACTGATAAATCTTGATAAGGGACGGATTTCTTCCTATTATTTGTTTTCCAAGATTTATTCAGATAATTTTTCTCAGTAAACTGCGCTGTGTGCGTTGGCTTTCGGCGAACAAGCCGACCGCCTTGACTTTCTTAGCCGAGTCTGAAGTGCACTTCACCGCGGCGTCTGAGCATCCTCAAAACCAAATGACAGGGAGTTGCGAGTGGGCCACGTGAGCCGCAGACGCCTTTCACCTGCCTGGGTCCACCACCAGGTTGCCCGAAATAGCTGCAACAATTACCAAATTTTGTGCTCATACTTCGTTTTAGTGCGGCCGGCTGAGGCATTCAATAGCTCGGCAATGCTTGGCAATTGGCACATCAGCTTGATCATCGTCATCATCATCAATTTGAGTGCGAATGTTGCAAGCTCAATACATGTATGTATGTACAAAAATAGGAAACCAAAAATATGGAAACCCATGAGCACTCCACTTGGCCTGCCTACAAATGAGCCAAGTGCATATTCGGGTTCGGTTTGTATTTGAATGTTGCGTTGCCCAGCATACCGACATGCAGCATACTAGTGCTTTATTTAAATAGTTTTCCGACAAATATCTATGTGCACAGACACAAAATATGTAACTGGCGGTTGCATCTGTTACTGTTCAATTTGCACCGCTGCCTCGCAGCTTTGCCGCCAGTTGCCACATAATTTCTGACGAGTGCACATACAAATCAAAGGCAGCACGCGATTTGGGTTACCAGGGCTCTCACGATCCCATTCGAGATCCAACCGGAGATCTGCTGCGAATTGCGTCGACAGCCCCTGCATTTCAATTAGCAATCTGCGGTGGGTTCTCTGATAAGCGGACAGCGCCGCCCCGATCACAGCTTTTCACTTTCGGTTCTCACGCTGGTGGGCGGGCTAATTAAACGGAGCACTGAGGAAAATGTATACCCCTTTTCGAATCAAAGCAGACTTTTCACAAAAAATTTAAATATATACAAATATTAAGTTTAAGCTCTTGCAGTATTCCCTTGTTAAAAAATATGCTACGAATTCCTTAAACTAATAGGAAACCTTTTTTCCAATTCGACACAGAACATAATTTAGAAATCTCCGTTGTCCCACAATGAACCACTTTGTCAAACCCATTCGCTACACTTTCTCGACCTGAGAGTCGGCACATAAATAAATAAATAAACTATTTTCACCCGAGCAGCAGACCGAACTCGATCGCATTTCAGTTGCCCAAAGATCGCGATGAGGCACGTAGTTGTATCTTCAAATCAGTGTAAATAGCCGGCCCACCGGAGGCGTCCATTCATAAAGAGCAGCACGTTTGGGCACTCGTCCACTCAATCAAACCATCGCCACCGTCCTCTTCATGATCCATGATCCCTGCTCGTCCGACTTTCTTTTGTTATGACATCAATCAGCAATGTTCGCGAAATCAAAGCAACATCAACGTGCAGGGCGCAAAAAATATTTAATTTACAAAAATATACCGAAGATAGAAACCCATTCAAGAGGTGATCGTCGCGGGCAGGCATGACGTGAATTTGGCGTTTGAAAGTGAAATGATTTTGAGTAATTTCCATTAATGCGCATTAATGGCGCATCATCAGCAGCATCCGAAAAGAAGGAGATCTTCGAGCCAAAAGTGAATGTTGACCAGCGCTCACTTCAAGAAATCGAGCAGTTGCAAAATCTTGTGTACCCAACGATACACACATATACTCGTATCCATCAATGTAAGGCCTCCAAATGATTTGTTTCAATGCTGCCACCGCTCTTCTCTGGGGCAAGGGATTGCATGAGCTGTGCGAGTAATTGTGGCAAACACATCAGACAGACATTTTGCCCAAATATGGGGAAAACAACGGCAATATGCTACCACAAGTCATGGCTTTTGCTGCCTCTTGTCTTGTGAACCTTGTAAGGCGGTTTATGTAACGAATCCAGCGCCAAAGATATTGCCATTTGGCCACAAGCAAAGGCCCAAAAGCACTGAACGATATGGGCACGGTAAAATTTCTATAAACTGAAAACTGGTTAAAATTTGTTTAATGACCTTAATGATAAGCTGACATATTCTTTTACGGCCAACTCCCTCCAACTCGTCGCTAGGTAATTAAGCTACATTTTTTTCCAATCCCAAGCATTGAATTTCGAATAGCGTTCAATTTAGGAAAGCTTGACTGTGGCTTTGGCCCTCATTAATACGCACCACAATGCGACTCCTTATCGTCCGGTCCCGATCTCTACTTTGTTCGATTTGAGTTCGATTTCGATTGGGATCTTTGAATGCACTTCGCATGCCGCTTTCCCAATTGGCACCAACGCCCCGCCACGATTGTCTGATTTATATGCGAGCATGCAAATGGAGTGGCTGGAGCGCATTTAGCCGAGTCAAAAGGTGCCGGCAGCCTTGACACAAATTCGCCCAGGAGAGCGACAATCAACGACGTCCGCCCCCTTTTGTCCACCTCTCACCAGTCCTGTGCCGCAATTATGTCTTCATTTTATAACAGTTTGCGCAGAGCTCAGGACCGGATTGGTGGCAAGTCACGAGGCAGATGTGGCCTGCGAGTCGGGAAAGCCAGGAAATCAACAGGTTGCTCCGTTTCTGGTCTTCTACATTAAAGGAGAAAGTAAATCGCTGCCTGATCGATTTCAGCTGGCAACTGGTTGGACGTGAAGTTCAACATCCATCCAGAGGCATTGTGCAACTCGCTTTGAACTTCGCATCAAATGTTAATGACCCCGTTTGGCCAACAGCTAACAGCAAAAGACCAAAACGGAAAAAGAGGTGAGCTGTTCGGTTCTTGGTCATAACTATATTTTATGGGGACTCGGAAAAACAAATCAGCGAACGAGGCGACCCAGCAAACAACGGACAATTAGCAGGCACTCGCTAAGTTTCACCCAGCCAGATTTTTATGCTCATTGCAGTGTGCCACGTTGGCCAGGTAATCGAGGTGTGAGCAGCTGCCGGCCAACTACCGTTAGCCAATAGAACTCGCCGGGAAGTTATGACCATGTTCCCAGGTACATGACAAATCACCTGGACACGCCCGTCTCGACTAAGGCCGATTAAAACGAGGGCCAGCTTCGGCTTAGCCTTGGTTTAAAGTGGATAAACTCCGGCTCGATCGCCTTGCACTAAGTATAGAATACTCGTAAGGCTACCTACGGATTTTTAATAATAAGGTTGAATCCTTCACAATTCAATATCCAAGTGAGATTAATAAAATAAAATATATCATAAATAATATATAAAATTAAGGTGGCAGGTTTTTTACTTGTATACATTTTCCACAATATTTTAATTCATCTAGCACACACTTTGCAAATAAGATTTAATGAGTAACAATTACAAATTACAATAAACGAAGTAAAAAAGTCAACTTTAGGAAAACATTTTAATGGCGATCAGAAAATGTGATCTGGACTGCGAAAAAATCGCCGTGCATATAATGATTTTTTTTATTATTTCAAACTATTCATAATGATCTGAAAATAAACAGTTGCCTGGCGCTTAAAGCCTTATCTTTCGCCCTAAACTTAATTGCTTTTTAAATTGAAACCGAAATCTCCCGCTGAGCTCTACTTTAAGCCCGCATTGGAGGTGTGACTTGGAGGCTTTCGTCGGAAGCTGAGATGGCCAAGAGCGTGACCTATACGCTCATTAATTCCGTTGCTCCAGGCGCTGATTTGTTCATCATTACGAGCTGGGAATGGCTCGTGGATGGTCAGATAGAAAGTGGCAGGAAACCATTAGCATGGACAGTTGTTAGACAAGTAAAACCCGAGTTGGTTAACTCGCTGAAGCTGTTGGCCTGAATATAAATGAAATAATCAAAACACATATATGGCGCAATGCCGTTTAATCACTCGTCAAAAATCACAAGAATTCCCCGCACAGGCCGAACGAAAGCTTTCTGTGCCAACGACTCAGAACTTTCCAGCTAACACATACACGGAGAATAATAAAAAAAAGGCAAAACAGAACGAGAATGTCGAAGAAATGTTTACAGAAAGTTGTCATGAACCAGCAGCAGACACGTAAAAATTACATAAAAATGAGCAGAAACAAGGCTAGAACCAGTCACCGACTTGGTCCAGACATTTCCGAGACGCCCAAGCGCTCACTTGCCACACACAGGAAATTAACTGGAAAAATGTGTACCAAATCTGAAAATGCGGCTCATTAAAAAATAGCCAGCGTACATACCTCAAGATCATTTTGTTGACGTTGCACGTTGCCACTTGGCCGTTGGCCGCCGTTGTTAATGGAGTCTTAAATTGCGTTGGGTGTATGGGTAGGTATTTGCCTATGTTTGGTTAGCGAATACTTAAGACTGTGAATTAATCCAATTATAGCAGACGATGACCCACGCTTAGTTGGCCTCAATTAATAGCGGACGAGGCGCGGGGTATTCACGAAAAAGTTCGTTGCCTGAGTCTTTTGTTTGGTGCGAGAATTTACCAAATAACGAACACTTGTCGCGGCTGCGGGTAACTTTTACTATCGGGTTTCACCCTTTTGTCACTAATTTCAACTTCTTTTCCAATGCACTTTGTTTCCTGCACGTTCACTCACTCACACGAAAGGGCCCCGATTTCTTTTTCTTTTTTCCGCCTGCACAACCGCCACGGAGTGTGTCCAACAATTAACTGAGCTCCGCCAGCCGATGCTGCCACAGAAAAGCCAAAAAGAAGCTAACAAACGTAGCCGGCCCGCCGTCGACGTCGGCGTCTGCGGAGCAGCGATAGCAGTCAACAACTTCGGTTATCAGCTGCCAAGTGCCGGCGGCTGCAGCGGCAAAAAGCAAAATATATTCAGACGCCCCGAACGCGACTCGTTTTTGAGTGAAAGTTTGAGTGGAGTCAAGTTGGACTGCGTGTGCTTTGTCTTGAGGTGAATGTTTCCGTGGTGGGTTTTATAGAGTGCAGTTTGTGTCTTAAGTCTTTTGAATTCAAAGGTTTTTACTGACAAAAACATTAAAAAATTAAAATTATATTTGAAAAAAAAGTTTGTTTTTTAAGATTTTAAGTTCATTAAACGATGATATAGACCCAAGATAATATGATATAATATAATACACATTAATATAAGCAAAACAGTATTTGTTATTTACTTCAATTTATTTCATTTTAGCAATGAAACATTTTTTGTTGTCTCTAAAAAATTGACTCAGAGTCTATTGAATGACATTTAAAATTGCTATTGGTAGGCAAATAAATTATTATTTAAGTACTTTATAATGCAATAAAATAAGCAAGATACAATTTATTGCCGACGGCAATATTTTGCAAAAAGTTCAAGGCTTGTATTGTATTACATTGCATTAGAATACAATTTATTTATGAGGCCTGACAACTTTTAAATAATCCCGTTGTGTTCATAAGTAATCTACATTCGGATATTTTCTTAATAATTACTTTTTACAAAATAATGCGAGAAATTAAAAAAAAAACAGAAAATATAGAGCCGTGATAAAACAAAAATTTACAACAAACCATATCACTTAACTTAACTAATACGAAATCGGTTAATTTAGTGCTATCTTAATCTTAAGCTATTAAGTCCGTGAAACCATATACTCCCACACAAAAAAAAACATTTCACTTTCAACAGCCAACCACTCGGTAATTATTTAGTGACGGCTGAGCCCCATAAAGCAACTCCTACTCCGATATCTGAGATCTTCAATGCCCATGTAAAAATAAAATCTCAATCTGCAGTCGTTTCTTTTTCTTACACGTACTTATTCAATTTGCTAAACCGAGCTGCACCTTCGACAGAGCAACTTTTTAGAGCCTCGTCAAATCAGCGGTATATCAGTACGAGCCAATTAATTTAATTTGTCAAACCGCACATAAAAATCTGGCGAACCTTCATCATAAGTCAAAACTGGGAGGGAGCTAGTATACAATAAAGCAATGCAAAGGAGGCTAAAAATAATGAGCGTAAACCAGAAAACGTCAAAACGGGGGGCAATTGATATTAATTTCCCCGAAAACACCGCCGAATGGAGTTTTCCTGTGGTAAATTTTGGCTGTGGCAAACAGTTGAGTCCGTATCGATTTTTTTGGCCTTTGGCTTTGGGCTGTGTTGGGTTTGACAATTGCTTTGCATGAACGCACGAATATTGTGCAACATTTTTGGACCAGGGCAGCAGCAAAAAACAAGATCAGTATTAACAATGTACCACGCATTTTTTGAAAAGTTGTTCGTGCCACGTTTTTGTTCTTTTATTTAACTCAATTTTGGCTCGGGGTTGACGTTGTTGTATGAGCATTTAATGCCGAAATTTTGTATTATCGGCCCGGTTTGACTGCCTCGAGTCCGGCTGACTGCTTTTTCTCTATTTAATATTATATGATTTTTTTTTAACTGGCTGTTTGCTATTTAAACATGCTATTAATTTTTAATGGCGTGTGACATTTTTGTTTACGCACAGCCTCAATGTAGAGCAAAACATTAGCATGTCGGCGGTATTAGTTTACCAATTTTCTTGCTGCCATTGAGCTATTTGACGGTGTCTTAATTGATATTTATCGCTGGACGATTGCCATGTTCATCATAATAGAGTCGTGTAGCCGACAAAAAGCTCATTACTTTGGCTGACTGGTGGCTGCATGGTAAACGCGCCTACAATTTGGCCATTTGATTAGCCTCACCTCGTCATGGTCGTCGGGGCCCCAAATGGTCGATCCAATCCGGCACATAAAATCCAATTTAATTAAGTTGGACTCTCGGATTGAGACGCAGTCGGAGGATCGAGACTCAGATGGAGGCCCACAAAATCACAAAGTAGCAGCTGCCGTGGCAGACAACCTTGCCAACATTCTTAACGTGTTCAAGATTTTTACCAACGCACTGCATTTAGGTTTGTTGTTGTCGCGTTCACTTTTCAAATGCTTACGAAATGTCAATATTCGGCACAGAGTTATTTGTTATTTGATCGGATCGATTGAGCAATTGTTGATATACAATTTTTCTGTGTTTGTTCTTTTTGTCTAACGGTTTCTCATTGATTTGTTAGCTAATTGTATACGAAAAATGTAATTAAAACTAAAACTAGTAACTGGAAACCCACAACGCTTGCATGTCAGCTTGACAAACGAAAAATAGGTAAATAAAAAATGTTAACACCTAGATCGCACAGCTGGTGTGACAACGGTGCGAATGAGTCATGTTGCACTGGAGTGCAGTTTGAATTAGTTGAGATGAAGTGCCCAAAGTTAAGAACTATCAAAAAGCCTAATAAAATAACATTATCGAATAATCATAAAATATTTGTTATCGAATGTATATTTGTATACATATGAGTGATACACCCAAAAATGGTTCACACACTTGATTTCACTTTCTAAATTGCAAAAATCACAAAATGATTTTTACGTAATTTCATTCAATGTTGCCACCATGACATTTAATTTTTAACATTTTTTCATTATTATTGCCCACCTATCAAACTTCAATTGGGTTTGCCATTTCTTAGACAATCGTAAGCCTAATTTGCTTTCATTGTTATGGATAATAAACAGACCCTGAGCTATATATGGCAAGGTTAACCATTATTTTGGGGCTCTATCACTTGAGCCTATATTTTCAAACCTATTTTCGCAAATGCCTGAGTTCCTGACAACCGCGATGATGGGTGTTTCTATTTTGGCTTACCAAATAGACGGCTTAATCAAGTCTTGTATATGCCAATTAAATCGATGGCTGCTAGTAATGTTAGTTAGACCATAATTTTGTGAAAAAGAGCCTTCTGTGTCATGCTAGTCATGTTTTATGCATAAATTGCTTTAGGAGCTGAAAATGCGAATGGAATATATTTTTCTTCGAATTTCTGTGTCCAGCTTCATTTGCCAACGCTTGCTAAAGTATGTGCTTCTAACTTGAATTCATGTTAACTTATTCATATTTTTTATATGAATAGTAGCAGACTGGTTGTTGAACTCCATCATTCTGATTTATTATCAGCTAAATACCGAAATTACAAAACTGGATCATCGGAGTTTATATAAGATAAAATCTTTCTCATATTATCATTTTATTTTTAATAAAATAAATGCATTTAACTGCGTTCATGCTTTTTTAAGTACCCAGCTTTCTGCTATAAAAGGATTCACTTTTTTCAAGGTAAACATCAGTTGTTTCCCATTCTACAATCAAGCACCTAATTAAAAGCCCAATTTCGAAATGGCACTCTATTATATTTTGTCGATCAGTGTCCTGGTTGTCCTCGCCCAAGGATCCTATTTGTCGTCGGTGAATCAGGAATCTGGAGTGGGTGTGCACCGCTCTGGAGCTATTTCATCTGGAGCTCCAGCTATTGGATTAACACGTGGATCCGCTGCTCCTCAGCCCCAACGCCCCAGCTCTGGCTATGGATACCTCTCTGGTGCTGTCGGAGGATCCCGTCGAGTGCCCGCAGTGGGAGTGACCGGATCTCGTCCTTATGGTGGAGCTCTGCGTCGTCCGTCTGCTGGCGCTCTGGGTCGTCCAAATGCAGGAGGAGCTGCCGCCTATGGAAATGCTTACCAGAATCGCCATCACAGCCAAAAGCCTTATTAGGAAACAGCACTTATTATCAGCTATTGACCAAATCCAATTGACCATCTACATCTTTCTTGTCCCATAGCTAATCTATTTGCACACCTTTCTCTATCGCAAGTAATAACAAATGTTATAAAAAAATTTAACTTGAATACTATTACTTTACAATGGCGGGGATGATATTGAATATTGGGGAATATTCAATTCATATAATACAGTACCAAGCACTTAAACCATAGCAACATGTCACCTTCGATGAACTGGTCAAAGTGCCAATTAAACTTTAGCGACAAGTCATGCACCCAATCGGCTGCACTTCATGATTTAAACATTTCTTGAATAGTTTCCTAAAAGCGAGTAGCCATTTAGGCTGGGAATGTGAATTTGATTTTCAGACATTTAAAAGTTAAGAATTTGTCAATATTTGGTTATGTTGAGCCGCTAAATCTTGAAGCAATAAAATAAATCAATATATAAATAAGCAATAAACTGCTAATATAGGTCCACAGAAATTACGTATAAATATAAATGTAATAAAGTGTACAACTTAATTATACGTGTGAATAATATCTCCGTTGAAAAAATCCTAAAAATTAACTTGACCATGACGTTTAAAAATTCAAAAATCTTTTACATATCTCCGAATCCTTGCTCCACGATTTTTTGGAGATCTGATTCGGAACATTTGTGTCCACAAAGGACAACATTTAAATGTAATTTTGAAATATGATTTTTAATTTTATTTATTGCTTTTTCTCCATAACATTTTTATCGGAGACTGAGTTAGATTTTGGATTTAGTATGGTTTTTGAATCCAATTGCGATTCTGGGCATGATTAGCTCCTCCGCCGATAGGACGTCCAGCGCTACCGATGGCAGCAGGACGAGAGTTGTATCCAGTTTGGCGACGACCATAAGTAGCCACAGGACGAGTAGCAACTGGACGTGCAGCTTGTGATTTAGCCTGGGATCCTGGGGCCGGTCGCACCTCGGGAAAACTAATAGCAGCTCCTGAGGAAACACTTCCACCAGAATGAGCTTCCACCGAGGATACAGGTTCCACTTGCGTTTTTTGGGATCCCTGAACAAGGACGATCAGAACACAGAACACGAAAACAAAATGGAATGACATATTTTTTTGCTATTTTTACTAGAGATCTGAAATGAATTTTAGATCTTTGTTTCGCAACTGACGGCACCTGTGAATTAGCTTTCTTTTTTATACGCAGAATTTTCGTAGGTCATCCAGAAATCTAAAATTACATACCCTAATACCCTAATGATTTAATTAGTTGAAAAGTTCTTACTGACTTGAGTATGTTATAAATCATATTTGCGGGAGTTTCCCGTTACTTTAAATACTTCGAAGTTTACCTAATGTTAAATGTTATTCACTGGCCTCATTATCACGCTTTATAATAAATGAAATGATAGTGACTGAACAAGTTTATCATTAGCGAAACTGGTTTTTTGTTGACGTACTAGTCTTACGTTTTTTAAGGTTTATTTTTATAATAACATTGGAGAGCGTTGCGGACAAACCTTCTAAGGTGGTATTAACCTATTTTTATTTAAATTTCAAATTTAAAAAAGGCAAAATATTTGATCCTTGAGTCAGTACATATTATATAAGGCGCTGAAGACAACAATATATCGGGCTGCCATTTAGGTTTTTTGGTATTAGTGTTTCAGGTTAGACTATTACTTTCAACGTGGAAATTTAAGCTTTTTATTCTAACTCAAATTATTTAAACTCTTTATATAATTACAATATACCAAGGCACTTTATTAAATGACAAACATCTTAGATGTTAGGAGAGAAAAGTACATTTGCCTCTGAACCTTTCAAGAAGATACAACTGGAGTTCATTGGTCTCAACTTAACAAATTACACGAGAAGATAATTGTTTACATTAAGAAGAGTTACAAATCTTTAGAAAAGACCCGATGTTCCCATTTTTGATCGGTCAATAAACTTAACAATAGTGTATAGTTATATTTTTCAATTTTCTTTGCTAACTGAGAACTATAAAGTCAATACATAAGATCAATTAAACAGCTTAGGGTAGTTTTTTATCATATTACAAAAAATAATGTATATATCTGATATCTCCGGTTATGTGAAACTCAAAATCACTCAAAAGACTACTTGTGTCGAAATTAAAATGCTTAACAAAAACGTTACTTCATATACTCGTAATATTGTGATTGATCACAATATCTCTAATATCTCAACTAATTGCATTGAAGACATTCCCAACTGATATAAGAGTACTCATATATGTTTCTCAAAGTTTAATTTGCAGAGTATGACATTAGGAAATAAGTTTAAAAGAACAGCTAGAGCTCATAAACATAAAAATGTGGCTTAGAGCATTTCTTCAGATCGGGACAGGGTGATGTATAATTTTTCAGGTGTATCTAATATGGTTTCTGGTTGTGGTTGCTGTGTACATTTCCTGGGGCAGCTCCACCTCCAATTGGGCGACCTTTAGTGCCTGAAGAAGAACGACGAGGAGCACCACCATGAGGACGAGATTTGGCAGCTGAAACTTCGCCCACTCGACGGGATCCTCCAATAGGTCCAGAGCTGGATCCATAACCGGAGGCAGGACGCTGAGCCTGAGACGCAACTGGGCGGCCACTGGTAACACCAACGACAGGAGCTCCAGATGAAACCACTCCAGAGTGATGCACACCCACAGGAGTCTGCTTCTCAACTGGCGAAATATTTGATCCTTGAGCCAGGACGATTGAGCCTGAAGAAGAACGACGAGAAACACCACCATGAGGACGAGATTTGGCAGCTGAAACTTCGCCCACTCGACGGGATCCTCCAACAGGTCCAGAGCTGGATCCATAACCGGAGGCAGGACGTTGAGCCTGAGAAGCAACTGGGCGGCCACTGGTAACACCAACGACAGGAGCTCCAGATGAAAGCACTCCAGAGTGATGCACACCCACAGGAGTCTGCTTCTCAACTGGCGAAATATTTGATCCTTGAGCCAGGACGATTGAGCCTGAAGAAGAACGACGAGAAGCACCACCATGAGGACGAGATTTGGCAGCTGAAACTTCGCCCACTCGACGGGATCCTCCAATAGGTCCAGAGCTGGATCCATAACCGGAGGCCGGACGTTGAGCCTGAGAAGCAACTGGGCGGCCACTGGTAACACCAACGACAGGAGCTCCAGATGAAACCACTCCAGAGGGATGCACACCGACAGGAGTCTCCTTCTCAACTGGCGAAATATTTGATCCTTGAGCCAGGAGGATTGTGGCAATGAATACAAAAATGATACGGAGAGCCATTTTGATTTTTTGCTCTGTGGGTATTGCTCGTAAGACAACTGATGGTTTGAGTTGGAAAGTGTGAACTTATATACATTTGAAACCAGGCAATTTAGGGCAGCAAAAGCATGTAATTAATTATTTTAAAACAGTTAATATCTGACTCACCAATCTCAACCATCTAAGTAATTTGCTATTTCAATTCTCTTGTTTGCCAAATAAAGGTTTATGAACTTAAAAGCTTTGCTTGAACAAATTTTAATGGAATATTTTAGTTTCAATCATAAAGTTTTGAACAGGGTCGATACACCAAATGTATTTGCTGAATTGTAGATGAAGTCGTTTTTGGTAAAAATGATAATTATTTCTTAGAAATAAAAAAAAAATTGTGACCAAAATACCCTTATATACATTTGATACAAAAACTTAACCAAACTGGAAAATATATAGGTACGTAAATACATCCTGATTAAAGTCTAATTAACAGTGAAGAATTAAACAGGGAAACTGACAAAAAAGTCAATGGCTTATTATAGAGTATATTATGAATTCGATATTTGCTATGATCTATTTAATAAAACGCCGACATATTTTCAATGTTATATATTTATTTGAAAATATTTTGAAGATTTTGTTGCGATGTTTAAGAACATATTAGTATGTGGATATTTGTGAGTGACTAGAATACATTGATTCGGAATTTCATTCTCTTCTTTTTCATTGGCTAACAACTTAATGTTTTTCCGATCTAAGCACCTAAATGCTATCTAAGCAATAATGTGTTTACACTGAAGTGTATAAATCCACAAAACTACAATCAGGAATACCAGTTATTTGGACAGTTTCTATCGCACAACGTATAAAAATTGGATTTCTAGGACATATTATTGAGTCTTAAAGAAATTAAGCATTAAAATTTTCTGACATATTTATACCCGTTACTCGTAGAGTAAAAGGGTATACTAGATTCATCGAAAAGTATGTAACAGGCAGAAAGAATCGTTGCCGACCAGATAAAGTAAATATATATTGATCACGATCAAAAGCCGAGTCGAATTGGCCATGTCCGTCTATGAACGTCGAGATTTAAGTAATTATAAGAACTATATCCCAAAATGTGAAGATTAGACATGCAGCAACCAAAAACGTAGAAGCAGCGCAAGTTTGTTTCCAAATGTTGCAGCTCAGAGCCCGGATCTATATCCCGCCAAAGTCCAAGTTTTGCCACGCCCGCTTTAACGCATACAATTTCCACTAACTGAGTAACGAGTAACTGAATGTAGGGCAACTCGTCTATAGCATTCTTTGTTTTTATTTATGTTATTGTGGTTGTAAAAATTAAATTTCAGTTTGTTCTATTGGGTTTCAATAAAGTGTGTTAAACGATTTCGCAGATTGATTTGGGCAGAGGGCTCTTAGCCATTAAGGCAACCATGGTAGCCATTTCCGCGACCAGCTCCCACAGCGACTGGGGCAGGGACTCCATAAGGCTGTCGAATGGAAGCCACAGGAGCACCCACCACAGAAGGAACCACCGCGGCAGCAGGACGAGCGTAGGACACAGCAGGACGTGAGTAGGACACAGCAGGGCGTGAGTAGGACACAGCTGGACGAGCGTAGGTCACAGCAGGACGAGGTGCAGGCACATAGGGTCGTGCACCAGCCAACCCTAGCCCGACTCCTTGATTACCTCCGCCAATGGGAACTGGAAGTTGAAGCGCGCCATGACCAACGGACTGGGACACAGATGGATGGCCTTGCGAAATGCTAGCGACAGGAGCACCAGAGTGGATGGGCACCTCTGTTTCCTGGAAGAGATTTGATCCTTGGGCCAGGACCAATATGGCGCTGAAGATTACAATATAATGGGCTGCCATTTGGAGATTTGGATAATTTTCTTGATTGCTTGCTAAACAACTGATGCCGTCTGCTGCTGACTTTCAACTTTTATACCAGAGAAAGAGAGAAATTTAGAAGTTTCAAGGGTTGTAAACTGTAATTTTTAAGTAATTATGGTAATTATAGAAACCACTCAAGTACTGTAATCCAAATTCTAAGTTCACCCAGTTTATTGCACTTTAAACCGATTTCTCATCTTGATTATAAAAGATATTGCAATTTAAATAATACAAGGCAATTAAAGCTTAATTTGAAATTTATTTAATGTGATGTACTGAAGTTATCGACTGTCAACTTAGTAAAACATATTTCTATTGCACCCATTGTTAAATATATATTATTATAATATATATGAAATCCAATATTCGAAATATCCATATATTTAGTGTACCACGAAACATTTATTACCTATTATATAAATATAGCAGAATATTTAGAATATGACCTATATATGAAACCAAACGGAGACAAGAAAGGTCATCTGAAAGTCCCTCTTCTTTTAATTTTTGTAATCATTGCATTTTTGCCAAATTTTGTTTTTCAAGTTGTTGCCCATCTAATCAATTATTGTTTATCCGTATCGAATAAAGTGGTATCGAATATAGTTGTATCGAATAAAGTATTTTGTACGAACAACATTTGCCTGGTTATTTGTTCAAGGGGGATGCCAATGTGATCTTGCAATTAATCACTCTTGAGAAAACATTCACTACACATACACTACACTCACTGCTCGACCGGTAAGAAAGATTACTTGAAATATTTTGTGACTCTAAATTAGAAGCCATGCCTTACAGTCTTCACTAGAACTAGTTGGGAATTATAGGGCTACAAGAAAATATGTTCCCTAAACAAATATTAAAAGCGGCAATAACTATATGTTCCGAAAGTAAGTTAAACATTCTTCAGGCTTTATTTAAGACAATTTTTAAGGATGCTTTTGTAAGCATGTGTATACGAATAAACATAAAAATATATATCTCTTTCAGTGTAGGGTAATCAATTTCTTAACAAGAATTTTATATTGTATTTTAAATATTTTTTATGAATAAATATTTCAAAATTTATATTTTGCAGGCAAAATTGTGAGATTTTTCGGTTTGAATT